>NW_027507789.1:136585046-137247546 GCF_037356315.1 Lithobates pipiens
ACCCAGCTTGGCCTGACAGACTGGACTCAGGCCCAGCCCGGTGACGATACAGTGGGAGGACGGAAGAGGAAGGAAAGGGTCAAGGCCCTCGTTCAGAAAGCAGCCCATGCCTACTGCTCTAGGATGGCCTGTTTGACAAGTTTAAGGAACAGAAGAGACAAAGCAAGCAGCAACCGGAGGGGTGAGTACCATGAGGCGATTAACGCCCTTAAGGTACAGAATGTGGAACTGTTTGAGCTCCTTATCAAGATCTGTGACCGGGGGTCTGGTGAAGAGACCCTTCTACGGGGAATAAGGCGTGAGATCCTCAGGGCGAATGAGGAGGGCAGGCAGGCTGCACGGCGGTTGAAGAGCCTCCCATCCCCCAGGAATCCGGGTGAAGAAGCTAACAGTAGTGTGTGTGATAGCCCCAGTAGCACCCCTAGCCGTAGCCCGGCTCCCACCCCCCTATCAAAGTCAGCAGAGGGTCCCCAGGTAACCGCCGGATCCCAGCCTAAGGCAGGGGCTGATGCGGCCCTGGGTAGGGCACCCAATGATGCGAGGGATAGAGGAGGTGATGCAGTGCGGCAAGTAAAAAAAGGATCGGTACCTGTGAGTCCGGCATTTACATCTCTACTGGACGAAGAGATCCCGTTAGGGGCTCCTACTTTGCTTCCCGAGCCGGCGGTTCCCGGGTCCCAGGTCTCCGGAGGAACTGTTCAAGATGGCGGTTCAGGTGGAGCAGCCCAGGAGGGACTTGTGCTTTCGGTAGGCCATGTGGACGGTACGGGGGTGGCGTCCCCCTCGCCATCTTCCCAGGAGGGAGGGAGCTGCCACGATCCCAGGAAGGGGCTGTGGCTAGTTTTACCTCGCAAGGATTGGTGGAGGTCCCGGCCGGGTCAGAGGCCGTTTCCGGCGATGACTTCCGGTCCGCGGCACCCGGCACTTCCGGTGTGGCGCCGAGGCAGGAAGTGATGTCAGCGATGTTGGCGGCGGCCCAGGGAGACGCCAGGAGTGACCAGATGATGGGACAAGGACTTGAGGGACATGTGGAGTGGGGGGAAACCCCAATGGAAGAGCTTGGGGGTGAGTGCCCTGCAATGAGATTTATTAAACAACTGGAGGGTTCCCAGGACAGGGAGGACCCCCCGGTGGACTCTTGTGGGGCCCACATGGTAATAAACTCCGGTACGGACTGGGATACAATCCTGGGAGGCCAGTTAGATGCCTTTTTTGGGATAGTCCCGTCGGTAGAGTCCCCCCCTGGGGTGGGGGGTGGTGAGAGCATCCCTCCTCCGCAGGAGGGGGACAAGGTTACTCCGCAGAAGGAGGTAGAGCCAGGACCTGGCAAGGACGCAGTGCCTGGGAGAACAGAGGCTGGTGATGCCCCCTCGGGTACGCCAGAAAGTTTTTTGGGGGTTGAGGAGGCGGCCTTATTGGGCGCCTTAAAAACAGGCCGTTCCTTCGCCCAAGTGGCGGGCTCAAGCGTTCCTCTGGGCCCCCTGTACGGGCAATTTGGGGCACAAAACTTTAGGGCCCCGCCATCTGCCCAGTTTGAAGGACCGGGTGCCTGGTCCAGGGGTACAGGGGGCCCGGAGAGATGTCGAAGGAACGTCGTCCAATTAAAATGGGAGGGTACTGGTGAGTGTCCCCCAAGGGGTCAGGTAGTGGGGTGGGTCAGGTAGTGGGGTGGGTCTTGGCGGCGGGGTTCAAGGTAGAGGACCTGTTCGCCGTGATTCACCCTACAGGCTCACGGGAATACGACGTCAGTTTCCTCTCCATCGTGTCGATGGAGAGGTTCCTGACCGTCTATGAGCTTCTAAAGCGAGCTGACCCCTGGAAAAATTTCAGGGTTGTTCCCATATCCCGTCAGGAGGACATCAAGAACCTGACAATCCTCGTCAGGAACGAGTCCCTCCCACCCGAGGATATACTGACCTGGCTCGCGAGATACGGACAGCTCCAGGGCCCGATGAGGAAGTCCCTGGATGAGCGCGGGGTGTGGACCGGTGCGTGGCTAACCAGGATCCGACTCAAGAGGCAGGGGAACACCGTAGCCCACGTTCCAGGCAGTGCTTTTATCGGACGTGATCGGATCCTGGTTCTCTACCCCGGTCAGCCCCGCCGCTGCTTTAAATGTGGGAGCCCGGCGCACCTGAGCGCAGACTGTATAACACCAAGATGCGTCAGGTGCAATGGTTTCGGCCACCCACAGGAGACGTGCAGACTAATCATCTGCAACCTGTGTGGTGAGCTGGGCCATCCCTTTAGCCGGTGCCCCAAGGCATTCAGGGGCTTCCCGTCGGAGGGGGCTGGTCGTCCCGAAGCTCCATCTGGGGATCCCGGGCCAGCGTCTGGTATGGAGGGTTTAGGGAGGGAGGGTAGTACTGAGGGACCCCTTCCTCAGAGGCCGAGGGTGGCCAGGCGTAGACGGGATGTGGGAACAATTCATAGTGAGGACCAAAGCCTCTCTGAGGCTGTCCCTGGGGGTTCGGGGGTGGGGTCGGGGGCCCGATCTGCAGCCACTCAGGGGAGCTCTAGTACGTTAAATAAACCCGACGCAGTCAGAAGAAAACCATCTAGGCATGGCCATGATCCAGTGCCTCCCCCTATCCCTATCCCTATCCCAAAACCCCCCATTCCTAAACCTCCAATACCCAAGCCTCCTATTCCTAAACCCCGTTCCTCTCTCCCCCCCCGGGTCCCCCCTTCCCTCTCCTCTCCCTCCCTCCCGTTCCGCTCCTCCTGTTGGACCAGCTGTGGTTGCTGGGCAGGAGGAGATGGACACCTCAGGACAGTCCAAAAAGCGCCCAAAAGCACCCAGTGGGCGCTCGGGGGAGGAGGACAACGGACCAGTAGGTGTTGGTGGCGGGTGGGAAAAGAAAAAGAAAAGGAAGCGAAAACCAGGGAGTATGGTGCATGACCCCACGCCTAGTTCTGTGGGAGCCCAGGTGCCTACCCCAGTCAGTAACCGTTATGGTATACTTTCCGACTCAGAGGAAAGTGATGGCTACTAGTTTGTAAGCAGAGGAGAATGCAATGCCAATCACTAAGGATGGCGACGCCCTCTCCAATTCGCCTCACGACCATTAATGTCGCGAGTTTGCGATCTGCTGCGGCTCGTTTTATGGCCTTTGATTTTTTCAGCCGTGTTGATGCTGATGTTTTGTTTTTGCAGGAGACCTGGCTGGCATCTGTGGCAGAGATGCATCTTGCCAAGAGGGAGTGGAGACATGGGCCCTCCCTCTGATCTCTTGCGGCCGAGCCGTGCAGTGGAGTTGCGGTCCTTTTTAAGACCGGGTCGGTGGTTAGCCAACGAGTGATTGAAGTTGAAGTCGGTAGATGCCTAGTGGTGGATGTTATCTTGAGGGGTGAATTCCTCCGCCTAATTAATTTTTATGGACCCCAGTCCAAAAAGGCGAGGAAGGAGCTTCTCACGAAACTGAAACCTTACCTGTTCACGTCCCAGCAGGTGGTCTTTGGCGGTGACTTTAACATGGTCACCAGGTCAAAGGACCGGGCAGGCGCCTCAGGCCCCCTGTTATATGATAGCATCTTTTTGAATAGCGTAGTGAGGGAAGCCGGGCTGGAGGACGTGCACGTTCGCCACCTCCCCAGCCACACGGGGTTCACATATGCCTGAGGCAGCTGTAAGAGCAGGTTAGATAGTTTTTTTTTGAAGAGGGCCGCCTCCTGCACGGCCCCGGTTGTGCAGGGGGTAGAGTTCTCAGACCACTGTATGGTGACTGTGGCCCTGAACGTGGCCGACACCCCTCAGAAGGGTCCAGGTTTATGGTGACTAAATAGTTCGCTACTCGAGGACCCTGAGGTTAGGGAGGCTTTTGAGATCTTTTTGTCGGATCAAGCCACGCTCCTTGAGAGCGGCTGCTCCCGCCAGGAATGGTGGGAAGTAGTGAAGAAGAGGTTGGAGGGCTTTTTCCGCAGGATCTCAAAGCAGAGGGCGTCTTCTCGGTATCTGGCCTACCAGAGGTTGCGAAGGCAGTTAGACCGCCTGATCTCCTCTGGTGGCCCCCAAGAAGAGATTTCAGGTCTGAAGCTTCGGATGAGGGAGTGTCAGTACGACCGTCTCGCCTCCCTGGTTCTTGAGAGGGATTACGGGAAGTTTACCTCCCCGGACCCTTACAAGAGCTGTGGTGATGCAGTGAGTGAGAAGGTGGTACTTGGCCTGACTGATTCCTCTGGGTCCCTGGTGCGGTCCAAATCAGGGATACTGGGGGTCGTCAGGGACCACTTTTCAGACATCCTGAAGAAGAAGCATTTGGACCTGGAGAAAACCAAAGTTTTCCTTGATGGGACCCCGCTTCCGGTTGGGGTGGATCTCCCAGACTCTTTGACGGCGGAGATCTCAGTAGCCGAAATTGAGCAGGCCATAGACTCTTTGGCTCCAAAGAAGTCGCCGGGGCCTGATGGGCTGACGGCGGAATTCTATAAAACCTTTAAGAGCCTTTTGGCTCCTCTATTGAGGGAGGTTTTTACTGAAAGTTTGGCAGGAAGCCTGCTTCCTCCCTCAATGAGAAGGTCGGCCCTAATCCTGCTGTCAAAGGGGAAGGATCCATCCAAAGTGGAGAATTGGCGCCCGATCGCCCTTCTTACCACGGATAGAAAGATCCTGGCCAAGATCTTTTTCCAACGTATGTCCGCAGTCGCGGACAAGTTACTGTCGGTCTCTCAGCACTGTACGGTTCCTGGCCGTAGCACCTTTAGTGCTGTCCTGAGCGTCCGGGAGGCTGTGGAGCGGTGCAGGGCAACAGGGGACCGACGGTATCTGCTGGCATTGGATCAGGCGAAGGCCTTTGATCGGGTAAGCCACGAGTACCTTTGGCTTCTTCTGGGTAGATATGGTTTGCCTTGTCAATTCATCAATTGGCTGAAAGTTTTGTATAGGGGGGCAGAGAGCTTCCCCCTTGTCAACGGTTGGGTGGGTCCCTCCTTCCCTGTGGACTCTGGTGTCAGGCAGGGTTGCCCGCTGAGTCCCCTGCTTTATGTCTTAGCGGTAGATCCCTTCGTGAGAAGGCTTGACTGCGGACATTTGAGTGGGGTTCCAGTGGAGCCCTGCAGTGGCTCAGTTATGGCAGTGAGGGTGGTGGCCTATGCGGATGATGTCTCGGTGGTGGTGTCTAGCCGAGAGGAGGCCCAGTTTGTGGAAACACAGATTGGGGGCTACTCCGAGGCATCTGGTTCGCAAGTCAATTGGGAGAAGAGTGAAGTTCTCTGGATGGGGAAGGAGGGCGAGCAGTTCGCTCTCCCGGGCGTGTTCCCCCGCCCCCAGACAGAAATTAGGATCTTGGGCATCATTTTCGGCCAGGGGGATTACCCCAAGCTAAATTGGGAGAGTAAACTGTGTGATGCCACCCGGAGAGTAAAGGCCTGGAAAGGCTGGAAGCTGTCTCTCAGGGAGAGGGTGAGCCTGATCAAAACCCATCTGTTTCCAACCTTTCTCTATGTCAGCTACGTTTGTCCTTTGCCGGAATCCTTCTATACCCGGATCTACAGCTTGTTCTTCCTGCTTTTGTGGGGAAACAGGCTGAATCTGGTGAAAAGGGAGGTCACGTACCAGCGGAGGAGGCAGGGAGGGTTGGACATGATCAACCCAGTGGTGTTTTTCACCACTGTGTTTCTAAAATTCAACCTTCAGTCCATCTTTGTGGACCTGCCATCCCCGTGGGAGCGTTCATGTAAGGAATGGTTTATGCTCTTCTTGAGTGGCTGGGGCGAGGGGGGTCGTCCCGGGGATCTCCGTAGATCTCGCGGTTACCTCCCCTCTTATGTCCCCACGTCCTTAAAGGTACTAAGGCGGTGGAGGGTGACTGCTCTGGAGGTAGGCTCTATGGGTCGACGGGAGTTGTACCTGAGAGTCGTGTCCTCGAACTTTTCGAATCCACTAGCCTTGAGGGACTGCCCGGACGGGGTCCTCAGGTCGGGGTTAGCCCTCCTGAATTCTGCTAGAATTCCGGCCAAGTTCTGGGATCTCGCATGGAGGGCGTTCCATGGACGCCTGTACGTGCGAGCGAACTTGAAGTACAGGAACGTTGGGGACAGAGGCTGTCCCCGTCCGGAGTGTGGAGGGGCATTGGAAACCATGGACCATTTTCTGGTGGAATGCCCCTTCAACCTGGAGGTTCTGGAGGGGGTGGGAGATGCCATTCGCTATCCCCGCCTCCCGGCCCTGACCTATTCTGAGAGGGTGTATGGCGACTTCAGAGTCCGCAGAGGTTTTGAGTTGTCGTCACTTTACTTAGTACAGTTTGCCTTTTTTACACTTGGCACGCCCGGAGTCTCGTGTCCACTAGGGACAAAGTCCTGCCAGTTCACGAAGTGGTGGGGGATATTTTCCGGGAGTTGGTGAAGGTGAGGTGTCTGGAGAGGGGCAGGGTGGGGGATGAGAGGTGCGCCCGGTTATGGAGGGGTTTTTCCTTCCGGCCTCCCTGATCCCTTACCCTCCAGCGCGGTGGCGGGTTTCTCTTTCTTTGCACCCCCTTAGTTTTTTTGCATACCCTTTTTTTAAGAACATGGTACGGGCACTCGCTTCTTTGCGTTCTCGCCTGTATAGGTAATGTTAAATATAAGAAACGGTGTGGTAGTTCTTGCCTGTACAAGTAAAAGTTAAGTATTGTATTAGTGTGCAGTGGAATGTATTAGTAGGTTTCGTTTGGGAACTGTTCTACTTTTAAGTTTAAGCTGTACATCTTATGATTCGTTCCTATAATAATGGCAGTATGGCTTGGTGTTATTTGTAATGTTTGGAAGCAGTTAACTTTAAATAAAAACCTCCAGCTCCAATAGCGTATATTAAAGTTGCTGCAGTTAAAAAGCTCGTAGTTGGATCTTGGGATCGAGCTGGCGGTCCGCCGCGAGGCGAGCTACCGCCTGTCCCAGCCCCTGCCTCTTGGCGCCTCCCCGATGCTCTTGACTGAGTGTCCCGGGGGCCCGAAGCGTTTACTTTGAAAAAATTTGAGTGTTCAAAGCAGGCCGGTCGCCTGAATACTTCAGCTAGGAATAATGGAATAGGACTCCGGTTCTATTTTGTTGGTTTTCGGAACTGGGGCCATGATTAAGAGGGACGGCCGGGGGCATTCGTATTGTGCCGCTAGAGGTGAAATTCTTGGACCGGCGCAAGACGAACCAAAGCGAAAGCATTTGCCAAAAATGTTTTCATTAATCAAGAACGAAAGTCGGAGGTTCGAAGACGATCAGATACCGTCGTAGTTCCGACCATAAACGATGCCGACTGGCGATCCGGCGGCGTTATTCCCATGACCTGCCGAGCAGCTTCCGGGAAACCAAAGTCTTTGGGTTCCAGGGGGAGTATGGTTGCAAAGCTGAAACTTAAAGGAATTGACGGAAGGGCACCACCAGGAGTGGAGCCTGCGGCTTAATTTGACTCAACACGGGAAACCTCACCCGGCCCGGACACGGAAAGGATTGACAGATTGATAGCTCTTTCTCGATTCTGTGGGTGGTGGTGCATGGCCGTTCTTAGCTGGTGGAGCAATTTGCCTGGTTAATTCCGATAACGAACGAGACTCCTCCATGCTAACTAGTTACGTGACCCCCGGCGGTCCGTGTCCAAATTCTCAGAGGGACAAGTGGCGTTCAGCCACACGAGATCGAGCAATAACAGATCTGTGATGCCCTTAGATGTCCGGGGCTGCACGAGGCCCCCCTCCAGAGCGAGGAAAACGGCAGAGTCCCCCTTTGCACTGGTACCGAAAAAACTACCTTGAGAGAGGTCCAATAGAGTAAGACTTTTAGTGGTGGATCACTCGGCTCCCGCATCGATGAATAACGCAGCTAGCTGCGAGAATTAGTGTGAATTGCAGGACACATTGATCATCGACACTTCGGAGGAAACTCTGGTGGAGGTCCGCAGCGGTCCTGACTTGCAAAACCGTGGAAGTCGTGGATGAGGTCGGATACGCTTCCCGAGGCCAGGAGGGAGTTCCAGGAGCCTGGCCTGGATTCCGGATTTTTCCGCCTCCGCTGCAGAAAGGTAGGAAAGGTTGCTGTGGATATATGTGAAGAGGTGATTTTCAGAGTGCCACTTCCGAGGAGCCTCACGCCTGGAAGGATATAGCCCACCGCCCCCCCGCAGGGAGGGGATAGCGTGCCCAGGCCCCAGCCCCGGAGGTCGTGGGCCACCCAGGTGCCTCAAACCCCTCCTATCCGCCCGGGGAAGGCGTCCCAGGCGGCGGGTCCCCCGTTGGTCGCGGATGGAGGCGCCCTGCCAGCCCCGCCACAGGGGTCGACCTCCCTCAACCCTGCAGACCCCCCAAAAGGTGAGTCTGCCAGGAACTGAAGGAGCATCAGACCGGCCTAGAGAGAGGCCGCCTGGTGGCAGGGCCATGCCGGGCGAGCGTGCGAGCCGAGTGGTCTTGACCAACCGTCACCAGCCGCCCTCCCCTCTGCCCCATCCGGCCTCCAGGCCCCGGCAGCCAAGCGCAGATATTTCTCCAACAGCCACGGTACCCACGCCAGGCACCCTCCCGTTGACCGGCTGTGGGAGAGCACAACGTCGAGGTCTGATGGGGACACTGGGTTGGAGGCTTTGGCTGAACTTCCCCTCACTCCACTGGGCCCACCTTCACCCCCCTACGGCATCGTGGCCCTCCCGCCGCATCGCGGAGGGCCAGTTCCGATGAAGAGCTACCTGGTCGATCCTGCCAGCAGCATATGCTTGTCTCAAAGATTAAGCCATTCACGTGTAAGTACACACGGCCGGTAAAGTGAAACTGCGAATGGCTCATTAAATCAGTTATGGTTCCTTTGATCGCTCCATCTGTTACTTGGATAACTGTGGTAATTCTAGAGCTAATACATGCCGACGAGCGCTGACCCCCAGGGATGCGTGCATTTATCAGACCAAAACCAATCCAGGGGCACGGGGGCTCCGGCCCCTTCTCCGGCCACTTTGGTGACTCTAGATAACCTCGGGCCGATCGCACATCCCTGTGACGGCGACGATACATTCGGATGTCTGCCCTATCAACTTTCGATGCTACTTTCTGCGCCTACCATGGTAACCACTGGTAACGGGGAATCAGGGTTCGATTCCGGCGAGGGAGCCTGAGAAATGGCTACCACATCCAAGGAAGGCAGCAGGCGCGCAAATTACCCACTCCTGACTCGGGGAGGTAGTGACTAAAAATAACAATACAGGACTCTTTCGAGGCCCGTAATTGTAATGAGTACACTTTAAATCCTTTAACGAGGATCTATTGGAGGCCAAGTCTGGGGCCAGTAGCCGCGGCAAGTCGTAGGAGGAGGATGCTTAGGTGAAGTGCTCTGCAAGCTCAAGAGAGTTGGAGGAGGAGGGGGAGGCTATGGCTTCAGCCAGCCCAGGCTCGGGGCCATCTCCCTGGCCTGGTGGTTCGCTGCACCTTCCTGGAGTGAAAGACCTCTCCAGAGTGGAGAGACTGTTTTTGGGGGTCCAGTTTTACCTGTAGGACTGGACCCGGGCTCAGTCTGATGAGGATTCAGCCAGAACACAGAAGAGGAGGTTAAGGGTTAAGGGTGAAGGGCCTTATCCAACGTTGTTGACAAATCTGAGGAACCATAGAGATCGATCGGCCAGCACAAAACGTGGAGAGTTCAAGGAGGCAATTTAACTGCTCAAAAACCAGTGCCGGGACCTCTGGCAATTACTAGGAGGTCTGTGTGAGCGGGGGAGTGGTGAGAGAGGCTTCCTGCTGGAGACCAGAAGAGAATTACTAAGGGCCTGCCAAGAGGGGTCCCAGGCTGCTAGGCACAGTGGGACTAAAGCATTGCAGCAAGTGGCAAAGTCCCAGTCTTAACGGATGTGGAAGATCAGGCCCCACCTGTTGCTGTCCCTGACCCAGTGTGTGAGATCCCTATGGAGGAAGGTGTGGAGGGTCCCCGGAATCCTGTGGCTGTGGAACAGGTTACTCCGGGTAGGGCCCCCAGTGAAGTGCCAGGGAAAAGCACCAGAGGTGGGGATAAGCTTCGGAAGGTGGCGGTAGTAGTACTGGAGAAAGGAAAGGTGACCCAGCAGGTGGGACTTACCCAAGTTCCGGTGGCAGCAGCAAGGAAGGTGACTTATCCCAAAGCCTCCCCGTTGATCCCGGGAACCATGACTGCTCCCGCCGCAGCATGTGTGGAGGGGGAGGGGCTGTCTTCAGAAGTACCAGGAGTTGAACCTGCCTCAGCTTCCAGGAATCCCACAGGTGGTTCCGCCATTCCAGACAGTGGGGACACTGGAGGGATGGTGGAGGAGATTGTGGTAGCAGTGGAGGATGGGGCGGGGAACTTCTTCCCAGTGGAAGAAGGGAGGTAATCAATGGTGATCCACAGGGGTCAGGAGTCCCTGCCCCGGTAGTTCTTAGTGAAGGGGGCAGACCTTCTAGGGAGGTGGGCATTCTGCAGGATCTGCGGGGAGCTCAAGGCCCTGAGCATGGCGCAGATGGGTTGCGTCACTTCCGGTCTGGAGGTCCGAGCGGCTCCATCCCCCGGCAGCCCCAGGAAGAGATGGATATGGAAGGAAGCAAATCCAGCCCCCGCGCCCAGACAAACGAAGTGGGAGAGATGGGTGAGCTGAGGGACGAGTGTCCCGCTTTGAATTACATCAGGCAGCTGGAGGGGTCACAACAGCTAGACCCCCCTCAAGATATTGGCTGTGGTGAGGCAGGTAGGGAAGAGGGAGGTTTGGATGTTAAGGAGGAAGGAGTAGTGTGCCTGGCTGATCCCTCGGCGGAGGGACCAGCCAGTGAACAACCGCAAGTAGTAAGGCGGAAGGACCTTAGGAGTCAGTCAGGTGGTGGGAAACCAGCAGGGAAAAACCCTGGGGGGTCCATACGGACAGATCCGACCTGCCGGGGACAGATCCTCCTCCTGCTGTATTCTATGTCCTTGGGACACAGGAGGAAGCAGGCTTGTTAGAGGTGCTCAAAGCTGGGCGTTCTTTCGCCCATGACGTGCTCCAGCATCCCTCTGGGTCCCCTGTATGGCCAGTTTGGGGCCCAAAATTTTAGGGTCCCACCAGTAGAACAACTTCAAGGTGCTCAGGTCTGGTCACGGGGTACGGGAGGCCCAGAGAGGAAACGGAGGAATGTTGTGCAACTCAGGTGGGAGGGATCAGGTGTGTGCCCTAGTAGGGGCTAGGTTATAGATTATCTGCTGGCCATAAAGTTCAAGGTGGCAGATCTTTTCGCGGTCATACACCTGGCAAACTCAAAGGAGTTCGATGTAAGTTTCTTGACTCCCGTATCGATGGAACTCTTTCTGACTAGGAATGAGCTTCGTGTTCGAGTCAAACATCGGCTGTAAGCCCATTCGGCGAATTCCGAATGTTATGGGCCGTTCATGCCAAATTCGTGTGGTGCTCACGGCCCACAATGCACTGCGATGGCGCAGTGCAATGCTGGCTCATGATTGGCCAAGCATTTATTGTGACCCCGCATGCTTGGCCAATCACAGCACTGGCAGCGAGGAGAGCCATGATTGGCCACAGGCAGGATGCCTGTGGCCAATCATAGCTCAGGCTGTGTAGTACACGCCCCACACTATATAAGGCCGCCAGCGCGGTGGCCTTGTGTAGTGTGTTGGCGTCTGTAGCAGTTAGTGGGTGTTCTGTGTACCTTCAACACAGTATACACCGATCGTTATCGGCCGATTTTTCGTTCTTGTTCTTCTGTAGTGGCGGTTGTCTGCGTGCCCTGAACCCAGTATACACCGCTATATCCACCTATATAGCTAACTATCTTGCTAGTTTTAAATAGAGCTTGCAGTCAGCGGTAGGAGCTTGTGCGTGCTGTCTGCGTGGTCTGAACCCAGTATACACCGCTATATCCACCTATATAGCTAACTATCTTGCTAGTTTTAAATAGAGCTTGCAGTCAGCGGTAGGAGCTTGTGCGTGCTGTCTGCGTGGTCTGAACCCAGTATACACCGCTATATCCACCTATTTAGCCAACTATCTTGCTCATTTTAAATAGAGCTTGCAGTCAGCGGTAGGAGCTTGTGCGTGCTCTGAACCCAGTATGCACCGCTATATCCACCTACATAGCTCTTCTCTATTTGAGCCATCTGCCATCTGCAAGAGTTAGTGGAAGTTGTGTGTGCCTCCAGCACAATATACACTACCCAATTGCTGGTTTTCCCAACTCCCTTCAGGCCATTACCATGTCTGGAAGGCCAGCAAGGAGAGGCAGACAGGCACGAGCCGATAAAAGAGGGCAAGCAGGCTCTGTGTCTAGAGACAACAGTGCTGGTCATGGACGCGGTGCATCGTCATCATCAGCACGTGGCCATGGGACAACGCTTGTTCTTCTTTTTGGCAGCTGGACATGTTGAGCCGCAACATGCCAACGACTTGGTAGAGTGGATGACCAAGCCCTCTTCATCCTCCTCATCCTCTCTCACCCAGGCTCAGGGTACTAGCAAAGCAGCTGCCAACACATCGTCTTCCCTCCTCTCAATGTCATCATCGGTGACTCCTTCCCTAGACCCACCATGTCCTCCTGAGGAGTCTCCTGAACTCTTTGAGCACAGTGTTGGGTACATGCTCCAGGAGGATGCCCAGTGTTTTGTAGGCTCTGATGATGATACTCAGCTAGAGGAAGGCAGTAGTGTGAATGCAGAGAGAGGGGCTGCTCAAGAAGGACAGCAATCTGGCAGTCATGTTCCACAAGCTGCAGCATACTGCCAGGTTTGCTGCAGCGATGAAGAGGGAGGGGATGATGAGGGCACTGACTCCACGTGGGTGCCTGGTAGGAGAGAGGAGGAGAGAGGAGGAGGCACATGTTCAATGAGGCAGGATGCCCTCTGGGGGCAAACTTAGGGGCAGCACATTGACTCAATCACACCGCAGAGCTCCACCTGTGCAGAGCGCTGCCTCTGCGCGTTATTCTAAAAGTTCTTTGGCGTGGGCCTTTTTTGAGACGAGTGCATCAGATCGAACCGCTGCTATTTGTAACATATGTCTCAAGCGTATCTCGCGTGGCCAAAACATCAGCCGCTTGGGCACCACATGCTTGACCAGACATACGTTGACCTGCCATGCAGCTCATTGGCAAGCGTACCTCAAAGACCCACACCAAAGAACAAAGCGGACCTCTCCTTGCTCCTCATCAGCTGGGATCTCCAACCCCACTAGACCTTCAGTCCTCTCTGAAACCTGCTCTGAGAGGAATGAAGGTGTAGAATTAGGTGTGTCACAGCCAAGTGCTTCCGGGCACTCTGCTAGCAGTACACCCACGTCCGATTATAGCAGGCAAAATGTCCCTGCCCCAGCTGCTGGACCGGCGAAAGAAGTTCACGCCCAGCCATCCACATGCCCAGCGGTTGAATGCTAGCTTAGCTAAATTGCTAGCACTTCAACTGCTGTCTTTTCAGTTGGTAGACTCGGCCCCCTTCCGTCAGTTTGTACAATGTGCGGTTCCTCAGTGGCAGGTCCCCAAATGCCACTTTTTCTCACGGAAGGCGATTCCGGCTCTCTACCGGCATGTGGAAGGCAATGTCCTTGCCTCGCTGGACAGGCCAGTCAGCGGTAAGGTGCATATTACCGCTGACCCATGGTCCAGCAGGCATGGACAGGGAAGTTACCTGTCTTTCACGGCCCACTGGGTCACTCTTCTGGCAGCTGGGAAGCATGCAGGACAAGGTGCAGTAGTGTTGGAGGTTGTTCCGCCACCACGCCTCCAAAATGCTACTATTGGTTGTGACACACCTCTCTTCTCCACCCCCTCCTTTTCTTCTTCCTCCTCCATGGCCTCTTCCAGTGCTCTGTCCTCAGAACCAGCGGTGCTCCATAGGCATTCCAGGGGCTACGCAAGTACGCAGGCAAAACAATGCCATGCCGTGCTTGCGCTGATTTGTTTGGGGGACAGGAGCCACACTGGGGCGGATGTTTTGTCAGCTCTGCAGGGGCAGGCCGAGAGGTGGTTGATGCCACGCCAGCTTAAGCCAGGAATGATGGTTTGCGACAATGGCACCAACCTCCGCTCCGCCCTCCGACAGGGACAACTGACCCATGTGCCCTGTGTAGCTCACGTCCTTAACCTGGTGGTGCAGTGTTTTTTGGGCAGGTACCCGGGCTTGCAGGATGTCCTGAAGCAGGCCAGGAAAGTCTGTGTGCATTTCCGCCAATCATTTAATGCCTGTGCTCGGCTGGCTGAGCTCCAAAAGGAGTTGAACCTACCCACGAACCGCCTTATATGTGACATGCCCACCAGGTGGAACTCAATGTTGGCCATGCTGCTGCGGCTGCACACGCAGCAGAGGCCATCAATGAGTACCTGTGCGACTACGGCACCAGGACAGGGTCAGGGGAGCTCGTTTTTTTTTTCTCACCACTTCAGTGGGGCATGATCAGGGATGCATGCACTGTCCTGTCATCATTTGAAGAGGCCACAAGGATGGTGAGCAGTGACAGTGCATGCATCAGTGAAACTGTACCTCTTGTCCACCTCTTGGAGCATACGCTGCGTGGAATAATGGACAGTGAACTTGAGGCAGAACAGAGGCAGGAAGAGGAGGACTTCCTTGCCTCTCAAGGCCCCCTTTATCCAGACAGTGTTCCTGCTGTGCCACCCATCACACAGGAAGAGGAGGAGGAGGAGGAGGATGATTGTGTCAGCATGGAGGTGGAGGCTGGCACTCAGCAGCAGCAGCAGCAGTCTTGTAGGGATGATTTACAGTCCCAAGAAACCCATGGACTTGTACGTGGCTGGGAGGAGGTAGCTGCGGATCATGTTGTCCTTAGTGACCGAGAGGACTCCGGACCGAATGCCTCAGCTAACCTACGCTGCATGGCCTCCCTGATCCTGCAAAGCCTGCGGAAGGATCCTCGTATTCTTCGGATCAAGGAGAGGGACCATTACTGGCTGGCCACTCTCCTTGATCCACGGTACAAGGGTAAGGTTGCCGACCTTATCTTGCCGTCGCAGAGGGAGCAGAGGATGAGACATCTCCGGGAGGCCTTGCAGAAAGGTCTGTGCAACGTGTTCCCAGAGACTGGGAGGTTAAAACTCCTGGTCCTGGACAATGTGTTGCTGAGGCATCGGTCAGAAGGAGCGGTGGAGAAGGTGGCCGTCTGACCGATGCTTTCAGACAATTTTTTAGTCCGCAGCCCCAAGGTATGATCGGTTCCAGCAACCATCGCCAGTGTCTGATTTACATGGTGCAGGAATACCTAGGGGCAAGGTCAGACTTGGACACCTTTCCCACCGAAAATCCTCTGGTTTACTGGGTCTTGAGGATGGATCACTGGCCAGAGCTTGCACAGTATGCAATTGAGCTACTGGCCTGTCCTGCATCCAGCGTTCTTTCAGTGCTGCTGGTGGCTTTGTTACCGATCACAGGGTGCGCCTGTCCACCGAATCAGTTGATCAACTGACCTTCATCAAGATAAATCAGTCTTGGATCACCCACAGCTACCAAGCACCTTAAGCTGATGTAACCGAATAATTTTTTTTGAAATATCACATCCCTTCAAGACTGCCTATGCTGATGCTGAGTGACTGTCCTGTTATATTGATTGTCTATCCTCTTCCTCCTCCGCTGATATGTTGGAAGAACATTTCTGGTTCTGGGTGATGCCATCGGCCCAATTTTTCTGCCCCTGTTTAACAGGGGCGTTTAAATACAATTTTTGATGCAATGCTTTGCAGCAGGGCTAATTCCTGCACTACAACTAGAGTATATGGGAGAGGTTGCAGTGTGGTGGCACCGGTGCCTAAGGCCCAATTTTCTGCCCCTGTTTAACAGGGACATGTAATTACACTTCTTAATATAATATTTCACAGGAGGGCCCATTCCTGTGCCCACCCAGAGTAACTGTGAGGACTTATAGTGTTGTGGCACCAGCACCACAACCAAAGGTCAATTTTTCTACCACTGTTCAACAATGGCATGTAGTTACAATTCTTGATATAATAGTTCACAGCAGGGCGCTCCAGCGCCCACCAAGAGTCACTTTGAGGTCTTACAATGTTGTGGCAAACCAACATCTTGTTCCGCCATTTCTGCAGAGCATATAGGGCAGGCCCCTACTTTCAAACATCCAACTTACAAACATCTCCTACTTGCAAACGGAAGGAGACAACAGCAAGTGAGATGAAAAAAGATGGACGACAAAACAAATATTATACAGGGGTGATAACCCTTCCCTATGTTTTCCAAAAAGCTTAAAAATATTTTTTTTGACTGGAGCTACACTTTAAAAATGTACCAGTTGAAAATTACAAACAGATTCAACTTAACACAACAAACCTACACAGTCCCTGTCTTGTTTGCACCGTCTGTATACTGCTGTTCTGAGTATATAGGGCCTGGGGACCACACGTATTTCCTTTTTTTAATATGGGTACGGGGTTCCCCTTAATATGTGTACAAGACCCAAAAGGGGCTGGTAATAGGCAGGGATGGCTACCCATGCCATTTTTCTCAATGATTTTCAACCATATTGCAGGAACCAGATATAACATTAAAACCGCAAGCAGTTTTAAATGATGTTATTTCCGTTAAATGTCATTTTGTGCAGGGACTGTTCTAAACATGGGAGAAACGTGGCACTTCACAGGCATACTAAAGACACCCCCCAGGCATGATATTTAAAGGAATATTTCACTTTTTTTTCACTTTAATCATCATTAAAATCAGTGCTCCCGGCAAAACGGCCATTTTTAAAAACATTTTAGGCATTGACGTACGTCACATGACGATACGCGTGGGAAGGAAGTGCTTGTGGATACAGGAAGCCACGTCTGAGAGACGAAAAGGAACATTTTAAACTGCTATCTGGCGTTTTTAAACTGACTTGTTTGTGAGTACCTTTCCATTTGTTTAAGTTTTGTAATAAAAGTGTATACATACTTCACCATTTGGAGCCCTCCTGTTTCCTTCTCTGTGAGATCCTGCCTTAATGTGGGGAGAAGTCCTCCTAGCTTGGAACTAAGGGTACACCGCTGTCACCATCTGAGACCTTGGTCTCTTTATGCTGTTTGCCTTACAGCAGTAAGGTAAGGGGCCACCCTATATGTTAACTGCGGGACACTGAAGAGACACCAGAGTGTGCACAGTTTACGTTGTATTGCACCTGCTACTACGAGAAGCACTTTACGGATTTTTTTTGCCACTTTTGTATTTTTGTTTGCAGTTTGAGAGACTTCTACATTTGTCTGCACTGAATGTTTCACTATTTAATTTTGCTTTATACACACTTTGTGTGATACTTTATTTATTTGCATTTATCACTTTATGGGTATATGCGATTTCTTTTCTATTTATGCGCTTTTATGTGTTTCTATTTACACAAAGTAAGAAAATCTATTTATTGGTATTCATCACTATCACTGTGTGATTTTATACTTTATTTGCATTTATCACTTTATGGGTATATGCTATTTATTTTTTATTTATGCGATTTTATGTGTTTCTATTTACACCGAGTAAGAAAATCTATTTATTGGTATTCATCACTATCACTGGGTGATTTTATGCAATTTTTACTTTGGTTTATGCGATTTTATATATGTGGTTTCTATTTCTTTACATATATATATATATATATATATATATATATATATATATATATATATATATATATACACGTTTGGAATGCTTTGTTGCACTAGTCACTTTGATCACTGATCACGATTTATCACGGGAATCAGAATTTATGCACAGATAATTTATGTTTTTATTGGTTAGCATTTTATGGATTAATATTATTTAGTTTAAGGGAGCGCAACACCATTTATTTGTTTCGTTGCTATATGTTTCAGTGGTAGGGCTTATACCTCTGTCGGTGTTTGGCTGCAACCCTAATTGAGGCTTAATAGATTTTTGATAGCGCAGGGATACTTTTGTCTATTATTTTAGGCATTGACCCATGTCCCCTGGGGCAGGAGCCAGGTCCCCAAACCCTTTTTATGACAGCATCTTGCATATTAGCCGTTAAAATTAGCACTTTTAAATTTCGAACGTTCGAGTCCCATAGACTTCAATGGGGTTCTAAAGTTCGTACGAATTTGGGGTCTGTTCGAAAGTTCTGGTGTGAACTGAACCGGGGGGTGTCCCTATTTCTGACTCTTTATGAGATCTTGAGGAAGTCAGACCCATGGAAGAGTTACAAGGTAATACCGTTATCACAGCAGGAGGAGATTAAAAACGTGACCATTTTAGTAAGAAATGAATCCCTCCCTCCTGAGGACATCACAACATGGTTAGGGAGGTACGGGCAGGTGCAGTCTGGGCTTAGGAAGAATTTAGACGAGCGTGGGGTATGGACGGGAGCTTGGTTGGCCAGGATTCAGCTCAAGGTCCATAATAACACCATGATGCACATACCGGGCAGTGCGTTTATCGGTAGAGACCAGATCCTGGTTTTCTACCCCGACCAGCCCCGCCGCTGTTTCAAGTGTGGCAGCCCAGCACACTTGAGTGCAGACTGCACCATGCCCATGTGTGTACGGTGTAATGGTTTCGGGCACTCGCCAGAGGGGTGTAGTTTGATTGTATGCAATCTGTGTGGGGAAATGGGACATTCCTTTAGTCACTGCCCCAAGGCATTCAGGGGGCAGTCGGCTAAGGGGAGTGCCCCAGGCCCCCGGGGATCAGCTACAACGGGTGAGTTGGTGCCAAGGGAGAACTTTGGGGACCCTGAAGCACAGGCTGAAGGGGAGCCGCTTCCCCAGAGTCAAAGGCCCCCCAGAAATAGGCGTGGGCAGGTTGAGCCAGAGAGGGCAGAGGCACAGGCTGGCCCTTCAGTCCAAGGCCAGGGGGGTTCTGGGCCTAGCCATGCTGCCAAGGAGCAGCAGGGGCCTGTGAAACCTAAAAAAACCCTTGGTTAAAAAGCACCCTCACCCTCCCTGTCCCCCTTCTCGTCCTCCCTCTCCCCCTCCCGACCCTTCCCTGCCTCCCCCTCATCCCCTTCTGCCCCCCCTTGTCCTTCCCCGGTCCCTCCAACCCCGTTGGTTCCCCCACCTTCCCCTGGTACTAGTCAAGGATGTTGTCCGGCCCCTGATCTTTCTGACCAGGACCGGATGGACACCTCTGAGGTTGGGAAGGGACCAAACAAGCATCCAATAGACTTGTCTAGCGGATGGTCGGAGGATGAGGGTGGCAAAGAGCCACTGGTAAGTGATTTAATGAGGAAAAAAATCGAAGTAGAGGAAGAGGAACGTTCAGGGGAAGGAGGGCGGCGGGGGTCCCCAGCTGGGTACCAGTCTTGGGGCTGGTAGTAGTCCCTCGTTAGCCCCCTGGAACCGGTACGGGGTCCTCTTTTTGGATTCCGAAGAGGACCCAGAATAAATCTGAGGTTTGTATATAGAGGGGAACGTAGCATCAATCACTAAGGATGACCTAACCCTCTCCAGTACGCCTTGCGATGATTAATGTTGCAAGTGTGTGTTCTGTGGCGGCTAGATTTTCAACCTTTGATTTTCTCGGCCGGGTTGAAGCCGACATTTTGTTTTTGCAGGAGACCTGGCTGGCATCTGTGGCAGAGATGCACCTAGCAAAGAGGGAGTGGAGACATGGGCCCTCCCTCTGGTCTCTTGCGGCTGAGCCCTGCAGTGGAGTCGCGGTCCTTTTTAAGACTGGCTCGGTGGCTTGTCGACGAGTGATTGAGTTAGAAATTGGGAGGTGTCTGATTGTGGATGCAGTCGTGAGGGTGGAATTTCTCCGCCTCATAAATTTTTATGGTCCTCAGTCAAATAGGGGGAGGAAGGACCTCCTGACGCTGCTGAAACTGTACCTGTTTACATCCCAGCAGGTGGTCTTTGGAGGTGACTTTAACATGATCACCAGGTCAAAGGACCGGGCAGGCACCTCAGGCCCTCTGGGATACGATAGTTTTTTTTTTTTAATAGCATAGTGAGGGAGGCCGGGTTGGTGGATGTGCACGTTCACCACTTCCCCAACCTCACTGGGTTCACATACTCCCGAGGTAGTAGCAAGAGTAAATGTGAAGAAAGTAGCTGAAAACACAGCGACTAATAAACTCCGCGCCACTCAAAAAAGAAAAAATATAGACTAATACTCAGTGGATCAAAATAGACTAAGTGAAACACTAATAGCTGCTCCCTAGAAAAACAAGAAAAAAACTTGTCGTGCTGAAAATATAATGATAGTAGGGGCGCTGAGCAAATATAAATATCAATCACAAAATGTGAAACTTTGATAGTCATATAACATCTAAAGTGATAAACAACCTACCACAACAAAAAATTACAAACAAATATATGATAAAAACAATAATAAATAAAGTCCCAATTGGATACTAAAGCCAAAAAAAAGGAAGAATAAATAAATATAGATCCAAAGTCCAAAACAGTGATTCTTTCAGTGCAAAACTGCTTCTGAATCCATATATCAGAAGAAAGGCTGGAATCTTCTACAATGTAGTGACACGTCCCTTCACCAAAACTTATGGACATAGAAAACACCCCAACTGTGAAGATAAAGTTGTCTTCTTACCAGATGCTGTTGACTACTTTATTTAAAAAGATAGTCAAATAGGCTTATGCAGGTAATATCCCTGCTCACATGGAATAAGGTGGACCTCGTATGGACAGAAGCTTCTCCTCATAGACTCAGACAGGTCATATAAAAAAAGCCAAACAAAAATCCATAGCGTGACACAGTTTAATAATAAAAATAAATTAAAAAACATAAGGCCAAATGGCTGCTTACATATGCCGGTGCCCGACCTGGCACTGGGGCTGCTTGCTTAAAACAATCGTTTCGTAATGGATCCGTAGTTCCTCGTGGTGTAGGGCGTGCGTTCCACCAAGAAACAGCCGACAACCAAAGACGACCGAAACTACTACTGTACGAACGTGACTGGATACCGCCTCGACGTACGTTTCGTTTGACACGTCATCAGGAAGCGTACCCAGTCACAAAGTCAACGTTCTTTATGGTGTCTCGATCGATCCGTAGACCAATCGAGAAACGCTTAATTTAGTGCGCAGCCTCAGTCCCACTCAAGGCTAACAACAATAAATGATTTATTAAAACATAACTGGCAAATAAACACTGAAACATAATTAACCCTGAAACGCAGGGATAAAATTATACATACCAGAAATTTAATAAAAATAAAAAAAATCATATAATGATCCGATGGGATTTTCCCATTAGAAAAAAAGAGGGAGTAAGTTGCTTGTAATTTGCAAAATAACCTCTAGATGTCAGTCTGTAGTTGAAATTTTTTATTTTTTTTTTCTCATACCACTGACTAGGCAAAAAGAAAAAGGGTTTTTCCACCTAACTAGTTTTCTTGTAAAAAAATATATAATTATTTAGTATATTGGACGACGTGAATTTTTCACGAAACGCGTTGGGTGGCGTGACACGCTTACTTGCCTCGTGTGAACCGGTACTAGAAGGGATATCGATTGGTGTTCGCGATCGGCCGACGCTTGCCCAGTTTGATGATATGCCCGATGTTCTTTCATGTTTGTAAGTGCATCTCTTGTTTTTTATATTCGTTTTGATAAATGATTTTACACTATTTGGAGCACTTTTTTTCCTCCCTATGGTGAACCCTCCTTGACTCTACAATGCCATACATCTGAGTCCCGCTTCAAACAGCGTCTTCCCATGCTTGACGGTTTATGACTGGTGTATCTCCTAAACCTGCCTTACGGGAGTGTTCCATTTGGAGGGCTCAAGTTTGATCCATCTGCAGACCCATTTTGTGAATACGCGCTCCCTACCGGGACATCTGGTAAGGGGCTATTATTACTTGTCTGGTTGAGGTGCACCTGGTTTTGCTTCACGCTGATCGATAAGCTTTACGATTGAATAGATCCTTTCCACACAGGGTGGCTCTCCAGTTGGACTGTTTATGGACTTTATGTTATCACATATAGTTTGAGAACCGTTTGAGTTTACTTCATATGCCTTTTTTTGAATTACACATGTCTTTTTCCTTTTTGGTTCATAGCCTATGAGGGAACATATATATATTCACTGTATATAATTATAAGTAATGTTTTTGGTTTATTTAGCCATAAGTTTGGTGTGTTAGAGTTATAGATCACAAGATACACCTGTTTAAGGTAGTTTGGTTTAAATCCCAATAGAAATATTGGGGATTGCGCAGTTCTCTTCCTTTTTTTCTTTGTCTCTATATGTATATTACACTTTGGGTATATATAAGAACTGCTGCATCACACATTTTTTCCTTAAGTACACACTGTAGCGCAGATTTCCTCTCCTTTTTTCTTAGTATATTGGTACCATTTCCAGAAAGATATTTGGCAACATTTTTGTCTCCAGATGTAAGGACAAAAACAAACAAAAAGCAGAACCCCACATCATAGGCCAGAAAAATTCGCCAAACAAATTCGGAAATGGAGAAATGGCAGAAAAATGCCTAAATCAAACAAATGGGGAAAATTTCAATCGTTGGACAAAAAACAATTTAAATCAAGCTCTATGTTCATTCCTAAAGGCTGCATTGTTTTTAATTTATATATCCACTTTGTTTCATTCTTTGATATTTCCCTTTTCATGTGGGTTCCTCTCCAATGTTTTGAGATCTTATCGATCCCAAAAAATTTACAGAGTGAAGGATCGCTATCGTGATGTGATTTGAAATGTCTGGACACGCTATGATTGGGAAAACCTTTCTTAATATTTGTGAGATGTTCATTAATTCTAATTCTTAACTGTCTAGTAGTTCGACCTACATACTGCATGGAGCAAGGGCATTCTAGCACATACGTTACATGATCCGAATTACATGTAATTAGTGGTTTAATTTTATACTCCAGCTTAGTGACTTGAGATTGGAACTGAATGACCTTCCTTGATGAGCCAGGTCCTCTGGTGGTCTTACAGGCTTTGCATCTCGTGCAATAATGGAAACCGGATCCATCAAGGAAGGTTACAAGTTTTTTTGGGGGATCGGGAACATTACGGGCCAATTGATTTCTCAGACCCGGTGCCCTTCTGTAGATAAATTTGGGCAGTAGCAAGAGTAGGCTAGATAGGTTTTTTTGAAGGGGGACTCGTCCTTTGCGGCGCCTGTGTTGCATGCGGTCGAGTTCTCTGACCACTGTATGGTGTCGGTGACTCTGAATGTGGCTGACACCCCTCAGAAGGGTCGGGGCTTGTGGCGACTTAATGGGTCGCTACTTGAGGATTCTGAGGTGAGGGAGGCCTTTGAAGACTTCTTTTTGGAACAAGCCTCGCTCCTTGAGAGTGGCTGCTCCCGCCAGGAATGGTATGAAGCAATGAAGAGGAGGTCGGAAGGCTTTTTTCGTGAAGTCTCGGGTCGGCGGGCAGCTTCTCGGTATCAGGCCTACCAGAGGTTGCGCAGGCAGCTAGACCGCCTTGTCTCTTATGGGGGCCCTCAGGAACAAATTTCGGATCTGAAGCTTCAGATGAGGGAGTGCCAGTACCACAGTCTCGCCTCCCTGGTTCTTGAGAGGGACTATGGGAAGTTCACCAACCCAGATCCCTACAAGAGCTGTGGTGACGCGGTGAGTGATAAGGTGGTGCACGGCCTGAAGGATCCCTTTGGGATAGTCAGAGCCCACTTTTCAGGCATCCTGAAGAAGAGGCCGTTAGATTTGGAAAGGGCCAGGGAATTTCTTGATGAGACTCCACTTGAGGTGGGGTCTGACCTCCCTGGCTCTTTGACAGAGGAGATCTCGGTGGCCGAAGCTGAGCAGGCCATAGACTCTTTGTCTCCAAAGAAAGCGCCGGGACCTGATGGGTTCACAGCAGAGTTTTACAAAACATTTAAGAGTCTATTGGCTCCTCATTTGAGTGAGGTTTTTAATGAATGTTTGGCGTCTGGCCTGCTTCCTCTCTCAATGAGAAGGTCGGCCTTGAAACTTTTGTCAAAGGGGAAGGATCCGTCCTTGGTAGAGAATTGGTGTCCTATTGCGCTTCTCACCACGGATAGGAAAATTCTGGCAAAGGTGTTTGTGCTTATGTCCGCAGTTCTGGACAAGTTACTGTCTGTCTCCCAACACTACGCAGTTCCCAGCCAGTGCACCTTTAGTGCTGTACTTAACGTCCGGTAGGTCGTGGAGAGGTGCATGGCAACGGGGGATGGGCGGTACTTGCTGGCACTAGATCAGGCAAAGGCTTTTGATGGACCACGAGTACCTATGGCTTCTCCTGGGAAAGTACGGTCTGCCTGGTCAAGTAATTGTCTCAAGGTGTTGTATGGGGGGCTGAGAGCTTCCCTCTTGTGAAGGGTTGGGTGGGTCCCTCCTTTCCGGTGGACTCTGGAGTTAGGCAGGGTTGCCTGCTGAGTCCCCTACTCTATGTCTTTGAGGTCAACCCCTTTGTCAGGAGGCTTGGCTGCGGGCATCTCAGAGGGGTCCCGGTGGAGCCCTGCAGTGGCCCAGATTGTGCGGTTAGGGTGGTGGCCTACGGCTAGCCGAGAGGAGGCCCAGTTTGTGGAAACACAGATTGGGTACTACTCCGAGACGTCTGGTTCGTTGGTCAACTGGACCAAGAGTGAAGTTCTCTGAATGGGGAGGGAGGGTGAGCAGTTTGCCCTCCCGGACGTGTTCCCTAGGCCTCAACCAGAGATTATGATTCCAGGCATTCATTTCGGCCCGGGTGATTATCCCAAACTAAACTGGGAGCGCAGGCTGGTGAGTGTCGCCCAGAAGGTTAATGCTTGGAAGAGCTAGAAGCTGTCACTGAGGGAAAGGGTGAGCTTGGTTAAAACCTATTTGCTTCCCGAGTTCCTCTATGTCAGCTACGTTTGCCTTTTGCCAGAACCCCTCTATGCACGGATCTGCGGCCTGTTTTTCCTGCTGCTGTGGGGTAACAGGCTGAACCTGATAAAGAGGGAGGTCACATACCAACAGAGGCCAGGGGGGGTTGGATATGATCAACCCAACGGTGTTCTTCTTTAAGGACAGGCCTTCTCTGTGGGAGCGGTCATGTAACGACTGGCTTCTGTTTTTCCTGAGTAGCTGGGAGGGTGGAAGTCGCCCGGGGGATCTGCGGAGATCCCACGGGTACCTCCCGTCCTATGTTCCAACAGCTCTAAAGGTACTAAGGCGGTGGAGGATAACAGCCCTGGAGGTGGGCTCGATGGGTCGGCGTGAGCTGTACTTGAGGGTCATGGCCTCAGACTTTTTGAGACCACTGGCCTTAAGAGATTGCCTGGACAGGGTCCTCAAGGAGGGATTAGCTCTCTTGAATTCCAGGAGAATTCCGGCCAAATTCTGGGACCTTGCATGGAAGGTGTTCCATGGATGACTCTATGTAAGGGCGAACTTGAAGTATTGGAACCTAGATGACAGGGGCTGTCCTCGACCTGAGTGTGGGGGGGGGTATTGGAGACCATGGACCACTTTTTGTTTGAATGCCCCTTCAACTTGGAGGTTCTGGAGGGGATGGGGGATGCCATTGTCTATCCTCGCCTCCGGGCCTTGGCCTATTCCGAGTGGGTGTACGGTAACTTCGGAGTCCGTAGGGGTTTTGAGTTATCGTCACTTTTTCTAGTCAGTACAGTCTGCCTTTATTATACCTGGCACGCGTGGTGCTTAGTGTCCACTAGGGACAAAGTCCTGCCTGTGCATGAGGTGGTTGGTGATGTCTTTCGGGAGCTGGTAAAGGTAATGTCTCTTGAGAGGAGGAGGGTGGGAGAAGAAAGGTGCGCTGATTTGTGGAGGGGGTTTTCCTTCTGGCCACCTTAGTGATTCTCCCCTCTTTTCCTCGTGGTGGTGGGTCTATCTATTCTGTCACCCCCATTTAGCTTTTTGGTGAAAGCAATTTTAAAAACATGGTATGGGCACTAGCAGTTTTGTTATGTTCCCGCCTATATGGTAAGTTGGTATAGGGGTGTGATGTATATTGAAGTTTAGTATAAGTCTGTTATAAGTATAAATATGTTGTTCTGTTAAGTCCAGATGACCTAAAGGGCTAAGAATGATCCGCCTGATAGGCTTTTTTCCTCTGAGCCAATAGTGAGGGACGGGCTTTAGAAAGATATTATATTATATGTAGGGCACTCTTTTTTGGCTGGTTGGAAAATTGAGTCTGATATTATGGTTTGTTTTTGTAATATCCTCTGTTTAAGTTGATCTCAAATGAGGTTTACATTGTCTAAAGTTTGTTTTTGGTAGCAGAATAAAATTAAAAAACTTCCAGCTCCAATAGCGTATATTAACCACTTGCTTACTGGGCATTAAACCCCCCTCCTGCCCAGACCAATTTTCAGCTTTCAGCGCTGATGCACTTTGAATGACAATTGTGTGGCCATACAACACTGTACCCAAATGACATTTTTATCATTTTTTTCCCACAAATAAAGCTTTCTTTTGGTGGTATTTAATTACAGCTGGGAGTTTTATTTTTTGCTAAACAAAAAAAAAAATCATGTTTAATAGTTTGTTATAAAATTTTGCAAACAGGTAATTTTTCTCCTTCATTAAAATGCACTGATGTGGCGGCACTGGTGGGCTCTGATAGGCTGCACTGATAGGTACAGATAAGGCAGTACTGATGGGCACTGATGGGCACAGATAAGATGGTACTGATGGGTGGCACGGATGGGCACTGATAGGTACCACTGATAGATGGGACTGATGGGCACGGATATGTGGCACTGAGGTGCAGCACTGTTGTTGAGGCAGATTGTGGGCACTGATAGGTGGCACTATGGGCACTAATGGGTGGCACTTTTTTCATATTTAGGTGGCACTGGCTGGTGGGAACTGATGAGCTGGCCGGAATTCCCTCTCACGGCCACCGGTGATCAGATTTTTTTTTTCCCTCGCGCTATCAGCGTGAGGAGGAAAAATAGCCAATTACCGGCTCTATTGTGTCACATGATCAGCTGTCATTGGCTGACAGCTGATCACGTGGTAAGGGGTCGGGATTGACCCCTTGCTCCAATCTGTGATCAGGCGAGTCTATGAGACGCCCGGGACTGAGGGACAGTCTGCAAATCACTAGCTACTAGGTCCACAAAGGTCCTTGTAAGGACTGGTATAGGTGTACAATATATAGGGTGTTGGTGCAGGGCTGTGCTTCAGATTACTGCCCTTTTCTGCAGCAGTCCTTTATCAGTGTAGGTGTTAGGTGCGCCCCTCCTTGATTAGCTCGAGCTGGACTTTAGTGATCACTGGAAAGCCCTCTCAATCGATTGTCTGATTTTACCCAATCACACGAGTTGAGGATTATCATGACTACGAGTTCTTTATTTCCTGGATATCACTTTTATGTGCTTCAAACATTGCATTGTCAGCCAATCAGGATTAGACAAGACATTCAAGACATAACCAATAATAAAACATTGACATTTAGTGTGTCATACATTAAGCAGAATTTTTAGGGGGATTTTTGATAAAAAGGTCCCCAGACACATATTTATAAAAATTTCATGACCTTAAAATTGTCTACATAAAACCACATAATTTAATTTCACCTTATGAATATTTCCTACTTCCTATAAAGTTCTAACAGCTAGCTCTGACCACAGAATACATCCTGTTTTACACTCCAAAAATATCTTGCAAAAGTTTTGCAGAGAGGCAAAATCTTGTATATATTTTGCAAGCAGTTCCTAGTATAATAAAATGCATTTTTTAACCCCTGAAGCTCCTTATCCTTACATATTTCTAGTATAAGCTTAAAGGGTGACTCTCCCTACCCTTACAATCCCTCCTCTGATCATGAAGGACGAAATCCTTTCCTGATCATTCTCAGTACCACCTATGTTCTGAGTAGAACATGGCCATGGCTGTGTCTGGGTCTGAAGTGGAAGGTTTGATTTTGGTAGCTTTGCCCATCAGACAGAATATAATCTTAATGGTGGCATAGACTGCAATTCCCAGGATAAGTATGATGATGAGTTTCATTCCTACTTAAAGAAATTCATGATACCATCCCAGAATGAACCAAACCAGCCACCCACTCCAGAGAATGGATTCCAGGAGTCTCCCAGACGTCTCATTCGGTCCTGTTATTTTGCCCTTTCATCATTGTGTCCCTTTATAATTTCATAGTAATCAGTTATCTGCAAGTCCTCTGATGGTTTAGTTAGATTATTCATATATGTGCAGCACAGGCTTCTGTCTCCTGTAACTTCACAAAGTCCAGTGAGGATCATCATTCTTTCCTGTCTGTTTAATAATTTCTTGTTGAAACAAAATCTCTCTCAGTTCCTCATTTAGCAATCCTATGTCTACAGCGGTTTCATTCATCCAAGAATCTACTAACATCCCAAATTCATCCACCTTGGCGAGAGCATTGTATATACCTGCTCCACCGAATGATGCAAACACTTTATCCCACCAGGTAGTAATTTCCCTTTTGTGCCTCCCGAACTCTAAGTGGCCATGTGCTGGTACCATTGAGACAGGAGAATCTCCTGTCGTGGTTCCCATGATGGGTATCATTTCTACAAGAGTACACCAGCCAGCCGTTTTCCTGTCTATGGGGTAGGGGATAGTGGTGTGACACCACAAGCCACAACAAACCATCCACCCATGTGGAACATGGGGTGCTGGTTCTATTTTGGGGGAACTTAGTTTAGATCAGAGTCCTACAAGGCACAGCCAATCTCCTAATGGGGGGTATCATCTTCCTCTTCCCCATCCAAGGGTTTTTCATATGTGTGTTTTGCAGCCATTCAAGTGCTCGGGATAAGTTATACCCTCTGGCACATTTGGATATATTATAAGGGGACATATTGGATATCCGATCATCTTGGTTAGAGATATTATGTGTAAGTAGTCCTTCTACTTCTATTGTACCATTCAGAGCTAGGGGCAAATCTAACATGGTGAAATTTACCAAAGTATCTCTACAGAACTGAGCATTATAGTGATCTCTCCCTGCTCCATTTAAGAAGCAGAATTGGGGTTTCCTGGTATATCCAGTAAATAACAGGGTTTGTTAATTGTAGTTGTATTGGCTAAAGGGACCTGCTGGGTGATATTTAGCAGCTGTTCTAGGGTGATGGGCCTTCCAACCATGGGAACGGAGTGTCGGCCCCCACCCATATGAGAACATACCCAACATTCAGAATGATTCTTCATCCTTGCGAAAGCATGCATCATTATGAAGTGATGTGGAATGGTATCAGGAACTGAATAGGTCTATGGGTCTAATTGAGCTCTGTTATTATCACTGTTTAAATTTGGTTTCAGGATCTCTTTCCTTGCCTTTGAAAAAGACAATTTTAGGTGTGATTGTGACAGGGGGTGTTCAGATTGCCTGTGGGACCTTCTATGTTGTATAACAATATTAATACCCTTGGCTTCCATCTTCTGTCTTAAGTTTACTCACAAGTTTTTTTTGTTTGCTACTAAACTATCGGGATGAATGCACCACGTTTTGTTCTCTCCTTTGTATGTTGCTAACAGTATGATTGCTGTTATATTACATGTCCCATCCCTCCTCTGGATGTGATACTCCGTTATTGCTGCAATTTGTGCTTTTGACATTATATCTCCTGTCTGTATACAGCAGGGA
This sequence comes from Lithobates pipiens, assembly GCF_037356315.1. Classification (NCBI taxonomy): domain Eukaryota; kingdom Metazoa; phylum Chordata; class Amphibia; order Anura; family Ranidae; genus Lithobates; species Lithobates pipiens. The sequence continues at coordinate 136,614,468 of NW_027507789.1, forward strand.
TAATTATAACTCATTCCTGTAAGTGTTGGTCTCTCCCTGACCCCTATACTGTTATTCCTATTCATTCCGCATGAAGATGTGCTGGCTGCACCCAGTAACAGTTAATAAGAGTACCTTCATGGTTAATGCAATTGACAAAATAAGAATAACTTTAACATTGCATCTGGGCTTTGTGAATTTGGGCTTGGGGGACCCTAGAAGGGAGGCAGCTTGGCTGTGGGACAAAGGGGGTCTGTAGGGCTGGAGGGGAGAGGGGCAGGGAGTGATGGGATCAGAGTCTCTTCGGATCCGAGGGAGAGGGGGGGTGGCAGGGAGTGGTTGGGTCAGTGTCTCTTCAGATCTGTTTGATCCTGGCTTTGGGTTCTTGCTGCTGTGGCACTTTCTTTATCCTTGATGTGTGGATCCATTGTGGGCTTTGCTCGGTCAGAATTGCTGTCCTGGAGACCTTGAGGACTTCAAATGGACCTTGGAAGACGGGACCTGGTTGCTTGCAGACTGCAAGTTGTTTGAGCAATACTTTGTCTCCTGGTATGAAGGGGTGTGTTGGCTCTGTGGAAAGAGGAGGGAAGGTGACAGCAACCTTGTCATAGTTTTCAGTAAGGCTACTTACCAAATGTTTCACGTGCTCTTCCAGGGAGCCTGCAGCAAAAGACAGAAAAGAATAGGCGCAGGGCGGGCATGACTGGGTTAACAGGGAAAGAATAGAAAGGCAAGAGGAGGGACTTAGGTGCCGAGGGGGACGGGCTAGGTGCCGAGGGGGACGGGCTAGGGCAGAGTTGATTTATACTCCCGGTGCATCATGGGAGTTTAACAGAAGGTCAGGGGAAAAGTTCCCACCAACTCTCCCTTTATTGGTGCTGTGGTTTTTTGTGCATGGTTTGTGTGTTGTTTTTATTTTCTCATGACAGGTGCTGAACTGTGGATGTCGTGGCGGAGGCGGGTGTTGGTCTGTGCAGGGGAAGGAGATATGGCAAAAGAAAAGTTCAGGAACTATCGCTGGATGGGTCCTGATGGTGGTTTACGGACAACTAAGGTTAGACGGAAAGTGTTATGGGGCACTGCGGACAGTGTTTGTCTCTGAGCCTGCTTGTCGGCTTGAGGCCTAATATTACACTTGGAGAGGGACCGCAGTGCCAGTTGGTTATTTGTTTTTGAGGTTTACAAAAAGTGCCTGCACAGACCAATGCCAGATAGTTTTTATAACAGACGTTTTATATTCATACAGAATTTTATTGGATTTATTTGTTATTTAAATAAAGTAGACCGCTACGGCCTTTGTTACTCCAACTCGGTGTCATCTCAAGTTAATGGGTAGAAAATAGGGTAAGTTGGGGGTTGTAATGATTCATATCTGGTATACAACACTCATGTAAGGAATATAAGAGTTAGACTCTTCACCTATTTTAGGGGCTTTTTGTGCTGGCCTACCCATTAGGATTTCAAAGGGAGAGAGTCCTGTCCTGGCATGAGGGGTGGTCCTTATCTGGAAGAGTACCCCTGGCAAGAAATGAAGCCAGTTCTTCATAGTACCCTGTGTGGCCTTCCTTAGCTTGTCCTTAATGTTCCTGTTCATCCTTTCCACTACTCCTGCACTCTGGGGATGGTATGGAATGTGAAGCTTCCATTGTATCCCCAGAACTTTCACTAACTCTCGGGTGAGTTTTACTGTGAAAGCGGGCCCCTGGTTAGAGTATATGGTAGCAGGTAAACCAAACCTACTGATCCAATGATTGATTATGCATCTGGTGGCTATCCCTGCGGTCTCTCCTGTGACAGGAACGACTTCCGGCCAGGAAGAAAATTTGTCCACCATCACGCAAAGATATTTGATGTTTCCCTTCTGTTTTGGCATGTGTGTGAAATCTATCTGTATATCTTGCAGGGGACCCAAAGGGGGTGGGAGATGTCCATGTAAACCATATTTTGGACCTTGAACATTGTTTTGTGCACAGGTGAGACATGAGTCCACTAGCTGACTGACCAGAGAATGTGCTTTCTGTGTGCAAAAGCTTTGGTTATACAGTTGCAAAAGGGGCTTTTTTTTTCTTATGTGTCCAGGACCATGAAGGTATGACAGGATTAAGGGAGCAACAGCTTCTGGGATCCCTATGATTCCCTCCTTGTTTGACCACAATCCATCCGGATTACGTGTCAAACCTGCATGAACCCAGCAATGTCTTCGGGTTGTGCTTTTCTTTGTACAAGAGAAGCTGTGGAGGGAAAATCAGGAGATAAGAAATCTGTTGAGAACTATAAGGATTAACAAGTCTCCATTTTGTTATACTGTCATCCATTTTAAAACTTTGTATGACCAAGCTAGAATTCTAATTACTTTTGACATAAAAGCTTGCTATTTGGAAAACATGCTGTTTTCCTTGAATGCCCTTGGCCGCTAGAGTTTGTACAGAGAAAGCCAAGATATGCAACTATCTTATATTGTCTGTGACCTAGAACGTCTGGACCACAGACTATTAGCACAATATTGTTGAATATTGTTGAATATCGTAGTCTTATTCTTATCTCGTGAAGGTTAATGACGTGCTTTGCCGTGAAGACAATTTCTGCTTATTTTGCTTGTTCTGTCAATAAACCTGTTACTAGGAAAAGTTTGGTGTATACCTACGAGCGGATCCCCGATTGGCTACTCCACAGGGCGCCACCCCAACTGTTTCAGCATATAACCTGTTGTAATCAAAACATTAAATCGTAATCATTATTCGCATACATCTCGTGTATGAGTTTTGGTTATCTCACCGGTGAATGGGACTCCCAAGTACATCCAGACCACGGCCTAGGAAAGATAGGAAGAGGGAAATCGAGCACCTAACAGAGCAAGGACCTACCTTTACAGCTGGTACCAGAAGTGGGGTCATCGATCGGCAGGTGAGTGACTACTGATTTATTTACCTTATTGGTGAGGATCTTTTGGTGTCACTCATACTGCCGCGGTGACCGCCACGTGCGGGACCTGTATTGCTGCTGTGCCTCCGCGGTGGGCTAGGCTGGCCCATCGGGAGAAGTAGAGGGCTCGTACCTAAAAAAAGAGAGTCCGGCTAGGTTGGCCTGACTTAAAACTATTAAGTAAAATAGATTAAAAGAGAGTCCGGCTAGGTTGGCCTGACTTAAAACTATTAAGTAAAATAGATTAAAGAGGAACATTACAGGGAAGGGAAGCAATAGATTGCGCCCTCCCCACATAAGGTCGGATGTTCAAGGGACGCCCGAAGGGTAATTTGATCAAATCAAAACACAGTGCACATTTTATCTAGTCATGTAAAACGATTGTATGTGATTTAGTTGTTCATATTTTTCATTTTATCTGGTCATGTAAAACGATTGTATGTGATTTAGTTGTTCATGTTTTTCTTTCCAGGTTACGTAAGTATTTCAAACTTGCCTTTTCAATAGTTTTTTTGTATTTTGCTGTTCTTTCAATGTCGTTACCTTGTGATCCAGATTGCTGTGAAATTGTTAACCCTTGCCCTCACTGTACTGTTGGTTTATTGTTTCTTAAACAAATTGATATCCTGATATTGATAGCCACTCGCCCAGGGGGATATTCCACTAGACTAGAATGCCCCGTGTACCCCCAGGACGAAACATCTCCGGTTGTCACGCTAGTCAGAATAAACCTGCATAGCCCAGTCAGTGAATCCCACCTCCTTGCTTTACATTCCCTGGAAGAAGTTCAACAACAGGTGATTCGTGCCACTGGCTGCTATCACCTCTGCCCCCTTACCAAGCATCTCATAACACCCCCCCATAATGGGGAATATTGTAGGCAAAGACGGGACCCCTTATGAACAACCTACTCCCTATCAGTATGTGCAGACTATAGTGCCCGGTCCCTATGTAGAACCATTTTGGAGTCAGGTTAGGGAAAGGTGCCAGCAATTAGGGATCCATGATATAGGTCCCGCGGGCCCCTGCAACACAGAAGATTGGCATGTAGTAAAAAAGATTTGTCAGTTACATAAGCACTCATACCCCCCCGGGAAGTGGGATGTAGATTACATGAAAAAATCTTGCAAGATATGGGAAGCCCCTCTAAAAATTTATAAAAAAAAAACATGCCAAAAATCATGCCCTCACAGAAGGAAAACCAATACCCTCGGCCCCTATAACTACACCCCTGAATGCCCCAGAAATACCCCCTCCTTATGTCCTTGTCAAAACTGACGAGGGCGAGGTTGCCCAGGCCTTGGCCATCTACCCCAGCCTTGGGGTAGACATGGCTGCCATATCCGCTGCACTGTACAACGCCTCCACCCCGCACCAAAGACAACTCTGGGACAGGGAATCCCAAGCCAAAAGAGACAGGGAGGGTCAGGAGTACCAGGACCAAGTGGAAGCTGACGAGAGGGCGAGGGAGACCCCTGAGCAAAAAGACTTTAGGGAAGAGAAGGAACGGTTTGCCCTTGAAGTAGAGGCAGCCAGAGCTAAAATAGAACGGGGACATAGAATTTTGAGGGAAGCCCGAGCCGCCCTAGAACAAACAAAAACGAGAAACAGAGGGAGACCCGGACCAGAGCCCGGGAACCTCCCAAAGCAGTGATCCCACTGAGGGAGAGGCTGTAGTCCTGAGTCCCGAAGACAATCGGGCCATGGAAAAACTCTCTAAGATGGGGGTGGTCACCAGGAGTAAGGTCAAAATCAAGTTGGCTACTGAGAAACCACTACCCGTACCCATACCAGCGCCAGGACCCATTATCTCACCTATGGCCACCCCCGTAGTTACTGACGAGGATGATGAGGACACCCCCGATATTAAGGCCCCCCTTATGACCATAGGTAACACAGAAATTCACCTACCCCTGCCCCTAGGCACACTGACAAAACTCAAAGAACTCTGTCCATCCCCCAGAAAACATCCTAGGGAAGCTGCCACTTTCCTGTTGCGCCAGTGCGCCGGGTCAAATCTGGACCCGATTGATCTTGAGAGTATAATACATATTCTAGACCCCGACTGCCCCGACCCCCCAAAGGTAAAAGACCTGTTTAATGCCCATGTCCAGGGAAAAGGGGGCTGGCCAGATTTCTGGAAAACCCTAGGACAACATTGGAGCACCCTTTACAAAGGGGTCACAGCTCTGCAAGATCTGGTCCAAACAAAACAAGCCCCGAAGGAAAAATTCTATGATTTTTGTACCCGAGTATACAACCTCTGGAAAGCGGTAGATGGGGCGGATGGGTCCCTTTTTACCACTACTGTAATGGCCGGAGGGGAGCCAAAAGTAGTACAGTTGCTAAAATTAATTAACCCCAAATGGGCTACCCAACCCCCAGAGGATTTCATGTCAGACACCCGCTCCAGGGAAACTTCCGGGGTTTTTGAACAAAAAGGGGGGTTATTTTATAACACATTTGAACCCCCAACCCCTTTAATGGCACTCCAACCATATGCCCCCACTCGAAGACCAGAATATGCCCGCCAACCACCAGACCAGGGTTGTTTCAACTGTGGTCAAATGGGACATTGGAAGTCCAATTGTCCCTACCGTAGGGGCCAGACGGGACCTTGGGGGAAGGGAAATGGACGAAGGCGTTACCCTAACGCCTTTCCTTCAACTCCACAACATCAACGTCCCCCAACTTACCAAGGACCAGTGTCAGGCCCCAGATATCACCAGCCCTATCAAGGACCCCAAGGACCCCCTCCACCTAACAATGCCGCCCTTCGTGTTCCACCACCCCCACCAGCCCCTATTCCCATGCAATGGCCTGCCACCCAACCCTCAAGCAGGACATAGGGCTGCCTGGAGTATGTCCCTTTCCTCAGCCTGGTATGTTACAATGTGTCCTGGAGGAGCCTACCCCAGGTGATCCTGGGTGTAGATGGAAAACGCATTTGTTTTCTCATTGACACTGGTGCCACCTCTAGCTCCATCAATGATGTGACCTTTGACACGCCACAATGTTCTGAGGGAAGCTCCATAGGTATTAATGGGACTCCTGTTACCCACCCTATCACCCCACCCTTATCAGTAACCACCCCGGAGGGGGTGCTACTTTGCCAACAACGGTTTGCCATCCTGCCCCAATGCCCAGTCTCCCTGATGGGAAGGGACTTAATGTCCAAACTGGGAGTGGTGATCAAATTTGATCCACAGGGAGCAGTAACTGCCAGCTCCGCACTCTGCGACTTACAGGGCCCAAAGAGACAATCCAAAAAAGGGTATTTTGTACTCTTACCTGCCTCCCTGGAAACCCATGCTATTTGGGCAGAGAATAACGCGAGTGTAGGTTTCATCCCATGTACCCCTTACACCCCCCAAATGCGCCCAGACTCAGTACCTGTCTTTCAAAAACAATATGCACTACATTCTGACAAAATTCAGGGGATTACACCCCTCATCAATAGGTATGTAGCCATGGGCATCCTGACACCCGTCATCAGCTCATGGAACACCCCCATATACCCAGTGAGAAAGGCAAGCGGGGAATGGCGCTTGGTACAGGACCTCAGGGCAGTCAACAAAATGGTGGTTCCCCTCCCCCCTCTGGTCTCAGACATTGCCTTTATTTTTTCTTGCATACCGGCAAACTCTGTGGCCTACACAGTAATTGACTTAGCTAACGCTTTTTTTAGCATCCCTGTGATGACCTCCTTCTCTGCAGCCCCACCCCAGAAGCTTGTGAAGAAGACTCAAAGAACTTGCTGGATCACCTAGCCAAGGCAGGTCACTTGGCCTCACGGAAAAAGATACAGTGGGTGACCCCTACTGTAGAGTACTTGGGGTGCATCCTCAACAAGGGAGAGAGAAGTGTTTCCCCCCACCGTGCCGCAGCCCTTAACGCTCTGCAGCCACCCAGGGACAAGGCCGCCCTCTTGTCTTTCCTGGGAGCAATCGTCTATTGCCGGCAATGGATCCCTGACTGCTCATTTCAGGACTCCATTCTGAGGAGGGCCACGCTCTCCACTGCGCCAAAAGTGGTGGAATGGACGGAGGAAATGTTACACTCATTTAACACCCTCCTCTCCTCCCTTGCCTCCGCCCCGGCCTTAGGACTAGTGGACTACAGGAAAACTTTTTATCTATATTGTGTAGTTAATGGATCTGCCTTTGCAGCAGTTCTTGCCCAAGAGCACGGTAATTCTTACCGACCGGTGGCTTTCCTTTCCAAGAAACTTCCACTCCAGGTCCAGGGCATGCCTGCTTGCCTCCAGAACATGGCCGCATGTGCCATGGCCATTCAAGAAGCCAACAAGTTAGTTCTGGGACACCCCCTAACTGTATACACTACCCACTCAGTCACCCACCTTATCCAAAACCTCAATACACAACATATGACCACCCAAAGAGCCAGTGGGTATGAAATCATTCTTCTAAACACCTCCAATCTGACCAAAAACACCTCTGACACCTCCCCCATCCTCAGGCTATTACATTCTCTGCTCAAACTCATGAATTATGGTGAACCATCCAAAATGCATGACTGCACAAAAGTGTTGGACCAAGTCACCTCCCCACGAAAGGACTTAACAGACGTACCTCTGGCCGGTGCAGAGGAAGTTTTTGTGGACGGCAGTTGCTCGCGCCCTTCGGATTCCACTTTTCTGACAGGATACGCGGTAGTACAACTCCCAGATCTGGTTCTGGAGGCTAAGCCACTTCCGCCTTCCTCGGCACAGGTCGCGGAACTGGTAGCCCTCACCAGAGCATGCATCCTGTTCACAAATAGGGATGTCAATATTTACACTGATAGTCGATACGCCTTCGGCGTGGGTTCACGATTTCGGGGTGATCTGGGCTAACAGGGGGTTTAGAACGGCTGACAACAAAATTATAGCCAACAAGGAGCATATCCTGGCCCTTCTCCAGGCTATACTACTGCCCAAACATTTGGCGATTATTAAAGTCAAGGCTCACACCACCACTGGTAGCTACATTGCCCGAGGCAACGCCCTTGCAGATAGATGCGCTCGAGCGGCGGCAAATTCCTCCACACATCCACCCGCCCCTACCATGATATTTTTCCAACAAGATTTTTCAGCGCCAGATTTCCCCTCAGTTGCAGCCCAAATCCAATCCATGGCCACAGACGCTGATGTCCTTTTCTGGGTCCAGCAAGGATTGTCCAAAGAGGCCTTTGGACAAATGGAGGGGTCATTGGGATCCCTGAAGCCAGCTCGGACCTCATCCTTTCCTACCTGCATGGTCCCGGACATATAGGGTCCCAACCCTTGCAACAGCTGTATGAAAAAACTTTCTGCACAGTTAATCTAAAGAACCATGCAAACACCCTAACAAAGTCATGCCTCACATGCGCTCAAAACAACACGCAGGGTAAGCGACATGGTATACACGGCCAGTTGCCCCCACCCCTAGGCCCACTACAGGACCTACAAATAGACTTCACCCACATGCCCAAACAAAAGGGAAGCATCAAATGCCTGTGCGTTATCGTTGACAAATGGTCAGGATGGGTGGAGGCGGTCCCCTGCACTGGGGAAACAGCTAAAATAGCGGCAAGGGCTCTCCTTAATCATTGGGTATGTAGGTTTGGCAAACCAGCCACCATTTGGTCAGACCAGGGCCCGGCTTTTACTTCAGATATGACACGAGAACTGGCAAGGTGCCTGGGAATACAGTGGAAACTTCACATTCCCTATCATCCCCAAAGCGCAGGAGTGGTAGAAAGAATGAACAGGAATATAAAGGACAAACTAAAAAAGGCCACAGGAGGAACGTTAAAAAACTGGATAGATTTCCTTCCAGGAATATTGTTCCAAATCAGAACCACCCCCCACTCTAGGACACGTTTGTCACCATTCAAAATCCTAATGGGTGTCCCAGCACAAACCCAACTAAAAGCATTAGATGCACAGACTGACATTAACATATATTCTTTACAGGAAGAGTACGTGAAACATCTGGTAAGTACAATAGAAGAACATAATGAACAAGTTGCTGTCACCTTTTCTCCTCTTCCAACAGAACCTACTCACCCATTCATCCCGGGGGATAAAGTGTTGATCAAGCAGCTTGCCCAACGGAAGCACGTGGGGCCCATCTACTCCGGTCCATGGAACGTGGAGAAGGTCTCCAGGACTGCTGTCCTCACAGACTACACCCCTCAGTGGATCCATGCCAGCAGACTAAAAAAATGCCCCGAACCTCCACCGACTCCAGAACACCCCCAGAGGACACTTGCCCAAGACCAACAGGAGGACGCCACCACCAAAGGGACCCCAGAGACGAACCTACAGACCCTCCAGGAACAGTTTGTCAGAATCTCCCTGGACTTTCCTCCTCCTCCCACCAGCTTGGACTGAAGTCTTTGCAAAAAGAAAGAGACAGGGGCTTAGAAGATCAGTATGTACTACACACCATTTTGCTCTGGTCGATAGTATTGACTTTTGTGGTTTTTTCTATAGTCATGATGACATGCATCATGACAGGGTCATGTGGGTTTACAAGAAGCCCAAAAGGTACTGAGAACCGATCACTAGACAGAAGAGCATTAGTTCCGAGGCCCAGTAATAATAATAATAATAATAATAACAACAAAGGTTTAGGAGTAATGGTAGCACGGAACGAACTACCCCCCCAGGACAGTAAAACGTTTTCTTTAGCCCCAACAATACCACATCATTTTTTATGGCAATACGCGTTTGGTCAAGTAATGGGAAAAGGGGCACCCTGTTGGGTGTGCTCCCACATGGGAACGGGTAGGAATCAAATCCCAGTAGTGGGAATCCCCCTCCCAGTAGAGGACCTGTTTAACGAGACGACACAAGACCATATGGCCAATATAACGACCAGACCCTCCCCCCTTATTTTCTCTGGTTTCACACAACCCCCATCCTTCTGTTTCCTAAATGGAGCTTGGAAAGAAAACGGGGAAATCCCCAATGGCCAATTCTGTAGAAACACACTAGTAAATCTTACCCTTAGAGACTTAGGGAAGTTTCTGCGGGATGGGACGTTTGACATCCAGGGGTTGAATACTTCCACCATTGGAGATAGTGACGAAAGGATAGGGAACATGTCTTTATATAACATAATGGACTGTGTACTATCATCAGAAACATTTGACGATACTGACCTAAAAGACTGGTTAGAGTCCTACCACATGAATGATACTTTACTAGAGTACAGTAGCACCGCGAGTTTAGGAGATTGGTTATGCCTAGTTGGACTCCGGTCAGGCATATCCCAACCCCCTGATATAATACCAGCACCTCATCTGCCTCATGGATGGATGGTGTGTTGCGATCTAATATGTCACACCACCATACCTTACCCTCTAGATTCCTCTACAGGTGGTTGGTGCACCATTGCCAGGATGGTACCATATATGGGTATAGCCTCTGACAATCAGTACATCAAAATGACCCCTGCCCATGGGCATTTAGAGTTCGGGAGGGCTAAGAGACAAGTAACATCATGATGGGAAAAATTAGCCGCCTCCATTGGAAGCCCGGGAATGTGGAATGCCCTAGATAAAATAGATCTTTTTGCTGAAATAATCTCTGGGGTAGTGAACTCTACTTCCAGAAATGTTTCTCTGCTAAACGAAGAAACTCGGAAGATCCGAACTGTGCAGGAACTGATAAAAATGAGGCAGGAACAACTTTTGGCCGCCATCACTGGGATTTGTAACCTCATGGCCAATTCGGAGATGTGTTGCACCTTCATACACAACTTCACCGTTCCTGTGGAATGTCTGTCGGTACCCGATTATTACGATATTATCAAAAGCCATTCAGCCCAAAGACAGACCCTCCTACAGAAAGCAAAAAACTTGGGAGATGATTGGAACCTTTTCTCGGGTACAGGAGGGTGGTTTGGAGGTATTTGGGGGGGCATACTGGGATTTTTTAAGAAAATATTTCTCGTATTAGTGATGATAGTGTTGTTGATAGTAATGTTCTATGTGATCGCCAAATGCTGCTGCATAGCAGCCTCCAAGGTTTCCCATCCAACAATAGCAACCAAGCCCAATGACGAAGAGAAAGCACTTATGGCTTTTTCCAAGAATGTCTGGTATAGAGGATGATCGATAACTTCGTGCCAAAGTTATGATCACAGGAGGGATTATAAGGATTAACAAGTCTCCATTTTGTTATACTGTCATCCATTTTAAAACTTTGTATGACCAAGCTAGAATTCTAATTACTTTTGACATAAAAGCTTGCTATTTGGAAAACATGCTGTTTTCCTTGAATGCCCTTGGCCGCGAGAGTTTGTACAGAGAAAGCCAAGATATGCAACTATCTTATATTGTCTGTGACCTAGAACGTCTGGACCACAGACTATTAGCACAATATTGTTGAATATTGTTGAATATCGTAGTCTTATTCTTATCTCGTGAAGGTTAATGACGTGCTTTGCCGTGAAGACAATTTCTGCTTATTTTGCTTGTTCTGTCAATAAACCTGTTACTAGGAAAAGTTTGGTGTATACCTACGAGCGGATCCCTGATTGGCTACTCCACAGGGCGCCACCCCAACTGTTTCAGCATATAACCTGTTGTAATCAAAACATTAAATCGTAATCATTATTCGCATACATCTCGTGTATGAGTTTTGGTTATCTCACAGGTGAATGGGACTCCCAAGTACATCCAGACCACGGCCTAGGAAAGATAGGAAGAGGGAAATCGAGCACCTAACAGAGCAAGGACCTACCTTTACAAGAACAACATTTGAGTTTCCTCCACATGTATCTCGTTAGCTGCAGCTTTGGCTGCTCTGTCAGCTAAATTGTTACCTTTAGTAGTTTGTTTTGTCATAAGAATGGCCTTTCACTTTTATAATATTAACCTTGCATGGTAAATGGAGTGCTTGCAGGAGGTTTTCCACCCATTTTTGGTTGGCAATTTGTTTTTTGTCTGCGGTTCTAACCCCCCGATTAATCCAGATCATTCCATAATCATTGGCCACGTTGAAAGCGTATTTACTGTCAGTGTAAATGTTCACTTTCTGTCCCTGAAATAACTGACATGCCCTAGTTAAGGCATGGAGTTCAGCTTGCTGTGCTGAACTGGCTGTTAGTGGTTTTTCTTCAATAATTGAAGAAAAGTAACTACTGCGTACCCTGTTCTGTATGTGCTATCTGATGGTCTAGGACAACTTCCGTCAACAAAAATGTCTAGAAATTCAGGGTTGGGAGTGTCAGTGAGGTCCGGTCTTGGTGAAGTTGTATTAGTCAATTCTTTAGAACAGTCATGGGTGGGAGTGATTGCAATGGGCAGTCTAAGTAAGGAGTGTAACAATCTAACTGCTGGGGTAGTTTCAGAGCATGATTTGACTGCGAGTCCGTGTGTGTTTAATAACACAATCTCATAACCACTGGATCTCTGAGCTGTCATGTGTTGAGTTGACATGTTTTGTAGGAGATGCACTACTGTGTGTGTGGTATACAGAGTGGTGTCAGTGCCGAGAGTAATTTTTGATGCTTCCTTTACAGTCATAGCACAAGCAGGCATGCCCTGGACTTGAATTGGTAGTTTTTTTGAAAGGTAGGCCACGGGGCAGTAGTGAGTACCGTGCATTTACGCTAGAACTGCAGCGAATGCAGGGCCCCTGACTACACAGTATAGTACAAAAGATTTTCTGTAATCTGGCAAGCCCAGTGCTTGGGCACTGGCCAAGGACTGCAACAAAGAGTTAAAAGCTTGTGTCATTTCCTCAGTATATGTGACCTGATCTCTCCCCATCAGACATAAGGGACATTCGGTCAAGATGGCAAAGGTTTCTTTGGTCAATAATTTATCTTCTAGATCAGTCACTTCTAGAGGTGCAGTGATTTTGTGCGTAACATCAGTCCCATTTATTACCACAGAGCAACCCTCGGTACAATTCTCATTGATAAACTTGGGGTCATTTAAACTACTACTAGAAGCACCTGAATCAATTAAAAAGATTACCAGATGTCCTTCAACTTTTATAACTACTTGTGGAAGTGTTTTCTAATGAGAAGAGAAAAAGTGCATTACCAAGGAGGGAACATGCCCTGGGCGTCCCTATGGTCTAGGGTGGAACGGGCTACAGGGATTATTATCCCTGTACCGCGGCCAGTCCATCTGAATTAGATCCACTGAATTTCTTGGCTCTTCGGGCTGCCTGTTAGTAGGTTGATTTGGATAAGATTGGTTTGGAGGGCGATCGGGAGTTCTACTTTCATTTTTCTTGTGAGGAGGTTTCCGTTCTTGCGAATATCCGGTGTTGTTGACCCCTTCCCTGATATCTGCCTCTGAAATCAGCTCTCTTTGGACCACCTCGCCGTGGTCTGTAGCCCTTCCTTTGAGGACAATCAGATTTCCAGTGGGAAGGATCCCCACAGTTAAAACACCTTGATTGTCATAGGGCTGAGGATATGACCCTCGTGGTCGGTCATTGAGAGCGGGGAAACATGGCAGAAATACCAGGGGAGATTTAAGGTGTGGTTTGCGTGAATAATCCCCCTTTTGTATGAAAAACCCCAGAGGATGCTCCTTTAACGTCCTCCATAAAATCTTTAGGACTCTGTGTAGCCCAATCAGAATTAACAAATTCTATAATTTGTGTGACTTTAGGGTCTCCATTATTCATGGCTGTACTGACAAACAATTGTGGGCTATCAATTTCACAGGATGTACATGTACATGTGTACAAACAACCGTGACACAAAGGAATAAAAATCTTCCCCTATTTGTTGTTTACATGCAAGAAAATCATTTATGGGCATTTATGGTTTATATGCTTTTCTCCAGGCGGCTAGGAGTTTGTTCCAAAAGCCAGTCCAATCTTCCTCATCTTCATATAACTTACATTCCCGTACCCAGTCTGTGACTTTCAGTTCTGCAGTGGTTTCAGGATTTACAGCAGTTATAATAACTTCCAGATCCTCTCCAGACATCCTTGCCCCTTGACAGTATCTTTTAAGAAAATTTACGGCTGACTTGGGATCTTTTTTAGGTTTAGGACATGTTTCCTTAATTTCCTTGACCATGCCTAGGGGCAAGGGAATTTGTACTTGGGTAGTACCCATAGTAATAAGGGGAAATTTAAGGGCTGTTACATCTTCTGGTACCAATTCTGTTTCACAATGATAGGAAGAGCCGACATCGAAGGATCAAAAAGCGACGTCGCTATGAATGCTTGGCCACCACAAGCCAGTTTTCCCTGTGGTAACTTTTCTGACACATCCTGCTTAAAACCCCACGGTCTGTATTTATACTGAAAATCAAGATCAAGAGAGCTTTTGCCCTTCTGCTCCACGGGAGGTTTCTGTCCTCCCTGAGCTCGCCTTAGGACACCTGCGTTACCGTTTGACAGGTGTACCACCCCAGTCAAACTCCCCACCTGCCACTGTCCTTGGAGCGAGTGTTTGTTTCATTTACGGACTTTTGAAGAGGCATTTTAAGGTGACTCATTTTTAAAGAGAGGTCATCATCTTGTGAGTCCCCTATTTGTTGTGAAACTTCTTCCTCGTTCTACGACCGGATAGGAGAACGAGAACGACGTCCCTGAATCCCTCGAGCCGTTTTCATCTGAAAACGTGTCTTAATTTGTCCTTCTGTTATTTGACTCAAAATTTTCTTATTTTCTTCTTCTATCTCCTTTCTTTTATGTTGTCTCTTTAAATTCCTCTCTTCTAATAACCTTTGCCTTTCTTCCTCCTCCTTAAGTTCCCTCTGTTGCCTATGCATTGTTCTGTTGAATTCTAATGACTTTCTGGTATCCTCCTCCCGTTTTAACCAATTCTCTCCCTTTTGTTCTGCTATGGCTACTAAAGCTCCTATAGTTAATTCATCGGAGGGGTAAAGTTTTTTTTTAGTTTTAGGAGACTCTATATCTTTTTTAACCATGGCATAAGGTGGTGGGGGAGCGAATGGCACATAATTAGTTACAATTATTCTTACTTGCCCATAAGGGGTTGCAATAGGAGCGGACAGGACTGAGGGAAGTCTTGAACCTTTGTATATAGTCTGAGGGAATCTCTTTTTATATTCTTTTAGAGCTTTTGACCATATTTTGTAACATTCAATCATGTAATCATTATCATGGGGAAATGGTGGATAATTGTAGTGTTTGCGTTGCCCACAAATTTTAGTAACCTCCTCCCAATCCTCTTGGCAACAAGGGCCATCAGTAGTTAAACCCGAAATTTGGATAGTATGTTTGCCCAAAAGGGTTCAGTACAATGTTTTCCATAATTTCCCAACACAAAATCAAATGGGGTGGGCTGTTCCAGCTTACCTCCTGGACCTCCCTGACCCAGCTGATTTCCCATGTTCAATTCTTATACTTTAACTTATAATATGACTTCTATTTATATACATCAGTTGCAGAACACACTCTTAATGATTTTGGACAGACTATAAATTGTTCACTTGTTCTGAATTAAAAGGTGTTAGGAGTACCATTGAACAGTTAAACCTTCTTGAAACACAAAATTATTATGTATATTGAACCTTAATGTTTGTATCCATGGTGCACCTTCACGGAACAAAGGACCTTTTCCTCCAACAACACTAGACACCAAATATGTTCATGAACCTTTGTATACAAATAACAGGCCTGTTAAAATCTCGGGACAATGCCCTGCGGACAAATATACGCAGGACAAGGTCCAGACATTAATTCTAGAGGTTTCCAGTGAACAGTCCTTTATAATTGAAAACTTAAATTTTCAATTATTTGTCTATATTCTTATGCTTAATCCCGGCCAACCTAGCGAGGATTTCAATACTTTGTCTTATGCTTGATCCCGGCCAACCTAGCGAGGATCTCAATACTTCATACTCCTTAACCGCTTCCTGCCCGCCCTATAGCCGAATGCCGGCCTTAGGGCGGGCGGCTTCCCGTGCCTGGCCGTCCCTGGACGGCCTGGTGTTTACTTCCGCAATGCGCGCCGCCGCGGGCGCGCATCGCGGAAGTTCTGTGTTTGCCGTGTCCCCCGGGGACAGGCAAACACAGATCGCTGTAAACGGCCAATCACAGCGGCCGTTTACAGCGTGATCGGCGTGTCCAATGGGAGATGATCTCATATGTAAACATATGAGATCATCTCTCAGCGCCGCTCTCCCTCCTCACACAGACAGCGTGTGAGAGGGGAGAGAAGAACGGCTGCAGCAGCCGTCAGTGTAAAAAAGAAAAAAAAAAAAAAAAAAAGTAAAAAAAAAGTTTAATAAAAAGTGCCATCCTCCCCCAGAGCCATCCTCCCCCAGTGCCACCCCCCCCCCCCAGTGCCATGCCCCCCCCCCAGTGCCATGCCCCCCCCCAGTGCCATCCTGCCCCAGTGCCATCCTGCCCCAGTGCCACCCGCCCCAGTGCCATCCGCCCCAGTGCCATCCTGCCCCAGTGCCATCCGCCCCAGTGCCATCCACCCCAGTGCAATCCACCCCACCCCAGTGCCACCTGCCCGCAGTGCTATCTGTCCCCAGTGCCACCTGTTGTCAGTGCCATTTGTCCCCAGTGCCATCTGTCATCAGTGCCACGTATAAGTGGCATCTGTCATCAGTGCCACGTGTTATTAGTGCCACATAGTGCCATCTGTCATCAGTGCCACGTATTAGTGCCATCTGTCATCAGTGCCACGTATCAGTGCCATTTGTCATCAGTGCCACCTGTCAGTGTCACGTGCCATCTGTTGTCAGTGTCACGTGTCATCAATGCCACTTATCAGTGCCATCTGTCATCAGTGTCACGTGTCATTGGTGCCACGTATTAGTGCCATCTGTCACCGGTGGCACGTATTAGTGCCACGTATTAGTGCCACATGTCATCAGTGCCACGTATTAGTGCCACGTGTCATCAGTGCCACATATTAGTGCCACGTGTCATCAGTGCCACGTATTAGTGCCACGTGTCATCAGTGCCACGTATTAGTGCCACGTGTCATCAGTGCCACGTATTAGTGCCACGTGTCATCAGTGCCACATATTAGTGTCATCTGTCATCAGTGCCACGTGTCATCAGTGCCACGTATAAGTGTCATCATTGCCACGTATCAGTGCCATCTGTCATCAGTGTCACGTGTCATTGTCCTGGTATTTCAAAAGTGTAATAAGTAGTCAACAAGTTAGATGTGTAATTTATGCTCCTAGAACACGTGATGGCGCTCCCTGCATGTTGGGCCTCTCTATGTGGCCAGGCTGCGAAAAAGTCCCACACATGTGGTATTGTAATACTCAGGAGGAGTAGCAGAATTTTTTGGGGGGTGTCATTTGTGGTATACACATGCCACGTGAGAGAAATAACCTATTACAATGACAATTTTGTGGAGAAAAATAAAGAAAATGAAAAATCTTCATTTTGCAAAGAATTGTGGGAAAAAAATGACAACATCAAAAAGCTCACCATGCCTCTTACTAAATACCTTGGAATGTCTACTTTCCAAAAAGGGGTCATTTGGGGGGTATTTGTACTTTCCTGACTTGTTTGGGTCACAAGAAGCGAGATAGGCCACCAGTACATCAGATGTGATCAATTTTGTGCGATTCGCACCACAGCTTGTAGACTCTCTAACTTTCACAAAGACCAAATAATATCCACTAATTTGGGTTATTTTTACCAAAGATATGTAGCAGTATAAATTGTGGCCAAAATTTATGAAGAAAAATTAATAATTTGCATAATTCTGTCACAGAAACAAAGAAATATGCGTTTTTTTTCAAAATTTTCGGTCTTTTTTCATTTATAGCGCAAAAAATAAAAACCCCAGAGGTGATCAAATACCACCAAAAGAAAGCTCTATTTGTGGGAAAAAAAGGACACAAAATTCATTTGGGTACAGTGTTGCATGACTGAGTAATTGTCATTCAAAGTGTGAGAGCACCGAAAGCTGAAAATTGGTCTGGGCAGGAAGGGTGTTTAAGTGCCCAGTAAGCAAGTGGTTAACTGAGCAAGCTACCTTCTTTCAAAGACAGAGACAAATGATATCATTGTCTTGAAAACCACAATATCTCTACATCTACATCAAGTGTTCAAGGTACAGCATCAAAAAAGATAAGCTTCTCAAAAAGACTTATAAAAAGTAATTTTGAAAGAAAGCTTACTTGGTTTAATGGCTGTACCCCACTTCTGGTACCAATTCTGTTAGGTGCGCCCCTCCTTGATTAGCTCGAGCTGGACTTTAGTGATCACTGGAAAGCCCTCTCAATCGATTGGGTAAAATCAGACAATCACACGAGTTGAGGATTATCATGACTACGAGTTCTTTATTTCCTGGATATCACTTTTATGTGCTTCAAACATTGCATTGTCAGCCAATCAGGATTAGACAAAACATTCAAGACATAACCAATCATAAAACATTGACATTTAGTGCGTCATACATTAAGCAGAATTTTTAGGGGAATTTCTGATAAAAGGTCCCCAGACACATACTTATAAAAATATATTTCATGACCTTAAAATTGTCTACATAAAACCACATAATTTAATTTCACCTTATGAATATTTCCTACTTCCTATAAAGTTCTAACAGCTAGCTCTGACCACAGAATACATCCTGTTTTACACTCCAAAAATATCTTGCAAATGTTTTGCAGAGAGGCAAAATCTTGTATATATTTTGCAAGCAGTTCCTAGTATAATAAAATGCATTTTTTTAACCCCTGAAACTCCTTATCCTTACATATTTCTAGTATAAGCTTAAAGGGTGACTCTCCCTACCCTTACAGTAGGGACTGAGGGACAGTCTGCAAATCACTAGCTACTAGGTCCACAAAGGTCCTTGTAAGGACTGGTATACAGTGGTGTGAAAAAGTGTTTGCCCCTTCCTCATTTCCTGTTCCTTTGCATGTTTGTCACACTTAAGTGTTTCGGAACATCAAACCAATTTAAACAATAGTCAAGGACAACACAAGTAAACACAAAATGCAATTTGTAAATGAAGGTGTTTATTATTAAAAGGTGAAAAAAAATCCAAACCATCATGGCCCTGTGTGAAAAAGTGATTGCCCCCTTGTTAAAACATACTATAACTGTGGTTGTCCACACCTGAGTTCAATTTCTCTAGCCACACCCAGGCCTGATTATTGCCACACCTGTTCACAATCAAGGCATCACTTAAATAGGAGCTGCTTGACACAGTAAGGTCCACCAGAAGATCCTTAAAAGCTACACATCATGCCGAGACCCAAAGAAATTCAGGAACAATTGAGAAAGAAAGTAATTGAGATCTATCAGTCTGGAAAGGGTTATAAAGCTATTTCCAAAGCTTTGGGAATCCAGCGAACCACAGTGAGAGCCATTATCCACAAATGGCAAAGACATGGAACAGTGGTGAACCTTCCCAGGAGTGGCCGGCCGCCCAAAATTACCCCAAGAGCGCAGCGATGACTCATCCAAGAGGTCACAAAAGACCCCACAACAACGTCCAAGGAACTGCAGGCCTCACTTGCCTCAGTTAAGGTCAGCGTTCATGCCTCCACCATCAGGAAAAGACTGGGCAAAAATGGCCTGCATGGCAGAGTTCCAAGGAGAAAACCACTGCTGAGAAAAAAGAACATCAAAGCTCGTCTCAATTTCTCCACAACACATCTTGATGATCCCCAAGACTTTTGGGACAACATTCTGTGGACCGATGAGACAAAAGTGGAACTCTTTGGAAGGTGTGTGTCCAAGTATATCTGGCGTAGAAGGAACACTGCATTTCATAAAAAGAACATTATACCAACAGTAAAATATGGTGGTGGTAGTGTGATGGTCTGGGGCTGTTTTGCTGCTTCAGGACCTGGAAGACTTGCCGTGATAAAAGGAACTATGAATTCTGTCTACCAAGAGATCCTGAAGGAGAATGTCCGACCATCTGTTCATGTACTCAAGCTGAAACGAACTTGGGTTCTGCAGCAGGACAATGATCCTAAACACACCAGCAAGTCCACCACCGAATGGCTGAAGAAAAACAAAATGAAGACTTTGGAGTGGCCTAGCCAAAGTCCTGACCTGAATCCTATTGAGATGTTGTGGTATGACCTTAAAAAGGCCGTTCATGCTCGAAAACCCTCTAATGTAACTGAATTAGGACAATTCTGCAAAGATGAGTGGGCCAAAATTCCTCCAGGACGCTGTAAAAGCCTCATTGCACGTTATCGCAAACGCTTGGTTGCAGTTGTTGCTGCTAAGGGTGGCCCAACCAGTTATTAGGTTTAGGGGGCAATCACTTTTTCACACAGGGCCATGATGGTTTGGATTTTTTTTCACCTTTAATAATAAACACCTTCATTTACAAATTGCATTTTGTGTTTAATTGTGTTGTCCTTGACTATTGTTTAAATTGGTTTGATGTTCCGAAACACTTAAGTGTGACAAACATGCAAAGGAACAGGAAATGAGGAAGGGGGCAAACACTTTTTCACACCACTGTAGGTGTACAATATATAGGGTGCTGATGCACTGCTGCTGACCTATTCTGCAGCAGTCTTATCAGTGTAGGGACTGAGGTACGGTCTGCAAATCACTAGCTACTAGTTCCACAAAGGTCCGGTATAGGTGTACAATATATAGGGTGCTGGTGCAGACTGTGCTGCAGATTACTACTGGTTTCTGCAGCAGTCTTTTATCAGTGTAGGGACTGAGGGACAGTCTGCAAATCCCTAGCTACTAGGTCCACAAAAGGTCCTTGTAAGGACTGGTATAGGTGTACTATTTGGTGTGCAGTATATAGGTGTGTAATACACGTATAAAATACTTGCACACATAGAAAGCATAGTATAGTGCAATTCCACTGTGCAGCATTGTGACTGATGAGTGGTTCTGCAGCGATACTACAAAGAGTGACAAATGCAATAAAAAAAAAAGTATTATAACCATGACTTTTGTCACAGGGTCATTTAAAAAATGACAGGCAGAGGAAGAGACAGGCCCTTCCGCAGGGGTGGTAGGGCAGGAGCAACAGACTTGAGCCAAAGTGGCAAATTGCAGAAGGTGCGTGCGATTACGTCAAAGGACGCACCAGACTTGGTTGAGTGGCTCACTCAGCCTTACTCTTCTGCACCCTCCTCATCCTCTCAATCTGCACCCTCTTCTTCACTCTCTGCTATGTGCACCCCCAAAGACACTACCACCAACACCACCACCATATACCTTCCGCTTGAGTCACAGGAATTATTTTCTGATCCATATCAAGACATTTCCGATGCGCAGCCACTCTTGGCATTGGATCGGGAAGAGGAGGTAGCAACAACCGCCACTCAGCAGTCTTACGACAGTACCCAGATCAGCCCAAGGAGGAGGTTGTTCCCTGCTGTTGCTGCCTACTCCAAGATCTCTAATTATAGTGGTGGGGAAGGTGACGTCGATGATGACCAGTCTAGTGATGTCACGTGGGTGCCCACAAGAGAGGAAGAGGAGGGGAGTTCAGAGGGAGATATGGACCAGCAGATAGGGTGGAGAAGCAGGAAGAACTTAGATTGCACAGGAGGGACAAAGCAGACTGTGAATGTAGCAGGAGCGAGGCATCAACCATGTATGGGCACATGGCTCCGCAGTGTCGTTTTTTTTTTTTTTTAACATGTCCGCTGCTGACAATTGCCATCTGCAGTCTTTGCAGTCAATAGGGATGGCCGAACTGATCACCCGGCGGTCGTTTTGTGGCGAATTTTGCGTGTTCGCGATTCGCCCAATCGGCGGACATATGTGTTTACAGTGTGAAAGAACTTTGACCCATGATGACACATCCATCATGGGGTACAGGACAGCCTATTGAGACATTTCAGCACATGGACAATTGGACATTCCCCCACCTTATAAATAGACCTGATCTGGCGGCCATTTTACAGTCTGTCTTATTTCAGTGTAGGGACAGGACACTGTGTGGAGCAGGGAGAGACTGTAGTGACACAAATCGCTAGCTATTAGGTCCACAAAAGTCCTTTTCAGGACTGGTATGGTATAGGTGTAGTACAGTATATCGGGTTGAGTGCACTGCTTTACTGGTGATTGCAGCAGCCTGTCTTTTGTCAGTGCAGGGAGGGACAGGACGCTGTGTGCAGCAGGGACAGTTTAATCACTAGCTATTACTATTAGGTCCACAAAGGTCTTTTTAAAGGACTGGTATTGGTGTAAAGTATGTAGGGTTGTACATGTATAATATACTTTCTTCCAAATATAGAAAGAATATTATACATGACTGCTGCCCTATTCTGCAGCAGTCCTTTATCAGTGTAGGGACTGAGGTACAGTCTGCAAATCACTAGCTACTAGGTCCATAAAGGTCCTTGTAAGGACTGGTATAGGTGTACTATTTGGTGTGCAGTATATAGGTGTGTAATACACGTATAAAATACTTGCACATATAGAAAGCATAGTATAGTGCATTTCCAATGTGCAGCATTGAGACTGATGAGTGGTTCTGCAGCGATACTACAAAGAGTGACAAACGCAATAAAGAAAAGTATTATAACTGGTGTGATAGATCAGTGGCCCCCAAAAACAACAGATTGAAGCAGGGTGTTATATACCTTCTTCCACATACATGCTGCACTTCTCTAGAGACTTTTGTCACGGGGTCATTGAAAAAATTACAGGCAGAGGAAGAGGCAGGCCCTTCCGCAGGGGTGGTAGGGGGTAGGGCAGGAGCAACAGACTTGAGCCAAAGTGGCAAATTGCAGAAGGTGCGTGCGATTACATCAAAGGACTCACCAGACTTGGTTGGGTGGCTCACTCAGCCTTACTCTTCTGCACCCTCCTCATCCTCTCGATCTGCACCCTCTTCTCTGCTACGTGCACCCCCAAAGACACTACCACCAACACCACCACTACAATATACCTTCCGCTTGAGTCACATGAATTATTTTCTGATCCATATCAAGACATTTCCGATGCGCAGCCACTCTTGGCATTGGATCGGGAAGAGGAGGTAGCAACAACCGCCACTCAGCAGTCTTACGACAGTACCCAGATCAGCTCAAGGAGGAGGTTTGTCCCTGCTGTTGCTGCCTACTCCGAGATCTCTAATTATAGCGGTGGGGAAGGTGACGTCAATGATGACGTGTCTAGTGATGCCACGTGGGTGCCCACAAGAGAGGAAGAGGAGGGGCGTTCAGAGGGAGATATGGACCAGCAGATAGGGAGGAAAAGCAGGAAGAACTTAGATTGCCCAGGAGGGACCGTCCACAGCCTCATCTTCTGCTTCTCCTTCTCTCTCCTCACAATTGTCCTCCACTCCACCTTCCATCATGCCATCCTCACGTTTTTCTGCAAAAAGGCAGGCTTCCGTGGGCCAAATGTTTGAGAGTAAAAAAAATGAGGACGCCGGATAACCCTCTTGCCCAACGGTTGACGGCTGGCTTGTCAGAACTGATAGCCCGCCAACTGCTGCCATATAAACTGGTGGACTTGGAGGCCTTTCAAAAATTTGTGGCCATTGGAACACCACAATGGAAGGTCCCAGGAAGGAAGTATTTCTTACAGAAGGGCATCCCAGAGCTATATGGCCATGTTCAGCGGCAAGTGAATGTATCTCTGGCACACAGTGTCGGTGCCAAGATACTTCTGACCACAGACACGTGGTCTAGCAAACACAGGCAGAGAAGGTATATCACTTTTACTGCCCACTGGGTGAACCTTCTGACAGCCGTCAAGCATGTAACCCATGGCACCCGTGTAGATTTGGTTTTACCACCACGGATTGCATGCAGGTCTGGCTCTTCTTCTCCCCCTCCATCCTCCTCGGCTGACTCCTCCTTTTCCGCTGCTTGCGTCTCTTCCGCTGTGCCGCCCAACCTCCCCAGAACCTATCCGATATGCCAGGTGAGACGTTGCCATGCTGTGCTGCATCTGTTGTGCCTGGAAGCCAAGAGCCACACTGGTCCTGCACTCCTTTCAGCTTTGCGTTCACAGGCAGATCAGTGGCTAACACCGCTCAATTTGACAGTTGGTAAAGTGGTGTGTGACAACGGTGCGAATCTGCTTAGCGCATTGAAACCGGGCAAAATAGAGCACGTGCCATGCATGGCACACGTCTTAAACTTGGTCGTACAGCGATTCGTTGTCAAATACCCTGGGGTCCAGGACATCTTGCGGCAGGCAAGGAAAATCTCAGCCCATTTCAGAAGATCTTACACGACCATGGCTTGCCTTGCTGTCATTCAGCAGCGACACAATCGGCCGGTCAGACATCTTATTTGCGATTGCCCGACATAATGGAACTCAATCTTCTATATGCTTGATAGGCTGCTCCAGCAGAAATGTGCAGTTAATGACTACCTGTACGAACTCTGTGGGAGAACAGGTTCTGGGGAGCTTCTTTTTTTTTTCACCGTGGCTGCTCATGCGCGACACATGCAGACTTCTGTGGCCATTTGATGAGATCACCAAACTGGTCAGTCACAGCCATGGCGCCATCAGTGACATCGTACTTTTTGCCTTCTTTATGGAGCGTGCATTGCGTCGTGTCATTGATCAAGCCATGGAGGTGCAGGAAGATGAGAAAGTCGCAATGCTGGATGAATTCCCAGGGGGCTACTCTGAGACAAGTCAACAACAGGAGTCTGAAAAGGAGTCAGAGGAGGATGGTGCCAGGGAGGATGAGGAAGAGCATGCTTTAAACCTTTCTGGGATCCCTGTTGTTGTCCGTGGATGGGGGGAGGAGAACAAGGACGACGACATTATCCTGGATGAGCAGGAACCAGGCCCCCACACCGCATACAGTTTAGTGCAAATGGGGGCCTTCATGCTCCAGTGTTTTAACAGGGACCCCCGTATAAAAAGCATAAAGGTCAAGGACCAGTACTGGGTGGCAACGTACTTAGACCCCCGGTACAAATACAAAATGGCGGAAATTTTACCACCATCACAGAGGGCTGTCAGAATGGAGCACATACAGGCCTTGCTTAGAGAAATGCTGCATTCTGCTTTTGCGTGCACTGGCAGAGGAATTCCCCCTCCCAGAGAAAGAGTAGTGGGTACCAATCCAACAGCGCCTGCAAGAAGAGGGTAGTTTGAAGAGGTGTTGGTCACTTCTGATATGAGATCATTCTTTCAGCCGACCCATCGACATATGTCCTCCGGATCCAGCATCAGGGAACCCCTAGACCGACAGGTGTCCAACCGATGTGGACGCTCTGAGAAGTGATGAACCCCTAGACTACTGGGTGGGCAGGCTTGACCTCTGGCCAGAGCACAATTTGCAATGGAACTGTTGGCTTGCCCCTCGTCCAGTGTCCTGTCCGAAAGAACGTTCAGCACAGCAGGGGGGATCGTGACCGATAAGCGTACTCGCTTAGCTCACAACAGTGTTGACTACCTCACATTTATAAAAATGAATGAGGCATGGATCTCAGAGGAATTCAACCCGTGACCAGTAGACTAATATATATATTATATTATATATATATATATATATATATATATATATATATATATATATATATATATATATATACACATAACTCTATAAACGATTTATATAATCTAGCACACAGACCTTTTTTATACCTTTGGCTCACTTGTACAAAAAAAGCACACCATACTATATGCCCGTACTCTCCTGTTTGAAGAGGTTGAGGGAGAGGAGACCCCGACAGTGTATGAGTGTCTTTAGCAGCACAGCGGCTGCAGGCTCATACGGGGATCTGACCATTCTTATTGTGCGCTGATACCTCAGATTCTGTGAGTTGCTCCTTTAGCTGTCTCAGCGTGGTTTAGGATTACAATATTGCACTATGTTGCCCTTTTTCTTTTTTAAACGGAATACCGGATTGGATGAAAAAATATCAATATGTTCCTTGGAGCCTTCTTCTATCAAAAGGGGATAAGTGTAGTGATCCTTCCTGGGATATCTTCATGGGGCTCAAGCTGCCTATAGCCCTAGGACGAGGCCTATCTTCCCCTCCTTCATATGATCCTGTGTGGATAAGTACATTCCTATATATATTCACTCTGATAACTGTACTAATTTGAATTGCATTTTTTCTGAATGAACAATTACCACTATATGCCATTTATTTATTTTATCATTTAGTAGTGTCACTGGTGTGTGGTTCTGCACATATTCTCTGGATTTATTCATTTTTATATTTAATATTTTCTTATTTTGTGACACCAAGGATTCATATTATAGTGTAATATATTCACTTATTGTCCGTTATAATTAGGGATATCAGTAATTGTTTAATTCAACACGTATTCATCAATTGTTATATATGTATTTATGCTGGGGTTTGGATGTGGATTGACCCCCAAAAATATATATATATTTTTATTTATATCATATTTCTTATAGATTATATTTTATTTATAATATTTTTATAATTAATTTCTAATTAAGGGATTTTACCCCCATTTTTTTTACACCTTTTAATTAGCACATTGCACTTGGATGTTGTTTTGGCTAGATTATAGATTGTCCACTATATGGTTGTATATTTTTTTTCTTCTTGGGATGATTTCATCTAACACACATTATCGATTGCACTCACTTTTTTTTGATATTATATATTTAGCACTTTTCCTTTGTCTTTGGAAGATAGCGCAGCACTAATTTACTGTGATATGCTAACATCCCTCTTAGTGAATCTACGATACGTAAAACACTAAACAAGAATGGATTTCATGGGAGGACACCACAGAGGAAGTTACTGCTGTCCAAAAAAACAACTTTGCTGCACATTTACAGTTTGCACAAGAGCACCTGGATGTTCCACAGCAGTACTGGCAAAATACTGGACAGAAGAAACACACAACACTATGTGTGGAGAAAGAGGCACAGCACACCAACTGTGAAGTATGGTGGTGGGGGCATCATGGTTTGGGGCTGCTTTGCTGTGTCAGGGCCTGCACGGATTGCTATCATTGAAGGAAAAATGTATTCCCAAGTTAATCGAGACATTTTGCAAGAGAACTTAAGGCCATCTGTCCACCAGCTGAAGCTCAACAGAAGATGGGCGTTGCAAAAGGACAATGACCCAAAGCATAGAATTAAATCAACAGAGTGGCTTAAACAGAAGAAAATACGCCTTCTGGAGTGGCCCAGTCAGAGTCCTGACCTCAACCCTATTGAGATGCTGTGGCATGATCTCAAGAAAGCGATTCACACCAGACATCCTAAGAATATTGCTGAACTCATACAATTCTGTAAAGAGAAATGGTCAAGAATTACTCCTGACCGTTGTGCGCATCTGATCTGCAACTACAGGAAATGTTTGGTTAAAGTTATTGCTGCCAAAGGAAGTTCAACCAGTTATTAAACCAAAGGGTTCACATACTTTTTCCACCTGCACGGTGGATTTTTACATGGTGTGTTCAATAAAAGCATGGTAATTAATTCTGTGTATTATTAGTTTAATCTTGTTTTGACTTAGATGAAGATCAGATCACATTTTATGACCAATTTGTGAAGAAATCCATATCATTCCAAAAGCGTTCACATACTTTTTATTGCAACTATATAGGTAAACAGGCAGTTAGGACAGCATGCAGCAGGGATGCTTCCTCTTCTTCATCTGTAGATGACACAGGCTGAGATCTGGTTTCTGGCCTACCCACAGCAGTGGATGTGGAGGCACCCCAAATAAAGTATCCCAAACAAAGTATTCCTAACCTCTCTCTCAGAGAACATGCTTGATGCTGGGGAGAGGTGTAGACCGCTCCTTCCCCCTGGAGTCCCTTTAGCCACAGGAGAGAAGACAGGGTGGTTGGGCTCAGTCCGCCATGCTGTTGGGCATCTGGGCCTACTGCCCAGAATCCCTGGGGTATACAGGTGGAGACTGAAGTCTCATCCACCTTTATGCCGCGTACACACGGTTGAACTGTATGACGTACTTAGTCCGTCATACAATCCTACAGACAATCGGCGTACTTTCCACTGAACGGACTTGACCACACACGGATACACAAACAGTCCGGCGAAAGCTTGCGCGATGACGTACAGCACGTACGACGGGACTAGAAATAGGAAGTCCAAGACACAGCAAAGCCCTGTAAATCCTTTCTGGGCATGCGCCATTCTTAGTCCGTCGGACTAGCATACTGACGACCGTATTGTCCGCTGAAACCAAAGTACGACGGAAAGATTTTTGGAAAAACCGAAATTCTTAGTACTCCGGACTGCACGCTGAAAAAGTCAGCTGAAGCCCACACACGAGCGGATTGTCCGCTGAAATGTGTTTTAACGGACTAAGTACGTCATACAATTCGACCGTGTGTACGCGGCATTACAGGAAATCTGTCCTCTGTTTGTTGTGGGCAGAGGCCAGCAGTGCTCTGTTCCGTTGCCAGCAGTTCAGCTGGGTGTAGGAGCTTCCCTACATCATCTGCTCCAGCTAACTGTTGGGGAGAGAGGCTGACTGCCCCAGCTCCCTGGAACTCCGTAGTTGTTGCCGGTGCTGGGCAGAGGTTGGTAGCACTCTGCCCGGTTGCCAGCACTTCTGCTGGTTTTCTGTTAGTGGAGACCGCAGGCCCATCCACTGACACCAGATCAAGCTGCAGTTGTGAGGCGACAACTGCATTCTCTCCTTGGATCCTGATCTGCAGCGCGTGATAGACTGCCACCTCCTCACCCTGGGCCTCCCGAATTGCGGCAGGTGTGGGGCAGAGGTCCTGGACCCTCTGCCCGGTTGCCAGCACTTCTGCTGGGGGTTTGCTAGGTGGTTCCTCCGCTACAGAAACGTCTATTAAATCCCCAGTCTCTGGAATTTCTAAAAGTGTGGGACAGAAGTCTTGGACCCTCTGTTCAGTTACCAGATCTTCAGCTGGAGAAGTTTGTTTTAACTTCATAGATGCTGCTGGCAGAAAATCACGTCCTTTTCAGTGTTGTGGGAGATAGGCCGACTACCTCTTCTCGGAAGAAGGCCAGAGCCACTGTTGGTGCTGGGCAGAGGTTAGCATAGCTCTGCCCTGTTGTCAGAACTTCAGGTTTGGGGACGACCATCTCTGGAGTTTCCACTGCCGATTCTCTGGCATGCTGCTGAACGTGTTCTAGCAGTTTCCTGTATGCCTTTTCCAGATGCTGTTCCTTCCTTAACAAATGGTCCAGATCAGGTTTAAACTCCAAGACCCCTGCAAGACCGAGCATAGCCTCTCTATATTCTCGCAGATCCTCCACGGTAGGTTCCCCTTCATCGCCAAACACAAAACGATCTGTAAGGCCCTCCCACAGCAATCCAGGGCCTCCAAAGTCATATCCCTCCGGAGAGCATTCTGTTGTCTCCCCTAAATATCCCTGCTCTGCATGCCATTGCAGAGCCTGATAATGATTGTCCAGCTCTATCTCCTGCTGGACCAGCCTGTCCAACTCAGTCACCCATTGCTCCTGGGGCTGCTCTCCCAGGAATGCCATCCGCAATGACTGTTGGTCACTGGCCTGTTGCTCTTGGGTTGGAAAGCACTTGCCCTGTTTTATACCAGCAAGCTGGAGGGCTCCAATCCAGAGCTCCACCCCAATCCACTGCCTGAGCTCCAGGTATTTATCCTCAGACACAGTCCTGGTGTATGCCAAAAGGACGATCTGCAGCAGCCCTGGGAACTCTGATGCCAGGTCCATATGTCCTCTGGGGTGACTTAAGTCTGCTATCCTGATCTTGGATCCCAGTGGAGGTTTGGATGTCCTAGACTGCAGGAAGCAACCCACTGCTTGCCACCAATGTGACGGAACCAATCCCACACTCCAATTGAGTGCTGCCGTCTATATACCGCTTCCTAAGTCCTGGAACACAAGTCCAATGGATCTGGCTATAGGAACCCCCAAGCACTAGACGAAACCAGTCTTGGAGGACATCAGGAATGACCTTTATTTGAGATCTCACACAAAGTATATATACAGCGGGGTGACTAAAAGCTAACCTAATTAGCATGAGCTAATTATCTAATCAACACTCAGACTAGTTTGACTGAAGGGATAAGACTTTTCGGCTCCTAGCTCACAATTCAATAAACATTACTATAAACATAAACAAATGGTTAATTAGCACAAACAACAACATTTGGAATATCCTTACAAGCCAGACTAAACTCATTTACACAAGAGACAGGTGTCTGGAGTAGTGATGGCCGAATGGTTCGCCCGGCGGTCGTTTCATGGCGAATTTCGGCTGTTCGTGGTCCGCCCGTTCGGCGGACTATTGGCACCGTTCGCCCGGCGGACTTCCGCGTTTACTGTGTAAAAGAACTTTGACCTATGACGACACATCCATCATGGGGTACAGGACAGCCAATTGAGACATTACAGCACATGGACACTTGGACATTCCCCCTAACTTATAAATACACCCGATCCGGCGGCCATTTTACATTCTTTCTTCTGTCACTATAGGGAGAGGTTGCTGCGTGGAGCAGGGAGAGATTACAGTGACCCAAATCGCTAGCTATTTGGTACACAAAAGTTCTTTTCAGGACTGGTATAGGTGTTAGGTGTATATAGGTTTGCTGTGCTACTGATTGTTGCAGCAGCCTGAGTGTCTTTTGTCAGTTTAGAGCAAGGGACAGAACGCTGTGTCTGCTGTAGGGACAGTCAGTTTAGTCATCATCAGCTGTTACTATCAGGTCCACCAAATTGCTATTCCAGTTACTGTTCCAGTAGCCTCTGTTTTGTCAGTTTATATAGGGACAGGCAGGAAGCAGTGTGTGAGGCAGTGAGGGTCAGTTTAATCAGTAGCTGTTACTATTAGTTCCACAAAGGTTCTTTTCAGGACTGGTATGGTAATAGGCTTGTACACGTATAATATTCTTTCTTCCAAATATAGAAAGAATACTTCTGCCCTTCTGCTGCAGTCTGCTAATCACTCACACACAACCTAATTGTTCCACAAAGGTCCAAATATAGAAAGAATACTTCTGCCCTTCTGCTGCAGTCTGCTAATCACTCACACACAACCTAATTGTTCCACAAAGGTCCTTATAAGGACTGGTAATAACCTGGTGTAGGGTGCTATAGTACATAGGGTTGAGTGAGGTACAGTCTGCTATTCTATAAGGACTGGTATAGGTCCACAATACATAGGGTTGAGGTGCACTACTGCTGACCGCTGCCCTATACTGCAGCAGTCCTTCATCGGTATAGGGACTGAGAGTTTTGTCACAGGGTCATTTAAAAAATGACAGGCAGAGGAAGAGGCAGGCCCTTCCGCAGGGGTGGTATACAGGGGTGGGTCATATTTCTACTGGGGCTGCTTATTATCAGGGGCTCCCACCATCCCTGTGCTGTGCTGACATCCTCCTGGGGCTGCTTATTATAAGGGGCTCACACCATCCCTGTGCTATGCTGACATCCTCCTGGGGCTGCTTATTATGAGGGGCTCACACCATCCCTGTGCTATGCTCACATCCTCCTGGGGCTGCTTATTATGAGGGGCTCCCACCATCCCTGTGCTATGCTCATTATGAGGGGCTCCCACCATCCCTGTGCTATGCTCATTATGAGGGGCTCCCACCATCCCTGTGCTATGCTCATTATGAGGGGCTCCAACCATCCCTGTGCTATGCTCCTTATGAGGGGCTCCCACCATCCCTGTGCTATGCTGACTTCCTCCTGGGGCTGCTTACGGTGCAGGTGTCAGTGATGTATATCACTGTGCTGATGTCAGTACTCTCTATCACGGTGCTGCTGTCAGTGCTGTATATCACGGTGCTGCTGTCAGTGCTGTATATCATGGTGCTGCTGTCAGTGCTGTATATCACGGTGCTGCTGTCAGTGCTGTATATCACGGTGCTGCTGTCAGTGCTGTATATCACGGTGCTGCTGTCAGTGCTGTATATCACGGTGCTGCTGTCAGTGCTGTATATCACGGTGCTGGTGTGAGTGCTTGATGTCACGCTGCTGATGTCAGTGCTCTCTATCACGGTGCTGTTGTCAGATGACTCTATCACGGTGCAGGTGTCATTGCTGTATGTCACGCTGCTGGTGATCATCTCCTGCACCCTCTTCTTTGCCTAACCTGGTCCCTGACCTTCCCTCTCCTCCATTGCCTTCATGCGCTCCACAGTCCTGAATTGTCACAACAATTTCCCATATCAAAAAAACGCTTGTAGTTGTCGATCCCAGATTCACCTCATACATGTGTTATGTCATTGGCCATGTGGTGGGACTATGTTTGCACAGCTATTAATTATTTTGTGGCTGCAAATTTGACCTGTAGGTTTGCAAAATTTGCCTCCCAATGAAGTCAATGGGGCCCGCCGCGAACGTTCTGGTTCACGAACTATCGGCCGCGTTCACGAAACGTCCCGTCAGAAGTTCGCCCATCACTAGTCTGGAGCTCATGACATTAGCATGACAGTGTGTGTCCCAACAGCATGAGACAACACACATCATATATACATGTATACAGCATTGAATCTGACTAGCACAGATTATAGTGGGGTTCTCATTCACCCTGTGCCCCTTAAAATCCAGGGCCCATAATCGATCGGCAAGAGGCTCGCACTCAGTCCTCTCAAAAAGCCTGTGTCCCGGCTAGGTCTGTCACACTCACTTTTTCATTTGCCTTCACGTTGGTCACATCACAGGGAACCATCTCCTGCTGTTTGTTTCAAGACTGGCTTGCTGACATCCCACCTGGCTTCTTATCCTGCTTGCGGTTGCTCTCCTTGGATCCCTCACTTCCGGCCTGGCTGATTACCCAATCTGGCTACAGGACTCTGGCTATGCTTGACTATGCTTTTTTCTATTTACCTTTTATTTTTATTAATAAACAAGTGTGATTTGATTGTACTTCTGTCTCTGTCTGTTTCATGGTTCCTGACACCTGGCTTCACAGCCGAACATTAATCTGTAAGGCAAATACCCAGTGGCATCACTCTTGGTACTATTGTAGACATGGACCAGTGCAGTAGTATGCTTGCTCCAAAGGGGTTTCTTCTCTGCGGTTAGTGTTTCCAACATGTTCAGGAGAGTCCTGTTGAACCTTTCTGGTTAAGGGTCCCCCTGTGGGTGGTAGGAGGAAGACTTTTGTA
Source organism: Lithobates pipiens (assembly GCF_037356315.1). NCBI lineage: Eukaryota > Metazoa > Chordata > Amphibia > Anura > Ranidae > Lithobates > Lithobates pipiens. The sequence continues at coordinate 136,647,298 of NW_027507789.1, forward strand.
TGCCTAATAGATCCAATAGTCACTTTATTAGCTTGCTTTCAAAGTCTCCTCCCTGGTCCAAATGTATCCATTGAGGTAAGCCATAGTGGACAGGGACCTTTTCTACGAGAGTCTTTGCTACTGTGGCTGCTTGCTGGTCTCTAGTAGGGAATGCCTGGGCATAGCGGGTGAGATGATCAGTAACCACTAGGGATGAGCTTGGTGTTTGAGTCAAACGTATGTTCGACTCGAACACCGACTGTTCACAGGTTTGGCGAATACCAAAGGTTATGGGACATTCGTGCCAAATTCGTGTGGCGCTTATGGCCCACAATGCACTGCACCATAGCAGTGCATTGCTGGTTCATGATTGGCCAAGCATGCACTGTGAACCCACATGCTTGGCCAATCCCCATGACGGCAGTGAAGAGAGCAATAATTGGCCACAGGCAAGATGCCTATGACCAATTATAGCTCAGGGGGGTTTAGTACACGCCCCACACTATACAAGGCCGCCAGCGTGGCAGCCTTGTGTAGTGTGTTCCGGCGTGCAGGGAAAGAGCTAGATAGGCAGGGACAGTGTGTTCTTTTCTCTGGCACCTGCAGGAGTTAGTGGGTGTTGTGTGCCTACAGCACAGTATACACCTGTATCTACAATTTATTGCTGGTGTTCTCTCATACAGGCACCTGCAGGAGTTAGTGGGTGTTGTGTGCCTCCAGCACAATATACACTACCCAATTGCTGATTTTCCCATCTCCCTGCAGGCCATTTCTATGTCTGGAAGGCCAACAAGGAGAAGCAGACAGTCACAAGCCAATAAAAGAGGGCAAGCAGGCTCTGTGTCTAGAGACAACAGTGCTGGTCGTGGACGCGGTGCATCGTTATCAGCACGTGGCCATGGGACACGCTTGTCCTTATTTTTAGCAGCTGGACGTGTTGAGCCGCATCATGTGGATGACCAAGCCCTCTTCATCCTCCTCATCCTCTCTCACCCAGGCTCAGGGTACTAGCAAAGCAGCTGCCAACGCGTCCTCCTTCCTCGTCTCAATGTCATCATCAGTCACTCTTTCCTTAGACCCACCATGTCCTCCTGAGGAGTCCTCCAAACTGTTTGAGCACAGTGTTGGGTACATGCTCCAGGAGGATGACCAGTGTTTTGAAGGTTTGAATGATGATACCCAGCTAGAGGAAGGCAGTAGCGTGAGCGCAGAGAGAGGTGATGCTCAAGAAGGACAGCAATCTGGCAGTCATGTTCCACCAGCTGCAGTATACTGCCAGGTTTGCTTCAGTGATGAAGAGGGAGGGGATGATGAGGTCACTGACTCCACGTGGGTGCCTGATAGGAGAGAGGAGGAGGAGGAGGAGGAGAAGGCACATCTCCAACGATGCGTTCAGACAACCTTTTATTCCGCAGCCCCAAGGTATGATCGGTTCCAGCAACCATTGCCAGCGTCTGATTTACATGGTGCAGGAATACCTAGGGGTAAGGTCAGACTTGGACACCTTTCCCACTGAATGGATGGATCACTGGCCAGAGCTTGCACAGTATGCAATTGAGCTACTGGCCTGTCCTGCATCCAGCGCTCTTTCGGAATGCACCTTCAGTGCTGCTGGTGGCTTTGTAACCAATCACAGTGTGCGCCTGTCCACTGACTTGGTTGATCGACTGATTTTCATAAAGATGAATCAGTCTTGGATCACCACCAGCTACAAATCACCTGAAGCTGATGTAACCGAATAATTTTTTTTTAAATGTCACATCCCTTCAAGACTGCCTATGCTGATGCTGAGTGACTGTCCTGTTATGTTGACTGACTATCCTATTCCTCAATGATCCCGCTGATATCTTGGAAGAACATTTTTGGTTCTGGGTGATGCCACCAGCCCAATTTTTCAGCCCCTTTTTAACAGGGGTGTGTAATTACAATTTTTGATCCAATGCTTTGCAGCAGGGTACATTCCTGCACTCCAAATAGAGTATATGGGAGAGGTTGCAGTGTTGTGGCACCAGCACCAGTGCCTAAAGCCCAATTTTTCAGCTCCTGTTTAACATTCTTGATATAATATTTCACAGCAGGGCCCATTCCACCGAGAGTAACTGAGGATTTATAGTGTTGTGGCACCAGCACCACAACCACCAAAGGTCCAATTTTTCTACCACTGTTCAACAATGGCATGTAATTGCAATTCTTGATATAATTGTTCATAGCAGGGCGCTCCAGCGCCCACCAAGAGTCACTTTGAGAGCTTACAGTGTTGTGGCAACCAACACCTTAGGCCCTCATTTCTGCAGAGCATATAGGGCAGGCCCCTACTTTCAAACATCCAAGTTACAAATGTCTTCTACTTGCAAATGGAAGACAGCAGGAAGTGAGATGAAAAAAAGACGGACGGCCCAAAAAAATTATACAGGGGTGATAACCCTTCCCTATGTTTTCCAAAAAGCTTAAAATTAGATTCACCAGTTCAAAATTGTAAACAGATTCTACTTAACACAACAAACCTACACAGTCCCTGTCTTGTTTGCACCGCCTGTATACTGCTGTTCTGAGTATATAGGGCCAGGGGGCCCCACTCCTTTCCTTTTTTTTATTTGGGTACGGGGTTCCCCTTAATATCCGTACAAGACCCAAAGGGGCTGGTAATGGGCAGGGGGGCTATCCATGCCATTTTTCTCAATGATTTTCATCCGTATTGCCGGAACCAGATATTACATTAAAACTACCGTATATACTCGAGTATAAGCCGAGATTTTCAGCCTCTTTTTTGAGGCTGAAAGTGCCCCCCTCGGCTTATACTCGAGTCATCGCCGTCTGACTGCTCGATCAGCGTATCGAGCAGACAGACGGTGGACATACTACAATTTGAAAGCCACGCCTCCTTCTCCGCCTCCGCCTGTGATAGGCGGAACACTGAATTTCCCAGCAGCCTGTGTTCCGCCTATCACGGACATCGTCTCATCCTCGTCCGTAGTACGAGGATGAGACGATATCGGTGATAGGCGGAACACAGGCTGCTGGGAAATTCAGTGTTCCGCCTATCACAGGCGGAGGCGGGGCTTTTGAATTTTAGAATGGCCGCCGAGGCGATCCTGGCAAGGCACGGGACGGAGGCAAGGCAAGGCACGGCACGGGACGGGACGGGACGGAGGCAAGGCACGAAACGACACGGGACGGAGGCAAGGAGGCAAGGCACGGCACGGGACGGAGGCAAGGAGGCAAGGCACGGCACGGGACGGAGGCAAGGAGGCACGGGACGGAGGCTCAGGACACAGGTAGGCTGGACACACACACACACACACACACACACACACACGGACACACACACACACAGGGATGGATGGATGGATGGAGACACACACACACAGGGATGGATGGATGGATGGAGACACACACACACAGGGATGGATGGATGGATGGAGACACACACACACAGGGATGGATGGATGGATGGACACACACACACAGGGATGGATGGATGGATGGACACACACACACACACACAGGGATGGATGGATGGACACACACACACACAGGGATGGATGGATGGATGGACACACACACACACAGGGATGGACGGACACACAGGGACGGACACACACACAGGGATGGACAGGCATGTCTCACCCTCGGCTTATACACGAGTCAATAAGTTTGCCAGTTTTTTTGGGGGTAAATTGGGGGCCTCGGCTTATATTCGGGTCGGCCTATACTCGAGTATATACGGTAGTTTTAAATGACTTTTTTTGCGTTAAATGTTATTTTGTGCAGGGACTGTTCTAAACACGGGAAACGCATGCCACTTCACAGGCATACTATAGTAACCCCCAGGCATGATAGTTAAAAGGAATATTTCACTTTTTTCACTTTGTCATTAAAATCAGTGCTCCTGAAAAAACTGCCATTTTTAAAAACATTTTAGGCATTGACCTACGACCCCTGGGGAAGGAGCCTGGTCCCCAAACTTTTTTTAGGACAATATCTTGCATATTAGCCATTAAAATTAGCACTTTTTATTTCAAACATTCGAGTCCCATAGACTTCAATGGGGTTCTAAAGTTCGCACAAATTTTCAGTCCGTTCGAAAGTTCTGGTGCGAACCGACCCAGGGGGGTGTTTGGCTCATCCCTAGTAACCACTAAAATGTCTCCTTGCCCACTCAGGTCGGTTGCATATGCTATGCTTACAATGTTGTGGCAAAACCAACACCTTGTTCCGCCATTTCTGCATAGCATATAGGGCAGGCCCCTACTTTCAAACATCCAACTTACAAACATCTCCTACTTGCAAATGGAAGGAGACAACAGCAAGTGAGATGAAAAAAGACGGAGGACAAAACAAATTATACAGGGGTGATAACCCTTCCCTATGTTTTCCAAAAAGCTTAAAAATTGTTTTTTGACTGGAGCTACACTATAAAAATGTACCAGTTGAAAATTACAAACAGATTCAACTTAACACAACAAACCTACACAGTCCCTGTCTTGTTTGCACCGTCTGTATACTGCTGTTCTGAGTATATAGGGTCTGGGGGCCACACGTATTTCCTTTTTTTAATATGGGTACGGGGTTCCCCTTAATATGCTTACAAGACCCAAAGGGGCTGGTACTAGGCAGGGAGGGCTACCCATGCCATTTTTCTCAATGATTTTCAACCATATCGCAGGAACCAGATATAACATTAAAACCGCAAGCAGTTTTAAATGATGTTATTTCCGTTAAATTTCATTTTGTGCAGGGACTGTTCTAAACACGGGAAACATGTGGCACTTCACAGGCATACAACAGACACCCCCCAGGCACGATATTTAAAGAAATATTTCACTTTTTTTTCCACTTTAATCGTCATTAAAATCAGTGCATTGACACATGTCCCCTGGGGCAGGAGCCAGGTCCCCAAACCCTTTTTAGGACAGCATCGTGCATATTAGCCTTTAAAATTAGCACTTTTAATTTCAAACTTTCGAGTCCCATAGACTTCAATGGGGTTCTAAAGTTCGTATGCATTTGGGGTCCGTTCGAAAGTTCTGGTGCGAACCGAACCGGGGGGGTGTTCGGCTCATCCCTATCCCCCACTGAAGTCACTCCCACTTATTCAGCTCTTGCCCCACCTTTCCCTTGCTGGCTTGTCCCTTCACAGAGGGCTCTTACTCCCTCCGGGGTAAGTTGAATCCAGTCTTCTGAGGGGCCTTGGGAGTCATGGGGCCTTCTTGACAGGGCATCTGCATCTCGGTTGCCAACCCGTGTCAGGGGTTCAGGCCATCCAGTCGCTTTAGCCGTGTCCCTGCACACATACGCGGCGCAGCGGCACACAGGCACTGGCGCACGCCTGTGCGCATTGCCGCACGTTTAGCATCCCCTTGGTGGCCTATAAAAGCTGCTCTGGCACACACATCAATTGCTGGTTTGTCTTCAGCTCCTGTTACCTGAAAACCTGTTTGTGCATCTGATTACCTGTTGTGACTCGGATTGTTCTTTGACACTGCAGCTTATCTCCTGGACTTGACCCTCGGCTTGTTATACAGACTCCACTTCTCTCCATTGTTTGACCCTCTGCCTGTGACCCAGACTTGCCTCTTGTCTCCTGCCCTGACCCACGGACTTGCTTGTGTCTCCCTAAGACACCTCACCTGAGCCTGTGCCTTTATCTAGGACTATCAGTGTTTGACCCCCAGCCGGGCGTTCCACCCTCTACAGCTACCAGCCAGTAGCTACACAAAAGGTGTCCATCTCTACCAAACCTTCACGCAAGGCTGCCCCTGCCACCTGGGTTGCCTATGCCTCTCTGTGCCATTTGCTCCCTGTATCACCTCCAGGCGGCGAACTGCACTTAGTCGCAAGGGTGAGCCGCTCTTGGCATCTCGGCCTCGGTAAATACTTCTCTGATAGTACAAACCAGCCATGTCAGAGGCCAACAGAGCGTGTTCCCCTTTAGAAATCCTCTGTCAACAAGTATCTGCTCTCACGGATGCGGATCAGAAACTGCAAGCAGGCTATGCTCAAATTGACAGCTGCCTCCAGCAGCTTACCGGGCCTTCCACGCCAGTTACCACAACCTCCACTTCCACCAATGGGTTCTCCTCTCCGCAGCCTCTTCCAGCCCTACAGTGATCATGGCCTCTCCAGAACCCAGGGTCCCTACTTCAGAGCTTTCTGGTGACTGCAAAAAATTTAGAGCCTTTAATAATGCCTGCTCTCTGTACCTGACTCTCCAGCCTAGAACCTTCTCCTCCGGGGCGGTAAAATTAGGGTTCATCATCTCTCTCTTGGCTGAAGAACCACAAGCCTGGGCCCATGGTCTAATGGAACAGAGGAACCCTGTACTAAATTCTGTGGATACCTTTTTCGAAAGTATGGCACAACTGTACGATGACCCCAAAGGGTGGCCAAGGCTGAAGCCACCCTGCATAATCTGTCCCAAGGGCGGAGGCTGGTGAAAGATTATATCGTGAAATTCCAATAGTGGTCGGCTAATACCGGCTGGAATGAACCTGCCCTCAAATGCCAGTTTCGTCAGGGGTTGTCGGAAGCCCTCAAGGACGAGCTGGCTCAGATGGACACTCCTGCCACCTTGGAGGACTTAATACAAGCAGCCACTAAACTAGACAGGCGTATGCGAGAACACCATTCAGATCGCTTTCAGGCGTCTCGTCCCAGCTGGATGTTGCCTAAACCAGTTCCCGTCCATCCTTCATACACAGCTCCACCTATCTCCACTTCTGAGGCTGAGCCCATGCAACTAGAACTAGTGCGGGCTCCCCTCACCCCAGAAGAACGCTTACGTAGGCGACAGGCCAACCTGTGCCTTTACTGTGGGGGTTCAGGACATTTTCTCCGCACCTGCCCTGTAAGGCCCAGTAAGTCCTCTTCTCGGTTTATTATGAACTATCAAGTCTCTGGTTTTTCTCAAACTTACATCACCCTCTTTGTTTATTTACAGTTAATGGGAAAGGAAATCCGCCTGCCGGCCATAATTGATTCTGGAGCATGCAGCTGCTTTCTGGATGCCTCACTCGCTACCAGACTACACATCCCTCTTGTCCTCAAGAACCAAATTCTCCAGGTATACCTTGCGGATGGGTCCATCCCTCGCTCTGGACTTGTTACGCAGGAAACCAGACCCATCTTCATTTCCACAGACTCCAGCCAGCAGGAGTTCCTACGCCTTGATATTATCCCTTCTACCATGTTCCCCATCATCTTAGGGCTCCCCTGGTTACAGGTAGGCTTGTGCAATTTGTTTCGTAACGAATCGAAATTCGGCCAAATTTTGCATCTTTCGGACATTCAGATGCATCCGAATGTCCGAAAAAAAAATAACGAACAACAACGAATACGAAAGAAATAACGAATGAATTTGAATGAATTCAAATGAATTTGGTAATTCTTTAAAGATCTAATGAAACAAAAGGTCAGCTCAAAGTAAATCTTATAGTCCAATCAGCTAATTAATTTTGTGTCGGAGGTTGGATTACTGGCAAAGTGCATTCCTGAGAACTGAGTTAGAAGGGTGTTGCATTGTATTTGAGCCGAGGAGAAGAGACGTTGTCATTGTGTGTGTTAAAAGATTCAATAAACAAAAGGACTTTCCAAACTACGAATCATTATCACGAATGTCTATACATACATAAATGGCGAATTTCAACGAATACGAGCGAATGAATTCGACACTCTACGAATAATAACGAATTATCCGAAAACATATTAACGTAACATAACGAATATAACAGAACAAAATTATGTATTTTACGAATGACAACGAACCGAAACTAAATGAAATTTTCCGTTGTGCACAAGTCTAGTTACAGGCACATGAACCACAAATCTGTTGGAAAAGTAAAGAGGTCTCCTTTTCTTTTCAGTATTCTTCCAAACACTACTTCCGACCTGCTCCAGCTTCTTGCTCCATGTTGGCACCTATACCTGACAGTCTGAAACATGTGCCTCCTACATACCTGAAATTCAGGGACGTCTTTGATAAACAGCAGGCTGACCGTCTACCACCCCACCGGTCCTATGACTGTCCCCATTGATCTTTTGTCAGGCTCTGAAATCCCTTTTAGCCGTATCTTCAGCTATCGGAAACTGAACTAAAAGCTATCAAAGCATACATCGATGAAAACCTGGAGAAGGTGTTTATTTGTCTACCCTCATCACCGGCTGGAGCCGGTATTTTCTTTGTAGAAAGGAAGGACGGCTCATTAAGACCCTGTATTGACTATAGAGAGCTGAACAAAATTACCATCAAAAACAGGTACCCGTTTCCTCTCATCCCAGAATTGTTCCAGCGTTTCCGATCCGCCCGAATCTTTTCTAAATAAGATCTCCGCGGGGCCTACAACCTTATCTGGATTCGGGCCGGAGACGAATGGAAAACCGCCTTCAGATCCAGATTCGGGCACTATGAGTACCTGGTGATGCCTTTCGGGCTCTGTAACTTCCCAGCAACCTTTCAGAAACCTGGTAAACGGCATTTTCCGGGAATATCTTGATGACTTCTTAGTAGTATACTTGAATGATATCCTCACCTTTTCCGCTACCTTCAAACTCCATCAAGTGCATATTAAGCAGGTTCTCGCAATTCTCAGAAAGCACAAACTTTACCTTAAAGCAGAGAAATGCGAGTTTAATAAAAAACTACAGTACAGTTTTTGGGGTTCTTTATTTTACACCAATGGGGTTGCAATGGACCCCCAAAAAGGTCAAAGCCATCCAGGAATGGCCAGCTCCCGTCGACAAAAAAGGGTCCAACGATTCATCGGTTTCTCAAATTTCTATCGGAGATTCATTGCCGGATTCTCGTCTATTGTAGCTCATATTACCCAGTTGACACGCCAGCACTGTCGTTTCCACTGGCCCCTTGAGGACCAAGAAGCCTTCCTCAAGCTAAAGACCTTGTTCTTGTCTGCTCCAATCCTACGGCATCCAGATCCTGCCTTGCCCTTTATACTTGAAGTGGATGCCTCCGAAACAGCCACCGGGGCTATTCTTTGCCAGAGGCAGGGGCCCAAGCCTCTCTTACACCCAGTAGCTTTCGCTTCCCAGAAACTAAGTACTCCAGAGAGGAATTATGATGTGGGTGATAGGGAATTTCTAGCTATCAAATTTGCTCTTGAGGAGTGGAGGTATTTGCTGGAAGGGGCAGCCCATTCTGTCATGATCTGGACCAATCATAAGAACCTCGAATATCTTAGGACGACCAAATGTTTGAAACCCATGCAAGCCCGATGGGCCCTCTTTTCAAGATTTAATTTTCTTATTGCCTATAGACCGGTTCAAAAAAAAAAAACGGTAAAGCGGATGCACTCTGCCGGATGTTTAACAAGGCCGCTCAGGAGACTGAACCCAGTACCATCCTATCCCCACAAAACTTCTGTCTAATTACCCAGGCCGATCTCATGTCCACCATCAAAGCAGCCTCCAACCACCATCCCGACCTTGAAGAACTTTCCTTGGAGAGACGTGATGACTTACTCTGGGCCGGAAATAAAATCTTTGTTCCATCGGAAGTAAGACCCTTGATCCTCAGGACTTTTCATGCCCATAAATTAGCCGGTCACTTTGGGTCTCTAAAGACTGGGGAACTCATCTCTCGCTCTTTTTGGTGGCCAGGCTGGAAGCGGGACTGTAGAGAGTATGTTTCTTCCTGTATCCCATGCCCACGCAGCAAAGGATCCAATGCCAAGTCTTGGGGCCTGCTTAAACCCTTGTCTTTTCTTGAAAGGCCTTGGGCAGAGGTCTCCATGGACTTTATTGTAGACTTGCCCCCATCGGGGGGATTCACTACCATCCTTGTCATCATTGACCGGCTCTCCAAGATGGCACATTTATACCCATGGTGGGGACTCCCTCAGCTTCAACCACTGCCGATGTCTTCCTCAAAGAAATTGTTAGACTCCATGGTGTCCCCAAAAGCATCACCTAGGACAGAGGTGTCCAGTTTACTTCTAAGTTCTAGAGAGCGCTGTGTAAATCCCTGGAAATTAAAGTGTGCCACTCTTCTGCATACCACCCTCAGAGCAATGGCCAGACAGAGAGGACTAACCAAACCTTGGAGCAATATCTCCGTTGCCTTTGTTCCGAGTCCCAGGATGATTGGTCCACTCTTCTGCCATATACGCTGCATTCACATATAACAACTTGGTTCATACCGCTACTAAACAGACACCCTTTTGGGCTAATTTTGGTTTCCACCCCTCGTTACTTCCAGGATCCCTTCATGAGGCCTCCGTTCCTGCAGTGCAAGACCGCATTGCTTCTGTACAAATTTTCTAAAAATACAGGAAACTATGCAAAAGGCCCAGGATCGGTACAGCAAATACTACAATAAATGTAGGAAGGAAAATCCATCTTTTAAAATTGACGAAGAGGTCTGGCTGTCATCCGCTAACCTTAAATTGCCTATTCCGTCACGAAAACTGGGGCCTAAATTCATTGGTCCTTTCAGAATCAAGGAGGATGGTCAACCCCATAGCTTTTGAACTTGATCTACCCAAATCCTATAAAATACACCGGTCTTTCATACATCCTTTCTGAAACCTGGACCTTTTCCGGCCAGAGAAAAGCCACCTCCTCCACCAGTTCTTATTGATGATGAAACCGAGTTCGAAGTACAGAAAATCCTGAGTTGCAGGAAGGTGGGCAGACAACTCCAGTATCTGATTAAATGGAAGGGGTATCCCGCTGAGGACAACTCATGGGAACCCTCTAAGAATCTCCACGCCCCACGCCTGATCCAGGCATTCCACCAAGCTCATCCAGAGTTGATGTCCAGAGGCCACCCCTCGGGGGGCACTGTCAGGAGTTCAGGCCATCCAGGCGCTTTAGCCGTGTCCCTGCATGCATGCACGGCGGAATGGTGCTCCGGCGCATTCGCGCACACCTGTGTGCATTGGCAAACGTTTAACATCCCCCTGGTGGCCTATAAAAGCTGCTCTGGCACACACATCAATTGCTGGTTTGTCTTCAGCTCCTGTTACCTGAAAACCTGTTTGCGCATCCGATTACCTGTTGTGACCTGGATTGTTCTTTGATGCTGCTGCTTATCTCCTGGACTTGACCCTCGGCTTGTTATACGGACTCCGCTTCTCTCCAGTGTTTGACCCTCTGCCTGTGACCCAGACTTGCCTCGTCTCCTGCCCTGACCCACAGCCTGTGACCCGGACTTGCTTGTGTCTCCCTAAGGCACCTAACCTGAGCCTGTGCCTTTATCTAGGACTATCAGCGTTTGACCCCCAGCCAGGCGTTCCGCCCTCTACAGCTACCAGCCAGTTGCTACACAAGGTGTCCATCTCTACCAGACCTTCACGCAAGGCTGCCCCTGCCACCTGGGTTGCCTGTGCCTCTTTGTGCCATTTGCTCCCTGTATCACCTGCAGGGGGCGAACTGCGCTTAGTCACAAGGGTGAACCGCTCTTGTCATCTCGGCCTCGGTAAGTACTTCTCTGATATCCTGGTCTGTACTTCAGGCTAAAGGTAAAAGGCAGAGAGAGCGGCCAACCACCTGTGACTGGTGGCATCCAGCTTTGCAGTGGTGAACAAGTATGTGAGGGGGTTTTTGTCCGTCTTGACCACAATTTCAGCCCCATAGAGGTAGTCCTTCAACTTGTCTACCACTGCCCAATTCAGAGCCAGAAATTAAAGCTTTTGAGTCGGGTATTTCCTTTTGGCAGGAATAAAGCTTCTACTCACATGGGCTCTACTCTACTATACTCGATGGGCCGCAGATGCCCCTCATGTTCCTGATAGAGTACCCCTCCTAGGCCATCTCAGCTGGTATCTACGTGCAATTCATAGGGTTTGGCAGGGTCTACATAGGCCAAGACTGGAGCAGTAGTAAGGCTCCACATCAATTGTCTGAAGGCTTCCTCACACTCTGGAGTCCAGAGGTCCTGAATGGACTCCTTTTTCTTCCTGGCCCCTTCTTTTGGCTTTCCAGGCCTATTTGGGTCTATGCTGGTTTCCTCTTGGTTCTTCAATAGCTCAGTAAGCGGGTGAGCTATTGTGGCAAACGCTTCCATGAACCTTCTGTAGTATGAACAAAAGCCTAGAAACAATTTAAGCTCAGTCACATTCGTGGGTCTGGGCCAAGAAGTGACAGCCTCCAGTTTCTTGGGGTCTGTTGCTACTACTCCTTCAGACACTGTGTGCCGTAAGTAGTTCACTGAGGGTTGGTAGAACTGACATTTCTCCACAGAGCTTCAGGCCCTCATCTTGAAGCCTTTTCAGGACCTTCTCCAGGTGCTCTTCATGTTCCTCTAGTGTTCTTTCAAACACTATGACATCATCCAGATACATCAACATCCTCTATCCGAGGTGTGGTGTACTGGTCAGGAATGGTCTTACAGTTCAGGGTCCTATAATCGATACATGGGCGGAGGGACCCATTCTTCTTCCTGACCGCCACTATTAGGGAGGCGTAAGGACTCCTGGACTCTCCGATGATGCTTGTCCTTTTAAGTTCAGCCAGTTGTTCCCTCAAATCTTCCAGATCCCCCCAATGGGATTCGCCTGACTCTCTCCCAGAAAGGTTTGTCTTCTTCCAACCAAATTTTATGTTCGGCACTCTTTTGCAAGTCCCACATCGAATTCACTCTTTGAGAAAACTGACCATCTCAGGAATTGGGCTTTAGCTCTCTCCCTCCATGCCGGAATAAGAGGTGTGTTTTTCAGGCCGAATTCCTCCGGGGGATCTCTCCTGTTAAGTCACAGGCAGTGACTGGGGTGGCTGGGCTGGCCTGTCCTAACAGTGTCCTAGCTGGTACCCTCACTGGCATAGCTGCTGTGTTGTGGACACTGACTGATATCTTGCCTCTGTTCCTCTTTAATGCTCTAGCTGGCAGTACTTCAGGGATAAGTTCCAGTACTCCTTGTTCTTTTTAACTTGGCGTCTCGAGGACAATGAATGGACCCGATTTTTCCCAACTCAACTTGATGGAGGCAGAGTATTTCACCTGGCTGGACCAGTCTTCTCGTCCCTACCCAGAAGCCAGATCTTTCCCACTCCCTCTTTTGGAGCCTTCTCTTCCTCTTTGAGATCTCGATACACCTGGGCAAGCATAGGGTGCATTTTTGTGGGAGGGTTATTTGTTCCGCTGTATAATTGGTGTAAGTGGTCTCCTCTAGAGCTGCACGATTCTGGCTAAAATGAGAAATCACAATTTTTTTGCTTAGAAGATAGCTCACGATTTTCTCACGATTCTCGCGGCGCATCATCTTTAACATTAAAACAAAACAAATTGTGCTAACTTTACTGTTTATTTTATTTATTAAAGTGTATTTTTCACAAAAAAATGCATTTGAAACACTGCTGGGAAAATACAGTGTGACATAAAATATTGCAGCAATTGCCATTTTATTCCCTGGGGTTTCCGATTAAATACTGTATATAGCAATATATAAAATGTTTGGGGTTCCAGATAATTTTCTAGTAAAAAATATTGATTTTAACTTAAGTATCAGAAAAATATTTAGACTAAGTGGTTAAACGCTTGGTAGACTGTCCAGATTATTTGTTTACACGAGAAGTTCCCTTTGATCTAAGAAGTAAGCCTTAGTTACAATGTTTCAAGTTCTACACTTGGCAGTTTGCCCGGGATGCTTTCTTTTGACAGCTGAGTGAGCAGATCTTTCCACTTGTTTATATGAAAGAATCGCCTACTCTCGGTGGGAGAGATTGTAAGGCGGGGTGAATCAAGATCACGTTTTTTTAACGATTAATCGTGCAGCTCTAGTCTCCTCACTAAGTCAGCATTTGTCCCAATAATTAGAGAACTCATGTCAGCTCCTGGAGGACGAGGGCACACTACAGCCAGGGTGTCTCAGCCTCTCCTGCTGTACTTGGGTGGAAAGCAAGTTTGACCAGCAGGTAGCCATCATATGGGGGTTAGGTACCCAGAACTTACCATATCTCCAGTTCCTCCAATTTCCGTAATGGCAGGTGCTTGAGAAGTTTGTTGTAGAAGTCCCTGTAGATCAAGGTCACTTGGGCTCCAGTATCCAGCAGGGCTCTGGTTAGGGATGTTTGGTTCGAACCCATGTTAGAATCCAACATCGGCCATTCGTCCGTTTGTCGAAACCAGAACTTTGTGGGCCATTCGCATCAAATTCGTGTGATACGAATGGCCCACAATGCACTGCGCCAGTTGCAGTGCATTGCTGGCTGATGATTGGCCAAGCATGCACTGTGACAACTGCATGCTTGGCCAATCACAGCGCCGGCAGCGAGGAGAGACATAATTGGCCACAGGTTGGATGCCTGTGGCTAATTATAGCTCAGGGGGATTAGTACACGCCCTACACTATACAAGGCTGCCAGCGCGGTGGCCTTGTGAAGTGTGTTGTGGCGTTCATAGAGAGAAAGATAGGCAGGGACAGTGTCAGCTGTGCTTTACTTCTTTAGATAGCGCTGTTACAGTGAGTGTAGTGTTCAGGGAGAGAGCAGGATAGGCAGGGACAGTGTCAGCTTTGCTTCCTAACCTAGCGCTGTTACAGTGGGTGTAGTGTGCCTCCTGCACAGCATACACCTGAATCTACCCCTCCTCGTTGCTGGTGTTGTGTAGTTGATTTGTGCAACACAGGCATCTGCCTAATATTCAGTCAGTGTAGTGTGCCTCCTGCACAGCATACACCTGAATCTACCACCTCGTTGCTGGTGTTGTGTAGTTCATTTGTGCAACACAGGCATCTGCCTAACATTAACATAACATATTTTGGGTGCAGGGTTCCCCTTAATATCCATACAAGACCCAAAGGGGCTGGTAATGGACTGGGGTGGGGGGGTGATGGAGTAGCCATGCCATTTTTCGCAAAGATTTTCATCCATATTGCCAGGACAAGACATTACATTAAAGCCGCAAGCAGTTTTAAATGGCTTTTTTTCCTTTACAAATGTCATTTTGTGCAGGGACTGTTCTAAACATGGGAAACACATGCCACTTCACAGGCATACTTTAGACACCCCCCAGGTACGATATTTAAAAGGAATATTTCCCTTTTTTTTTCATTAAAATGACTGCTTCAAAAAAAAAAACATCAGTTTTTTGCATTGATACATGTCCCCTGGGGCAGAACCCGGGGTCCCCAAACCCTTTTTAGGACAATAACATGCATATTGGCCCTTATAATTAGCACTTTAGATTTCAAATGTTTGGGTCCATTTGTCAGGAAGGGCATGCCAGCACCCAAAATGGCTGCCGAAGAAGACGACCTGTTACCTCTTCATGTCAGGAAGGGCATTCCAGCACCCAAGATGGCTGCAGAAGAAGATGACCTATTACCTCTGCCCCTGTCAGGATGCCATTGGTGTGCATGCACCATGTGACAGCTTGGTCCGCCCAAACAGGCTATTTAAACTCAGCCAATTTCCAGGCTCAGTGCTGTCTGCCCTACAGCGTTCCCTGTGTAACCTGCAATTAGCTACCTGACTTCTGTTCCTGTTGTGACCCGGCTTGCTTCCTGACGTTCCTGTTTCCTGCCTGCATCTGACCCCGGCTCGTCCCCCACTCCGCACCTGCCTGCTCCTTCTGCCACTCCGCTGCCAGCCTGTTGACGACCCGGCTTGTAATCTGATTCTGCTTCCACTTCAGCCCCTGTTCCTGACGTGCCCGTTGTGTATGACCCGGCCTGCCTGTACTTGCCTTCTCTTCAGCCTTGAGGGTGCCACCATCCCTTCTGCTGCATCTGCACTCCTGCCTGGAGGGATCAGTTGTCTACTTGTTCCAGCTACCTGCCTACCACTTCTCTGGGATTTCTACAGACACCTCTACAGCCCGGCCGAGTGCTCCGATCCAGCTCCAGGTTCAGCGATCCTACCAGGCACTCGTGCGACTCTGCATCTCGGTGCTTCCTGTCGGCTCTATCAGGGACTCCGAGTCAGAGCTGTAAGAGAGGCTGTCCTCTGCATATCAGGCTCCATCACCAGGTACGTGACAGTAGCAGACAGCCATGTCCGAGCCTGTGCGAGGACCCTCTCCTATGGAGGAACTCTGCCAACACCTCGCCGGATTAACCCAAGCCGTAAAAGACTTACAACATGGTTATACCCAGCTGGAAGGCCAAATACAGACCTTGTCTGCCTCTGCTCCTGCTCAAGCACCTTCCACTTCTGGGATGCCAGCAACCCCCGCAGTTGTTATGCTACCACCTGAACCCAGAGTTCCAACTCCTGAAAAGTTCCAAGGAGAACGCAACAAGTTCAGAGCTTTTCACAACGCATGCGAACTCTATTTTTCGCTACAACCACGCACCTTCTCCCTGGAAGCCACCAAAGTCGGGTTTGTCATTTCCTTGCTTCAGGGGGAACCGCAGGCCTGGGCCCACCGACTCCTTGAACAAAAGGCTACATCTCTGATGGACTTGGCCTCTTTCTTTGGAGCCATGGCTCAGTTATATGAAGACCCCCAGCAAGCCGCTACTGCGGAAGCTGCTCTTCACACGCTTCGGCAGGGTCGCAGGGCTGTGGAGGACTATGTTTCTGAATTTAGGCGATGGAGTTCCGATACCAGCTGGAACGATGCTGCCCTGCGTTACCGGTTTCGCATGGGCCTTTCTGATCAGCTCAAGGACGAGCTAGCACGAACAGGTGTTCCTTCCACCTTGGAGACACTTATAAATTTGTCAATCCAGATTGACCGTCGCCTAAGGGAACGTAGGTCGGAACAAGCTACTGACCAGTCACGCCCAGTATGGATGCTTCCAAGAGTGCCTGGTTCTTTCAGTCCTGCTTCACCTGCTCCTGCCGCATCTGCTTCAGATGCATCTGAACCCATGCAGCTTGGTCTCCTCCGCCCTTCTTTGACTACGGAAGAACACCAGCGCAGACGCCAGCTAAATCTTTGCCTGTACTGTGGAGGATCAGGACATTATGTGAGGTCTTGCCCAGTCAAAATCCGTAAGTGCCTCTCAGTTACATCCGCTTCTCCTCCATCTCTACCCAATAACTCTGCTCATCTTGCTCTTTCCATTTTGTTGCAGCTCCCAGGAGGAGTTATCCAGACTCCCGCTATAATTGACTCTGGAGCTTGCAGCTGTTTCATAGATTTAGCTTTTGCTGCCAAACATCACATTCCTCTACTACCCAAGGCTCAGAGACTTTCTGTACATCTGGCAGACGGATCCACCATTAAATCTGGATTGGTTACTCATGAAACCATCCCGTTATCCACCACCATTGCCAAGAACCATCAAGAGCTTTTACGCCTAGATGCCATTGCCTCCCCTCTGTTCCCAATCATTCTGGGTATGCCTTGGTTAAAAGCTCATAACCCTCACATTAATTGGGTTACGGAAGAAATCAAGTTTCTTTCCCCCTATTGCCTTCAGCATTGCTGGCAAGAGAATCATCAGAACCAATCTCCCCTGCTGTGCATCGATGTGGAGTCCGAAGCTCGCCAAGTTGTTCCAGTGGCATACCATGACTTTTTGGACGTTTTCAGCCAAAAGGGGGCAGAAACGCTTCCTCCCCACAGGGCCTATGACTGTCCAATTGAGCTCCTCCCTGGGGTTGAAGTTCCTTTTGGCAGGATCTTTCCTCTATCTGAATCTGAACTTGCTGCTTTGAAAGACTACATTGATGAGAACCTTAAAAAGGGGTTCATTCGCCCTTCCACGTCTCCTGCTGGTGCGGGGATCTTCTTTGTAGAAAAAAAGGACCACTCATTACGCCCCTGTGTGGACTACCGTGAACTTAATAAGATCACTGTGAAAAACCGTTACCCTCTTCCACTTGTGCCTGAACTATTCCAGCGACTCGGTACGGCCACTATTTTCACAAAATTGGATCTTCGGGGTGCTTATAACCTGGTTCGCATATGAGAGGGGGATGAATGGAAGACAGCGTTCCGCACTCGGTTTGGGCATTTCGAATACCTCGTAATGCCCTTTGGACTTTGCAATGCTCCCGCTACTTTTCAGCACTTCATCAACGATGTCTTTCGAGATTTCCTGGATCTTTTTGTTGTCGTTTATCTTGATGATATACTAATCTTCTCTCCCTCTCTAGATCACCACCGTAGTCACGTCAAAAATGTATTGAGTCGCCTTCGACAACACGGACTTTATGCAAAACCAGAGAAATGCGTATTTGAACGCCAAAGCATCCAATTCCTGGGTTTAATCATTTCCACTGAAGGCATCCAGATGGATCCCCAGAAGGTTACAGCCATCCTGGATTGGCCTGCTCCCAGTGATAGGAAGGGTGTCCAACGTTTCGTGGGGTTTGCAAATTTTTATCGAAAATTCATCAGAAATTTTTCTGCAATCATATCCCCCATTACAAGTTTAACCAAGCAAGGTACAAGATTCTCTTGGTCTCCGGAAGCTCAGAAAGCTTTTGACACCCTAAAAAGACTTTTCACATCTGCATCTGTCCTGAAACACCCTGATCCAGCCCTACCCTATGTCTTGGAAGTGGATGCCTCAGAAACAGCGGTCGGAGCAATATTATCTCAGAGGCAGGGAGCTAAGGCTCTACTGCATCCAGTTGCTTTTTTTTCCCGCAAGCTGTCTAATGCTGAAAGGAACTATGACGTCGGGGACCGTGAACTTTTGGCCATCAAAGCCGCTCTGAAGGAATGGAGGTACCTGCTAGAAGGGGCTGCACACCCAATCTTGATCTATACAGATCATAAGAACCTCGAGTATTTAAGAACTGCAAAAAGATTGAAACCCCGACAAGCCAGGTGGGCACTATTCTTTTCTAGATTCACTTTCCACTTAACATTCAGGCCCGGATCGAAGAATACAAAACCCGATGAGCTATCACGCATGTTCAGCAAACCTGAAGAAATCTCATCTCCTGATACCATTCTATCCCCTGGGAACTTCATGTTGCTTCAAGGAGAGTTAATAAAACAAATTAAACAAACTCTAGTAAGGAACCCTTCACCAGCTGGGGTCTCTCTACTGGCAAAGGATGGGCTACTTTGGCACGAAGACAAGGTCTTTGTGCCAGAAGAGCTCCGAATGGCCATCCTGGGGCGATGCCATGATCATGTGCTGGCAGGTCACTTTGGCATTGGCAAGACAACTGAATTAGTACAACGGACATTTTGGTGGCCGGGGGTGGAGAAGGATTGTAGGAAATATGTAGAATCTTGTACCACTTGCATCCGCAATAAAACCAGCAGATCCAGAGCCTGGGGTCTTCTAAAACCCTTACCAGTTCCCAGTAGACCTTGGAAGATGATCTCAATAGATTTTATTGTAGAACTCCCCCCATCTGAGGGCCACAACACCATTTTTGTAGTTGTCGATAGGCTGTCTAAGATGGCACACTTCCTGCCCATGAAGGGCACACCATCTGCACGAGAAACAGCTCAAATTTTTGTCAAGGAGATCGTAAGGCTTCACGGGATTCCGGCCAATATTGTGTCTGACCGTGGGGTGCAGTTTACATCCAGATTCTGGAGAGCCTTATGTGATTCGCTCGGGATTGAACTTTCATTTTCTTCTGCATATCACCCACAAACAAATGGGCAAACAGAAAGGACTAATCAGACCCTCGAACAGTACCTACGATGTTTCTCCTCATTTTCTCAAAACGATTGGGCTTCTCTGCTTCCCCTGGCCGAGTTTTCTTATAACAATTCAGTACACTCTGCTACAAAGCAATCTCCATTTTTTGCAAACTACGGTTTCCACCCTTCTTTTTTGTCTAATACAATTCCAGATTCCCCTGTACCAGCTGTTTCCGAAACTATAAATTTCTTCAACGCCAATAACAGACTACTACAGGAAACAATGGCCAAGACACAGGCATACAATAAGGAAGTTTTTGACAGGAAAAGAAGAGGAGAATTGATCTTGAACCCTGGTGACCAAGTGTGGCTAGCAACTACTTATTTGAAACTGGCCTGTCCCTCGAAGAAACTGGGCCCTAAATTTATAGGACCCTTTCCGGTGAAGAGACGGATCAATGAGGTTGCGTATGAATTAGAGTTGCCTGAGTCATTTAGAATCCACCCTGTGTTCCACATAACCTTGTTGAAACCTGCCATTCCTGACCCCTTTCCAGAACGAAGTTCTGGCCCGCCTGAACCTGTAATTATTGACGGGGAGGAAGAGTTTGAGGTAGAAACAATCTTAGACTGCAGGAAGAGAAGAAATCAGATCCAGTTCCTGATAAAATGGAAAGGATATGGGCCAGAGGACAACTCCTGGGAACCCGAAGGTAATATCCATGCCCAAGATTTGGTTCAGGCTTTTAAGAACTCCCATCCTGACAAGTGGGCCAAGTTGGGCATCCGGAGGCTGCCCTTTGGGGAGGGGCAGTGTCAGGAAGGGCATGCCAGCACCCAAAATGGCTGCCGAAGAAGACGACCTGTTACCTCTTCATGTCAGGAAGGGCATTCCAGCACCCAAGATGGCTGCAGAAGAAGATGACCTATTACCTCTGCCCCTGTCAGGATGCCATTGGTGAGCATGCACCATGTGACAGCTTGGTCCGCCCAAACGGGCTATTTAAACTCAGCCAATTTCCAGGCTCAGTGCTGTCTGCCCTACAGCGTTCCCTGTGTAACCTGCAATTAGCTACCTGACTTCTGTTCCTGTTGTGACCCGGCTTGCTTCCTGACGTTCATGTTTCCTGCCTGCATCTGACCCCGGCTCGTCCCCCACTCCGCACCTGCCTGCTCCTTCTGCCACTCCGCTGCCAGCCTGTTGACGACCCGGCTTGTAATCTGATTCTGCTTCCACTTCAGCCCCTGTTCCTGACGTGCCCGTTGTGTATGACCCGGCCTGCCTGTACTTGCCTTCTCTTCAGCCTTGAGGGTGCCACCATCCCTTCTGCTGCATCTGCACTCCTGCCTGGAGGGATCAGTTGTCTACTTGTTCCAGCTACCTGCCTACCACTTCTCTGGGATTTCTACAGACACCTCTACAGCCCGGCCGAGTGCTCCGATCCAGCTCCAGGTTCAGCGATCCTACCAGGCACTCGTGCGACTCTGCATCTCGGTGCTTCCTGTCGGCTCTATCAGGGACTCCGAGTCAGAGCTGTAAGAGAGGCTGTCCTCTGCATATCAGGCTCCATCACCAGGTACGTGACACCATTGTAATTAATAGGGTTCTAACGTTTGAGCGAACTTTCGGTCCGTTCGCAGGTTCTGGTGCGAACCGGGGGGTGTTCGGCTCATCCCTAGCTCTGGTGTATATTTATTCTACCTGGATAGGGACAATTGGGGAGGGCCCAACTAGCTTAGGAGAAGGTTCGTGTGGGGTGGTAAGTTTTTGCCTGTTTGGTGGCTTGCACCTGCACATTTGACTTCCGTGGACCTTTTTCCTTTTGCTTTGGCTTAGCTGTGGTCCCAGGGGTCTGGTATGTATGGGTGGGTTTGGAGTTGACTGTGGTAGCAGGGCACCCAGCTGACTAATTCACTGGGGCCTTCTTGAAGTTTTCCAATGGCTTCCTAGCAGATTGTTTCTCTAGTTCTTTGGAAGCTTCCACTGCTATATCTGCTAGGTATTCCTTGCGTGGGCACTGTGCGATAAAATGCCCTACTTCTCCACACTGATAGCATTTCAAAGCTGGGAGAGGGTTTAAGTTCCTTCCTCCAACCATAGACGTGGGTACAGCGTGTTTCGCTTCCGAGAGCGACTTCTGTATATTGGCTTGAATTTTCATTACCTTGTCAATTTCCTGCTGAAACTTACAGAAGTTTTTTTGTAACGCGGCCTGTGATTGTGCCAATTGAGCTATGGCTTTTTCCAAGGTAACCCTTGCCGTGGACTGTTCAATAGGACTCTTGAGGTGTTCCTTCCACTCATATTCCTCATCACTTTCTTCCACCTGTACCAACTGCAAGCAGCCTTATTCCTCTTTTGCAATGGCCCCTGTGGCGATCTAAGCCTCCTTATCCTTCTCCTCTAAGATAGCTTCTTCCTCTCTCACCAGCCAAATCAATTCTGGGTAGGAAGGGGCCTCTTTGGTGCCTTTCAGGAGTAACCGTGCAATGGGATGGTTTGGTCTAGCTTCTTCCAGAGCCCGGTCCAACCTGGTTTTGTCCACCTACCCAAGATCAATACCCTTCTTCAAAATGATCTGGTGTAAGATCTGATATATGCGGACAATGTAAGCCGATACTTATCAGATGAAAGGAGAGAAGCTATGCTCAAACTGATACATCAGACCTGATTGTTTTTCCACTCTTCCATAAACAGCACAAAGGGCTTCGATGTAATCTTCGGCTTCACAATCTGGCTTTCCCCTTCTAAGGTTTCTGATGACATCGGCCGCTGAGCTCAATAGGCTTTCACTAATTTGCAGTCTTCCCACTAGCTTTGGTACATTCCAGTCTTCTAGTGCCTGCATGGTCTGATCTCTTCAGCTCTCAAATCCTTCCTCCCCTTCAGGTCTTGGTATCTGGCCTGAGAAGGTCGGTAACTTCCGATATCTTTCATTGGTGGAGGTCTGGTGGCTATGTACTAGACTATCCACTAGGCGGCTCATGTTTAGGTAGAATGATGATGGTGGCATCCCAGTCACAGGGCTCTCTCCGGTGGCCCGACACCAGGGGTTTAGGCTTTCCCCCCATCAAACTTCCTGCTAGAGGACTCTGGTTGTGTACCCAGAGGGAGGTTTCTCTTCTTGCTCGACTGACTCTTGTAGTGGAATTACTTGACCCCCGAGACCCTCTGTTAGGCTCACCACTTCCTTTCTGAACTCTACAGGAGTGTACTCTTTCCATTCTAGGACGCAAGTGAATTCCTCCTGTATGTCTTGTTTTAGGTCCAAGAGGTAAGACCCTTGGTCTGGCACCGCCCTCCTTATCAACTGCTGCACCTCTTTCTCAAACCATTGATCTCCTGGCAAATTCAGAACTGTGGTCTTCTCCAATTTACTCCTATACTCTTGGCTCCTTTGGGTAGCCGTTACTGCATCCATTCTGGTAGTATAGGGGTGTCCTCTAGAAGGGGGGTGTGACTGCAGAGTGACAGTAATCCCAGATGAGCCCTCAAATGTAACACATACCCCCGAAGGAGCGGCTGAATTTGATTCGGGCCTGAACTCTGCTAATGAACCCCCCGAATTGACTCAATTCCCTTGACACAGCTGTGGTGCAACACAATACAATATAAAGTAATGCAATATACCTGTATTGTAACCTCAAGATTCACTGGCTCCACCTGCTGAGAAAAAACAACACTCCACACAACTGGATACTTAACCAAAAGTATTTTACTGTAAATATGTTTCAAAGGGTAATTACAGTAGTTGTGCTGTCATCCCAACATAGGACAACAGTACAACAAATTTTAACACAATTAAAAAAAAAAATTATATTATATTATTATATTATATATATCTGGGAGCTCCCCCTACTTTTAAAGCCATGTGTGAGCTCTCACCCAAAGCACTCAGTCTTTGATCTTCTTGTCTTCACTAGATAAAGTAACTCTTTGTAATCCACAAGTTAAAGTAAGTTAAGTTGAGGTAAAGGTGCTCCTGATGTAAGTTCAGTAACTATGTTACAACACTTATAAACATCAGAGTAGATAGGCCTCAAACCAGTTCAGTGTTACTCGGCTCCTCCTTTGTGGAACTATAAATCCCAGGTGAGGCCTGTGTATGAGTCTATCTGCATATAAAAGTTAAATTGTGGGTTGTGACCTGCTCACCAACTGGATAGGAACTCCGTGTAACGGCTTCGGTCCGGTGACTGTAGCTTGTTCTTCCGTCAACTGGCTCCGTCACTCCGTTCCACTATGCTGGGTGAACCCGATACTCTGATGCTCAAACGAGTGTCTCTGAATGTCTCCAATCTGGTCACTGTGTCTCCTGCACCGTCAGGTCACTCACACAAGCTGTAGAAGTTACAATCTGTGATGGCTGTGGGCCCCTTATAACGGGAGGCCTCTACACAGATCCTCACAGGCTGGCCACGCAATCCCAAGAGACCTAAAATTGCCACTAGGGTTCCTTTTATGTCCTACCCAGCATGCACTGCTAGAGAAAGTGTTCATGGGTAGGTCACCAAGCCTCCTGGGTAAAAAGGGTCAACCTTCTAAACAAAACAGTCACTTCCTGTATTGTGTTCAATGGTTGAAAAACAAAAAATGATCCCAGTGCACTTTCTGTATTTGGCTGCTAGATGGCGCCAAATACTAAGCTATAGAATTGTCCATAGGCTTGCACTGTAGAGTATTTACATCACATTAATAGGCGAAAATGTGTCAGCGCTACACCTATAAAAGATCTAGGTCATTAAGGGACAACTTTGTGCATAGTCATTATGCCCCGCAATTGGAAACCTCAGGTGGGACAAAAGGGACTAGACCGTGTCACACATGCAGCTTCTGTCACATTTACGCATCACAGCATATCATCCTCCCCATGTCAATCCTTTGGGGTAGTATACATCATGATCTGTAACTGCGATGTGTTTTATGTGGGGAAAACAACCTTTCTTCCATCATAACAGGGATCACGTGTCCCTGGGTACTGAAAAATAAGATGGAGGCGCCCATAAGTCGCCACATGGGCCTCTACTATAATTTTGAGGATTCAAAATTTTTTATTTTTTCCCCTTGAACACATCCCCCAAATTAGAGAGGGGTTGACGATAAAATTATACTACAACATAAGGCTGGCTGAGCTTCTGACCTTTGTGCTCTTAGGCGTCCTGGCCTAAATGATGTTCTAAGTTTCAAATCATTTCTGTAATGTCAGGTTACTTTTATTTTCAACATTTTTTTTCATTCTATTATTTTGTTATTTTTCTTTTCTTTATTTTGGCCCAGGATTGTATTAAATGTACTCTCCATTTATTGATCGAATCATTAACAGTAAAACTACATATTGTTCGCTTTGTGTGCTGCATGATTGTATAACCATTGCATGCAGTTATTGACTGAACCTTGCTGATGAATTGCCATTTAGTTTTGTAAATTGGCTTAATCCATAATTCCATTATTTCTTCAACTAGATTATTATATTCATTCTTAATTGAATTCCATTCTCCATTTAACTACTCAGTATTGCAAAGTATTCCCCTTCATTTTTTAGTTTGTTCCAATCCGGTTGTTTGTACGGACACCCGGGGCACCTATTGATCGGTTTGCTAATCAGTGAACCGACCGATGTGTGAAACCCTGAGGCCGCGTACACACGGGCGGACTGTTCGCCCAACCTTGTCCGCTGAACAGTGTTTGGGCGGACAGTCCGCTCGTGTGTGGGGCTTCAGCGGACAGTTTCAGCGGACAGTTGGACGAACAAGGTCTTACGGAAATTCCGAAAAACTGTCCGCTGAAACAAGGTTTCAGCGGACTGTTCGCTCGTGTGTAGGCTTGTTTGGCCAACTAAGTCTCGCGCATGCTCAGAAAGGATTTCCACGTCGGAAGGTTGCATTGCAGTGTATTGGACGTCGAAATTTTCGATCCGTCGTGCGTGCCGAAACGTCATCGCGCACGGTTTCAGCAAACTGTTCGTCCGTCGTGTGTGGCCATGTCCGTCCATGCTAAGTTTGAGCGGACTGTTTGCCGAAACTGTTGGACGGACAAAGTTGGGCGAACAGTCCGCGCGTGTGTACGCGGCCTGATTGTTGTAATACCGAATCCCGATAAGGATAAACTATTGTGCGGGTCGTATCATCCAATCTCACTAATTAATAGCGATGTCAAGGTGTTGGCTAAAGTTCTAGCTCTGAGACTGTAGAAGGTCATTCTTCAACTCGTTCAGAGGGACCAGACTGGGTTCATGCCTGGAAAGAGTATTTATGATAACATTCGTCGTCAGTACCTATATATTCACAAGGCTGCCACTGACCAAAAAAGGGGACTAGTGTTATCGTTGGATGCGTAAAAGCCTTTGACACAATCAACTGGTCCTTTCTTTGAGAAACTATGCACTGTATGGGCTTCAGCTCTCAATCAAGTGGGTCCGCCTGCTCTATACCAACCCTAGAGCCAGGATAAGTACCAATAAGGATGTTTCTGATGTGTTTCTTTTACAAAAGGGGTACCAGGCAGGGCTGCCTGCTCTCACCACTTCTGTTTGCACTGGCCATAGAGCCTCTTTCTCTGGCGGTGCGGCAGACGACGACGGTAGGCAGCATCTGCTGTGGGGAGCTGTCTGAAAAGATCCCCCTATACGTGGACAATGCCCTAATTTATCTAGATGCCTCAGAGCAGTCCTTTATTTCCCTAATGGGAGGTCTGGAGGAGTTTGGGAAGTTTTCCGTGCTAATGCCGCGTACACACGATCAAACAATCCGGTGGGAAAGTCCGGCGGACTCGAGTCCGCCAGACAATCCACCCGTGTGTGGGCTCCGGCGGCCTTTTTTTAACCCAAAAGTCTGGCGGACTTAGTAGTTTTTCACTTTCAGTCCGGCGGACAATACGGCCGTGTGTGTGCTAATTTGCACGGAGAAAAGTCCGTTAATTTTGAACGCGGCTCAAGGTAGCCGGGACTAGCGAACGAAGCGTCCCTGTCATTGTGGCCAGAGACAGCGACGAGTCAACAGCTCAAGAAGAGAAGAAGAGTGAAGGAAGCCCCAGTCTATTCCTGTCAATTGATGCTGAAAAAAAACTTTTGACAGGGTAGACTGGGGTTTTATGTGGAAAGTGCTAGAGGAAATGGGGATAGGACCCAGGATGATTAGTTGGATTAAAGCATTGTACAGATGTCCTCAAACAATGGTGAAGGTAAATGGGCACATATCCTCTCTGTTTAGGATGGGAAATGGAACAAGGCAGGGTTGCCCTCTGTCCCCCTTATTGTTCATACTGACATTGGAACCTTTATTGGCCTATATAAGGAATAGTGTGGACATAAGGGGGATAATAGTGGGTCGAGAAGAACATAAATTGGCAGCCTTCGCCGATGATGTGCTTCTATTCATTTCACATCCTAGGACAACGCTTCCTAATTTATTGCGAGTTTTGGAAAAATATGGAGAGCTCTCTAATCTTAAAATAAATCCCATGAAGTTGGAAGTATTGAATATTAATATAAATAAAGATAGAAGAAGAGAGGTTAGGAAAATAATTCCATTTTATCTGGAAATGGGATATAAAGTATTTGGGGATTAGACTAACAGATACTCTGAGGAAAATGTATTTAATAAATTATATCCCGCTGTTAGACGAGATCAGGAGAGAAATAAAAAAAATGTCATTATCCTCACTCTCGTGGTTTGGCCGTATTAATGCGTTAAAAATGATAATTCCTAAAATCCTTTATAAATTTCAAATGTTCCCATTAAAGATCCCACAATCGTTTTTTACAATATTAAAAGGTATCATCTCCAGATACATATGGCATAATGAAAGACCATGTATCTCAGGTGCCGTTTTGTGTCAAAGTAAGAAAAAAGGAGGTTTGGCTGTCCCTGATTTTGTAAAATATTATTTGGTAGTAGTGTCACGTTTAGTAGAATGGACAAGGGAGAATAGTGAAAAAAGATGGAGGGATATAGAATTTAGCGTGAGTAGTACACATCTGGGTCACATAGTATGGAATCTACCACATTTTAGGGAATTAGGACCAGATACACATGAAATCACTCATATTGCATTAAAAATATGGGATAGAATACATGCACAAAAAAAAGGGAAATATAATTCCCCACAACTATTTGAAGCTAATGTTTTTTTTTGCACCCGGGATAAGGGAGGTTGGGGGAAATTGGATAAAAAATAAAAAAAAGAGGTCCAAGTAAAGGATATAGTAGAAAAAGGAAGAATTTTTTAGGTGACACAGAACGGTAGAAACTTGATACATGGAAGTATAGTCAGATGAAAAAATTTGGGGAAAAATTACCTGACCCAATTCGTTCGGAAAAGGAATATACAGAAATGGAAAAGATGATAGTAAAGGGGAATACAAAAAAAACAGTATTGCTCAAATATATAAAATTGTGTTGGAGGAGGAGAATGGGGAGAACCCTCCATGTATCAAGAAATGGGAAAGGGAAATAGGCACGAGGTGTATGAGCGCTAGACTACTGTAGGTAAAATATGGAGAATGACACATTCAAACACGGCACCGGATACTAGGATGACAGAAATCAACTACAAATGCCTAGTGAGATAGTACCTTACTCCGGACAGATTGAGTCATTACCAATCGGAAACTTCATCCGAATGCTGGAGAGGATGTAAAATGGTAGGCACAATGTCTCACATATGGTGGGAATGTCCCACCATAAGAGACTATTGGATAAGGATTTTGGCATTGCTAAAAGAGATAACGGGGGAGTCTATCCCTCTTGACCCATGGGTCTGCCTGTTCCACGGGACAGACAGACCGATGGGGTTATATAAAGCTTCACTGGTACCAATTTTATTAGATTCAGCTAAGGGATTGATCCCAAAAAACTGGCAGAAACCAGAAAGCCCAAAGATAAGTAAGTGGATAAATGGAATACATTTTATTTAAAAAATAGAGAGGGAGCAAGATAAAGAGAGGGAGGAGGAAACGGAAGTGGATAGGGAAGATAAATGGAAGGGGGGGGGGGGGGAGTGTTAAAAATTCATGGAGATGTGTGGGAGATAACCCAAGAGAATTAGAAAGAGCACATAGGGTAAGAGGAAGGATCAATTAGATGGACTAGTAGTTAAGAGGGGACGTGCATGGAGGCGGGGGGGGACGTGGGAACAGGGGAGGGTGTTCGAGGGGACTGTTGATGTAATTTTGGTGTAATGTGTCAGACTCCTTTTTGTTTTTATGAGTGGAAAATTGAAAATTTAAATAAAGAACAAAAAAAAAAAAAAAAAAAAAAAAAGAAGAAGAGAAGGCGGCGAAGACATCGGCGATAGAAGACCAGGCCACCACTTGTAAAAGAGTTAGAAGAAGGTGCGGAGGCCCGGCAAGAAGAACCAAAAGGGGAACAAGACCCCCAAAGTCGGAAGAAGACCCCGGGCGGTGACGAAGAAGAAAGCTGGGCTCCTCCGCTAGTTAAAGAGCTAGTATAAGAGCAGAGGATAGTGGAGGAGTCTGACTAGACCCCCCAAGATGGAAGAAGACCCCCAGAGCTGTGCAATACATTTTTAACCCTTGTGTGTTGTGTTTTATTTAAATTTCTTTTCACAGGTGAATGGGTACATTGTACCCCATACTCATTCACATAGGGTGGGGGCCCAGGATCTGGGGGCCCCTTATTAAAAGGGAGCTCCCAGATTCCGATAAGCCCCCTGCCCGCAGACCCCAACAACCAACGGCCAGGGTTGTTGGGGAGAGGCCCTTGTCCTCATCAACATGGGAACAAGGTGCTTTGGGGTGGGGGGCCGCATGCCCCCCCTCCCCAAAGCACCCCCACATGTTGAGGGCACACAGCCTGGTATGGCTCAGGAGGGGGGGCGCTCGCTCGTCCCCACCCCCTTTCCTGACCGTCCGGATAGCGTGCCCGGATAAGGGTTTGATATGGACCTAGGGGGGGACCCCCCACGCCGTTTTTTCGGCATAGGGCTTCCCCTTTAACTCCATACCAGGTGACGGGGCCAGCGATGTGTCAATCTCGCCGCCAAAGGCGGCGACATTGAATTCCTCCGTTAGTCCCAGCTATCTGGAGCCGTGTTCAAAATGAACGGACTTTCCGTGTGTGGGCAAATCCGTTCATTTCAAAAGTATGGCGGGTTTGTCTGCCAGACTAAGTCCGCCGGATAGTCTGATCGTGTGTACGCGGCATAAGAGTAGGCTGGGTTAAATCTGTGGGATTTCCTATAGGCCCCAAACTTGATTATACATACCTATCTCAATCCAAATTGACCATCCAACCCACATTTAAATATTTGGGGATTTAGATCAATGCAGACATCCATTTTTGAATCCCTAAATATTACCCCGATTATAACACACATGGAGACCAAGCTTCGTAGCTGGGCTTCCCTACAACTAAATTTAATTGGTCGTGTGAACATTTAAAAAAAAATGATATACAGTCAGGTCCATAAATATTGGGACATCGACAGTTCTAATCTTTTTGGCTCTATACACTACCACAATGGATTTGAAATGAAACGAACAAGATGTGCTTTAACTGCAGACTTTCAGCTTTAGGCTGGGTTCCCACCGCTGCGGCAGCGAGAACCGGATGTGATTCGCACCGCACTGCAGTGCAAATTACATCCGATCTCTGTGCGATGTGAGTTCAGCCATACAGATAGTATGGCTGAATTCGCATCGCACCCGCCGCAAACTCACACGGGACCCTTTTTTTTGTCCGCAGCAGAATGGGATCGCATGGGTGTTCACACCATGCGATCCGATTCCTGTCCGAGTTTGAAGATCGCACTGCGATATGCGGACTGATCTGGGGGTGTCATTAACATTTCACTGACACTCCCAGCAGTCCGCATAGGGCAGTGTGAACTGCCGGTGGGAGGCATGCAATGCGGGAAAACGCCGCGGATTCGTGGCGTTTCCGCATCGCTCCAGTGTGAACCCAGCCTTAATTTGAGGGTATTTACATCCAAATCAGGTGAATGGTGTAGGAATTATAACAGTTTGTATATGTGCCTCACACTTTTTAAAGGGACCAAAAGTAATGGGACAATTGGCTGCTCAGCTGTTCCATGGTCAGGTGTGTGTTATTCCCTCATTATCCCATTTACAAGGAGCAGATAAAAGGTCCAGAGTTCATTTCAAGTTTGCTATTTGCATTTGGAATCTGTTGCTGTCAACTCTCAATATGAGATCCAAAGAGCTGTCACTATCAGTGAAGCAAGCCATCATTAGGCTGAAAAAAAAAAAACACATCAGAGAGATAGCAAAAACATTAGGTATGGCCAAATCAACTGTTTGGAACATCCTTAAAAATAATGCACCGGTGAGCTTAGCAACACCAAAAGACCCAGGAAGACCACAGAAAACAACTGTGGTGGATGACCGAATAATTATTTCCCTGGTGAAGAAAACCTCCACAACAGTAGGCCAGATCAAGAACACTCTCCAGCATGTAGGTGTATGTGTGTCAAAGTCAACAATGAAGAAAAGACTTCACCAGAGTGAATACAGAGGGTTCACCACAAGATGTAAACCATTGGTGAGCCTCAAAAACAGGAAGGCCAGATTAGAGTTTGCCAAGCAACATCTAAAAAAGCCTTCACAGTTCTGGAACAACATCCTATGGACAGATGAGACAAAGATCAACTTGTACCAGAGTGATGGGAAGAGAAGAGTATGGAGAAGGAAAGGAACTGTTCATGATCCAAAGCATGCCACCTCATCAGTGAAGCATGGTGATGGTAGTGTCATGGGCATGTATGGCTGCCAATGGAACTGGTTCTCTTGTATTTATTGATGATGTGACTGCTGACAAAAGCAGCAGGATGAATTCTGAAGTGTTTCAGGCAATATTATCTGCTCATATTCAGCAAAATGCTTCAGAACTAATTGGACAGCTCTTCACAGTGCATATGGAAAATGATCCGAAGCATACTGCGAAAGCAACCAGAGTTTTTTAAGGGAAAGAAGTGGAATGTTATGCAAGGGCCAAGTCAATCTCCTGACCTGAATCCAATTGAGCATGCATTTGCTGAAGACAAAACTGAAGGGAAAATGCCGCAAGAACAAGCAGCAACTGAAGACAGTTGCAGTAGAAGCCTGGCAGAGCATCGCCAGGGATGAAACCCAGCGTCTGGTGATGTCTATGCGTTCCAGACTTCAGGCTGTAATCAAAGGATTTGCAACCTAGTATTAAAAAGTGTACATTTGATGGATGATTGTTAATCTGTCCCATAACTTTTGGTCCCTTAAAAAGTGGGAGGCACATATACAAACTCTTGTAATTCCTACACCGTTCACCTGATTTGGATGTAAATACCCTCAAATTAAAGCACATCTTGTTCATTTCAAATCCATTGTTGTGGTGTATACAGCCAAAAACATTAGAATTGTGTCAATGTCCCAATATTTATGGACCTGACTGTATGACACCCAGTCAGGATGACAGAACCACTTCCCGGCCATCATTCTGTTATAGGTCAGGCGGGAATTGGTTAAATACACCGTGCTCAGCAGAGGGTGTCACCACCCTTCATATATACCAATTTGCATTGTAATTTATTTTTGTTAGTGGTACCTTAGGTGATATTTACACTTGATTCACATACATTTATAATATTGTCTTTTTAGAGGAATGCACTGCATTTCATTTCCCTTAATTCATTTACATAGATGTAGAGGAACACATGTCAATGCTTGCAGCAATCAATGAAATAATCAATTTATTCACTGAGGGGGTATTATCCATTGTGTGGTGTTTTATAATTATATGCCAAGTGTGTTTGAGGCCTTAGGTTTCACAAAGGTGTTGAAAATATAAAATATTCCATGGACTCAACATGCCTATCAGCAAATATCGTGGGCTGTATACTTTCCAAAATGGGGTCATTTGGGGGCTGGGTTGTGCCATCTTGACATTTTATGGCCTTCAACACTGTGATAGGGGATATGATTCTCTTAATAAAAGGTCCCTCCATATAAAAACTGAATTTTAGTAGAACACTTTTCTCTGGCTTGTGCGTGTTCAAAAAGACCTTAAGCCCCCTTTCATACTGGGGCGGTTTTCAGGCACTACAGCGCTAAAAATAGCGCCTGAAAAAAACAGCCTCTTTCACTCCAGTGTGAAACCTGGAGGGCTTTCACACTGGATCGGTGCGCTGGCAGGACGGTGAAAAAAGTCCTGCTAGCCACATATTTGGAGCAGTGTATTTACCGCTCCTAAACTGCTCCTACCCATTGAAATCAATAGGGCAGCGCGGCTATACCGCCGGCAAAGCGCCGCTGCAGCGGCTCTTTGCGGGTGGTTTCAACCCTTTTTCGGCCACTAGCGGGGGCTAAAACCGCCCCACTAGCGGCCGCATACCGCCCCAGTGTGAAAGGGGCCTAAATAGCACTGGTTAGATTGACTAGATAATGGCAATCCTACATATAATGCAGGTATGTCAGTGATTGAATTGAAGTTAACAAGACCAATCATTGTAGGTTTATGTATTATTGTTGGGAATCTTACTTTGCAGCATAAAGATTATCTTTTTAGCATTATTCAATCATTAAAAGTAGTTGTATACAACTTTTTTTACCTACAGGTAATCCTACAATAAAAGCTTACCTGTAGGTAAAATTCTCCTAAACCTGTATGGTGTATGAAATATTCACCTTGCAAGCAGCCCCTGGTGTCAGCGGCGCATGTGCCCTGAAGGGCCGGCGGATGTCGCCCGAAAGAAGACTCCAGCGCACATGCATGGGAGTGACCCTATCGTGGCTCTGGCCACTCACAGCGCCGTAGTCGTGAACCTGGAAGACACGCAGAGGGGAAAATGTCAGGTCCCTCAGTGGTTCACCGTGAACTGATGCAGACGTCTCGATTGAAGGTATTTCATGAGCTAGTATGCAGTGGATACTAGCTCATTAATGATACAGTAATGCTGTTGCTCTCCTAATAAAATGTGAATCAGATTAATTCATGATCCATACTTCATGGCACACCATTACTGTATTGTTGATTTCACATTGAGGAAAGTTTGAATCATAGTGTTTTCAGCACCCTATATTTACATTTCTATCAGCCCATAGTAGCGCAGGAGTACCCACTATACATATACTAGCTCATTATGCCTTTGCCTTTCCGTTTTTTTTTTTTTGTGTGGGTATACAACCACTTTAAAGTGTGGGTGTGGGTATACAACCGCTTTAAAGTGATTTAACCACTTGCCGCCCGCCCTATAAACAGAAACATGGCGGAAAAGTGGTTTCAAAATCCTGACAGGATGTCATATGACGTGATCAGGATTTTCAGCGGCTGCGTGCCTCCGGGGGCGCGCATCGCGGCGATCGTTGTTGCGGGGTGTCAGTGACACCCAGCAACTACGATCTCGGTAAAGAGTCTCCTACGGAGACTCTTTACCATGTGATCAGCAGTGTCCAATCACAGCTGATCACAGTGTAAATAGGAAGAGCCGGTGATCGGCTTTTCCTCACTCGCGTCTGTCAGAGCCGATCGGCTGCTCCTCTGACAGGGGGTCTGTGCTGATTATCAGCACAGCCCCCCCCCCGAGGATGCCCACACTGGACCACCCGGTATGCCACCAGACCAACAGGGTTGCCCAGCATAAGGTATGCCACTCTAGACCACCAGGGATTCCAGTCAGTGCCCACAATGGATGCCAATCAGTGCGCATCACTGATTGGCATCCATTAGTACAGTATAATACAGTGCCGCCTATCCATGCCAATCCGTGCCAGCTATCAGGTGGCACAAATTGGCACTATCCGTGCCCAACTGTGCAGCCCCATCAGTGCAGCCCCATCAGTGAAGGAGAAAACTTACTTAGTTTTGAAACTGAAATAAAAAAAAAAAACTTCTCAAAATTCAGTATTTTTTTTGGTTTAGCAAAAAAAAAATAAAAAAAATAAAAAAAAAAACTTAGGAGGTGATCAAATACCACCAAAAGAAAGCTCTATTTGTGGGGGAAAAAAAAAGAAAAAATTCATTTGGGTACAGTTTAGCATGACTGCGCAATTGTCATTCAAACTGCAACAGCACTGAAAGCTCAAAATTGGTCTGGGCAAGAAGGTGTTTAAGTGCCTGGTATTGAAGTGGTTAAAGTAAAATATTTCATTGTTTTAGTTCTTGTTACAGTTTACTCATTCTTTTGTGCTTTTCACTTCTATGCTAAATATACTTTTATTACAGCTTTGTGGAATCTTTATGCCAGACTCACATATATGCACTTTAATAACATGCATTTACTGTGTTTCCACAATACATGTCCATAGTGAATGGGATCCCAGCACACAACACATAAAGCATTATTGTGCACTAGGTTAGGCAGAAATGGTGCAGATACATTTCAGTTCTGCTTTGGTGTGTTGACAACCCATTCAAATGGATGTGCTGTGTTATAATGCACTCCATCAGACCACACAAGGGTGAATGGAGCCATACACACCATATGTATCCCTACTTTAGGTCACCATAATTCTCAGCTTGTTGCATACATTTATATACAAAATATTATATTTTTGTTTTCCTTAAAACAAAAGGAGCTTACATGATTCTAACCCAGATCATAATAGTGAAAACTGGAACATAGCAGGTTTCTTTGGGCAACAATATTGCCAAATTTATTGTGTATTTTTAAAATCAGGGGAAAATAACGGGTGCGTGTTATACACCAATCCCCGCCTATTTTAGGGAAAGGAGCAAGCAATTCCACCCACTCTCGCAGTCCCACCCACCTCCGCTGATTGCGAGAGGAGCTAGCGCCGCTGACATACAGAAAGCCAAATGCAATTCAGCTAGTCTCGTGATCCTCTCACAGTCCCGCCCCTGACTGTGAGCAGAGCTGAGACTAGCCGAAGTACATTCGGCTTTCTGTATGTCAGCGGCGCTCGCTCCTCTCGCAATCAGTGGAGGTGGGCGGGACTGCGAGAGGAGCCAAGTAAAGCCGAAGTACGCTCGGTTTTCTGTATCCTGGCTCTGCTCACTCCTCTCCATTGGCGCCAAATTTAAAACAGGGAAATACTGCAAAGAGACTGACAAGGCTGCAGATGGACACTGGGCAAGGCTATAAATGATGGACAAGGCTGCATTGATGGGCATTTTAATATAAGTTTTTTTTCCTTAAACATTTCCTCCTAAACTTGGGGTGCGTGTTATATGCCGATAAATACGATTCTTTAGCATGGTTTCACCCTAAAATTTTAACCAATTGCCATATAGCAAAATTACAACAGCAAAGTGGTTTCAATAACTTGACTGGATGTCATATGACGTCTTCAGGATATTTAGCCACTGCGCACCCCCGGGGGCGTGCATCGCGGCGATCATTGTTGCGGTGTCAGTCTGGCACACCACAACTCCGATCTAGGTAGTCTGACGGATATTCTTTACCACGCGATCAGCCGTGCCCAATCATGGCTGATCACGATGTAAACAGGAAGAGCCGGTGAGCGACTTTGCCTCACTTGCGTCTGTCAGACATGAGTAGATGAGAGCCGGTTGGCTGCTCCTCTGACAGGGGGAGTCTGTGCTGATCAATTATCAGTACAGCCCCCCAAAGATGCCCACACTGGACCACCAGGGATGCCAATCAGTGCCCACAATGGGCATCACTTTTTGGCATCTAATGCACTATATTAAGTACATCGGTGCCCATCAGTGCCACCCCATCAGTGAAGGTGAAAACTTATTTACAAAGTTTTGTAACTGAAACAAAAAAAGTTGTTTTTTTATTTTAGTTTTTTTCTTTGTTTAGCAGAAAATAAAAATCCCAGAGGTTATCAAATACCACCAAAAGAAAGCTCTATTTGTGGGAACAAAATGATAAAAATGTTGTTTGGTTACAGTTTAGCAAGACCGCGCAATTGTCAAAGTGCGGCGCTGAAAATGAGCCTGGGCAGGAAGGTGTATAAGTGTCCAGTATTGAAATGGTTAAGGATGTTTTTTTTTTATATGACTGAGTAAAAGTAAAATTTAGATTTGATCAGCGTTCACCTAAATCAGTCAAAAAATGTCTCAAAGTAAATTCTGAGGTGATCTTTATTAAAGTTAATAGGAGGTGCATGGAATGCATTGCACAGACGTATGAATGGGTTCTCGGTCTAACAGATTTTTTTTCCTCTTATTGTCCTGTACACAGATAGGAGCATGTTATTATCCTGTAAATCATTGATCTATTCGCACAGAAAGTAATGCCCCTTTCACACTGGAGGCACAGCAGCAGCTCTTTCAGGGCACTTTGCAGTGCAATAGCACCTGAAAAACGACCCACTGTGAAAGGGGTCCAAGAGATTCACTATGATTTCAGATTGAATCAAGTTCCTCCCTCAGCTGCTCTAAATTAGCCTTTGTGAAAATACAAAACCTGTCTCATATCTTGTGTTTGTGTCTGGGGTAAAAAATCTGCTTCATCTACAGGATTTAAGCTTTTTGCAGTACAAAAGTAGAAAATAAAATTGATTGTATATGTTTTGCTAGATGTGCATCACACTTTACTCACTAATTTACTTATCAAAATGTCCCTATAACATGGAACCGCCTAGTAAAACATTTAGAGGGGGGCATTAATCCTTTCGTGGAAAGAAAAGAAATATCGAACAGAACAATGAAACCGATTTTATGAATTTAAATTGAAGAAAATTTTTCCACTCATTGCTCTAAAGTAGCTTTGTGAAAATACAAAAGCAGGAGAAAGCTTTTCTATACCTACTGAGACACTTCTAAGGCCCTGTTCGCACCTGAGCGATTTTCTGCTTGCAGCTCTAAAACACTCAAGCCAAATCCCATTCATTTCAATGGTCCCTGTTCACATCTAACCGTTCTGTCAGCTGAAGCTCAAAAAAAAAAAAAAATACACAAGCT
Organism: Lithobates pipiens; assembly: GCF_037356315.1. Classification (NCBI taxonomy): domain Eukaryota; kingdom Metazoa; phylum Chordata; class Amphibia; order Anura; family Ranidae; genus Lithobates; species Lithobates pipiens. The sequence goes on from NW_027507789.1 coordinate 136,684,577, forward strand.
TCATTTTGGCAGATTAAAAGCAGTTTTGTTCCCAATAGAAACACCTGACTTGAGCAGTAAAAGGCTCAAATAACAGCTCTCCTCACCCAATTTCCTCTCACTCTAGTGCTTTCTATTGGCTAAACAAAAACACCTGAAGCTGTAAAAAGCTTGAAATACACTTCTAAAACACTTTTTTTTATAAAGTGCAAAAAAAAATAAATGCCAGTAAATCGCTACACTCAGGTATTGAATGGAGCTTTATTCTGACAGCTGGCTATCTGCAAAAGTGCTCCATGTTAACATCTATTTTACATGGCCTTTTCTCTTGGGCTCATCACCATGTATGCATATGATATATAAATCTTTACAATTGTGAGTGATTTTTTCCATTTACTAGCTTTTGTGTCAATTATCAGCACTTCATCCTCTATATAGCACTCATCACACCCATATATTGTGACAGTACAAAGCCCATCCCTGACAACTTCTGTGTCTGAGGTTAAAAGTCATTGCATCAAATCTGCCTCATTTATAGTATATAAACTACTAGCAGCTATAAGGTAACAAATAATAAAACTGGCAAATAGAATCACTAGAGGTGTATCTAAATTTCCCATTAAAATAACCCTCTTCATAAGACACTAAATCTAGGTAAGACTTTTCATCACAGGTAATATCAACTTTCTGAAGGCTGGGCTTGTTCAGGAAGACCTTAAATAACTTTGGTCAGACTGACGAGCCAATGGCAATAATCCTACACATAATCAGGTGTGTCAGTAATTTCAGGTGTGTTAACAAGACCAATCATTGGAGGTTCATGTGAAATTACAAGGAGGCTTATCTAACAGAAAAGAGGTCCTGTCATTTTAGCATTTTTCCAGCATTAAAGTGATTAAAAAGGAAAATGTTATTTTCACTCTATATATTTTAAGTTCTGATTCTACAGTTCACCTTTTAGGTGATTGTTTTATGTTACTTTTTATGTTAGGTATAATATGTTTTCATTACTGTATAATATACTGCTTTGTACATTCTACTTTTATCCTGGGTTCACACTGCTGCTCTGCGATGCGGTGCAAATTTGATGCGGGTTTTTGTCCAGGGTGAGGTGCAAATTTACGTAGGGATTTGCGCTGCAAACAAATTTGCATTGCAGCATAGAAGTTCACATCGCACCCGCACCAAAGAAGCACAGGAGTCTTTTTTTTTTTCCTGTATTAAATTTGCAACTCTGATATGTGAACCAAACACATATATATCCATTCTTTTCAAGTGACATGCAAATCTTCATCTTCCTAACCACTAGACATGTGCAGAGTAAAATATTTCGTTTTCGGAATTTCGTTTTCGTCCGAAAAATGAATTTATTTAGTTACTCCCGAATTTCGTTTTTATTTATTTTGTTTTTCGTTCAAAAATTGCATTCCTCCGAAAATCCACATGAATTACAGTCGAATCTGTCTTTGAAGGCTTATGGTGTCTGTCGAATGTATAAAGAAGATTAGACGGAGCTAGTATATAGCATACTTCGTGTGAACTTTAGAACCCTATTTAAGTCTATGGGACTCCAACGTTCAAAATCTAAAGTACTAATTTTAAAGGCTAATATGCAAGTTACTGTCCTAAAAAGTGTTTGGGGACCCGGGTCCTGCCCCAGGGGACATATATCAATGCAAAAAAAAAGTTTTAAAAATGGCAGTTTTTTTGGAAGCAGTGATTTTAATAATGATTAAAGTGAAACAATAAAAGTGTAATATTCCTTTAAATTTCGTACGGGGGGGGGGGGGTGTCTATAGTATGCCTGTGAAGGGGCACATGTTTCTGGTGCTTAGAACTGTCCCTGCACAAAGTGTCATTTATGCAGAAAAAAAAGTGCTTTAAAATCACTCGCAGCTATTATGAATTGTCGGCTCCGTAATACAGAGAACACTCATTGAAAGTCATTGATTATAAAATAAATAAATAAAAAAAAAATAGCGTGGAGGTACCCCGAATTCAATTACCAGGCCCTTCAGGTCTGGTATGGATATTAACCCCGGAGAGATGATCGTCCGTCGCTGGATAGCAAGCGTGGATTACCACCCCTGGAATCTTTTTTTTTATTTTTATTTTTATTTTTAATAAAGGAATTTTTCAAAAGTGTGTTTGTCTTATTTAACTATTTTTACACTTTCTTTGTGAAATGGTAGGGGTACTTTTGTACCCCCTTATCATTTCAAACCGGGGGAGGGTGGAATCTGGGGGTCCCCTTGTTAAAGGGGGCTTCCAGATTCTGATAAGCCCCCCGCCCGCAAACCCCCACAACCATCGGCCACGGTTGTGGGGATGAGGCCCTTCTCCACATCAACATGGGGACAAGGTGCTTTGAGGGGTCACAGACCCCCAAAGCATCCTCCCAATGTTGAGGGCATGTGGCCTGGTATGGTTCAGGAGGGAGGGGGGCCGCTCTCTTTGACGCGGGGTTCCTCTTAATATCCATACCAGACCTGAAGGGTCTGGTATGGATATTTAGGGGGAACCCCACGTTAATTTTTCTTTTTAATTTGACGCAGGGTTCCCCTTAACATCCATACCAGACCTGAAGGGCCTGGTAATTGAATTTGGGGGACCCCCACGCTTTTTTTTTATTGATTTTTATTTATTTTTTTATCAATGACTTTCAATGAGTGTTCTCTGTATTATGGAGCCGACAATTCATAATAGCTGCGAGTGATTTTAAAGGACTTTTTTTCCTGCATAAATGACACTTTGTGCAGGGACAGTTCTAAGCACCAGAAACATGCGCCCCTTCACAGGCATACTATAGACACCCCCCCCCCCCCCATACGAAATTTAAAGGAATATTACACTTTTATTGTTTCACTTTAATCATTATTAAAATCACTGCTCCCGAAAAAACTGCCATTTTTAAAACTCTTTTTTGCATTGATACATGTCCCCTGGGGCAGGACCCGGGTCCCCAAACACTTTTTAGGACAGTAACTTGCAGAATCTTTTCTCTCTGTCAAATCTTTTTTCTCTGTCGAATATTTTCTCTATATAATCTTGGACTAATAGAGGTAAGGTTAGGCACTTTCGACCACAGGTTCTATAGACACAGATTGTTATTGTCAGAGTCACGTTGAATCTCCTATTCTATATCGAACTGTTGTAACAACGAAAACGAAAATAAAGCATTTATTTATGTCGGATCTTTCGTTTTTCGGATTCTGTGCTTTCGTTATCGTTTGTCAAAACGAAAACAAAAATAGCTGAAATTCGGACGAAAACGAATGCACATGTCTACTAACCACATCTAAACTGCTCAAGATTCGCGGCAGTGTGAACCCAAGCTAAGGCCAGCTTCACATGTATGCACTACAATAACATGCGTTTAATATGCATTACCACAATGCATGGCACATTTGGGTTACAGCTAGTGATGGACGAACTTCCGACGGGACGTTTCGCGAACGCGAAACGCGAACGGGCACAAACGTTCGCGAAAACGACCGTTCGCCGCGGGCTCCATTGACTTCAATGGGAGGCGAATTTCGCAAACCTTTAGGTCGAATTTGCGGCCACGGGGTAATTATTAGGGGGTAGCACGTAGTCCCACCACCTGGACAATAGCATAATACATGTATGAGGTGAATTTGGGATCGATAACTACAAGCATTTTTTTTTTATTTGGGAAATTGTTCTGACAATTCAGGACTATGGAGCTAATGAAGGCAATGGAGGAGAGGGAAGGTCAGGGACCAGGGTAGGCAAACAAGAGGGTGCAGGAGATACAGAGCACTGACAGCAGCACCGTAATACAGAGCACTGACATCAGCACCGTGACATACAGCGCTGACAGCAGCTCCGTGACATACAGCGCTGACAGCAGCTCCGTGACATACAGCGCTGACAGCAGCTCCGTGACATACAGCGCTGACAGCAGCTCCGTGACATACAGCGCTGACAGCAGCTCCGTGACATACAGCGCTGACAGCAGCACCGTGACATACAGCGCTGACAGCAGCTCCGTGACATACAGCGCTGACAGCAGCTCCGTGACATACAGCGCTGACAGCAGCTCCGTGACATACAGCACTGACAGCAGCTCCGTGACATACAGCGCTGACAGCAGCTCCGTGACATACAGCGCTGACAGCAGCACCGTGACATACAGCGCTGACAGCAGCTCCGTGACATACAGCGCTGACAGCAGCTCCGTGACATACAGCGCTGACAGCAGCTCCGTGACATACAGCACTGACAGCAGCTCCGTGACATACAGCGCTGACAGCAGCTCCGTGACATACAGCGCTGACAGCAGCACCGTGACATACAGCGCTGACAGCAGCTCCGTGACATACAGCGCTGACAGCAGCTCCGTGACATACAGCGCTGACAGCAGCTCCGTGACATACAGCGCTGACAGCAGCTCCGTGACATACAGCGCTGACAGCAGCTCCGTGACATACAGCGCTGACAGCAGCTCCGTGACATACAGCGCTGACAGCAGCTCCGTGACATACAGCGCTGACAGCAGCACCGTAAGCAGCCCCAGGAGGAAGTCAGCACAGCACAGGGATGGTGTGATCCCCTCATAATAAGAACCCCCAGGAGGAAGTCAGCACAGCACAGGGATGGTGGGAGCCCCTCATAATAAGAACCCCCAGGAGGAAGTCAGCACAGCACAGGGATGGTGGGAGCCCCTCATAATAAGAACACCCAGGAGGAAGTCAGCACAGCACAGGGATGGTGGGAACCCCTCATAATAAGCAGCCCCAGTAGAAATATGACACCGCTCAACCTCTTCAAAGAGGAGGGTAGGGGCATATAGTACGGTGTGCTTTTTTGGGTCAGGGAAGTGAGCCAAATGAATTAAGAAGGTCTGTGTGCTTGATTCCAAAAATTGTTTATAGACATATACATGGTCTACTGATCACATGTGTTGAATTCCTCCGAGATCCATGCCTCATTCATTTTTAGAAATGTGAGGTAGTTAACACTGTCGTGAGCTAGGCGAGTACGCTTATCGGTCACAATCCCCCCTGCTGCGCTGAACGTCCTTTCGGACAGGACACTGGATGAGGGGCAAGCCAACAGTTCGATTGCAAATTGGGCAAGCTCTGGCCAGAGGTCAAGCCTGCCCACCCAGTAGTCTAGGGGTTCATCACTCCTCAGAGCGTCCACATCGGCCGTTAACCCAATGTAGTCGGACACCTGACGGTCTAGGCGTTCCCTGATGCTGGATCCGGATGACACCTGTCGATGGGTCGGCTGAAAGAATGACCTCATATCCGAAGTCACCAACACATCTTCAAACCGGCCTCTTCTTGCAGGCGCTGTTGGATTGGTACCCGCAAATCCTTCTCTGGGAGTGGGAATTGCTCCTCTGCCAGCGCACGCAAAAGCAGAATGCAGCATTTCTCGAAGCAAGGCCTGGAAGTGCTGCATTCTGACAGCCCTCTGCGACGGCGGTAACATTTCCGCCATTTTGTGTTTGTACCGGGGATCTAAGTACGTTGCCACCCAGTACTGGTCCTTGACCCTCATGCTTTTTATACGGGGGTCCCTATTAAAACACTGGAGCATGAAGGCCCCCATTTGCACTCAAGCGGAAGGTATGTGGTGGTGGTGGTGTTGTTGGTGGTAGTGTCTTTGGGGGTGCACATAGCAGAGAGTGAAGAAGAGGGTGCAGATCGAGAGGATGAGGAGGGTGCAGAAGAATAAGGCTGAGTGAGCCACTCAACCAAGTCTGGTGCGTCCTTTAAAGTAATTGAACGCACCTTCTGCAACTTCCCACTTTGGCTCAAGGCTGTTGCTCCTGCCCTACCCCTACCACCCCTGCGGAAGGGCCTGCCTCTTCCTCTGCCTGTCATTTTTTAAATCACCCTGTGACAAAACTCTTAGTCCCTATACCGCTGAAGGACTGCTGCAGTATAGGGCAGCGGTCAGCAGTAGTGCACGTCAACCCTATGTATTGTGGACCGATAGCGGTCCTTACAGAACAGCAGACTGTACTGCACTCAGGCCTATGTACCGTAGCACCCTATACCAAGTTACCAGTCCTTATAAAAACTTTTGTGGACCAAGCAGGTTGTGTGTTAGTGATTAGCAGACTGTACGTCAGTCCCTATACCAATGAAGGACTGCTGCAGTATAGGGCAGCGGTCAGCAGTAGTGCACGGCAACCCTATGTATTGTGGACCGATAGCGGTCCTTACAGAACAGCAGACTGTACTGCACTCAGGCCTATGTACCGTAGCACCCTATACCAAGTTACCAGTCCTTATAAGAACTTTTGTGGACCAAGCAGGTTGTGTGTTAGTGTTTAGCAGACTGTGCGTCAGTCCCTATACCGCTGAAGGACTGCTGCAGTATAGGGCAGCGGTCAGCAGTAGTGCACGGCAACCCTATGTATTGTGGACCGATAGCGGTCCTTACAGAACAGCAGACTGTAACGCACTCAGGCCTATGTACCGTAGCACCCTATACCAAGTTACCAGTCCTTATAAGAACTTTTGTGGACCAAGCAGGTTGTGTGTTAGTGATTAGCAGACTGTACGTCAGTCCCTATACCAATGAAGGACTGCTGCAGTATAGGGCAGCGGTCAGCAGTAGTGCACGGCAACCCTATGTATTGTGGACCGATAGCGGTCCTTACAGAACAGCAGACTGTAACGCACTCAGGCCTATGTACCGTAGCACCCTATACCAAGTTACCAGTCCTTATAAGAACTTTTGTGGACCAAGCAGGTTGTGTGTTAGTGATTAGCAGACTGTACGTCAGTCCCTATACCAATGAAGGACTGCTGCAGTATAGGGCAGCGGTCAGCAGTAGTGCACGGCAACCCTATGTATTGTGGACCGATAGCGGTCCTTACAGAACAGCAGACTGTAACGCACTCAGGCCTATGTACCGTAGCACCCTATACCAAGTTACCAGTCCTTATAAGAACTTTTGTGGACCAAGCAGGTTGTGTGTTAGTGATTAGCAGACTGTACGTCAGTCCCTATACCAATGAAGGACTGCTGCAGTATAGGGCAGCGGTCAGCAGTAGTGCACGGCAACCCTATGTATTGTGGACCGATAGCGGTCCTTACAGAACAGCAGACTGTAACGCACTCAGGCCTATGTACCGTAGCACCCTATACCAAGTTACCAGTCCTTATAAGAACTTTTGTGGACCAAGCAGGTTGTGTGTTAGTGTTTAGCAGACTGTGCGTCAGTCCCTATACCGCTGAAGGACTGCTGCAGTATAGGGCAGCGGTCAGCAGTAGTGCACGGCAACCCTATGTATTGTGGACCGATAGCGGTCCTTACAGAACAGCAGACTGTACTGCACTCAGGCCTATGTACCGTAGCACCCTATACCAAGTTACCAGTCCTTATAAGAACTTTTGTGGACCAAGCAGGTTGTGTGTTAGTGTTTAGCAGACTGTGCGTCAGTCCCTATACCGCTGAAGGACTGCTGCAGTATAGGGCAGCGGTCAGCAGTAGTGCACGGCAACCCTATGTATTGTGGACCGATAGCGGTCCTTACAGAACAGCAGACTGTAACGCACTCAGGCCTATGTACCGTAGCACCCTATACCAAGTTACCAGTCCTTATAAGAACTTTTGTGGACCAAGCAGGTTGTGTGTTAGTGATTAGCAGACTGTACGTCAGTCCCTATACCAATGAAGGACTGCTGCAGTATAGGGCAGCGGTCAGCAGTAGTGCACGGCAACCCTATGTATTGTGGACCGATAGCGGTCCTTACAGAACAGCAGACTGTAACGCACTCAGGCCTATGTACCGTAGCACCCTATACCAAGTTACCAGTCCTTATAAGAACTTTTGTGGACCAAGCAGGTTGTGTGTTAGTGATTAGCAGACTGTACGTCAGTCCCTATACCAATGAAGGACTGCTGCAGTATAGGGCAGCGGTCAGCAGTAGTGCACGGCAACCCTATGTATTGTGGACCGATAGCGGTCCTTACAGAACAGCAGACTGTACTGCACTCAGGCCTATGTACCGTAGCACCCTATACCAAGTTACCAGTCCTTATAAGAACTTTTGTGGACCAAGCAGGTTGTGTGTTAGTGTTTAGCAGACTGTGCGTCAGTCCCTATACCGCTGAAGGACTGCTGCAGTATAGGGCAGCGGTCAGCAGTAGTGCACGGCAACCCTATGTATTGTGGACCGATAGCGGTCCTTACAGAACAGCAGACTGTAACGCACTCAGGCCTATGTACCGTAGCACCCTATACCAAGTTACCAGTCCTTATAAGAACTTTTGTGGACCAAGCAGGTTGTGTGTTAGTGATTAGCAGACTGTACGTCAGTCCCTATACCAATGAAGGACTGCTGCAGTATAGGGCAGCGGTCAGCAGTAGTGCACGGCAACCCTATGTATTGTGGACCGATAGCGGTCCTTACAGAACAGCAGACTGTACTGCACTCAGGCCTATGTACCGTAGCACCCTATACCAAGTTACCAGTCCTTATAAGAACTTTTGTGGACCAAGCAGGTTGTGTGTTAGTGTTTAGCAGACTGTGCGTCAGTCCCTATACCGCTGAAGGACTGCTGCAGTATAGGGCAGCGGTCAGCAGTAGTGCACGGCAACCCTATGTATTGTGGACCGATAGCGGTCCTTACAGAACAGCAGACTGTAACGCACTCAGGCCTATGTACCGTAGCACCCTATACCAAGTTACCAGTCCTTATAAGAACTTTTGTGGACCAAGCAGGTTGTGTGTTAGTGATTAGCAGACTGTACGTCAGTCCCTATACCAATGAAGGACTGCTGCAGTATAGGGCAGCGGTCAGCAGTAGTGCACGGCAACCCTATGTATTGTGGACCGATAGCGGTCCTTACAGAACAGCAGACTGTAACGCACTCAGGCCTATGTACCGTAGCACCCTATACCAAGTTACCAGTCCTTATAAGAACTTTTGTGGACCAAGCAGGTTGTGTGTTAGTGATTAGCAGACTGTACGTCAGTCCCTATACCAATGAAGGACTGCTGCAGTATAGGGCAGCGGTCAGCAGTAGTGCACGGCAACCCTATGTATTGTGGACCGATAGCGGTCCTTACAGAACAGCAGACTGTACTGCACTCAGGCCTATGTACCGTAGCACCCTATACCAAGTTACCAGTCCTTATAAGAACTTTTGTGGACCAAGCAGGTTGTGTGTTAGTGTTTAGCAGACTGTGCGTCAGTCCCTATACCGCTGAAGGACTGCTGCAGTATAGGGCAGCGGTCAGCAGTAGTGCACGGCAACCCTATGTATTGTGGACCGATAGCGGTCCTTACAGAACAGCAGACTGTAACGCACTCAGGCCTATGTACCGTAGCACCCTATACCAAGTTACCAGTCCTTATAAGAACTTTTGTGGACCAAGCAGGTTGTGTGTTAGTGATTAGCAGACTGTACGTCAGTCCCTATACCAATGAAGGACTGCTGCAGTATAGGGCAGCGGTCAGCAGTAGTGCACGGCAACCCTATGTATTGTGGACCGATAGCGGTCCTTACAGAACAGCAGACTGTACTGCACTCAGGCCTATGTACCGTAGCACCCTATACCAAGTTACCAGTCCTTATAAGAACTTTTGTGGACCAAGCAGGTTGTGTGTTAGTGTTTAGCAGACTGTGCGTCAGTCCCTATACCGCTGAAGGACTGCTGCAGTATAGGGCAGCGGTCAGCAGTAGTGCACGGCAACCCTATGTATTGTGGACCGATAGCGGTCCTTACAGAACAGCAGACTGTAACGCACTCAGGCCTATGTACCGTAGCACCCTATACCAAGTTACCAGTCCTTATAAGAACTTTTGTGGACCAAGCAGGTTGTGTGTTAGTGATTAGCAGACTGTACGTCAGTCCCTATACCAATGAAGGACTGCTGCAGTATAGGGCAGCGGTCAGCAGTAGTGCACGGCAACCCTATGTATTGTGGACCGATAGCGGTCCTTACAGAACAGCAGACTGTAACGCACTCAGGCCTATGTACCGTAGCACCCTATACCAAGTTACCAGTCCTTATAAGAACTTTTGTGGACCAAGCAGGTTGTGTGTTAGTGATTAGCAGACTGTACGTCAGTCCCTATACCAATGAAGGACTGCTGCAGTATAGGGCAGCGGTCAGCAGTAGTGCACGGCAACCCTATGTATTGTGGACCGATAGCGGTCCTTACAGAACAGCAGACTGTAACGCACTCAGGCCTATGTACCGTAGCACCCTATACCAAGTTACCAGTCCTTATAAGAACTTTTGTGGACCAAGCAGGTTGTGTATTAGTGTTTAGCAGACTGTGCGTCAGTCCCTATACCGCTGAAGGACTGCTGCAGTATAGGGCAGCGGTCAGCAGTAGTGCACGGCAACCCTATGTATTGTGGACCGATAGCAGTCCTTACAGAACAGCAGACTGTACTGCACTCAGGCCTATGTACCGTAGCACCCTATACCAAGTTACCAGTCCTTATAAGAACTTTTGTGGACCAAGCAGGTTGTGTGTTAGTGTTTAGCAGACTGTGCGTCAGTCCCTATACCGCTGAAGGACTGCTGCAGTATAGGGCAGCGGTCAGCAGTAGTGCACGTCAACCCTATGTATTGTGGACCGATAGCGGTCCTTACAGAACAGCAGACTGTAACGCACTCAGGCCTATGTACCGTAGCACCCTATACCAAGTTACCAGTCCTTATAAGAACTTTTGTGGACCAAGCAGGTTGTGTATTAGTGTTTAGCAGACTGTGCGTCAGTCCCTATACCGCTGAAGGACTGCTGCAGTATAGGGCAGCGGTCAGCAGTAGTGCACGGCAACCCTATCTATTGTGGACCGATAGCGGTCCTTACAGAACAGCAGACTGTACCGCACCCAAGCCTATGTACCGTAGCACCCTAGACAGACCAAGTTACCAGTCCTGATAAAGAGCTTTGTGGAACAAGTGAGTTGTGAATGATTAGCAGACTGCAGCAGAAGGGCAGCAGTCAAGTATAATATTCTTTCTATATTTGGAAGAAAGAATATTATACGTGTACAAGCCTATTACCGTACCACTGATACCAGTCCTGAAAAGAACCTTTGTGGAACTAATAGTAACAGCAAGTCTTTAAAATTATCCTCACTGCCTGACACACTGCTTCCTGCCTGTCCCTATACAAATTGGCAAAAAAGAGTAGGCTGGAACGATTAGCTGGAACAGCTCTTTTGTGGACCTGATAGTAACAGCTAATGATGATGATGATGATGATGATGAAGAAAGACTAATCTGGCTGAGCTGTCCCTAAAATAGCAGCATACAGCGCTCTGTCCCTTTATCTAAACTGACAAAAGAAACTCAGGCTGCTGACCTAACACCTATACCAGTCCTGAAAAGAACTTTTGTGTACCAAATAGCTAGCGTTTTCTCTGTCCCTACTCCACACAGGATCCTTTCCCTACAGTGACAGAAGAAAGAATGTAAAATGGCCACCGGATCGGGTGTATTTATAGGTTAGGGGGAATGTCCAAGTGTCCATGAGCTGTCATGTCTCAATTGGTTGTCCTGTAACACATGATAAACGTGTCACGAAAGGTTAAAGTTCTTGTATACATTAAACACGTAAGTCCGCCGGGGCGAACGACGGAAAAAGGCGTTCGAACCCGCGGACGGCGAAAGTCGGAAATTCGCCGCGAAACGACCGCCGGGCGAACCGTTCGGCCATCACTAGTTACAGCTTGCAGGAACACACTAGAACGCATTGCTGTGTATTGTGGTGCACTACAGTAACAGAAATTGTGCATGTTTATGTCTGTTTTAGGGTACATTCAGGCTTACAAATATTACAGCTCTGTCATTAGATGAGAGAACCCCAGTGGGCCTTCCCGTGATCAGCTGCAAGAGGCAGATTGGTGGAAAGCAATTGGGGACTTCCTGACCTTGCAGCTAATTATGGCCACTCGCATGTCATAAATCATGCAGCTATCACAAGCAAGTGATCCTCCCTGGATGATCATTGTGAACTCTTATCAATCAGTGCTGATATATAGCGGTTATGAAAATATCTTGATAAATTCTCCAATTAAGCCCTGATTCACATTGATGCGATTTGGCATGCAATTTGATATGTCAAATCCCCAGCTATTGCGGCTCCGCACTGATTACCAAAAGTAGTTTCTGTACTACTTGTGGTGATTTCAGGTGCGATTTCAATGGGCATCTGTGCAGGAAACCACACAGATGTCTCTGAAATCGTTGGACTGATGTGCGGGAATGAAATTGTGTGAGTTCAGCTGAACTTGCACAATTTCAATCCCTCAGTAGTGTGAACCTAGGCTAATACAACAATCTGTGAAAGTTTAACCACTTAACAACTGGCCCATAGCCGAATGACGGCTATAGGGCGGTTGTTTAACTCTGGGAGGCTGTCATATGACGTCCTCCCAGAATTTCGCTCTCGCGCGCCCCCTGGGGCGCGCACTCGAGAGCATCCGTGACCGCCGGGTCCACAGTCCTCATCGAGGCTGTTTACCACGTGATCGCTCCGTCAAATGACGGAGTGATCACTTGTAAACAAACCCTCCCTCCCCCTCTCTGTACCGATCAGTACAGCGGAGGGGGAAGAGATCGGTGTCAGCAGCACTGTGGGCTGCATCTGCAGTGCCCACATCGCTGCTCACCGAAATTAAACCCCTCAATTCGCTGCCATTACTCTGCAAAACCCTGAAACACTCTGCAATACCCTGCAACACCCACCAATACCCTGCAACACTCTGCAACACCCGCCAATACCCTGCAACACTCTGCAATGCTCTGCAAGACCCGCCAATACCCTGCAATGCTCTGCAATGCTCTGCAACACCCGCCAATACCCTGCAATGCTCTGCAACGCCATACTCTGAGATACCCAGCCATACTCGGAGATAGAGGTGAGATGCGGGGTCTTATTGACCCCATATCTCACTGTAAAGAGGACCTGTCATCCCATATTTCTATTACAAGGGATGTTTACATTCCTTGTAATAGGAATAAAAGTGATCAAAAAACGTATTTTTGGGGAAAAAAATGTCAAACTAAAATAAATAAAGTAAAATGAACAATAAATTTTTATTTTTTTTTTTAAAGCGCCCCTGTCCCCATGTGCTCGCATGCAGAAACGCATACGTAAGTCCCGCCCACATATGAAAACGGTGTTCAAAACACACATGTGAGATATCGCTGCGAACATTAGAGTGAGAGCAATAATTCTAGCCCTAGTCCTCCTCTGTAACTCAAAACATATAACCAGTAAAAAAAAAAAATTAATCGTCACCTATGGGGATTTTTAAGTAGCGACGTTTGACGCCATTCCACGAGCGTGTGCAATTTTGAAGAGTGACATGTTAGGTATCTATTTACTCAGCGTAACTTCATCTTTCAGATTATGCAAAAATTGGGCTAACTTTACTGTGTTTTTTTTTTAAGCACAAAACTGTTTTTTTTTCCAAAAAAAAGCATTTGAAAAATTGCTGCGCAAATACCATGCAAGATAAAAAGTTGCAACGACCACCTTTGTATTCTCCAGGGTGTTTGCTAAAAAAACCATATATAATGTTTTGGGATTCTATGTAATTTTCTAGTAAATAAATGATGATTTTTACATGTAGGAGAGAAATGTCAGAATTGTCCTGGGTGCTCCAGAACGCCTGATGGCCAGGCATGTACTGGCCATCGGGACTACCGGGAGTTTCCCGGTGGGCCGATGGCTCAGTGGGCCACTCTGATGTAAGGGGGCTGCTGATGGGACACTCTGATGTAAGGGGGCTGCTGATGGGACACTCTGATGTAAGGGGGCTGCTGATGGGACACTCTGATGTAAGGGGGCTGCTGATGGGACACTCTGATATAAGGGGGCTGCTGATGGGACGCTCTGATGTAAGGGGGCTGCTGATGGGACGCTCTGATGTAAGGGGGCTGCTGATGGGACGCTCTGATGTAAGGGGGCTGCTGATGGGACGCTCTGATGTAAGGGGGCTGCTGATGGGACGCTCTGATGTAAGGGGGCTGCTGATGGGACGCTCTGATGTAAGGGGGCTGCTGATGGGACGCTCTGATGTAAGGGGGCTGCTGATGGGACGCTCTGATGTAAGGGGGCTGCTGATGGGACGCTCTGATGTAAGGGGGCTGCTGATGGGACGCTCTGATGTAAGGGGGCTGCTGATGGGACACTCTGATGTAAGGGGGCTGCTGATGGGACACTCTGATGTAAGGGGGCTGGTGATGGGACGCTCTGATGTTAGGGGGTGCTGATGGAACACTCTGATGTAAGGGGTGCTGATGGAACACTCTGATGTAAGGAGGCTGGTGATGGGACGCTCTGATGTAAGGGAGTGCTGATGGGACACTCAAAATGTAAGTGGGCCATTCTGGATGAAGTCCAGGGCCAAATTTCTGTCCCAGTCCAGCCCTGCTGATGGCGCTCCCTGCATGTTGGGCACACTGTGTAAAAGTCTCACACATGTGGTATCGCCGTACTCGGGAGTAATAGCAGAATGTGTTTTGGGGTGTAATTTGTGGTATGCATATGCTGTGTGTGAGAAATAAACTGATAATATGACAATTTTGTGAAAAAAATCTTTTGCAAAGAATTGTGGGAAAAAATTACAACTTCAAAAAACTCATCATGCCTCTTACTAAATACCTTGTTTCCAAAAAGGGGTCATTTGGGGTCATTTGGTGGGTATTTGTACTTTTCTGACATGTTAGGGTCTCAAGAATTGAAATAGGCCGTCAGTACTTCAGGTGTGTTCAATTTTCAGATATTGGCTTCATAGCTTGTGGACTCTATAACTTTCACAAAGACCAAATAATATCCACCAATTTGTACTTATTTTTACCAAAGATATGTAGTGGTATAAATTTTGGCCAAAATTTATGAAGAAAAAAATTACTAATCTGCTAAATTTTATAACAGAAACAAAGAAAAATTCATTTTTTTACAGAATTTTCTGTATTTTTTCTTTTATAGCACAAAAAATAAAAAACAGAGGGGTGATTAAATACCACCAAAAGAAATCTGCATTTGTGTGAAAAAAGGACAAAAATTTCATATAGGTCCAGTGTTGCATGACTGAGTAATTGTCATTCAAAATGTGAGAGCACCGAAAGCTGAAAATTGGTCTGGTTATTAAGGGTGTTTAAGTGCCCAGTGCTCAAGTGGTTAAAAGACTGCAAAAACTGGGCCATAAAAGGAAATGAAATAAAGTCTCATGCACACTTGGTGTTTAGCCCTAACGCATGAGATTAGGAGATTTTGGTGTGGGCATAAAGCACAGCTGGCAGCCTGTCAGTTCAATAACAGGTTAAAAGCTGCTGCAGCTGGACAGGGAACCAATCAATACTCATGTTTAGTGTCGCTAAACACTGCCAAGACTTGTCATGCAACTTGAGAGTTCAAAGTTGCTTGACAAGTTGCATCCCATTAACAGCAATGGAACCGTTCTAATCGGTGGGACGTCATTGTGACTTGCATTGACTTTTGGCAATGAAGTCACAAGAAAGCTGTAATTAAGTTGCGCAGGACGTCGGCTGTTCAATTCCCGTAGATGTGAACCGGCACTTAGGACAGCATGCAGCAGATATGAATTCCCGGAACAGAGATTGGTTGTATTCTGAGCACTCATCCCTGGGCACATGCTGTCATAAATGTTACTAACACTTGGTCACTATCCAGCTGAAGTAGCTTGTACAGACTGCTAGCTGCAGGGCTGGATGTTGTACTCATGTCTTCCACAGGCAACCCAACCCTATAATCTCATGTAGTGTGGCTAAATGCCAAGTGTATTAAGTGAAATGAAATGCAGCGCAAACTGCTAAAAGAAACAATGTTATGAATGCAAGTGAATCAAGTGTAAATACCACCTAAGGTACCACTAACAACAATAAAATGACAATGCAAATAAAGCAAATTATATGTAAATGAAGGGTGGTGACACCCTCTGCTGAGCAGGGTGTATCTAAACACCTTTCAATCCAATATTACCTGTAGGAACACATATTGTAAAAATGTAGATTGAGTGGTGTTCATACATACCCTGCACCACAGAAGGTGTCATTGGGGGTCACCATTTTATATATACTGTTGTCATTGTAAGATTGCACTGAGCATTTCACATAGGTGGTTCTAGAGGCAAAACACTTACTGTTGTAATATTGAATTGAGAGATGTTTAGATACACCGTGCTCAGCAGAGGGTGTCACCACCCTTCATATATACTAATTTGCATGAAGGATTTATTGTTTTTAGTGGTACCTTAGGTGGTATTTACACTCGATTCACATACATTTATAATATTGTCTTTTTAGAGGAATGTGCTGCATTTCATTTCACTTAATTCATTTACATAGGTGTAGGAACACACGTAAATGCTTGCAGCAATCAATGAAGTAATCCATTTATTCACTGAGGGAGTATATATTATCCATTGTGTGCTGTTTTTTATATAATTATATGCCAGGTGTGTATGAGGCCTTAGGATTCACAAAGGTGTTGAAAATAAGTGGTTGCGTCATGTTTTATTTTGCCGCTTAAAATTTTCAAAATAGGTGGCAGATGTAGCTTTAAACGCTGCAGCTTTTTTAGGCTCCATGCACACTGAAGCTAAAAAAAAAGAAGCTTTTTCTGAATGCCAGATTGCTGGCAGAAAACGCTGGTTGAAAAACTTGCTTTTAACATCGTTTTGTACTAGCGTTTATGGGTGTTTTCAATAAAAATACACAGAGGACACTCCAAAAATCCCACAGTGCATTCCAAACTCCCACAATGCATTGAAAAAATAGAATGTCGAACACTAATTGACGCGTGTTTATGAGCGTTTATCGGGGTTTGTTGTTTTTGGCGGTGAAAAACGGTACTTTGAATGTGAATTTCTGGCGTTCAGAAAAAAGCCCATAAACTCCACTGCTCATTAAAGCTAAAAAACGTCCATGTGTGCATGGACACATAGGCTAATAGAGTGGAGTTTATGGGCTTTAAAAAAAAAAGCGCCCAAACTCCAATAAACTGCAGGAAAGACAATACAACAAATTGGTGTTTAAAATGGCCGCGGCACCTTTATTGGTATAAATAAATCAAATAATTTTATTCAAAATTAAACAGTGAAAGAATAAATTATATTACAAATTTAAAAAACAAATTCTAAACTCGCTCAGTCGTAGGACTCCAGCTATAAATGAATCAAATTATAAAATTGATCCAAGGGTGACATAACCACATAACGGTGCCAGCCACAAGGGAGGGAGGGGAGGGGAGCTCAAGCCTAAGCCACCTCAGGGCAAATGTGAGCGGTTAGTCACACAGGTAGCTTTTATAACCTCCTGCACCTGTGGAGAAAACATTTTTCCTGCTAGCTGCCTCGTGACAAGCCTGCTTTTTTTTTTTAACAAATATCTTTATTAAAATTAAATATAAAAAAAAATATATATATTTATTTTTTAACCCCTTCCCGCCGAGCGTACGCAGATCTGCGTACTCGGCTTCCGGGGGGTATACCGGGATGATGCCCGCACCTGCAGGCATCATCCCGGTAACGTTTTCTTCAGCAGGCGATTGGCTTTCCAGCTATAACAACCGATGCAGCTAAAAGCCGCTTGGCTGTTATGCCGGAAGTGCGGGAGGGGACGTCCCCCCTCCCGCTTCCTCCCCCCGCTGTTACCGGTGCTCCCGTTCGATCGGGAGCACCGATTCCGTGTGTGATGCCTCCAGCCGCTGGGGAGGAACTGGAACGAAGCTGTAATCGGCTTCGTTCCAGTCTCCTCATAGTAAACACAGAAGCGACGTCATGACGTCACTTCCCATTTACTCAGCTGCCAATGGCGCTGGTTTAAAAAAAATATATACGGTATTCAGAATCACCGTTTACGCCGATCTGAATACATTGAAGTGTAAAGGAGGGGTGGGGGTCTTTTAGACCCCCGATCCCTCCATAAAGAGTACCTGTCACCACCTATTACTGTCACAAGGGATGTTTACATTCCTTGTGACAGCAATAAAAGTGATCAAATTTTATTTTATTTTTTAAAACAATTTAGTCATTTTAAAATAAATTAAAAAATATTTTTTTTTTTTAAAAGCGCCCGTCGTCCCCGCGAGCTCGCGAAGCAAAGAAAACGCATACGGAAGTCGCGCCCGCATATGTAAACGGTGTTCAAATCACACATGTGAGGTATCACCGCGATCGTCAGA
Organism: Lithobates pipiens; assembly: GCF_037356315.1. Classification (NCBI taxonomy): domain Eukaryota; kingdom Metazoa; phylum Chordata; class Amphibia; order Anura; family Ranidae; genus Lithobates; species Lithobates pipiens. Next base: position 136,702,729 of record NW_027507789.1, read on the forward strand.
GTGAGAGCAATAATTCTAGTACTAGACCTCCTCTGTAACGCTAACCTGGTAACCGTAAAAAAATTTTAAAGCGTCACCTATTGATATTTTTAGATCATGTACTTTGTCGTCAATCCACAAGTGCGTGCGATTATAAAGTGATACATGTTTGGTATCTATTTACTCAGCGTAACATTATCTTTCACATTATGCAAAAAAAATGGGCTAATTTTACAGTTTTTTTTTTAAATTCATGAAAGTGTCCCTTTTCCCAAAAAGTTGCGTTTAAAACACCGCTGCGCAAATACCGTGTGACATAAAATATTGCAACAATCGCCGTTTTATTCTCTAGAGTCTCTGCTAAAAAAATATATATAATGTTTGGGGGTTCCAAGTAATTTTCTAGCAAAAAATATGGATTTTAACTTGTAAACACCAAATGCCAAAAATAGGCTTAGTCATGAAAGGGTTAAATAAACTTGAATCCATCGGCGGCCACAATCCCATGTTGTGGGCTCGGCTCCTCATTGTGCCCACTGTTCATTGTCTCACATCACAAGTGGCAAAAAAAATGCTGCCTGCAGAGTTTGTCAGGCGTTGATATTTGCAACCAATTCCATTCACTTCTATTGAAATGCAACACAAGCATGCTGTGTTGGGTTTCACAATCGTTTAAATCTTTTTTTTTTAATTTTAATGCAAAATTTTAATGCAAAAAAACACCATACATAACCACTTTTTGTAAAATATAAAAACGCAAAGTTACGCCGAGTAAATTGTGCATGCAATGGTGACAAAAAATGTAAATTTTACTATCCATAGGCAAAGATTTTCAAAGCCTTTACAGGTTTCCACTTTATATTTACAGAGGATTTTTGTTGCTAAAATTACTGCCCATGATCTGTCGTTTGCTATGATACCTCACATGTGTGAGACGATCGCTGTTTGTATGCGGGGCGAAAGCGAGTGTACGCCTTTGTGCGCAAGAAAGGGAGGACAGAGCATTCTAAAAAAAAAAATGATATATTATATCCAATCTCTTAAACCGCTGCAGTGTGAACCCAGCCTTAAATGCTTAAAAGTGCAAAGGAGGGATTTGGGGTCTTATAGAGGACCTGCCACTTGCCTATTGCTGTCACAACACAGCAGTGATCCAAAAAAGGAATAAAAAAAGAAAAAAAGTGTAAAAAGAAAAAAAAATGTGTGTATGTATGTGTGTGTATATATATATATATATATATATATATATATATTAAATATATATACACACACATACACACATTTTTCTTCTTTTTACACTTTTGCTTTATATATATATATATATATATATATATATATATAAAGCAAAAGTGTAAAAAGAAGAAAAATGTGTGTATGTGTGTATGTGTGTGTGTGTATATATATTTAATATATATATTTATATATTTATTATATATATATATATATATATATATATATATATATATATATATATATATATATATATATATATATACACATACATACACACATTTTTTTTTCTTTTTACACTTTTTCTTTTTCTTTTTCTTTTTTTGGATCACTGCTGTCAAAGGGAATGTAAACATCCTTGTGTTGTGACAACAATAGGCAAGTGGCAGGTCCTCTATAAGACCCTAAATCCCTCCTTTGCACTTATAAGCATTTAAGGCTGGGTTCACACTGCAGCGGTTTATGAGATTGGATGTGATTCGCACCGCACTGCAGTGCAAATCACATCTGATCTCTATGCGATGCAAGTTCAGCCATACAGATAGTATGGCTGAATTCACATTGCATCCGGCCTAAACTCGCACAGGACCCTTTTTTTGGTCCGCAGCAGAATTGGATCACATGGGTGTTCACACCATGCGATCCGATTCCTGTCCGAGTTTGCAGATCGCACTGCAATCTGCAAACTGATCTGGGGGTGTCATTAACGTTTCACTGACACTCCCAGCAGTTCGCATAGGGCAGTGTGAACTTCCGCCGGGAGGCATGCGATGCGGGAACCTGCAGTGGATTCACAGCGTTCCCGCATCGCTGCAATGTGAACCCAGCCTAAAACACCAAGCTCTGTATTTCTGAATGATAGGAAAAGGGGGAAGGCAGTTTCTAGCCCCCCCCTTTTTCTCATGGGAGAGCGGCGGGAATGGTAGTTTCAAGTCCCCCCTGAAGAGCCTGCTGCTCTCAGGGGGAACACAGTAGGCTCACGTGGCTTGGAGAGGGGTACAGGGGACCTCTTCTGGGTCTCGTGTAAAAGCCAGAGAAAATCGAGTTAAATCTGGACAGATCCAGGCAGGCATCATCCTGGTACAACCACGGAAAATCCAGCAATGTACGGGTACGTCTCTGAACAGGAAGTAGTTAAGTTCCTGTTGTGCTTTTCCCACACTAACATTCACTTTTCTAGTATGATAAAAGTGCATGAAAAATATAATTTAAAGGGAACTATCTATTTGTTTACCTCCCTACTCTGCGTTTTTTAAAAATCCTACTTGCTGCATTTTTGGTTCCACTGTTTAAAAAAATGCACCAAAAACGCAAAGTCCATTATCGTCTATGCAATGCACCAAAAATGCACCACACATTTTTTTCAAGTGTATTATTTTTAGTCGAATGTCAATTGTTTTTTCTCAGGTGACTGAGCATGAAAACACATATAAAATGCATATGTGCTGCAATTAGTTATAATACAACAATTAAAAATGTGCTAAAAGCACGATGTGTGTTTTCTAAACATCAGATTGCGTTTACAACGCACAGTGTGAATGGGCCCTAGAAGCTGCTCTTTCACACATGCGGACAGTATGTCCGTATTTTATCCATCCGTTTGCGGATGAAATACAGACATACATGCATCCCTATAGGATAGCGGGTGAACATCCGCAGACACCCGCTATTGTCCGCCTCCGCAATTGTCCGATTCTGCAGACGGAGGAAAATCCTATTTTTCTATCCATCTGCAGAGCGGATCTGATGAACACGGACAGACGGTCCCTGCTCATCCGATCCCCCATAGAGGAGAGCGGAGAGCTGACAGGGTGGTCCGTTCACAGTGTGCGGAGACCGCCCTATCTGCCGCCAGCTCAGCGGGGACAACGAAGCGATCCCCACTGAGCGAGCGGATCATCACGGGGTGGATCATTACTGATCCGCCCCGTGTGAAAGGGGCCTTATGGCCCTTTCACACAGGCTTTTTTTCTGATCAGGTCCATCTGTCAGTTTTTCAGGTGGACTTGATTGGACTCTCCATTCACATCTGAGCATTTTGGAGCTTGAAGCCTGAAGCTACAAAACGCTGGAGGGGAAAAAAATCAATTATTTTCTATGGAGATGGTTCACATCTCCACTCCAAAACGCCTGAAGCTCAAATAAGTTCTGGAACTTTTTTTAGGCAGATCTGGGCATTTTTCTGCTTTTTACATTGGTGACCTTTGACCTTCACATAATTGCACGACTTTCTGCCAGAAAACGCTACGCTCAGGTGTGAATGGGGCCTAATGGAGCAGCAGATGACATGTCCGCTGACACCCGCTTCTATCCGATCCGATCCTGTCTGCCAAATCTAGACGGATGGTGACCCTATTTTCCATCTATCTGGAGGATAAAAAACAGGTGGTCCGTTTTTATCCGATCTCCCCATAGAGGAGAGCAGGATTCTGAAAAATCTCAACACAGTGAGTGGAGACGGACCTGTCATATGCCTGCTCAGCGGGGATTAGCGGATCGATCCCCTGCTGAGCAAAGTAGAGTCTGTCAGATGGCCAATCCATGTGAAAGGACCCTAATGCCCTGTACACACGGTCGGACTTTCTAATGGAAAATGTGCGATCGGATCATGTTGTTGGAAAATCAGATCGTGTGTGGGCTCCATCTGACTTTTTCCGTCTGAATTTCTGACACACAAAGTTTGAGAGCAGAATCTAAAATTTTACAACAACAAAATCAGATTGTTTAAATTCCGATCATCTGTAGACAACTCCAACGGACAAAGTGGCACGCATGCTCAGAATAAATTACGAGACAAAAGCTATTGGCTACTGGCCTCTTTATAGTCCCGTCGTACGTGTTGTACGTCACCTCATTCTGAATGATTGGATTTCCCGACAACTATGTGCGACCGTGTGTATGCAAGACAAGTTTGGACCAAAATCTGTTGGAAAAAATCTGATGGATTTTGTTGTCGGAATGTATGATCGTGTGTACAGGGCATTAGGATTCAAAGAGCACTTAGCTCTCGTTCACACTGAACACAGCTTTGAAATCATGTGGCTTAATCTGAAGCAGCGCAATTTCAAAGCAGCATGTCCAGGTGACATTGGGTGCGACTGTTGTGGAAATTTTTTTTAAAAAGAGAGCGTATTCGCACATACAGATGTTGGTGGAAGACCATTGGCTGCGGAAACCTCCCTGTGGACAAGGCAGATCTGCTCGCTCTTTTAGGGATGTTCATTTATGCCTCACCAAGACACCAGCCACCTTATGGCGATTGCATTAAAGCTCCTAGCAAACAGATCTGCGTACATGGGAACAATAGCATAACCATACAAAAATTATGACCCACTGAGCCATGATAGAGTACGGCTCATGTCAGTGGTAGCAGTGGGAATATGTACACGATCATATTCAGAGCCCTGTAAATAGAGTTTAAATTGTGACGCACTTTGTGTGTCAACAGGAAGCTAGCCACATGGCTCTGCACACGTCACTATTGGAAGGCTTTTTGAATATATACATGTGTGTGATTGGTTCTTTTGAAGGAATACAAGTGTCTGATTGGATGATTCTGAAGATACCACCTTCCTTTGTTATTCATGTTTTATAGTATAAATAAAGAGAGCAGATCACGCTAGGGAGGATTTTGCTAAGCTCAACATGATACCAGTGTCTGTCTGTGTTACTTGGTTGGTGTCAGAAGCACTGTGGGCTGCATCTGCAGTGCCCACGTCGCTGGTCACCAAAATTTAACCCCTCAATTCCCTGCCATTACTCTGCAACACTCTGTAATAACCTGCAACACTCTGCAATACCCTGCAACACCCGCCAATACCCTGCAACACTCTGCAATGCTCTGCAACACCCGCCAACACCCTGCAACACTCAGCAATGCTCTGCAAGACCCGCCAATACCCTGCAATGCTCTGCAACACCCGCCAATACCCTGCAATGCTCTGCAACGCAATACTCTGCAACGCCATACTCGGAGATACCCAGCCATACTCAGAGATACGGTAGATAGAGGTGAGATGCGGGGTCTTATTGACCCCATATCTCACTGTAAAGAGAACCTGTCATCCCATATTTCTATTACAAGGGATGTTTACATTCCTTGTAATAGGAATAAAAGTGATCAAAAAACGTATTTTTGGGGAAAAAAATGTCAAACTAAAATAAATAAAGTAAAATGAACAATAAAATTATTATTTTTTTTTTAAAGCGCCCCTGTCCCCATATGCTCGCATGCAGAAGCGAACGCATACGTAAGTCCCGCCCACATATGAAAACGGTGTTCAAAACACACATGTGAGATATCGCTGCGAACATTAGAGTGAGAGCAATAATTCTAGCCCTAGTCCTCCTCTGTAACTCAAAACATATAACCAGTAAAAAAAAAAAATTAATCGTCACCTATGGGGATTTTTAAGTAGCGACGTTTGGCGCCATTCCACGAGCGTGTGCAATTTTGAAGAGTGACATGTTAGGTATCTATTTACTCAGCGTAACTTCATCTTTCAGATTATGCAAAAATTGGGCTAACTTTACTGTGTTTTTTTTTTAAGCACAAAACTGTTTTTTTTTCCAAAAAAAAGCATTTGAAAAATTGCTGCGCAAATACCATGCAAGATAAAAAGTTGCAACGACCACCTTTGTATTCTCCAGGGTGTTTGCTAAAAAAAACATATATAATGTTTTGGGATTCTATGTAATTTTCTAGTAAATAAATGATGATTTTTACATGTAGGAGAGAAATGTCAGAATTGTCCTGGGTGCTCCAGAACGCCTGATGGCCAGGCATGTACTGGCCATCGGGACTACCGGGAGTTTCCCGGTGGGCCGATGGCTCAGTGGGCCACTCTGATGTAAGGGGGCTGCTGATGGGACACTCTGATGTAAGGGGGCTGCTGATGGGACACTCTGATGTAAGGGGGCTGCTGATGGGACACTCTGATGTAAGGGGGCTGCTGATGGGACACTCTGATATAAGGGGGCTGCTGATGGGACGCTCTGATGTAAGGGGGCTGCTGATGGGACGCTCTGATGTAAGGAGGCTGCTGATGGGACGCTCTGATGTAAGGGGGCTGCTGATGGGACGCTCTGATGTAAGGGGGCTGCTGATGGGACGCTCTGATGTAAGGGGGCTGCTGATGGGACGCTCTGATGTAAGGGGGCTGCTGATGGGACGCTCTGATGTAAGGGGGCTGCTGATGGGACACTCTGATGTAAGGGGGCTGCTGATGGGACACTCTGATGTAAGGGGGCTGCTGATGGGACGCTCTGATGTAAGGGGGCTGCTGATGGGACACTCTGATGTAAGGGGGCTGCTGATGGGACACTCTGATGTAAGGGGGCTGGTGATGGGACGCTCTGATGTTAGGGGGTGCTGATGGAACACTCTGATGTAAGGGGTGCTGATGGAACACTCTGATGTAAGGAGGCTGGTGATGGGACGCTCTGATGTAAGGGAGTGCTGATGGGACACTCAAAATGTAAGTGGGCCATTCTGGATGAAGTCCAGGGCCAAATTTCTGTCCCAGTCCAGCCCTGCTGATGGCGCTCCCTGCATGTTGGGCACACTGTGTAAAAGTCTCACACATGTGGTATCGCCGTACTCGGGAGTAATAGCAGAATGTGTTTTGGGGTGTAATTTGTGGTATGCATATGCTGTGTGTGAGAAATAAACTGATAATATGACAATTTTGTGAAAAAAATCTTTTGCAAAGAATTGTGGGAAAAAATTACAACTTCAAAAAACTCATCATGCCTCTTACTAAATACCTTGTTTCCAAAAAGGGGTCATTTGGGGTCATTTGGTGGGTATTTGTACTTTTCTGACATGTTAGGGTCTCAAGAATTGAAATAGGCCGTCAGTACTTCAGGTGTGTTCAATTTTCAGATATTGGCTTCATAGCTTGTGGACTCTATAACTTTCACAAAGACCAAATAATATCCACCAATTTGTACTTATTTTTACCAAAGATATGTAGTGGTATAAATTTTGGCCAAAATTTATGAAGAAAAAAATTACTAATCTGCTAAATTTTATAACAGAAACAAAGAAAAATTCATTTTTTTACAGAATTTTCTGTATTTTTTCTTTTATAGCACAAAAAATAAAAAACAGAGGGGTGATTAAATACCACCAAAAGAAATCTGCATTTGTGTGAAAAAAGGACAAAAATTTCATATAGGTCCAGTGTTGCATGACTGAGTAATTGTCATTCAAAATGTGAGAGCACCGAAAGCTGAAAATTGGTCTGGTTATTAAGGGTGTTTAAGTGCCCAGTGCTCAAGTGGTTAAAAGACTGCAAAAACTGGGCTATAAAAGGAAATGAAATAAAGTCTCATGCACACTTGGTGTTTAGCCCTAACGCATGAGATTAGGAGATTTTGGTGTGGGCATAAAGCACAGCTGGCAGCCTGTCAGTTCAATAACAGGTTAAAAGCTGCTGCAGCTGGACAGGGAACCAATCAATACTCATGTTTAGTGTCGCTAAACACTGCCATGACTTGTCATGCAACTTGAGAGTTCAAAGTTGCTTGACAAGTTGCATCCCATTAACAGCAATGGAACCGTTCTAATCGGTGGGACGTCATTGTGACTTGCATTGACTTTTGGCAATGAAGTCACAAGAAAGCTGTAATTAAGTTGCGCAGGACGTCGGCTGTTCAATTCCCGTAGATGTGAACCGGCACTTAGGACAGCATGCAGCAGATATGAATTCCCGGAACAGAGATTGGTTGTATTCTGAGCACTCATCCCTGGGCACATGCTGTCATATGGTTGTATTCTGAGCACTCATCCCTGGGCACATGCTGTCATAAATGTTACTAACACTTGGTCACTATCCAGCTGAAGTAGCTTGTACAGACTGCTAGCTGCAGGGCTGGATGTTGTACTCATGTCTTCCACAGGCAACCCAACCCTATAATCTCATGTAGTGTGGCTAAATGCCAAGTGTATTAAGTGAAATGAAATGCAGCGCAAACTGCTAAAAGAAACAATGTTATGAATGCAAGTGAATCAAGTGTAAATACCACCTAAGGTACCACTAACAACAATAAAATGACAATGCAAATAAAGCAAATTATATGTAAATGAAGGGTGGTGACACCCTCTGCTGAGCAGGGTGTATCTAAACACCTTTCAATCCAATATTACCTGTAGGAACACATATTGTAAAAATGTAGATTGAGTGGTGTCCATACATACCCTGCACCACAGAAGGTGTCATTATTGGGGGTCACCATTTTATATATACTGTTGTCATTGTAAGATTGCACTGAGCATTTCACATAGGTGGTTCTAGAGGCAAAACACTTACTGTTGTAATATTGAATTGAGAGATGTTTAGATACACCGTGCTCAGCAGAGGGTGTCACCACCCTTCATATATACTAATTTGCATGAAGGATTTATTGTTTTTAGTGGTACCTTAGGTGGTATTTACACTCGATTCACATACATTTATAATATTGTCTTTTTAGAGGAATGTGCTGCATTTCATTTCACTTAATTCATTTACATAGGTGTAGGAACACACGTAAATGCTTGCAGCAATCAATGAAGTAATCCATTTATTCACTGAGGGAGTACCGTATATATTATCCATTGTGTGCTGTTTTTTATATAATTATATGCCAGGTGTGTATGAGGCCTTAGGATTCACAAAGGTGTTGAAAATAAGTGGTTGCGTCATGTTTTATTTTGCCGCTTAAAATTTTCAAAATAGGTGGCAGATGTAGCTTTAAACGCTGCAGCTTTTTTAGGCTCCATGCACACTGAAGCTAAAAAAAAAGAAGCTTTTTCTGGATGCCAGATTGCTGGCAGAAAACGCTGGTTGAAAAACTTGCTTTTAACATCGTTTTGTACTAGCGTTTATGGGTGTTTTCAATAAAAATACACAGAGGACACTCCAAAAATCCCACAGTGCATTCCAAACTCCCACAATGCATTGAAAAAATAGAATGTCGAACACTAATTGACGCGTGTTTATGAGCGTTTATCGGGGTTTGTTGTTTTTGGCGGTGAAAAACGGTACTTTGAATGTGAATTTCTGGCGTTCAGAAAAAAGCCCATAAACTCCACTGCTCATTAAAGCTAAAAAACGTCCATGTGTGCATGGACACATAGGCTAATAGAGTGGAGTTTATGGGCTTTAAAAAAAAAAGCGCCCAAACTCCAATAAACTGCAGTTTATGAGCTCCAGTGTGCATGGAGCCTTAGCATGGGATTGTAGGTCACACTCCTTTTATTTATTTATTTATTTATTTTTTCACAAAGGAAAGACAATACAACAAATTGGTGTTTAAAATGGCCGCGGCACCTTTATTGGTATAAATAAATCAAATAATTTTATTCAAAATTAAACAGTGAAAGAATAAATTATATTACAAATTTAAAAAACAAATTCTAAACTCGCTCAGTCGTAGGACTCCAGCTATAAATGAATCAAATTATAAAATTGATCCAAGGGTGACATAACCACATAACGGTGCCAGCCACAAGGGAGGGAGGGGAGGGGAGCTCAAGCCTAAGCCACCTCAGGGCAAATGTGAGCGGTTAGTCACACAGGTAGCTTTTATAACCTCCTGCACCTGTGGAGAAAACATTTTTCCTGCTAGCTGCCTCGTGACAAGCCTACTTTTTTTTTTAACAAATATCTTTATTAAAATTAAATATAAAAAAAAATATATATATATATTTTTTAACCCCTTCCCGCCGAGCGTACGCAGATCTGCGTACTCGGCTTCCGGGGGGTATACCGGGATGATGCCCGCACCTGCAGGCATCATCCCGGTAACGTTTTCTTCAGCAGGCGATTGGCTTTCCAGCTATAACAACCGATGCAGCTAAAAGCCGCTTGGCTGTTATGCCGGAAGTGCGGGAGGGGACGTCCCCCCTCCCGCTTCCTCCCCCCGCTGTTACCGGTGCTCCCGTTCGATCGGGAGCACCGATTCCGTGTGTGATGCCTCCAGCCGCTGGGGAGGAACTGGAACGAAGCCGTAATCGGCTTCGTTCCAGTCTCCTCATAGTAAACACAGAAGCGACGTCATGACGTCACTTCCCATTTACTCAGCTGCCAATGGCGCTGGTTTAAAAAAAATATATACGGTATTCAGAATCACCGTTTACGCCGATCTGAATACATTGAAGTGTAAAGGAGGGGTGGGGGTCTTTTAGACCCCCGATCCCTCCATAAAGAGTACCTGTCACCACCTATTACTGTCACAAGGGATGTTTACATTCCTTGTGACAGCAATAAAAGTGATCAAATTTTATTTTATTTTTTAAAACAATTTAGTCATTTTAAAATAAATAAAAAAATATATATTTTTTTAAAAGCGCCCGTCGTCCCCGCGAGCTCGCGAAGCAAAGAAAACGCATACGGAAGTCGCGCCCGCATATGTAAACGGTGTTCAAATCACACATGTGAGGTATCACCGCGATCGTCAGAGTGAGAGCAATAATTCTAGTACTAGACCTCCTCTGTAACGCTAACCTGGTAACCGTAAAAAAAATTTAAAGCGTCACCTATTGATATTTTTAGATCATGTACTTTGTCGTCAATCCACAAGTGCGTGCGATTATAAAGTGAGACATGTTTGGTATCTATTTACTCAGCGTAACATTATCTTTCACATTATGCAAAAAAATTGGGCTAATTTTACTGTTTTTTTTTAAAATTCATGAAAGTGTCCCTTTTCCCAAAAAGTTGCGTTTAAAACACCGCTGCGCAAATACCGTGTGACATAAAATATTGCAACAATCGCCGTTTTATTCTCTAGAGTCTCTGCTAAAAAAATATATATAATGTTTGGGGGTTCCAAGTAATTTTCTAGCAAAAAATATGGATTTTAACTTGTAAACACCAAATGCCAAAAATAGGCTTAGTCATGAAAGGGTTAAAAAAACTTGAATCCATCGGCGGCCACAATCCCATGTTGTGGGCTCGGCACCTCATTGTGCCCACTGTTCATTGTCTCACATCACAAGTGGCAAAAAAAATGCTGCCTGCAGAGTTTGTCAGGCGTTGATATTTGCAACCAATTCCATTCACTTCTATTGAAATGCAACACAAGCATGCTGTGTTGGGTTTCACAATCGTTTAAATCTTTTTTTTTTAATTTTAATGCAAAATTTTAATGCAAAAAAACACCATACATAACCACTTTTTGTAAAATATAAAAACGCAAAGTTACGCCGAGTAAATTGTGCATGCAATGGTGACAAAAAATGTAAATTTTACTATCCATAGGCAAAGATTTTCAAAGCCTTTACAGGTTTCCACTTTATATTTACAGAGGATTTTTGTTGCTAAAATTACTGCCCATGATCTGTCGTTTGCTATGATACCTCACATGTGTGAGACGATCGCTGTTTGTATGCGGGGCGAAAGCGAGTGTACGCCTTTGTGCGCAAGAAAGGGAGGACAGAGCATTCTAAAAAAAAAAATGATATATTATATCCAATCTCATAAACCGCTGCAGTGTGAACCCAGCCTTAAATGCTTAAAAGTGCAAAGGAGGGATTTGGGGTCTTATAGAGGACCTGCCACTTGCCTATTGCTGTCACAACACAGCAGTGATCCAAAAAAAGAATAAAAAAAGAAAAAAAGTGTAAAAAGAAAAAAAAATGTGTGTATGTATGTGTGTGATATATATATATATATATATATATATATATATATATATATATATATATATATATATATATATATATATATATATATTAAATATATATACACACACATACACACATTTTTCTTCTTTTTACACTTTTGCTTTATATATATATATATTTATATATTATATATATATATATATATATATATATATATATATATATATATATATATATATATATATATATATATATACACACACATACATACACACATTTTTTTTTCTTTTTACACTTTTTCTTTTTTTTTTTTCTTTTTTTGGATCACTGCTGTCAAAGGGAATGTAAACATCCTTGTGTTGTGACAACAATAGGCAAGTGGCAGGTCCTCTATAAGACCCTAAATCCCTCCTTTGCACTTATAGGTAAGCATTTAAGGCTGGGTTCACACTGCAGCGGTTTATGAGATTGGATGTGATTCGCACCGCACTGCAGTGCAAATCACATCTGATCTCTATGCGATGCAAGTTCAGCCATACAGATAGTATGGCTGAATTCACATTGCATCCGGCCTAAACTCGCACAGGACCCTTTTTTTGGTCCGCAGCAGAATTGGATCACATGGGTGTTCACACCATGCGATCCGATTCCTGTCCGAGCTTGCAGATCGCACTGCGATCTGCAAACTGATCTGGGGGTGTCATTAACGTTTCACTGACACTCCCAGCAGTTCGCATAGGGCAGTGTGAACTTCCGCCGGGAGGCATGCGATGCGGGAACCTGCAGTGGATTCACAGCGTTCCCGCATCGCTGCAATGTGAACCCAGCCTAAAACACCAAGCTCTGTATTTCTGAATGATAGGAAAAGGGGGAAGGCAGTTTCTAGCCCCCCCCTTTTTCTCATGGGAGAGCGGCGGGAATGGTAGTTTCAAGTCCCCCCTGAAGAGCCTGCTGCTCTCAGGGGGAACACAGTAGGCTCACGTGGCTTGGAGAGGGGTACAGGGGACCTCTTCTGGGTCTCGTGTAAAAGCCAGAGAAAATCGAGTTAAATCTGGACAGATCCAGGCAGGCATCATCCTGGTACAACCACGGAAAGTCCAGCAATGTACGGGTACGTCTCTGAACAGGAAGTAGTTAAGTTCCTGTTGTGCTTTTCCCACACTAACATTCACTTTTCTAGTATGATAAAAGTGCATGAAAAATATAATTTAAAGGGAACTATCTATTTGTTTACCTCCCTACTCTGCGTTTTTTAAAAATCCTACTTGCTGCATTTTTGGTTCCACTGTTTAAAAAAATGCACCAAAAACGCAAAGTCCATTATCGTCTATGCAATGCACCAAAAATGCACCACACATTTTTTTCAAGTGTATTATTTTTAGTCGAATGTCAATTGTTTTTTCTCAGGTGACTGAGCATGAAAAACACATATAAAATGCATATGTGCTGCAATTAGTTATAACACAACAATTAAAAATGTGCTAAAAGCACGATGTGTGTTTTCTAAACATCAGATTGCGTTTACAACGCACAGTGTGAATGGGCCCTAGAAGCTGCTCTTTCACACATGCAGACAGTATGTCCGTATTTTATCCATCCGTTTGCGGATGAAATACAGACATACATGCATCCCTATAGGATAGCGGGTGAACATCCGCAGACACCCGCTATTGTCCGCCTCCGCGATTGTCCGATTCTGCAGACGGAGGAAAATCCTATTTTTCTATCCATCTGCAGAGCGGATCTGATGAACACGGACAGACGGTCCCTGCTCATCCGATCCCCCATAGAGGAGAGCGGAGAGCTGACAGGGTGGTCCGTTCACAGTGTGCGGAGACCGCCCTATCTGCCGCCAGCTCAGCGGGGACAACGGAGCGATCCCCACTGAGCGAGCGGATCATCACGGGGTGGATCATTACTGATCCGCACCGTGTGAAAGGGGCCTTATGGCCCTTTCACACAGGCTTTTTTTCTGATCAGGTCCATCTGTCAGTTTTTCAGGTGGACTTGATTGGACTCTCCATTCACATCTGAGCATTTTGGAGCTTGAAGCCTGAAGCTACAAAACGCTGGAGGGGAAAAAAATCAATTATTTTCTATGGAGATGGTTCACATCTCCACTCCAAAACGCCTGAAGCTCAAATAAGTTCTGGAACTTTTTTTAGGCAGATCTGGGCATTTTTCCTGTTTTGTTACATTGGTGACCTTTGACCTTCACATAATTGCACGACTTTCTGCCAGAAAACGCTACGCTCAGGTGTGAATGGGGCCTAATGGAGCAGCAGATGACATGTCCGCTGACACCCGCTTCTATCCGATCCGATCCTGTCTGCCAAATCTAGACGGATGGCGACCCTATTTTCCATCTATCTGGAGGATAAAAAACAGGTGGTCCATTTTTATCCGATCTCCCCATAGAGGAGAGCAGGATTCTGAAAAATCTCAACACAGTGAGTGGAGACGGACCTGTCATATGCCTGCTCAGCGGGAATTAGCGGATCGATCCCCTGCTGAGCAAAGTAGAGTCTGTCAGATGGCCAATCCATGTGAAAGGACCCTAATGCCCTGTACACACGGTCGGACTTTCTGACGGAAAATGTGCGATCGGATCATGTTGTTGGAAAATCAGATCGTGTGTGGGCTCCATCTGACTTTTTCCGTCTGAATTTCTGACACACAAAGTTTGAGAGCAGAATCTAAAATTTTACAACAACAAAATCAGATTGTTTAAATTCCGATCATCTGTAGACAACTCCAACGGACAAAGTGGCACGCATGCTCAGAATAAATTACGAGACAAAAGCTATTGGCTACTGGCCTCTTTATAGTCCCGTCGTACGTGTTGTACGTCACCTCATTCTGAATGATTGGATTTCCCGACAACTATGTGCGACCGTGTGTATGCAAGACAAGTTTGGGCCAAAATCTGTTGGAAAAAATCAGATGGATTTTGTTGTCGGAATGTATGATCGTGTGTACAGGGCATTAGGATTCAAAGAGCACTTAGCTCTCGTTCACACTGAACACAGCTTTGAAATCATGTGGCTTAATCTGAAGCAGCGCAATTTCAAAGCAGCATGTCCAGGTGACTTTGGGTGCGACTGTTGTGGAAATTTTTTTTAAAAAGAGAGCGTATTCGCACATACAGATGTTGGTGGAAGACCATTGGCTGCGGAAACCTCCCTGTGGACAAGGCAGATCTGCTCGCTCTTTTAGGGATGTTCATTTATGCCTCACCAAGACACCAGCCACCTTATGGCGATTGCATTAAAGCTCCTAGCAAACAGATCTGCGTACATGGGAACAATAGCATAACCATACAAAAATTATGACCCACTGAGCCATGATAGAGTACGGCTCATGTCAGTGGTAGCAGTGGGAATATGTACACGATCATATTCAGAGACCTGTAAATAGAGTTTAAATTGTGACGCACTTTGTGTGTCAACAGGAAGCTAGCCACATGGCTCTGCACACGTCACTATTGGAAGGCTTTTTGAATATATACATGTGTGTGATTGGTTCTTTTGAAGGAATACAAGTGTCTGATTGGATGATTCTGAAGATACCACCTTCCTTTGTTATTCATGTTTTATAGTATAAATAAAGAGAGCAGATCACGCTAGGGAGGATTTTGCTAAGCTCAACATGATACCAGTGTCTGTCTGTGTTACTTGGTTGGTGTCAGAAGCACTGTGGGCTGCATCTGCAGTGCCCACGTCGCTGGTCACCAAAATTTAACCCCTCAATTCCCTGCCATTACTCTGCAACACTCTGTAATAACCTGCAACACTCTGCAATACCCTGCAACACCCGCCAATACCCTGCAACACTCTGCAATGCTCTGCAACACCCACCAACACCCTGCAACACTCTGCAATGCTCTGCAAGACCCGCCAATACCCTGCAATGCTCTGCAACACCCGCCAATACCCTGCAATGCTCTGCAACGCAATACTCTGCAACGCCATACTCGGAGATACCCAGCCATACTCAGAGATACGGTAGATAGAGGTGAGATGCGGGGTCTTATTGACCCCATATCTCACTGTAAAGAGGACCTGTCATCCCATATTTCTATTACAAGGGATGTTTACATTCCTTGTAATAGGAATAAAAGTGATCAAAAAACGTATTTTTGGGGGAAAAAATGTCAAACTAAAATAAATAAAGTAAAATGAACAATACATTTTTTAAATTTTTCTTAAAGCGCCCCTGTCCCCATGTGCTCGCATGCAGAAGCGAACGCATACGTAAGTCCCGCCCACATATGAAAACGGTGTTCAAAACACACATGTGAGGTATCGCTGCGAAGAGCAATAATTCTAGTCCTAGCCATTCCACGAGCGTGTGCAATTTTGAAGAGTGACATGTTAGGTATCTATTTACTCAGCTTAACTTCATCTTTCACATTATGCAAAAATTGGGCTAACTTTACTGTGTTTTTTTTTTTAAGCACAAAACTGTTTTTTTTTTTCCAAAAAAAAGCATTTGAAAAATACTGTGCGAGATAAAAAGTTGCAACGACCACCTTTGTATTCTCCAGGGTGTTTGCTAAAAAAACATATATAATGTTTTGGGATTCTATGTAATTTTCTAGCAAATAAATGATGATTTTTACATGTAGGAGAGAAATGTCAGAATTGTCCTGGGTGCTCCAGAACGCCTGATGGCGCTCCCTGCATGTTGGGCCTCTGTATGTTGGGCACACTGTGTAAAAGTCTCACACATGTGGTATCGCCGTACTCGGGAGTAATAGCAGAATGTGTTTTGGGGTGTAATTTGTGGTATGCATATGCTGTGTGTGAGAAATAAACTGATAATATGACAATTTTGTGAAAAAAATCTTTTGCAAAGAATTGTGGGAAAAAATTACAACTTCAAAAAACTCATCATGCCTCTTACTAAATACCTTGTTTCCAAAAAGGGGTCATTTGGGGTCATTTGGGGGGTATTTGTACTTTTCTGACATGTTAGGGTCTCAAGAATTGAAATAGGCCGTCAGTACTTCAGGTGTGTTCAATTTTCAGATATTGGCTTCATAGCTTGTGGACTCTATAACTTTCACAAAGACCAAATAATATCCACCAATTTGTACTTATTTTTACCAAAGATATGTAGTGGTATAAATTTTGGCCAAAATTTATGAAGAAAAAAATTACTAATCTGCTAAATTTTATAACAGAAACAAAGAAAAATTCATTTTTTTACAGAATTTTCTTTTTTTTTTCTTTTATAGCACAAAAAATAAAAAACAGAGGGGTGATTAAATACCACCAAAAGAAATCTGCATTTGTGTGAAAAAAGGACAAAAATTTCATATAGGCCCAGTGTTGCATGACTGAGTAATTGTCATTCAAAATGTGAGAGCACCGAAAGCTGAAAATTGGTCTGGTTATTAAGGGTGTTTAAGTGCCCAGTGCTCAAGTGGTTAAAAGACTGCAAAAACTGGGCCATAAAAGGAAATGAAATAAAGTCTCATGCACACTTGGTGTTTAGCCCTAACGCATGAGATTAGGAGATTTTGGTGTGGGCATAAAGCACAGCTGGCAGCCTGTCAGTTCAATAGCAGGTTAAAAGCTGCTGCAGCTGGACAGGAAACCAATCAATACTCATGTTTAGTGTCGCTAAACACTGCCATGACTTGTCATGCAACTTGAGAGTTCAAAGTTGCTTGACAAGTTGCATCCCATTAACAGCAATGGAACCGTTCTAATCGGTGGGACGTCATTGTGACTTGCATTGACTTTTGGCAATGAAGTCACAAGAAAGCTGTAATTAAGTTGCGCAGGACGTCGGCTGTTCAATTCCCGTAGATGTGAGCCGGCACTTAGGACAGCATGCAGCAGATATGAATTCCCGGAACAGAGATTGGTTGTATTCTGAGCACTCATGCCTGGGCACATGCTGTCATAAATGTTACTAACACTTGGTCACTATCCAGCTGAAGTAGCTTGTACAGACTGCTAGCTGCAGGGCTGGATGTTGTACTCATGTCTTCCACAGGCAACCCAACCCTATAATCTCATGTAGTGTGGCTAAATGCCAAGTGTATTAAAGCGGAGGGCCGGTTATTAAAAAAAAAAAAAAAAGTCAGCAGCTGCAAACACTGCAGCTGCTGACTTAATAAACACAAAGGAAAAAATTTGTGTAGCGCTTCAATATTAATAAGTGTAATCAACATAGATTATAGAATAATCAAATACAAAAATTCATATAATTAATAATTTGAGAAAAGAGTCCATAAGATGGGCACCAATTTCACAATGGAGCTGGTATGGAGATGACTGGACCGTCATAAAGCAAAAACAGGTCACTAAGCAGATATATTCATGTAGGCCAGCTTGTCTGTAAACGTCAAAAGAGGGTAGATAAATACTTCTTACCGGCTCTGTTGGACTCACAAAGTCATATGACAGTTGAGTCTGAAAAGGCTTGAGGTCTCACTCTGGGACCAGAGAGTATATGGAGGGAGGTCCGTTAGACTGGTGGAGGAACTTCAAACAGCTGTGTACTCAATGGCGTGTTTCACAAATGGAACATCGAGGTAGTTTGGAATCCAGCTCAGACACGGTCCATTACACCAATACTCCAATCACCCCAAGTGGGGAGGGAAATGTTTGGGGGTTTAAACCACACAGAAGGGAAAAAAGAAAAAAGAGCTCCACATGGTGCGGGTCAAACGATATAAAATGCGGATTTATTGAAGTCAAAAAGTTATTAATGACTTAGTGATCACAAAAATAGAGTAAAATAAAGTTAAAAGCAATGTAGGGTGCCAACAGCTAGCCCAACGCGTTTCGACATAAATGTCTTCGACAGGGGCATGTTGGAGCCCGCCACATTGCTAACAAATATATAAGGGGTCAGAGACAGTTCCGCCTACAAAGGGGCGGAGACTCCTGTCACGGACCGCCTTTCACAAATACAATGAACAATTAGATCAGGTCAAGATAAATATGTTCAAACGCAATAATCAAGTACACATATCATCTAATATAACCCTTCTGTTCACGTAAGTAGTTAATTTAGATTTGGTGATGGTGAAGGATGGATCAAATAACCTATATACCAAGTAAATCAGTTGCATATATTGATCTAGGCCTCTTCCAAAGGAGTCTGATATAACCACAGGGCATGTGCAGAAATACATCTAACACTAATATGAAGTTATTAGCCATACAACATTACCTCAATATAGATTATGTTATACCATCGCCTGGGAGGACTGATTCACATTTGTATTGTGTCACAGATGTAACTGAGGGAATCAAGAAGGAGGTATCTCATGATGATCGGTCGTTGTGTAAGTTAGATGTTTCTTGCTTATTTGTTGGCGGTGTGCAGACGAGAATTGTATATTCGTAACCATGGTAACTGGTATTACGTATTATTTCATAGGCCAGAGATTCCGATCAGGTGACCGGAAAACGTCATGGCGTGCAGTGTAGCGGAGAAACCTCCACCAATCACTCGATGTACATATCACATGACAGGATGTGGGAGTGATTGTGGAGGGCGGCCGTCCGCAAAATAGGGGCGTATGCGTGTAAACGTCAGCTGGTCCATCGCTATGTAGGCATGTGAGAGCGGGGAGGGGCGTCCAAAATTGGCGCCATTTCCCCCTAGTGTACGTCACACACCGCGGGGCATGGCGAACGGCGCCGGAGCGAATCTCAGCGTTCAAATGTGTGACGACATTACGCATGCGTCATGGCTTGTGACGTAACTACGTCACTTTATGCGCCGTGATGTGCAGAGAGTCCCATACATCCGGGACAAGCGAAAAAATATGTATACAAAGGGTGCAGTTACGTCAGGCCGAACCAAATGACAGGTCACGGCGTAACCATGGCGACCAAAAAACGTCCTGCATTTTAAAAGGCAGAGTATAATAGAGTGAAAAAACAAAATTAAAGAAAAACAAAAGGGGACTCAAACTTCTTACCAAGATTAGCATGGAGCACTAATGATAGATAAATATAAAAGGTTTAAAAAATATTATGGGTCAGATATTATGCGTTTGAAATACGCACCACTTAGTAAGACAGACCCTGGGGCATCTCAGTCCCTAGGTTGGACTTGGAATGTAATAAATGTAGTATATACACAGATCATACCAAATAAACAGTTAAGAGAACCAGGTGTGAATATATGTTTCACAGAGGATGTATACCCCAAATCGCATAAGGTTAAAAAGATGCAATATAATCCCACGTGATTATGATAAAGGGTGGGGAAAAAATGGGGAACATGTGGAAAGAAAAGTGAATCGAAATGTAAAGAAATACAATTATATCTATAAGATTGAGTGACGTGCAAGAAGGACACAGACCAAAGATTATGGAATGTGTAACATGGAGGTAAAATGTTGCATGAATTAATATGTGAACATACTAAAAATCCATGAAAGAGGTGGGCAGATAAATCATAAAAAATAAGCAAAAATATGTAGTGCAATATGAAAACTGTGACTGAATTAAGCCTGGTTAATGAAACTATTGATGTCCCAATCTGTATTCATGCCAAAGGGGGAGTAGCACCTCAATTCATAAATCCAAAATGTCTCGAGGCGCGACACCCCCCTCAGGCATGAATCTCCCCTCCAGTTCGGGACAAATTTATCAATAATTTGAAAGCGTGTACCCGTAGGGTCTCTATTGTGTTTCTCGAGATAGTGTCTCGGGACCGTGTGTTTATCACAGCCTTTTTTAATTTTGCTAAGGTGTTCGTTGACTCTGATGGAAAAGTTACGGATGGTACGGCCAACATATTGTTGGTTACAAGGACATGTGATCAAGTAGACAATATACCTGGTAGTGCAAGTGGTAAAGTGTTTCATAAGGTACCTGCGTGAAGTGGCTGTGGATGTAAAAGAATCACTTTTCCTTTTACCCAACGTGTTGTGTATGCAGGCGTTGCATTTTTTACAGGGAAAATATCCTTTACTCTGTGGGAAAAATTGTATCGGTTTAGGAATATCTATTACGTTAGGGGAGATGTCATTTTGTATTGATCGAGCTCCTCTGTAAATAGTTCCAGCTTTCTCTGGAATTATTCCCCCTAGGACTTTGTCACTGCTTAATACCTTCCAGTGCCTATTAATGATTCTCTTTATATCATTATGTTGTGTAGAGAAAGTTGTAAAAAACGACCATTTAAATTTGTCGTTTGTTCCTGTTTTGACTTTCTTTTGTATAAGGGAGGCCCTATCGGTGTGTAAAGCTGCTTTGATATCAGCATCAAGGGCGCATGAATCATAGCCCTTATCCAGGAACCTCTTGCGGATGGTATAAGATTGTGAAATAAAGTCACTAGTATTCGTGCAGTTACGCCTAAGCCTGAGAAATTGGCCACGTGGAATGGAACTAAGCCATTGGCGGTGGTGGCAACTATCAACAGGAATATATCCATTCCGATCCGTTGGTTTGAAAAAAGTTCTCAAGGCCAGGCGTTTCTGCACTACTGTAACCTCTAAATCAAGAAAGTGAATACTAGTTGTACTGGCCTCAAAGGTCAGCTGGATGCCACGATCATTTCTGTTGAGGGTTGCCATGAAGGTATTAAGAGATGACTGACTGCCTTTCCACAGGAGGAGGATGTCGTCTATATACCTCGCCCAAAGCACCAATTCTGGCCTATCAAGGGCATAGACGACATCCTCCTCCCACTGGGCCATGAACAAGTTGGCCAGGCTGGGTGCGTACTTAGCCCCCATTGCAACCCCTCTGGTCTGGGTATAAAAGTTGCCCTGGAACCAGAAATAATTGTGGGACATGGCAAATTCCAATATTTGCATAAGAAAATTCCTATGTATCACAGGGAGTGTAGAATCTCTGGAAAGGAATAGTTCAACAGCTCCTAAGCCTAAGTTCTGTGGAATGCTAGTATACAACGCAGAAACATCTGCTGTGACTAAAATGAGATCATCGTGATACTGTACACTCTCAAGTAGTCGAATTGTATCGCCTGTGTCCTGTAAATAGGATGGTATATTCCTTACTAAGGGCTCGAGGTAAGAATCTATATATTTCCCTATTCGCGAGGTAATGGAATCTATACCGCTAACAATTGGGCGGCCTGGTGGGTTCACTGAATCCTTATGTATCTTAGGGAGTTGATACACAGTCGGAATCCGTGGAGCCAGTGGGATCATAAATTCTCTCTCTTTCTTATTTAAGATGCTCAGAGAGAAACCTTCATCTATGATCTGTGTAAGTTCTTTTTTATATTTAAGGGTAGGGTCCCCTGGTAGGGGGCTGTAAGTAGTAACGTCACTCAATAGTCTGTTCATTTCATCAATGTAACGTGTTTTGTCTAATACCACTAAGCCACCCCCCTTATCAGCAGGGCGAATGATAAGGTTTTTCTTTTCACATAAAGATTTGAGGCCCTGTGCTATGGAGGGGTCTTGATGTACCCTTTTAATAGGTAACTTATCCAAATCATTTAAAACAAGGTTTTTAAAAACATTAATAGATGGAGGTAGAATACCTGGGTTGAACAAAGAGGGATTGCTCAATCCAGAATGTCTGACTGTTGTAGAATCAGGAATCTTGTTGGTTATACTAGGAGAGGACAAAAAATGTCTCTGAATGTGTAACTTGCGAATGAACTTCTGCACGTCAATGAATGTATTAAATTTGTTGAGTTTTCTTGGTGGGACAAATTTAAGGCCCTTATCTAAAATACGTTTTTCACTCACTGATAATGTTGCTGTACTAAGGTTAAAAATGCCCGCGCCTACTGTGTCCGTTTTCTTTTTGTGCTGGATGCGCCTCCCCCCTCTGGTGCCTCGTTTGGTTTTAGGTTTGCCCCGCGAATGGGGGTATCCCTGTGAAAATCCTGATGGTAAGGAGGCCCTGGTGGATAATTACGATTATATGGAGGTCTGGAGGGGGGCTCGTCATTGTATGTCATATAGGGAGGAGGGTCACGTTGAAAATCATAATGATCCTCGTCCCTAAAGTGATTGTGGAGGGCGGCCGTCCGCAAAATAGGGGCGTATGCGTGTAAACGTCAGCTGGTCCATCGCTATGTACGCCGTGACCTGTCATTTGGTTCGGCCTGACGTAACTGCGCCCTTTGTATACATATTTTTTCGCTTGTCCCGGATGTATGGGACTCTCTGCACATCACGGCGCATAAAGTGACGTAGTTACGTCACAAGCCATGACGCATGCGTAATGTCGTCACACATTTGAACGCTGAGATTCGCTCCGGCGCCATTCGCCATGCCCCGCGGCGTGTGACGTACACTAGGGGGAAATGGCGCCAATTTTGGACGCCCCTCCCCGCTCTCACATGCCTACATAGCGATGGACCAGCTGACGTTTACACGCATACGCCCCTATTTTGCGGACGGCCGCCCTCCACAATCACTCCCACATCCTGTCATGTGATATGTACATCGAGTGATTGGTGGAGGTTTCTCCGCTACACTGCACGCCATGACGTTTTCCGGTCACCTGATCGGAATCTCTGGCCTATGAAATAATACGTAATACCAGTTACCATGGTTACGAATATACAATTCTCGTCTGCACACCGCCAACAAATAAGCAAGAAACATCTAACTTACACAACGACCGATCATCATGAGATACCTCCTTCTTGATTCCCTCAGTTACATCTGTGACACAATACAAATGTGAATCAGTCCTCCCAGGCGATGGTATAACATAATCTATATTGAGGTAATGTTGTATGGCTAATAACTTCATATTAGTGTTAGATGTATTTCTGCACATGCCCTGTGGTTATATCAGACTCCTTTGGAAGAGGCCTAGATCAATATATGCAACTGATTTACTTGGTATATAGGTTATTTGATCCATCCTTCACCATCACCAAATCTAAATTAACTACTTACGTGAACAGAAGGGTTATATTAGATGATATGTGTACTTGATTATTGCGTTTGAACATATTTATCTTGACCTGATCTAATTGTTCATTGTATTTGTGAAAGGCGGTCCGTGACAGGAGTCTCCGCCCCTTTGTAGGCGGAACTGTCTCTGACCCCTTATATATTTGTTAGCAATGTGGCGGGCTCCAACATGCCCCTGTCGAAGACATTTATGTCGAAACGCGTTGGGCTAGCTGTTGGCACCCTACATTGCTTTTAACTTTATTTTACTCTATTTTTGTGATCACTAAGTCATTAATAACTTTTTGACTTCAATAAATCCGCATTTTATATCGTTTGACCCGCACCATGTGGAGCTCTTTTTTCTTTTTTCCCTTCTGTGTGGTTTAAACCCCCAAACATTTCCCTCCCCACTTGGGGTGATTGGAGTATTGGTGTAATGGACCGTGTCTGAGCTGGATTCCAAACTACCTCGATGTTCCATTTGTGAAACACGCCATTGAGTACACAGCTGTTTGAAGTTCCTCCACCAGTCTAACGGACCTCCCTCCATATACTCTCTGGTCCCAGAGTGAGACCTCAAGCCTTTTCAGACTCAACTGTCATATGACTTTGTGAGTCCAACAGAGCCGGTAAGAAGTATTTATCTACCCTCTTTTGACGTTTACAGACAAGCTGGCCTACATGAATATATCTGCTTAGTGACCTGTTTTTGCTTTATGACGGTCCAGTCATCTCCATACCAGCTCCATTGTGAAATTGGTGCCCATCTTATGGACTCTTTTCTCAAATTATTAATTATATGAATTTTTGTATTTGATTATTCTATAATCTATGTTGATTACACTTATTAATATTGAAGCGCTACACAAATTTTTTCCTTTGTATGCTGAACTTTGTTTGTTTTTAGTGTTAGCTGCTGTTTTTGGCTATTGAGGCCGCTTTGTTATATGTTTAACTTTAGCGCAGTGTTTTCCCCTTAACTTTATTTGACTTAATAAACACACTCACCTGTCCAGGGCGCCCGCGATGTCGGCCGCCCGAGGCCGACCCGTCCCTCGGCTCTCGGGTCCCGGCGCCGCCATCCCTTGTAAGGGAAACAGGCAGCGGAGCCTTATGGCTTCACTGCCCGTTTCCTACTGCGCATGCGTGAGTCCTGCAGCTACTACGCATGCGCGAGTCCCGCAGCGCTTTCTGAATGTGACGCGCTGTGTTCTGGAACACACAGTTCCCAGAACACAGCGCGACTCATTACCCAGAAGACGCCGCGACGAAGAGAGAAGACAGAAGATCTCCGCGGAGGAGGAAGAGGAAGATTAGGATAAAGTGCCTAGCAACAGGCATTTCTGGTAAGTAAAAAAAAAAAATTTTTTTCATTTTTTTTTTTTTAGATTTTTTGTAATTTTTAACATTTTTTTGTTTTTCAGGGTGGCCCTCCCCTTTAAGTGAAATGAAATGCAGCGCAAACTGCTAAAAGAAACAATGTTATGAATGCAAGTGAATCAAGTGTAAATACCACCTAAGGTACCACTAACAACAATAAAATGACAATGCAAATAAAGCAAATTATATGTAAATGAAGGGTGGTGACACCCTCTGCTGAGCAGGGTGTATCTAAACACCTTTCAATCCAATATTACCTGTAGGAACACATATTGTAAAATGTAGATTGAGTGGTGTTCATACATACCCTGCACCACAGAAGGTGTCATTATTGGGGGTCACCATTTTATATATACTGTTGTCATTGTAAGATTGCACTGAGCATTTCACATAGGTGGTTCTAGAGGCAAAAAACTTACTGTTGTAATATTGAATTGAGAGATGTTTAGATACACCGTGCTCAGCAGAGGGTGTCACCACCCTTCATATATACTAATTTGCATGAAGGATTTATTGTTTTTAGTGGTACCTTAGGTGGTATTTACACTCGATTCACATACATTTATAATATTGTCTTTTTAGAGGAATGTGCTGCATTTCATTTCACTTAATTCATTTACATAGGTGTAGGAACACACGTAAATGCTTGCAGCAATCAATGAAAGAGGAAGTAAACCCTTCCAAACAACTTGGACCTATAGGTAAGCCTAGATTAAGACTTACCTGTAGGTCCAAGCAATATCTCCTAAACCTATATGGTTTAGGAGATATTTGCCCGAAAATGGGCACCGCTGTCTACGGCGCATGCGCCGTAGACAGCGGCGCGCATGCGCACTAAATGCGGCAAATCCAAGAATGGATTTGCCAAATTTGTCGACTCCCGTGCGCATGCGCGGGAGTGACGTCATCGCGGCTTCGCCGTATGACAGCGGCGGAGCTGCGAGGCGCGACTCCCGTGCGCATGCGCGGGAGTGACGTCATCGCGGTTGCGCCGCTGTGATTGGTCGGAGCTGCGAGACGCCACAAGCAACATGGATGCGGCGGACTACAGGGGACATCGGCGACTTCGCTGGCTCCTGTGTCAGGTAAGTGACACATAATGAGCTACTATGCGATGCATAGTAGTCCATTATGCTTTACCTTTGCAGGGAAAAAAAGAGGAAGTAAACCCATCAGGGTTTACTTCCTCTTGAAGTAATCCATTTATTCACTGAGGGAGTATATATTATCCATTGTGTGCTGTTTTTTATATAATTATATGGCAGGTGTGTATGAGGCCTTAGGATTCACAAAGGTGTTGAAAATAAGTGGTTGCGTCATGTTTTATTTTGCCGCTTAAAATTTTCAAAATAGGTGGCAGATGTAGCTTTAAACGCTGCAGCTTTTTTAGGCTCCATGCACACTGAAGCTAAAAAAAAAGAAGCTTTTTCTGGATGCCAGATTGCTGGCAGAAAACGCTGGTTGAAAAACTTGCTTTTAACATCGTTTTGTACTAGCGTTTATGGGTGTTTTCAATAAAAATACACAGAGGACACTCCAAAAATCCCACAGTGCATTCCAAACTCCCACAATGCATTGAAAAAATAGAATGTCGAACACTAATTGACGCGTGTTTATGAGCGTTTATCGGGGTTTGTTGTTTTTGGCGGTGAAAAACGGTACTTTGAATGCGAATTTCTGGCGTTCAGAAAAAAGCCCATAAACTCCACTGCTCATTAAAGCTAAAAAACGTCCATGTGTGCATGGACACATAGGCTAATAGAGTGGAGTTTATGGGCTTTAAAAAAAAAAGCGCCCAAACTCCAATAAACTGCAGTTTATGAGCTCCAGTGTGCATGGAGCCTTAGCATGGGATTGTAGGTCACACTCCTTTTATTTATTTATTTATTTATTTATTTATTTATTTATTTTTTCACAAAGGAAAGACAATACAACAAATTGGTGTTTAAAATGGCCGCGGCACCTTTATTGGTATAAATAAATCAAATAATTTTATTCAAAATTAAACAGTGAAAGAATAAATTATATTACAAATTTAAAAAACAAATTCTAAACTCGCTCAGTCGTAGGACTCCAGCTATAAATGAATCAAATTATAAAATTGATCCAAGGGTGACATAACCACATAACGGTGCCAGCCACAAGGGAGGGAGGGGAGGGGAGCTCAAGCCTAAGCCACCTCAGGGCAAATGTGAGCGGTTAGTCACACAGGTAGCTTTTATAACCTCCTGCACCTGTGGAGAAAACATTTTTCCTGCTAGCTGCCTCGTGACAAGCCTGCTTTTTTTTTAACAAATATCTTTATTAAAATTAAATATAAAAAAAATATATACATATTTATTTTTTAACCCCTTCCCGCCGAGCGTACGCAGATCTGCGTACTCGGCTTCCGGGGTGTATACCGGGATGATGCCCGCACCTGCAGGCATCAGCCCGGTAACGTTTTCTTCAGCAGGCGATTGGCTTTCCAGCTATAACAACCGATGCAGCTAAAAGCCGCTTGGCTGTTA
Organism: Lithobates pipiens; assembly: GCF_037356315.1. Taxonomy (NCBI): domain Eukaryota; kingdom Metazoa; phylum Chordata; class Amphibia; order Anura; family Ranidae; genus Lithobates; species Lithobates pipiens. The sequence continues at coordinate 136,730,312 of NW_027507789.1, forward strand.
TGCCGGAAGAGCGGGAGGGGACGTCCCCCCTCCCGCTTCCTCCCGCCGCTGTTACCGGTGCTCCCGTTCGATCGGGAGCACCGATTCCGTGTGTGATGCCTCCAGCCGCTGGGGAGGAACTGGAACGAAGCCGTAATCGGCTTCGTTCCAGTCTCCTCATAGTAAACACAGAAGCGACGTCATGACGTCACGTCCCATTTACTCGGCTGCCAATGGCGCTGGTTTAAAAAAAATATATACGGTATTCAGAATCACCGTTTACGCCGATCTGAATACATTGAAGTGTAAAGGAGGGGTGGGGGTCTTTTAGACCCCCGATCCCTCCATAAAGAGTACCTGTCACCACCTATTACTGTCACAAGGGATGTTTACATTCCTTGTGACAGCAATAAAAGTGATCAAATTTTATTTTATTTTTTAAAACAATTTAGTCATTTTAAAATAAATAAAAAAATAATTATTTTTTTTAAAAGCGCCCGTCGTCCCGCGAGCTCGCGAAGCAAAGAAAACGCATACGGAAGTCGCGCCCGCATATGTAAACGGTGTTCAAATCACACATGTGAGGTATCACCGCGATCGTCAGAGTGAGAGCAATAATTCTAGTACTAGACCTCCTCTGTAACGCTAACCTGGTAACCGTAAAAATTTTTTAAAGCGTCACCTATTGATATTTTTAGACAATGTACTTTGTCGTCAATCCACAAGTGCGTGCGATTATAAAGTGAGACATGTTTGGTATCTATTTACTCAGCGTAACATTATCTTTCACATTATGCAAAAAAATTGGGCTAATTTTACTGTTTTTTTTTTAAATTCATGAAAGTGTCCCTTTTCCCAAAAAGTTGCGTTTAAAACACCGCTGCGCAAATACCGTGTGACATAAAATATTGCAACAATCACAGTTTTATTCTCTAGAGTCTCTGCTAAAAAAATATATATAATGTTTGGGGGTTCCAAGTAATTTTCTAGCAAAAAATATGGATTTTAACTTGTAAACACCAAATGCCAAAAATAGGCTTAGTCATGAAAGGGTTAAATAAACTTGAATCCATCGGCGGCCACAATCCCATGTTGTGGGCTCGGCTCCTCATTGTGCCCACTGTACATTGTCTCACATCACAAGTGGCAAAAAAAATGCTGCCTGCAGAGTTTGTCAGGCGTTGATATTTGCAACCAATTCCATTCACTTCTATTGAAATGCAACACAAGCATGCTGTGTTGGGTTTCACAATCGTTTAAATCTTTTTTTTTTATTTTAATGCAAAATTTTAATGCAAAAAAACACCATACGTAACCACTTTTTGTAAAATATAAAAGCGCAAAGTTACGCCGAGTAAATTGTGCATGCAATGGTGACAAAAAATGTAAATTTTACTATCCATAGGCAAAGATTTTCAAAGCCTTTACAGGTTTCCACTTTATATTTACAGAGGATTTTTGTTGCTAAAATTACTGCCCATGATCTGTCGTTTGCTATGATACCTCACATGTGTGAGACGATCGCTGTTTGTATGCGGGGCGAAAGCGAGTGTACGCCTTTGTGCGCAAGAAAGGGAGGACAGAGCATTCTAAAAAAAAAAATGATATATTATATCCAATCTCATAAACCGCTGCAGTGTGAACCCAGCCTTAAATGCTTAAAAGTGCAAAGGAGGGATTTGGGGTCTTATAGAGGACCTGCCACTTGCCTATTGCTGTCACAACACAAGGATGTTTACATTCCCTTTGACAGCAGTGATCCAAAAAAAGAATAAAAAAAGAAAAAAAGTGTAAAAAGAAAAAAAAAATGTGTGTATGTGTGTATGTGTGTGTGTATATATATTTATATATTATATATATATATATATATATATATATATATATATATATATACACACACATACATACACACATTTTTTTTTCTTTTTACACTTTTTCTTTTTTTTTTTCTTTTTTTGGATCACTGCTGTCAAAGGGAATGTAAACATCCTTGTGTTGTGACAACAATAGGCAAGTGGCAGGTCCTCTATAAGACCCTAAATCCCTCCTTTGCACTTATAAGCATTTAAGGCTGGGTTCACACTGCAGCGGTTTATGAGATTGGATGTGATTCGCACCGGACTGCAGTGCAAATCACATCTGATCTCTATGCGATGCAAGTTCAGCCATACAGATAGTATGGCTGAATTCACATTGCATCCGGCCTAAACTCGCACAGGACCTTTTTTTTGGTCCGCAGCAGAATTGGATCACATGGGTGTTCACACCATGCGATCCAATTCCTGTCCGAGTTTGCAGATCGCACTGCGATCTGCAAACTGATCTGGGGGTGTCATTAACGTTTCACTGACACTCCCAGCAGTTCGCATAGGGCAGTGTGAACTTCCGCCGGGAGGCATGCGATGCGGGAACCTGCAGTGGATTCACAGCGTTCCCGCATCGCTGCAATGTGAACCCAGCCTAAAACACCAAGCTCTGTATTTCTGAATGATAGGAAAAGGGGGAAGGCAGTTTCTAGCCCCCCCTTTTTCTCATGGGAGAGCGGCGGGAATGGTAGTTTCAAGTCCCCCCTGAAGAGCCTGCTGCTCTCAGGGGGAACACAGTAGGCTCACGTGGCTTGGAGAGGGGTACAGGGGACCTCTTCTGGGTCTCGTGTAAAAGCCAGAGAAAATCGAGTTAAATCTGGACAGATCCAGGCAGGCATCATCCTGGTACAACCACGGAAAGTCCAGCAATGTACGGGTACGTCTCTGAACAGGAAGTAGTTAAGTTCCTGTTGTGCTTTTCCCACACTAACATTCACTTTTCTAGTATGATAAAAGTGCATGAAAAATATAATTTAAAGGGAACTATCTATTTGTTTACCTCCCTACTCTGCGTTTTTTAAAAATCCTACTTGCTGCATTTTTGGTTCCACTGTTTAAAAAAATGCACCAAAAACGCAAAGTCCATTATCGTCTATGCAATGCACCAAAAATGCACCACACATTTTTTTCAAGTGTATTATTTTTAGTCGAATGTCAATTGTTTTTTCTCAGGTGACTGAGCATGAAAACACATATAAAATGCATATGTGCTGCAATTAGTTATAACACAACAATTAAAAATGTGCTAAAAGCACGATGTGTGTTTTCTAAACATCAGATTGCGTTTACAACGCACAGTGTGAATGGGCCCTAGAAGCTGCTCTTTCACACATGCGGACAGTATGTCCGTATTTCATCCATCCGTTTGCGGATGAAATACAGACATACATGCATCCCTATAGGATAGCGGGTGAACATCCGCAGACACCCGCTATTGTCCGCCTCCGCAATTGTCCGATTCTGCAGACGGAGGAAAATCCTATTTTTCTATCCATCTGCAGAGCGGATCTGATGAACACGGACAGACGGTCCCTGCTCATCCGATCCCCCATAGAGGAGAGCGGAGAGCTGACAGGGTGGTCCGTTCACAGTGTGCGGAGACCGCCCTATCTGCCGCCAGCTCAGCGGGGACAACGGAGCGATCCCCACTGAGCGAGCGGATCATCACGGGGTGGATCATTACTGATCCGCCCCGTGTGAAAGGGGCCTTATGGCCCTTTCACACAGGCTTTTTTTCTGATCAGGTCCATCTGTCAGTTTTTCAGGTGGACTTGATTGGACTCTCCATTCACATCTGAGCATTTTGGAGCTTGAAGCCTGAAGCTACAAAACGCTGGAGGGGAAAAAAATCAATTATTTTCTATGGAGATGGTTCACATCTCCACTCCAAAACGCCTGAAGCTCAAATAAGTTCTGGAACTTTTTTTAGGCAGATCTGGGCATTTTTCTGCTTTTTACATTGGTGGCCTTTGACCTTCACATAATTGCACGACTTTCTGCCAGAAAACGCCACGCTCAGGTGTGAATGGGGCCTAATGGAGCAGCAGATGACATGTCCGCTGACACCCGCTTCTATCCGATCCGATCCTGTCTGCCAAATCTAGACGGATGGCGACCCTATTTTCCATCTATCTGGAGGATAAAAAACAGGTGGTCCGTTTTTATCCGATCTCCCCATAGAGGAGAGCAGGATTCTGAAAAATCTCAACACAGTGAGTGGAGACGGACCTGTCATATGCCTGCTCAGCGGGGATTAGCGGATCGATCCCCTGCTGAGCAAAGTAGAGTCTGTCAGATGGCCAATCCATGTGAAAGGACCCTAATGCCCTGTACACACGGTCGGACTTTCTGACGGAAAATGTGCGATTGGATCATGTTGTTGGAAAATCAGATCGTGTGTGGGCTCCATCTGACTTTTTCCGTCTGAATTTCTGACACACAAAGTTTAAGAGTAGAATCTAAAATTTTACAACAACAAAATCAGATTGTTTAAATTCCGATCATCTGTAGACAACTCCAACGGACAAAGTGCCACGCATGCTCAGAATAAATTACGAGACAAAAGCTATTGGCTACTGGCCTCTTTATAGGCCCGTCGTACGTGTTGTACGTCACCTCATTCTGAATGATTGGATTTCCCGACAACTATGTGCGACCGTGTGTATGCAAGACAAGTTTGGGCCAAAATCTGTTGGAAAAAATCAGATGGATTTTGTTGTCGGAATGTATGATCGTGTGTACAGGGCATTAGAATTCAAAGAGCACTTAGCTCTCGTTCACACTGAACACAGCTTTGAAATCATGTGGCTTAATCTGAAGCAGCGCAATTTCAAAGCAGCATGTCCAGGTGACTTTGGGTGCGACTGTTGTGGAAATTTTTTTTAAAAAGAGAGTGTATTCGCACATACAGATGTTGGTGGAAGACCATTGGCTGCGGAAACCTCCCTGTGGACAAGGCAGATCTGCTCACTCTTTTAGGGATGTTCATTTATGCCTCACCAAGACACCAGCCACCTTATGGCGATTGCATTAAAGCTCCTAGCAAACAGATCTGCGTACATGGGAACAATAGCATAACCATACAAAAATTATGGCCCACTGAGCCATGATAGAGTACGGCTCATGTCAGTGGTAGCAGTGGGAATATGTACACGATCATATTCAGAGCCCTGTAAATAGAGTTTAAATTGTGACGCACTTTGTGTGTCAACAGGAAGCTAGCCACATGGCTCTGCACACGTCACTATTGGAAGGCTTTTTGAATATATACATGTGTGTGATTGGTTCTTTTGAAGGAATACAAGTGTCTGATTGGATGATTCTGAAGATACCACCTTCCTTTGTTATTCATGTTTTATAGTATAAATAAAGAGAGCAGATCACGCTAGGGAGGATTTTGCTAAGCTCAACATGATACCAGTGTCTGTCTGTGTTACTTGGTTGGTGTCAGAAGCACTGTGGGCTGCATCTGCAGTGCCCACGTCGCTGGTCACCAAAATTGAACCCCTCAATTCCCTGCCATTACTCTGCAACACTCTGTAATAACCTGCAACACTCTGCAATACCCTGCAACACCCGCCAATACCCTGCAACACCCGCCAACACCCTGCAACACTCTGCAATGCTCTGCAAGACCCGCCAATACCCTGCAATGCTCTGCAACGCAATACTCTGCAACGCCATACTCTGAGATACCCAGCCATACTCAGAGATACGGTAGATAGAGGTGAGATGCGGGGTCTTATTGACCCCATATCTCACTGTAAAGAGGACCTGTCATCCCATATTTCTATTACAAGGGATGTTTACATTCCTTGTAATAGGAATAAAAGTGATCAAAAAACGTATTTTTGGGGGAAAAAATGTCAAACTAAAATAAATAAAGTAAAATGAACAATACATTTTTTTTATTTTTTTTAAAGCGCCCCTGTCCCCATGTGCTCGCATGCAGAAGCGAACGCATACGTAAGTCCCGCCCACATATGAAAACGGTGTTCAAAACACACATGTGAGGTATCGCTGCGAAGAGCAATAATTCTAGCCCTAGTCCTTCTCTGTAACTCAAAACATATAACCAGTAAAAAAAATAAAATAATCGTCACTTATGGGGATTTTTAAGTAGCAACGTTTGGCGCCATTCCACGAGCGTGTGCAATTTTGAAGAGTGACATGTTAGGTATCTATTTACTCAGCTTAACTTCATCTTTCACATTATGCAAAAATTGGGCTAACTTTACTGTGTTTTTTTTTTTAAGCACAAAACTGTTTTTTTTTCCCCCAAAAAAAGCATTTGAAAAATACTGTGCGAGATAAAAAGTTGCAACGACCACCTTTGTATTCTCCAGGGTGTTTGCTAAAAAAACATATATAATGTTTTGGGATTCTATGTAATTTTCTAGCAAATAAATGATGATTTTTACATGTAGGAGAGAAATGTCAGAATTGTCCTGGGTGCTCCAGAACGCCTGATGGCGCTCCCTGCATGTTGGGCCTCTGTATGTGGCCACACTGTGTAAAAGTCTCATACATGTGGTATCGCCGTACTCGGGAGTAATAACAGAATGTGTTTTGGGGTGTAATTTGTGGTATGCATATGCTGTGTGTGAGAAATAAACTGATAATATGACAATTTTGTGAAAAAAATCTTATGCAAAGAATTGTGGGAAAAAATTACAACTTCAAAAAACTCATCATGCCTCTTACTAAATACCTTGGAATGTCTTCTTTCCAAAAAGGGGTCATTTTGGGGGGTATTTGTACTTTTCTGGCATGTTAGGGTCTCAAGAATTGAAATAGACCGTCAGTAATTCAGGTGTGTTCAATTTTCAGATATTGGCTTCATAGCTTGTGGACTCTATAACTTTCACAAAGACCATATATTATCCACCAATTTGTACTTATTTTTACCAAAGATATGTAGTAGTATAAATTTTGGCCAAAATTTATGAAGAAAAAAATTATTAATCTGCTAATTTTTATAACAGAAACAAAGAAAAATTCATTTTTTTACAGAATTTTCTTTTTTTTTTCTTTTATAGCACAAAAAATAAAAAACAGAGGGGTGATTAAATACCACCAAAAGAAATCTGCATTTGTGTGAAAAAAAGGACAAAAATTTCATATAGGTCCAGTGTTGCATGACTGAGTAATTGTCATTCAAAATGTGAGAGCACCGAAAGCTGAAAATTAGTCTGGTTATTAAGGGTGTTTAAGTGCCCAGTGGTCAAGTGGTTAAAAGACTGCAAAAACTGGGGCATAAAAGGAAATGAAATAAAGTCTCATGCACACTTGGTGTTTAGCCCTAGCGCATGAGATTAGGAGATTTTGGTGTGGGCATAAAGCACAGCTGGCAGCCTGTCAGTTCAATAACAGGTTAAAAGCTGCTGCAGCTGGGGGGCGTGGCGACCGCCGAGCGAGATGGCCAAATAGGAGATAGCTCCGACAGACGCTGGGGGAATCAGTACACATACGGCGGCTTTAGGAAGCATCGCGAGCGGCATTCATTTCTTTTGCCCGCGGAGGCTCTCCACGATCAACGGAGCATGGGAAAAAGACAGCCCGAACATCCGCAAGCGGCGAAATTGCCGGACTTCTTCCCAGCACAGCAGCGTGGCCCACAACAACATGGCGATGGAAGACATGTCGTCTCTACTCAGGGAGAGGCAACGCAGGTAAGCTCGGCGGAGCTACAGAGCACTGTACGGGGCACGGAAGGGAATAAGAGTTATTCACATCACACTGACTCCAGCGCTTCTTCCTCCCCATCTGAGTCACCTCAAGCGAGGAGCCCAGTGAAATCAAAACCCAGGCTGGACTCTGATTTACAACAAGTGTTCCCTGACCCCACACTAGCAATGGAGGTGAGCAGCGCACATTCTCAGGAACCTATTGCTAGCACACAATATGATCCTATGGCCCAATTTCCTACCACAGGCCAGCCACTCTCGGATAGTACTATAAAAGAGATGCTGATTTCATTACGCTCATCCATTCAATCTGACATGATAACCTGTATACAACAATGCAGAGAGGAAATTAAAGACATTGGTGACAGGGTGCATCAAGTTGAAAATCGCATGACTGAAGTTACGTCTTCTTTCAACACCCTGGTTGATTCTCATTATGATCAACAACAACAGATTTCTAAAATACTCACCAAACTGGCAGACCTCGAAGATCGCTCACGCAGGAACAATTTAAAACTCAGAGGAATTCCTGAAACGATTGCTGCACCACAACTATTACAGTTTGTTCAGGACATGTTCCACGCTGTGGTCCCATCCCTCTCACCCACAGATCTCATGATCGATAGGATCCACAGAGTCCCAAAACCTGCATTCCTCGCTCAAGAGGTCCCCAGAGATGTGCTGCTAAGAATGCACTTTTTTTGGCGAAAGAAAAATTTCTAGAAGCCTTTTCGGAAAGCAGAGAACCTACCGACCCAGGCCACCAGTCTCCAAGTTTTACCTGACCTTTCTCAACATACGCTCCAACAACGCCGTAACATGGCGACGCTTACAAAAGCTCTGAGAAACAATCAGTTGATCTATAGATGGAAATATCCAGCCAAGCTCATTATTTCTTATAAAGGTGCAAATCACACCGTCAACTCTTTGGATGAGGGGATTAAGTTACTGAATAATTGGCAAATTTTGATACCTGAACAAAATCAAGAATCGCTTGCTTTCCAGCATCACCAACCAGTCACCAAGAAGATTTCACCAGACTGGAAAGTTATGCCGCAACGCAATTCCTCATCCAGACATAAGTGACATGCCCGGATTAGTTTCGTGCTGCTTCGTTTCAGTCAACTTACTCGACAGCATTCCCCCAGCGGTCGAGCACATTGTGGTACCTAACACCGTACCGAGACCCCATTGTTTTTGAGGCAGAAATGCCTGTCCATTGGACCTTTCTTAATTACCCTTTTCTCAGTTGCCCTCGTTTTGGGCCAATTAACAAGCGACCTAAGTTCCCCGTTGGGACCGCAACATTATCTACTCATTTGTTTTCCATAAACTGGATCCCTCATTTGTTAGTCATTGGGAGCTTACAGAAGAAGTACAAGGAGAGCTCTATTGAACTGTTACAATCCAGCAGCGTCATATGCAGAACACTAAGGAATATTCATGCCATCCCATCGGATCAGACTCTTCCATCTCGCACCCTGACAAGTTTGAAGACAGTGATCGACAGTATCAGGTTCATTGTGATGGAAATTTAAGGTTTTATCGATAAACGCAAGAGGCTTAAATCACCCTGCCAATAGAAGATCGGTTTGGAAAGAAGCTTTATCCCATGGGCAGATATCCTGGCTATACAGGAAACCCATTTCCATGCTCTTAATACCCCAAAATGTTCCCATCCGAACTTTCCACAGATTTTCCAGGCCTCAGCTCAAGGGAAGAAGAGGGGAGTGATGTTGGCTATAAGGGACTCCATACCTTTTGTTTTAAAGCGGTCAGTAATTGACCCAGAGGGTTGTTTCATAATATTGGTTTGCACTATTGATAACATGCTAGTAACGTTGACTAATGTGTATGTTCCAAACTCGCATCAAATCAAATTTATTAGGAAAATCATTTAAAAAATTCAACAGGTGCGTGAGGGGAACATACTAATCTGTGGGGATTTTAACACAATTATGGACAGTAAGATGGATACCACTTCGCTGACACGGAGACATTATCCCCAGTTAGGGAATCTCCTTGCCAGGGAAGAACTTTTTGATGCGTGGAGGTGCAAAAACGCTAACGATAAATCATATACCTTTTATTCCCCTAGACATAACTCGTACTCGAGAATTGACATGTACTTGGTGGACAAGTTACTGTTGCAAAGGGTCTCCAATTCTGAGATCCTGGGAATAACCTGGTCTGACCACGCTCCAATTTTGATTCAGATTGAGGGGGGAGTTCTTATGCAAAATCTCGTATTTGGAGATGTAACAACAAAGTGATACAAGACCCGGAATTTCATAGGGAAATATCCCAAAACATAGAACAATTTTTTGAGCTGAACACAGATGAGGCAACCAATACATTTACCAACTGGAATGCTCATAAGGCATTCATGAGGGGCATTTTTATTAAAATCAATGCCAGATTAAAACGGAAGTACTCAGCCTCTCTATCGGAGCTCCTTAATAAAATTCATACATTGGAGACACAAAATCAATTATGCCCTTCCACATCTTTAGCATCCGCCCTATCCGATTTAAGAAATAAATTAAGAGAACTGTTGTGCACACAATATGACCATTATTTACGGAAATTAAAACTCAGTTACTATGCAAACAATAATAAAGCAGGGAAACTGTTAGCTAATAGATTAAAAACTCAAAGAACTAGGACTCGAATTTCGTATATATATCACCCTACTACGTCATCCAAATTACTAAATCCGCAAGAAATTGCCGACGCGTTTGCAGATTAATACTCTGCTTTATATAATTTGAAATCAGATAGTGAAACACCCCAACCCACTTCGGAAAGCATTGACCAATTTTTATCCAAATTAAAACTACCCACCCTATCGGAGAGCCAATTAGATATACTGAACCGTTCACATCGGAGGAAATAGAGAAAATAATCCTTTCATTGCCCTCAGAAAAAGCCCCTGGCCCGGATGGCCTAACTAATGCATATTATAAAACGTTTAAACAATCACTAATTCCCAACTTAACTAGATTATTCAATAAAATAATGACAACGGGAAAGGTACCTGGGGAGATGTTAAATGCCTACATACCCACCATTCCCAAACCAGGTAAAAGCCCTGATGTACCAGCGAACTTTCACCCAATCTCTCTTCTTAACACGGATATTAAACTGTACGCCAAGACACTAGCCACTAGACTATACGATATCCTACCTTCCCTAATAAATCAGGACCAAACGGGCTTTACCAAAGGCCGACAAACTACTGATGCCACTAGACGCCTTATTAACATCACTCATTTGGCAGCCTCCAAAAGAACGCCTTCTCTGCTCCTTTCTTTGGATGCAGAGAAGGCGTTCGATCGTATACATTGGGGCTACATGGAAAAAGTTTTATGTAAGTTTGGCTTCAAAGAACAAATTCTATCTGCTATTTTAGCACTTTATTCCAGTCCAACAGCTCAAGTTCTTACGTCGGGCCTTATTTCAAAGAAATTCAAAATTACTAATGGTACTCGCCAGGGGTGTCCGTTATCACCATCTATCTTCAATCTAATGATGGAACCTTTAGCTGAAACTATCAGATCTCATCCCCATATATCAGGCTTTAAAATGAATCATACTTCGCATATAATAAACTTATTTGCGGACGATGTTATTTTACTTTTATCAAACCCACTAGTGTCACTCCCTTTTGCACATGATGTCCTCCGCACATTCAGTAATCTTTCCTATTATAAAGTAAATTTCAACAAATCAATCATTCTGGACCTTGGCCTAAACTTGCATACTCGTACCCATCTTGAAAAACATCTTCCATATAGTTGGGCAAAAGAAGCCATTCCCTATCTAGGCATTATGATAACGGCCAACGTTTCCCAATTAGCAGAAGCAAATATTAAACCACTTATAAGTGATATTCGAGCTCTTCTGGCTCGACTAGCAAAAATAGAGGTTTCCTGGGTTGGTAGGATTTCAGCCTTTAAGATGTTAGCTCTTCCGAAAATTCTATACATTTTTCGTACAATCCCAGTTCCACTCAAAATGGCATATCTTAATGAACTACAAAAATTGCTCAGACAATATGTGTGGCAGGGGAAAAGAGCACGATGTCCACATTTTCATCTTATTCAGCATAGGAAAACGGGTGGTATAGGGTTGCCAGATATAAAAGATTACTATTGGGCCAATTTATTAAATCAAATTAAACAAGGGTTTGATCCGCAAAACGCACCTCATTGGGTGGGCATGGAGTTGGCACTTTTCATGGTAACAAATATTGGTCATTTACTCTTAGCGGACAGCTGGAAACCTTCTAACATAACAAATCTCCCTCCCACCACACAAGCATCAATACTTGCATGGAGATTTTTAATCTCTAATATAAAATGTCGGTCTCCCTCATCCCCCCTCAGATTTCCGGTGGAAACATTACATACCCTCCTCCCATATAGCTCCTTTACAAAATGGAAAGAAAAAGGATTACTCTGGGTAGATGAATTGATAGAAAATGATTCCCCTGTATCATTTAATTCCTTACAGAAGAAATATGATCTCCCTAGCTACAACGTACATTTATACCAGCAGTTTCATTCATTATTTTCCAAATGCCCTCCTCCAGGTATCTACATACACCCTGCAATCTGGCAGTTCTATACATCTCCAGATCACAATAGGAAAGGTATAGGATTCTTCTATAATTTAATTCAACAGAAGCTGGAGTTCACTAAAACCCCTCCTATGAAGGCGTGGGAAAAAGATCTTAATCAAGTTTTTAACCCCGAAAAATGGTCTTCCATGTTAAAAATCATATATTCTTCCTCGCACTGCATTAATCACTGGGAAATGGCACAAAAAATCCTCGCGAGATGGTACAGGACACCTGACCAACTTGCCAGGATGTTTCCCTCACACTCCTCCTTATGCTGGAGAGATTGTGGAAATCCAGGCACAATCTTTCACATCTTTTGGAACTGCAAAAACCTCTCCAGCTACTGGAGGAAAATTTTTAGTATAGCTTCAGAAATAACCGGGATCTTGAGATCCCCGGATCCTGCTTTAGCTATTCTTCTCTTGGGAATAGATGATTACCCTCCACAGTATAGAACTGTACTGGTCCACCTAATGAACACGGCTAAGCTAGTGATAGCCAGACACTGGAGAAGTAAGTTCTCCCCTAACCCGTCAGAGGTGGTAGCACAGGTGAACGTTAATTATCACTTTGAAAAAAATGTTAGCAATTAGGAATGACTCTTGCTTAATATTTGATAAGAGATGGAGATGTTGGAAAACATGGTATAAAAAATGACTAATGTGAATAATTTATCATTCTTTTTGCGGTTTGTTTCTGCAACGGTACATGTACTGCACATAATTAGCATATGAGGTTGGTTGTACAATATGAGAGATGAGGAGGGGTGGGTGGCGTGCTTCTGCCCTGTCGATACAGCAAGTTCCCGGAAGGGGTGTCGGCAGGGCGGGAGGTGGGCACTCGCCTTCCTTGGGCACACGTAAGACTATCAAGGACCCATTGCCGTTCCTTTTTGTTTTTTTTTCTCTTCTCTCCTCTTTTCTATTTTTTTGCTTCCCCCTTGTACTAAGACTTGTGTTAAGTGACATTATGTGGAAGCTCCAATATCAAAGTTGGAAAATAACAATGTCTTTGTATTGTTTTGTTAGGCCGCGTACACACGCGCGGACTGTTCGCCCAACTTTGTCCGTCCAACAGTTTCGGCAAACAGTCCGCTCAAACTTAGCATGGACGGACATGGCCACACACGACGGACGAACAGTTTGCTGAAACCGTGCGCGATGACGTGAACGGCACGTACGACGGGACGAAAAATACGACGTCCTATACACTGCAATGCAACCTTCCGACGTGGAAATCCTTTCTGAGCATGCGCGAGACTTAGTTGGCCGAACAAGCCTACACACGAGCGAACAGTCCGCTGAAACCTTGTTTCAGCGGACAGTTTTTCGGAATTTCCGTAAGACCTTGTTCGTCCAACTGTCCGCTGAAACTGTCCGCTGAAGCCCCACACACGAGCGGACTGTCCGCCCAAACACTGTTCAGCGGACAAGGTTGGGCGAACAGTCCGCGCGTGTGTACGCGGCCTTAAACATCCTGTATGCTTGGATTTTGTTAAAACTCAAATAAAAAATATTTACCAAAAAAAAAAAAAAAAAAGCTGCTGCAGCTGGACAGGGAACTAATCAATACTCATGTTTAGTGTCGCTAAACACTGCCATGACTTGTCATGCAACTTGAGAGTTCAAAGTTGCTTGACAAGTTGCATCCCATTAACAGCAATGGAACCGTTCTAATCGGTGGGACGTCATCGTGACTTGCATTGACTTTTGGCAATGAAGTCACAAGAAAGCCGTAATTAAGTTGCGCAGGATGTCGGCTGTTCAATTCCCGTAGATGTGAACCGGCACTTAGGACAGCATGCAGCAGATATGAATTCCCGGAACAGAGATTGGTTGTATTCTGAGCACTCATCCCTGGGCACATGCTGTCATAAATGTTACTAACACTTGGTCACTATCCAGCTGAAGTAGCTTGTACAGACTGGTGGCTGCAGGGCTGGATGTTGTACTCATGTCTTCCACAGGCAACCCAACCCTATAATCTCATGTAGTGTGGCTAAATGCCAAGTGTATTAAGTGAAATGAAATGCAGCGCAAACTGCTAAAAGAAACAATGTTGTGAATCAAGTGTAAATACCACCTAAGGTACCACTAACAACAATAAAATGACAATGCAAATAAAGCAAATTATATGTAAATGAAGGGTGGTGACACCCTCTGCTGAGCAGGGTGTATCTAAACACCTTTCAATCCAATATTACCTGTAGGAACACATATTGTAAAAATGTAGATTGAGTGGTGTTCATACATACCCTGCACCACAGAAGGTGTCATTATTGGGGGTCACCATTTTATATATACTGTTGTCATTGTAAGATTGCACTGAGCATTTCACATAGGTGGTTCTAGAGGCAAAACACTTACTGTTGATATATTGAATTGAGAGATGTTTAGATACACCGTGCTCAGCAGAGGGTGTCACCACCCTTTATATATACTAATTTGCATGAAGGATTTATTGTTTTTAGTGGTACCTTAGGTGGTATTTACACTCGATTCACATACATTTATAATATTGTCTTTTTAGAGGAATGTGCTGCATTTCATTTCACTTAATTCATTTACATAGGTGTAGGAACACACGTAAATGCTTGCAGCAATCAATGAAGTAATCCATTTATTCACTGAGGGAGTATATATTATCCATTGTGTGCTGTTTTTTATATAATTATATGCCAGGTGTGTATGAGGCCTTAGGATTCACAAAGGTGTTGAAAATAAGTGGTTGCGTCATGTTTTATTTTGCCGCTTAAAATTTTCAAAATAGGTGGCAGATGTAGCTTTAAACGCTGCAGCTTTTTTAGGCTCCATGCACACTGAAGCTAAAAAAAAAAAAAAAGAAGCTTTTTCTGGATGCCAGATTGCTGGCAGAAAACGCTGGTTGAAAAACTTGCTTTTAACATCGTTTTGTACTAGCGTTTATGGGTGTTTTCAATAAAAATACACAGAGGACACTCCAAAAATCCCACAGTGCATTCCAAACTCCCACAATGCATTGAAAAAATAGAATGCCGAACACTAATTGACGCGTGTTTATGAGCGTTTATCGGGGTTTGTTGTTTTTGGCGGTGAGAAACGGTACTTTGAATGCGAATTTCTGGCGTTCAGAAAAAAGCCCATAAACTCCACTGCTCATTAAAGCTAAAAAACGTCCATGTGTCCATGGACACATAGGCTAATAGAGTGGAGTTTATGGGCTTTAAAAAAAAAAACACGCCCAAACTCCAATAAACTGCAGTTTATGAGCTCCAGTGTGCATGGAGCCTTAGCATGGGATTGAAGGTCACACTCCTTTTATTTATTTATTTATTTTTTCACAAAGGAAAGACAATACAACAAATTGGTGTTTAAAATGGCCGCGGCACCTTTATTGGTATAAATAAATCAAATAATTTTATTCAAAATTAAACAGTGAAAGAATAAATTATATTACAAATTTAAAAAAACAAATTCTAAACTCATTCAATCGTAGGACTCCAGCTATAAATGAATCAAATTATAAAATTGATCCAAGGGTGACAAAACCACATAACGGTGCCAGCCACAAGGGAGGGAGGGAAGGGGAGCTCAAGTCTAAGCCACCTCAGGGTAAATGTGAGCGGGGCGGGGCGAAAGCGAGTGTACGCCTTTGTGCGCAAGAAAGGGAGGACAGAGCATTCTAAAAAAAAAAAATGATATATTATATCCAATCTCATAAACCGCTGCAGTGTGAACCCAGCCTTAAATGCTTAAAAGTGCAAAGGAGGGATTTGGGGTCTTATAGAGGACCTGCCACTTGCCTATTGCTGTCACAACACAAGGATGTTTACATACCCTTTGACAGCAGTGATCCAAAAAAAGAAGAAAAAAAAGAAAAAGTGTAAAAAGAAAAAAAAATGTGTGTATGTATGTGTATATATATATATATATATATATATATATATATATAAAATATATATACACACACATACACACATTTTTCTTCTTTTTACACTTTTGCTATATATATATATATATATATATATATATATACATATATATATATATATATATATATATATATATATATATATATATATATATATATATAGCAAAAGTGTAAAAAGAAGAAAAATGTGTGTATATGTGTGTGTATATATATTTAATATATATATACACATACATACACACATTTTTTTTTCTTTTTACACTTTTTCTTTTTTTTTTTTGGATCACTGCTGTCAAAGGAAATGTAAACATCCTTGTGTTGTGACAACAATAGGCAAGTGGCAGGTCCTCTATAAGACCCCAAATCCCTCCTTTGCACTTATAAGCATTTAAGGCTGGGTTCACACTGCAGCGGTTTATGAGATTGGATGTGATTCGCACCGCACTGCAGTGCAAATCACATCTGATCTCTATGCGATGCAAGTTCAGCCATACAGACAGTATGGCTGAATTCACATTGCATCCGGCCTAAACTCGCACAGGACTCTTTTTTTGGTCCGCAGCAGAATTGGATCACATGGGTGTTCACACCATGCGATCCGATTCCTGTCTGAGTTTGCAGATCGCACTGCGATCTGAAAACTGATCTGGGGGTGTCATTAACGTTTCACTGACACTCCCAGCAGTTCGCATAGGGCAGTGTGAACTTCCGCCGGGAGGCATGCGATGCGGGAACCTGCAGCGGATTCACAGCGTTCCCGCATCGCTGCAATGTGAACCCAGCCTAAAACACCAAGCTCTGTAATTCTGAATGATAGGAAAAGGGGGAAGGCAGTTTCTAGCCCCCCCTTTTCCTCATGGGAGAGGGGCGGGAATGGTAGTTTCAAGTCCCCCCTGAAGAGCCTGCTGCTCTCAGGGGGAACACAGTAGGCTCACGTGGCTTGGAGAGGGGTACAGGGGACCTCTTCTGGGTCTCGTGTAAAAGCCAGAGAAAATCAAGTTAAATCTGGACAGATCCAGGCAGGCATCATCCTGGTACAACCACGGAAAGTCCAGCAATGTACGGGTACGTCTCTGAACAGGAAGTAGTTAAGTTCCTGTTGTGCTTTTCCCACACTAACATTCACTTTTCTAGTATGATAAAAGTGCATGAAAAATATAATTTAAAGGGAACTATCTATTTGTTTACCTCCCTACTCTGCATTTTTTAAAAATCCTACTTGCTGCATTTTTGGTTCCACTGTTTAAAAAAATGCACCAAAAACGCAAAGTCCATTATCGTCAATGCAATGCACCAAAAATGCACCACACATTTTTTTCAAGTGTATTATTTTTAGTCAAATGTCAATTGTTTTTTCTCAGGCGAATGAGCATGAAAACACATATAAAATGCATATGCGCTGCAATTAGTTATAACACAACAATTAAAAATGTGCTAAAAGCACGATGTGTGTTTTCTAAACATAAGATTGCGTTTACAACGCACAGTGTGAATGGGCCCTAGAAGCTGCTTTAGGCCCCTTTCACACATGCGGACAGTATGTCCGTATTTCATCCATCCATTTGCGGATGAAATACAGACATACATGCATCCCTATGGGATAGCGGGTGTCTGCGGATGAACACCCGCAGACACCCGCTATTGTCCACCTCCGCAATTGTCTGATTCTGCAGACGGAGGAAAATCCTATTTTTCTATCCATCTGGAGAGCGGATCTGAAGAACACGGACAGACGGTCCCTGCTCATCCGATCCCCCATCGAGGAGAGCGGAGAGCTGACAGGGTGGTCCGTTCACAGTGTGCGGAGACCGCCCTGTCTGCCGCCAGCTCAGCGCGGACAACGGAGCGATCCCCACTGAGCGAGCGGATCATCACAGGGTGGATCATTACTGATCCGCCCCGTGTGAAAGGGGCCTTATGGCCCTTTCACACAGGCTTTTTTTCTGATCAGGTCCATCTGTCAGTTTTTCAGGTGGACTTGATTGGACTCTCCATTCACATCTGAGCATTTTGGAGCTTGAAGCCTAACGCTACAAAACGCTGAAGGGGAAAAAAATCTATTATTTTCTATGGAGATGGTTCACATCTCCACTCCAAAACGCCTGAAGCTCAAATAAGTTCTGGAACTTTTTTTAGGCAGATCTGGGCGTTTTTCTGCTTTTTACATTGGTGGCCTTTGACCTTCACATAATTGCACGACTTTCTGCCGGAAAACGCAGATGACATGTCTGCTGACACCCGCTTCTATCCGATCCGATCCTGTCTGCCAAATCTAGACGGATGGCGACCCTATTTTCCATCCATCTGGAGGATAAAAAAAATGAACAGGTGGTCTGTTTTTATCCGATCTCAACATAGAGGAGAGCAGGATTCTGAAAAATCTCAACACAGTGAGTGGAGACGGGCCTGTCATATGCCTGCTCAGCGGGGATTAGCGGATCGATCCCCTGCTGAGCAAAGTAGAGTCTGTCAGATGGCCCATCCATGTGAAAGGACCCTAATGCCCTGTACACACGGTCGGACTTTCTGACGGAAAATGTGCGATCGGATCATGTTGTTGGAAAATCCAATCGTGTGTGGACTCTTTTTTTGGTCCGCAGCAGAATTGGATCACATGGGTGTTCACACCATGCGATCCGATTCCTGTCCGAGTTTGCAGATCGCACTGCGATCTGAAAACTGATCTGGGGGTGTCATTAACGTTTCACTGACACTCCCAGCAGTTCGCATAGGGCAGTGTGAACTTCCGCCGGGAGGCATGCGATGCGGGAACCTGCAGCGGATTCACAGCGTTCCCGCATCGCTGCAATGTGAACCCAGCCTAAAACACCAAGCTCTGTATTTCTGAATGATAGGAAAAGGGGGAAGGCAGTTTCTAGCCCCCCCTTTTCCTCATGGGAGAGCGGCGGGAATGGTAGTTTCAAGTCCCCCCTGAAGAGCCTGCTGCTCTCAGGGGGAACACAGTAGGCTCACGTGGCTTGGAGAGGGGTACAGGGGACCTCTTCTGGGTCTCGTGTAAAAGCCAGAGAAAATCAAGTTAAATCTGGACAGATCCAGGCAGGCATCATCCTGGTACAACCACGGAAAGTCCAGCAATGTACGGGTACGTCTCTGAACAGGAAGTAGTTAAGTTCCTGTTGTGCTTTTCCCACACTAACATTCACTTTTCTAGTATGATAAAAGTGCATGAAAAATATAATTTAAAGGGAACTATCTATTTGTTTACCTCCCTACTCTGCATTTTTTAAAAATCCTACTTGCTGCATTTTTGGTTCCACTGTTTAAAAAAATGCACCAAAAACGCAAAGTCCATTATCGTCAATGCAATGCACCAAAAATGCACCACACATTTTTTTCAAGTGTATTATTTTTAGTCAAATGTCAATTGTTTTTTCTCAGGCGAATGAGCATGAAAACACATATAAAATGCATATGTGCTGCAATTAGTTATAACACAACAATTAAAAATGTGCTAAAAGCACGATGTGTGTTTTCTAAACATAAGATTGCGTTTACAACGCACAGTGTGAATGGGCCCTAGAAGCTGCTTTAGGCCCCTTTCACACATGCGGACAGTATGTCCGTATTTCATCCATCCATTTGCGGATGAAATACAGACATACATGCATCCCTATGGGATAGCGGGTGTCTGTGGATGAACACCCGCAGACACCCGCTATTGTCCACCTCCGCAATTGTCTGATTCTGCAGACGGAGGAAAATCCTATTTTTCTATCCATCTGGAGAGCGGATCTGAAGAACACGGACAGACGGTCCCTGCTCATCCGATCCCCCATCGAGGAGAGCAGAGAGCTGACAGGGTGGTCCGTTCACAGTGTGCGGAGACCGCCCTGTCTGCCGCCAGCTCAGCGGGGACAACGGAGCGATCCCCACTGAGCGAGCGGATCATCACAGGGTGGATCATTACTGATCCGCCCCGTGTGAAAGGGGCCTTATGGCCCTTTCACACAGGCTTTTTTTCTGATCAGGTCCATCTGTCAGTTTTTCAGGTGGACTTGATTGGACTCTCCATTCACATCTGAGCATTTTGGAGCTTGAAGCCTAACGCTACAAAACGCTGAAGGGGAAAAAAATCAATTATTTTCTATGGAGATGGTTCACATCTCCACTCCAAAACGCCTGAAGCTCAAATAAGTTCTGGAACTTTTTTTAGGCAGATCTGGGCGTTTTTCTGCTTTTTACATTGGTGGCCTTTGACCTTCACATAATTGCACGACTTTCTGCCGGAAAACGCAGATGACATGTCTGCTGACACCCGCTTCTATCCGATCCGATCCTGTCTGCCAAATCTAGACGGATGGCGACCCTATTTTCCATCCATCTGGAGGATAAAAAAAATGAACAGGTGGTCTGTTTTTATCCGATCTCAACATAGAGGAGAGCAGGATTCTGAAAAATCTCAACACAGTGAGTGGAGACGGACCTGTCATATGCCTGCTCAGCGGGGATTAGCGGATCGATCCCCTGCTGAGCAAAGTAGAGTCTGTCAGATGGCCCATCCATGTGAAAGGACCCTAATGCCCTGTACACACGGTCGGACTTTCTGACGGAAAATGTGCGATCGGATCATGTTGTTGGAAAATCCAATCGTGTGTGGGCTCCATCTGACTTTTTCCGTCTGAATTTCTGACACACAAAGTTTGAGAGCAGAATCTAAAATTTTACAACAACAAAATCAGATTGTTTAAATTCCAATCGTCTGTAGACAACTCCAACGGACAAGTGCCACGCATGCTCAGAATAAATTACTAGACAAAAGCTATTGGCTACTGGCCTCTTTATAGTCCCGTCGTACGTGTTGTACGTCACCTCGTTCTGAATGATTGGATTTCCCGTCAACTATGTGCGACCGTGTGTATGCAAGACAAGTTTGGACCAAAATCTGTTGGAAAAAATCAGATGGATTTTGTTGTCGGAATGTCCGATCGTGTGTCTACAGGGCATTAGAATTCAAAGAGCACTTAGCTCTCGTTCACACTGAACACAGCTTTGAAATCATGTGGCTTAATCTGAAGCAGCGCAATTTCAAAGCAGCATGTCCAGGTGACTTTGGGTGCGACTGTTGTGGAAATCTTTATTAAAAAGAGAGCGTATTCGCACATACAGATGTTGGTGGAAGACCATTGGCTGCGGAAACCTCCCTGTGGACAAGGCAGATCTGCTCGCTCTTTTAGGGATGTTCATTTATGCCTCACCAAGACACCAGCCACCTTATGGCGATTGCATTAAAGCTCCTAGCAAACAGATCTGTGTACATGGGAACAATAGCATAACCATACAAAAATTATGGCCCACTGAGCCATGATAGAGTACGGCTCATGTCAGTGGTAGCAGTGGGAATATGTACACGATCATATTCAGAGCCCTGTAAATAGAGTTCAAATTGTGACGCACTTTGTGTGTCAACAGGAAGCTAGCCACATGGCTCTGCACACGTCACTATTGGAAGGCTTTTTGAATATATACATGTGTGTGATTGGTTCTTTTGAAGGAATACAAGTGTCTGATTGGATGATTCTGAAGATACCACCTTCCTTTGTTATTCATGTTTTATAGTATAAATAAAGAGAGCAGATCACACTAGGGAGGATTTTGCTAAGCTCAACGTGATACCAGTGTCTGTCTGTGTTACTTGGAGATATACATGTGCACGTTCCCGGCATTATACAAGAGAGCTATATTTGTGCTTTTCAGCGCAATCAAATT
This sequence comes from Lithobates pipiens, assembly GCF_037356315.1. NCBI lineage: Eukaryota > Metazoa > Chordata > Amphibia > Anura > Ranidae > Lithobates > Lithobates pipiens. The sequence goes on from NW_027507789.1 coordinate 136,752,103, forward strand.
ATTTGTTTATAAAGAGAAGCTTATACATTTCCATTACTTCTTGAAAGACATCTGTGCGGCTTCATACATAGATGTCTATTGAACTTGCACCTGAAATTGGCAAGAGTAGTGTGGAAACTAATTTGGTGGCATTACCGGCAATAGGCTGCGACTTGTCATGCGATTTGACCTGTCAAATCGGTTCAGTGAGAACGAGAGCTTAGAAGTAGTTGGGTATTGGGAGAGAAGTGAGTGTAGGTCAGAATGGTCATGAAAGTCACTAAAGAGAAATTAATTAACAACAACGGTTGGGCCTTTATATGAAGCACAGGGTATCTCAGGCCAAGTCCTTCCATCCTGATATGTGATAATGGAAAAGGATTTAGGACTTTATATGAAGCATGTAAACGGGAGATACCACAACAAAAATGTGTCTGGTAAGTGCATAATAAGCTATAACCATGAACATCGAGTAAAGGCATAAAGCACAACAACATAATAAAATCAATGTAATTTATTGCATACAAATTGCATAGTAACATTGTAATATAGTAAAATAATAGTTTATATTGTAGACATTGTAAAAACCAAACTCATTGTTGGGTATCTCCATAGAGTAATAAACATAGGCTAAATTGATTGGTATAATCCAGATAAGCATCAGGGGTAAATAACAGTAGAAATCTTGCAGTGTAAAACACAGAAGGGCATCTAGTAGCTCAATGCGTTTTGTTGCTTCTGCCACTCTTCAGGATCAGATGTAGGGTAGGTGTCTATATAAAGAATGTTCAGATTACCAAGGGTAGAAATGAAGTTAAAAATTGGATTTATGGGGTGGGAAATAGATACCCAATAGTACAAACAGACATGCTGATTGAGTGTGGGCACAAGCGTAGAGGACTAAAGACTGGCCAGAGGGGGTCATCTGCCCAGGAGCTGAGGTGGAGAGACCCCGACACAAATCATTGTCAATTACTTTAGTCATAAAAGTAATTGACAATGATTTGGAAAACAATTAACATGAACCTAAAGCATACAAGATCAATATTAAGGCCCGCACATACGATCTGACTTTTTGACAACAAACATGCAAATGAGCTATTTTAAGGCAACATCCGACCACATGTACACTCCATTTCATCTGACTTTTGTTGGCTGTGTGAACGGACAAGCTTTTCGACAACATAAGTCAGAGGGAGCAAAGTCCGATCGTGTGTACAGAAAACCATCAGACTTTACAAACACGCATTCTCAGAGCCAATGCAAAAGATCAGACAACAATCAACAAATACAGAAGTTGACCAAAGGTGGCGGTAAAGAGCAGAAAAACCACGTGATTTGGTGAAAGTTGGCTGAAAAAGTCCGATTGTGTGTATGCTTAACAAGTTGATAGGCAACGCTCCTTTGTACAGAAATCCACGGAAAAGTTTGTACAAAGTCAGATCATGTGTATGAGGCTTTAGAATTACTCTATTTTATCCCAGACTTTCCACCTGGTCCCTCTACCTGGAAAGCTTGGTCAGACAAGGTGTTACCAATTGTCTTCCAGGTGATATTAGATGACAAACGTCTTAGGTGCAGATTCCAGACTATGGGGTTGATTTACTAAAGGCAAAGGGCAATCCTGAGGGGCGATTCCCACCTATGTGTTCTATTAGGCTCGATTCACATCGATGCATGTTGCTTTTGAGTGTTTGCCACGTTTTTGGACACATTTTTTTTTACTCTGTATATAGCTGGTGGCTAAGGAGGGGTCAGGGAAGCATGATGAGTCATCAGCTGTCAGCAGGTTCCCCGCTGAATGTAAAAAAATAATTGCCGGCTAAAAAAATTAATCATGAAAAAAAAACAGTGTGGGGTCTCCCCAGGTCCATACCAGGCCCTTATCCGAGCATGCAGCCTGGCAGGTCAGGAAAGGGACAAGTGAGCGCCCCCCTCCTGAACCACACTAGGCTGCATGCCCTCAACATGGGGGTGGGTGCTTTGGAGCAGGAGGAAGCTCTGCTCCCCCCTTAGGACCTTGCCCCCATGATGTTGATGAGGACAAGGGCCTCTTCTTGAAAAGCCTTGCCTGGTAATTGTTGGGGTCTGCGGGGGGTTTATCTGAATCTGGAAGCCCCCTTTAACAAGGGGGATATCAGATCCTGGCCTCCCACCCATGTGAATGAGTATGGGGTACATTGTACCTTTACCCATTCACCATAAAAAGTAGTGTAATGTGGAAAAATACAGTAGACAGTTTTTGACAAGTCTTTTATTTAAAATCTCTTCTTTCCCCACTTCTTCCTCCATCTCCTCCCACATTGTCCTCCTCTGGGCTTCTCCTTCTCCCACTGCTTATTCTTCAGATCTTCTTTCTCCTGTCTTCATTGTCCAGTATTTACCTTCCTCTGCCACCGACAACCCTCCTCCGATGCTGCGTCCTGCTCCCGACCCTTCTCCTATGTTGCATCCCACTGATCTCTCAGCGCCGATGTCAAGCATGTCTCAGATAACGAGGTGGGGCGTGGCCATCGGGTGACGTCTTCCACAGGCCCCATCCCTGGTGATGTCAACGACCAGGGCATGATGGGTTTGTGACGTCACAAGGGGCGAGGCCTCAGGATGATTAGGGTTGCCACCTCATCCCTTTAAAACTGAACACATATTAATTACACAGGTTCTGTGGCCAATTAAGGTTGTAAGTAAACTCGCTTGATGCCTTATCTGCATTCAATTAGCCTCAGAACTTGTGTAATTTATATGTGTTCGGGTTTAAAGGGATGAGGTGGCAACCCTACGGATGATGTCATCCGATGGCCACACTCCCATCATCATCTAAAACATGCTTGACATTGGCACGGACAGATCAGCGGGACGCAGCATCGGAGGAGGGTCAGCAGTGGGAGTGGGACTCAGCATCGGAGGAGGGTCGGTGGTGGCAGAGGAAGAAGAACACCAGACAAAGACGGGAGTAAGAAGAAGGGTGGAAGAAGCTTGAAAGAACAACATATTTTTAATAAAAGACTGTCTACTGTATTTTTTCACACTACACAATTTTTTTTTGCTGAATGGGTAAGAGTACAATGTACCCATACTCATTTACATCGGGGAGGTCCCCTTGTTAAAGGGAGCTTCCAGATTCTGATAAGACCCCACCCGCAGACCCCGACAACCACCGGGCAAGGGTTGTCAGGAAGGGAAAAAAAAAACACCCACCTCCATTGGTGAGGGCATGTGGCCTGGTATGGTTCAGGAGCAGGGGCGCTCACATCGTCTCCTCCCTTGCCCTGCCAGGCTGCATGCTCGGATAAGGTTCTGGTATGGATTTTGGGGGGAACTCCACGCCATTTATAAAAAAAAATGTTTGGTGTGGGGGGGGGGGGTCCCCTCCGAATGCATACTAAACCCAAGGGCCTGGTATAGACCTGGGGGGGGTGGGTCCATTGAAGTCTATTACATGCAAAATGCTGCATTTTGCATGAAAAAAGTCCCTGACCCTTTCCAAAAATGCAGAGGCACAAAATGCATTGATCTGAACATGTTCCATAGGAGCCCATGTTAACAAATTTCCCTGCATTTCTGCAAAATGCACCAAAAAACACATTAGTGTGAATGGAGCCCTATGGGTGTACATTTATCAAAGATCCTGATGATCACAGCTGATCTCTCAGGTGTAACAGTTTATGAAGCTGAGATAAGGAGTGGGGAACATGTTCTTTACTTCTCGTCACAGGACACACCCTTCTGTCATTCACTTTTACACAGGTGACCAGTTTATGAAGGTAAGATCTAAAGATCTCACTGGCCATCTCTGTAAAATATCTCCGTCCCAGATTCTCCAGCCCAGAGGTGGAGAATATTGGTGAGAAGCTGCTGTGATGTGAGGAAGGAGGCTTCTTTCTTCCTAATATCAGCAAGCTTAAAGATTAATATAAATAATAACTATATATGTTTATATACTGTATGTGTGTGTGTATATATATATATATATAGAAAGGCCAGTATGGTGGCCTGGAATTATGGGTGGAGCCCGGTGGAGTATATAACCAGCCCGTTCGCCTAGCTCCCTCGTCGGTTCCGGTGCGCGATATCTGATACGTCAGAAATCAAGGGCCGACTATCCTCGAGACCTTTCAGTGAGCCGGGTTCGTGAGTTCCACGCTGTTCCGTCCGCCTTAGTGTCGACAAAGCCTTGTCGTTCGTCAGCGTCCGTCTGATTGCCGTCTGAGTCGCTATACTCAAATCGAAATTTTCCGTTGTCGTACAACACGTCTGGGCCGGCTGTCGCAGGTAGGGCTTCGGCAGCCATTTCATTTCATGTGTTACAAAGTCACGTAAACTAGATTCCTGAACTCACGAACCACTCACTCTAGATTGCACGAACGTCTTAACTGTGGCACTCGTATTCGTTACTTCATGTCACTACCCCTTCTTCGAAAGAAGCCGTTATCACTTTTTGGTACATGCCGTTCGTGCCACCAGGCACTTCGTTTCGTAGCACGTCGCTGCTAAACCGAACGACTCCCCCGATCATTTCTATGTTCGAATCGATCGAACCGTTTCGAAATTACAGCCGTCTGCTTGTCACGTTAAACTGAGCACTCCGGCCAATGGCAATCTCATGTTGTTCAAATCATGAAGCGGTCGGACCGTTTCAAATCCGAATAAGTTTAAGCATTTCAATCATTTCATGCCGTTTGTACTATGTCTGTCATTTCGTTTCATTTCATTTCAATCATTTCAGTCATTTCAATCATTTCGAGTCATTTCAATCATTTCAGTCTGTTATGTCGGATCATTTCATTTCTACCATTTCTAAAGTCATTTCATCATTTCTGTCACTTACCGCGCTCCGATGCGAATCCCGTCGCATCTCCAATGCACCGATTCGCTTCGAAGTGCCCCAGGGTTCGGCCTCATTTCTGTACATGCTCCAGAGACTGAGTCACTCGCAGGTTCAAGCACGGTCCTTGATTCTAGTCTTTGTCATGGCTTTTCATTTCTGTCACTTATTACACGCCAATTCGAATCCTGTCGCATGCTGCTATGCACCGATTCGTCCTGGCGTGCCCAGCTGCTACGCCTCATTTCAGTACATGCTCCAGAGACGGATTCTTTTGTTGTAACCATCAGTCCAGTCGTAGAATGTTGTCTCTGTCATGGCATATCATTTCTGTCACTTATTACGCGCCAATTCGAATCCTGTCGCATTCTGCTATGCACCGATTCGTCCTGGCGTGCCCAGCTGCTACGCCTCATTTCGGTACATGCTCCAGAGACGGTTTCTCTGTTGCAACCATCAGTCTAGTCGTTGAAACTTGTCTCTGTCATGGCATATCATTTCTGTCACTTATTACGCGCCAAAGCGAATCCTGTCGCATTCCGTTATGCACCGATTCGTTCTGGTGTGCCCAGCTGCTACGCCTCATTTCAGTACATGCTCCAGAGACGGGTTCTTTATTGTAAACCATCAGTCCAGCCATTGAATCTTGTCTCTGTCATGGCTTATCATTTCTGTCACTTATTACGCTCCAATTCGAATCCCATCGCATTCCTTATGCATCGATTCGTTCTGGTGCGCCCAGCTGCTACGCCTCATTTCAGTACATGCTCCAGAGACGGATTCTTTGTGGTAACCATCTGTCCAGTGGTTGAAACTTGTCTCTGTCATGGGTTATCATTTCAGTCACTTATTACGCTCCGATTCGAATCCTGTTGCATTTGGTTATGTACCGATTCGTTCCGGTGCGCCCAGCTATTACGCCTCATTTCGGTACATGCTCCAAAGACAGGATTCTTCTGTTGGGTTCATGGGCTCGTCCTTTGATTCATGTCTTTGTCATGGGTTTTCATTTAATTTCACTTATCACGTTCCGGTACGAATAGTCACTTCCGTGTACTAAATTCGTATCGGCGTGCCCCAGGAATGGCCTCATTTCAGTACATGCTCCAGAGTCCGTTTCGTGCTCGGTCGCAAGTTTGTGGCATGGCGATTCAGATCTCTGTCATGGCAGATTCACTCATTTCACGGTCACATACTGCTTCCCGGTTAGTCCAGTTGACTCTTCAATGTCGGATTTCTATCGGGGGGCCTTGATCATCAGCCTCATTTCACTGTTGAATTGCCTCAAAAGAATTAAAGGAAAAATTTTGTTTTGCATCGGCGACGCAACCAAGTCACGTCTCTGTTGTCGTATGTACGTTATTCTAAAGAGCAAATTTCGGTTGTCCGTTCATTTCATTTATGTCATTTATCACATTTCCAGTCTCACCTCCACTAGTTAGCTAGACATCTCTCTTTAGGTGTAGGATTCTCAAACAAAACTTCACCTTCATCTCCTCAGATCAGTCGAGTTCTCAGTAGGTCCAACCTGCACCTGGTCGAACGGTGCCTCCGTAGGTAAGAGAGGGTCATCTGGGAGGGAAACGCTTACGAGCGGTAGTATCCTTCTCTTTAAAAATGTTTTCTCAGGAGTCTCCTACGAGTCTTGTAATCCATGTCACCCTCATAGGTTCCGTGCAGGAGAAAACCCGGACCCAAGGATTAATAGGCTCACCAAGCCTGGATTTTGCCACCATGTCCCAGGCTGGCAGCGAGGACTACACGGCTCCGTTGTCCCCTTCTCTTGTCTCAGAGAGTGGCAGCCAAAGGTCCTTCAGAGCGTGGACCATTCCCAGGCTAACAGCCGAGTTAAGGCGCAGGGGTGTACCCTTTCCAGCTACAGCCAGAAAGGCCGAACTTTTCGGGCTCCTCTTTCCTCCCCCAGCCGCGGTTGAGGATAGTGCCCAGCAGGCCTCCCTGGGCTCTATCGCTGCTTCCATCACGCAGCTTCACACTCTGGTGTCATCTCTGACGACCTCAATGTCAGAGGTTCAGAGTCGGGTGGCCCTCCTCGAGACCCGCCCATCCGTTTCTCCTCCAATACCAGCTTCACAAGCAGTGGATAACACCAGCGCAGGTACCCCCGGGTGTACACCAGTAGTGTACCCTTCTCATTTGATATCAGCCAACATCAGGAAGGACATCCTAGAGGGCAAGGACGTCAATCTGGCTTCACTTCTTATCTCCATTCATGAGCTGGCAGAAAACAAAGCTTACACTTGGGGGGACGTGTCGGTGGTCCTCAAAGCCAAAGACCCCAGGCTGGACAGGAAGCTTTCTGTCACCGAGTTCACCTTGGCCTTCGGCATGCTGAGGGACGTCATCTGCTCGGCCTCCCCCGGCAGGAGGGAGGAACTGGATCGTTACCTCCACGTGGTAGTTGACCTGGGTTATAAATACGGCGGTTTTTCATTTTATGACTATCACCGCTCCTTCTGCGCTAAGGCGGCCGCCAGGCTCTCCCAATTTCAGATACCTACTGATTGGAGTGTCATGGACACCGAGCTGTTCTGCCGACACTTCGCGGGGCTGCGGTCTCCCCTCTGTGCCATTTGCCAGTCGGCTACTCACACCGCGACTTGGTGTGCCAGCTCAGTGGCAGCCCCGCCCTTAGACGGTCCGTCGACCTCAGGTACTGCCCAGGGCCTACTGGCGCCGGTACGCCTGCCGCAGACAGATAAACTGGGGCGCCCGGTCAAGACCATGGGAGGCGCAGCCATCTGCAACAACTATAACAGCGGGTCGTGCAATTTCAGTCAGTGCAGGCTGCTCCACGTGTGCACACGGTGTCATAGAGCTCATCCCAGGCTCATGTGCGAGGTCAAGCAGGCTAAAAGATCTTGACTAAGCCGGGTCAACGTGTCGTGGCTCAGTGTCTACCTCGCCAATCATCCCACCCCCTCACTTGCCGCCTACCTAGTTTAGGGCTTCACTCAGGGCTTTCATATGGGACTTGTCTCTCTCCCTCACCTTACACACGAGTGCCAGAACCTGCGGTCAGCAGCCACGGATGTTCAAGCCATTGACCAGCTATTACAGGCAGAGCTAGACCGGGACTTCATCATAGGCCCTTTCACAAAGCCCCCATTTAACACCTGGCGAGTCAGCCCTATTGGGCTTGTCAAGGGCAAGTTCTCCAATAAACTCAGGTTGGTCTACGATTTGTCAGCGCCTCATTCTTCCTCTGTCCCCAGTCTTAATTCCCTTATCCCCTCTGAGGAGTTCTCCCTTAAATACGCATCCGTAGACACGGCCATCCAGGCCATTCTCAAGTCAGGCACAGGAACATGGCTCTCCAAGGCCGACATCTCAGACGCCTTCAAGCTCCTTCCTATCCATCCATCTCTCTGGTGCTGGCATGGCATCAAGTGGAGGGAGCTCTACTATTTTGCCACTAAGCTAACCTTCGGGTCCAAGAGTAGCCCCTGGCTCTTCGACTCGTTTGCGTAGGCTCTCGCATGGATCTTGCTGCACGTAGCCCAGTGCCAGGGAGTCATACACTATTTGGACGACTTCCTGCTGATCGAGTCACCTGGCTCCCTTCCAGGGGATCTGGATAAACTAAGGGTGGTCTTCAATAACCTTAACGTCCCCATTGCCGAGCACAAGGTGGAGGGTCCAGCGCAGGCAATCACCTTTCTCGGCGTCAGCTTAGACACCAGCACTATGCAGGCCAGCCTCCCCCCGGATAAACTAAGCCGCATCAGGACGGTCCTGAGGGAATTCACCCGCGCCAGAACTTGCACCAAGAGGCAGCTACAGTCCCTTCTCGGTATGCTTAATTTTGCCATGCGCATCATCCCTCAAGGTCGCGCATTCGTATCGCGCCTGTTAGTCCTGCTGTCCCATTCACAAGACCCGGAGCATGTCCTCAGCCTGGACCCCGCAGCTATAGCAGATCTTGCCATGTGGGAGGAATTCCTAACGTCCTGGAATGGCGTGTCCCTGTTCATTCCCTCCGTGTCCTCCTTTTCACCTCAGGTGGTGACCGACGCAGCGGCCTCCACGGGTTTTGCGGCAATTTTTGGCCACCTCTGGCTCGCAGCCCCCTGGCCTCCTCAGATACTGGCAATTCCGGGCTTCACCGAGACGTCCTCCCTGTTCGAGTTGTACCCCATCGTAGCCGCTGCCCACACATGGGGCCGCAGTTGGTCGGGTCAAACAGTGACCTTTTCAACGGACAATCTGGCCACTGCGGAAATCATTAACAAAGGCAGGTCTAAGTCTCTAGAGATTATGTCCTTCCTGCGGCGACTGGTCCAGCTCTCATTGTTATTTCAATTCAACGTTCATTGTGCCTTTATCCCCGGTAAATTCAATCGGGCAGCGGACGCCCTCTCCCGTTTTAACTTAGTTTCCTTTTTTGACCAGGTGCCCGGAGCCGGACCGACGTCAGCAGCTATCCCGGACTGGTCTCAACTGACCCTGGATTAACCCCACATCTAGTAGCCGCAACTCAACTCATCGATCTCTCCCTATCAGACAATACCCGCAAGGCCTATCAAACAGCCTGGAGGGCCTTTAACCGCTTCTTAACATTTCACTCCACAGAGACCTCCCGGGTCAAGCAAGTCCTGGCCTTCATCGCCTATTGCCACTCGGACTTGGCGTTATCCTTTAACACGATCCGGTTATACCTGGCCGGGGTACAACATTTCACCTCCCTCCAGGACCCTGCCGAACCCTCCTTGTTCACTTTCCACGCCATTCGGGCTGTCATGCGCGGCATCCAGAAACGCCAGCCCACGGCCTCCACCAAACGCCTGCCTATCACAGGAGACGTTTTCAGAAACATGTCTGATATTCTGGCCACTGCACCTTTCGGGCTCCACACTAGTATCATTATACAAGCAGCCATACACTTGGCCTTCTACAGCTTCTTACGGCCAGGCGAGTTTACCTCCAGTAGCCCCTCAGCTCGCATGCTGTGCAAGCACCACCTGGTCAGGCACGGAGACCATTTCATCCTACATATAGCAGTCTCCAAGACGCAGCAGCTTGGCCCAGGTACGGACATACATTTTTATAAAACCAACAACCGCTGGTGCCCGGTCGCCATTCTCACCCGCTTGTTGACCCTTCTGGCCGATCAACCAGGAACTGGCCTGCTTCTGCCATTTCACGGTAAACCACTGAACGCAGCCCAGTTCATGGAGCATGTCAGGATACTCCTGGGCATCCTTCACCTCAATCCGGCTCACTACTCCGGACATTCGTTTCGTATCGGAGCTGCTTCAACTGCCTCCCGCCAAGGGGTCCCGGTCCATGTTATCAAAAAGTTGGGTAGATGGAAGTCCACCTGTTTTGCCCGTTACATACCCAATCCGCAAGTAGAGATGGCCCAGGCCTTTGTCAAGCTCACCCAGTAACAAACTCGAATCAATAAATGCAATCCCTACCTGTATGTTTTTGCCCCCTTATTTTGGTATACCCTACGTTAGGCCGGGGCACACTTTCAGGTCCATTTCAAGTAAGCGAGTTTATGTTAACCTTGTTTGTCATCCTTATCCGTATCGGTCAGAGGGCTCTGGGCCATAAATAGAAAGGCCAGTATGGTGGCCTGGAATTATGGGTGGAGCCCGGTGGAGTATATAACCAGCCCGTTCGCCTAGCTCCCTCGTCGGTTCCGGTGCGCGATACCCACCCACCCATCCCCTTTCAGGGCATTTCTCAAGCATTATACTCCTCGGGAGAGTACTCATTTCACTCCATTTCATTTTCATTTCATTGATTACTCATTTCTCTATCTAGGGTATGCCCCCTTATTTTGGTATACCCTACGTTAGGCCGGGGCACACTTTCAGGTCCATTTCAAGTAAGCGAGTTTATGTTAACCTTGTTTGTCATCCTTATCCGTATCGGTCAGAGGGCTCTGGGCCATAAATATATATATATATATATATATATATATATATATATATAATAGGATTTTATATACAGCTTACCTGTAAAATCCTTTTCTTGAGAGTACATCACGGGACACAAGAGCTCATTACATAGTGGTTATATAGTCACCTCTGGTGATTGGACACTGGTTAACCCCAATTAAGGAGAATTCCTCCCCTATATAACCCCTCCCATATGGGAGGCACTTCAGTTTTGTAGCAAAGCAATAGGAAACCACGTAAAACCCAAGAGGGGTGGGAGCCCTGTGTCCCGTGATGTACTCTCAAGAAAAGGATTTTACAGGTAAGCTGTATATAAAAATCCTATTTTCTTGATCATACATCACGGGACACAGGAGCTCATTACATAGTGGGATGTCCCAAAGCAATGCTCAGATTGAGGGGAGGGAGACACAGATCATAATTATAGACCACCATGGGCCGGAGGACCTAAACTGCAGCCTGAAGTACACTGCGCCGAAATTCGATATCCTCTTGCCCTCTGACATCCACCTGATAGAATCTGGTGAATGTGTGGACTGATGACCAAGTTGCAGCCTTACAGATCTGAGCCAGGGAGGCCTGGTGATGCACTGCCCAAGAAGCACTTACAGCCCTAGTAGAGTGCACTTTCACTTGAAAAAGGAGGGATTTTCCCTCTAACATTATAGGCCTGAGAAATAATCTGTCTAATCCACCTTGAGAGAGTGGATTTTTATGCCGCCTGGCCCTTCCTAGGGCCTTCCGGCAAAATAAATAAGCAATCAGTTTTCCTTATCTGAGCTGTTGCTTGAAGATAGATACTGATTGCCCTAACCACATCCAAAGTGTGCAAAGATTCTTCTTCTGCGGACTGTGGGTCCAGAAAAAAGGATGGTAGGATTACATCTTGATTCAAATCGTATCCCGAAACCACCTTAGGTAGGAAGGACCTGTTGGGGCGCATGACCACCCGATCCTTATGAACAATTAGATACGGCTCTTTGCTGGAGAGAGCTGCTAGTTCTGACACTCTTCTAGTCGTTGGAAATGGCTACCAAGAAAACCAATTTTTTTGGTCAAAAGAACTAATGAAGCCAGATGCAAAGGTTCAAAAGGTTGCCCCTGCAAAGCCGAGAGAACCAAATTTAGATCCCATGGGCATACCATAGGTTTGACTGGCGCCTTATCCGCATAGCCACCTGGATGAAAGCCCACACCAGGGAATGCGATGCAAGTGGCTTCTGAAAAAATACTGACAAGGCCGAAATCTGCACCTTGATAGTGCTTACGGCCAAATTCATTTCTAGGCCTGACTGGAGAAAGGCCAAGATCCTGCTAATGACATACTTTCTAGGATGCCATTCCCTGAGTTCACTCCAGGAAACATATGCCCTCCAGATTTTGTAGTAAATAAGCCTGGAGGCTGGCTTTCTGGCATTAACCAGAGTAGAAAGGACTGGCCCCGAAAGCCCACGGTCTCTCAGAATGTGGGTCTCAGCAGCCAAACCGTCAAATTCAGACTGTGTAAAGCAGGATGGTAGATTGTACCCTGTGAGAGCAGATCTGGCCGGAGAGGGAGGATCCATGGCCTGCCTACTGCCAACTTCATGATCTCTGCGTACCATGGTCGCCTGGGCCAAGCTGGGGCTACCAAATGGACCGACTTTGTTTCCCTCTTGACTCTTCCCAGGAACTGCGACAGAAGCGGGCACGGGGGAAGGCATAAATCAGATTGTACTGATCCCAGGGAACTGTCAGAGCATCTGACCCCTGAGCAAGTGTATCTCTTGTTCTTGACATGAATTTGTCCAGTTTTCTGTTGAACCTGGACGCAAACAGATCTACGTCTGGAGTACCCCACCTGCGACATATGTCCAAAAACACATCGGGGTGCAGAGCCCATTCTCCTGGGCACAACTGCTGGCAGCTTAGAAAATTTGCCTGCCAATTTTCCACTCCTGGAATGAAGACTGCAGAAAGGCATGGAACATGCTTTTCTGCCCAGACAAGTATGCAATTCACCTATTTTTGCGCAACCAGACTCCTGGTACCGCCCTGGATTGATATAGGACACTGCTGTGGCATTGTCGGACTGAACCCGAACAGGGAGACCCCGTAGTCTGTAAGACCACTTTATGAGAGCCATATAAACTGCCCGGATCACCAAGACATTTATGGACAATAGCTTCTCGATCGCAAACCATTTCTCCTGCGAGCACATCTCCTCTAACACTGCTCCCAGCCTGTCAGGCTGGCATCTGTCGTAGTAACCTTCCATGGAAGAGAAAGAAAGGTTTTGCCTTTCAGCAAATTCTCGGTTTGTAACCAACAGACGAGACTCTTGCGTGTCCCTGGGGATAGACGCATAGGAAGATCCAAGGATTGGGGCTTCCTGTTCCAAGCCACAAGGATGCATCTTTGCAGCGGCCTTGAGTGGAACTGGGCAAAAGGAACGGCCTCGAAGGAGGCGACCATTTTCCCTAACAGTCTCATGCACAACCGAATGGGGGAAGATCTCCTGCCCAGAATTAGGCGCACCAGATCCCCGATGGCCAAGGCTTTTGGCCTTGGAAGAAACACCTTGCCCTGAGCAGTGTCGATAAACATACCCAAGTATTCCAACCTGGTAGCAGGCTGTAGGGACGACTTTTCTAGGTTTATAATCCAACCTAGGCGTTCCAGGTGTTCTCATGTTCTGGAAACACTGTGGTTTAGGAACGCTACTGTTTTCTCCATGAGAAGCAAGTCATCTAGATAAGCCATGACGGCTATACCCTGAGCTCTTAGGTTTGCCAAGAGAGGGTCCAGAATCTTTGTGAAGACTCGAGGGGCCGTAGCGAGCCGAATGGCTAGGCCACAAATTGAAAATGGCGCCGCTCTACCGCGAACCTTAGATACCTTTGGTGTGCAGGAAAAATTGGCACATGGAGATATGCATCCTTGATATCTATTGATGCCATAAACTCTCCCCCTTGCAGGGAGGAGATCACAGTTTGAATTGACTGCATTTGGATGGACCGGATGCGTAAAAACCGGTTCAGATCCTTCAGATCCAGGATAGGTCTGACACTTCCATTTAGCTTCGGAACGGTGAAGAGATTCGAGTAAAACCCTGAACCCTGTTCTTTTGGGTCCACTTCTACTATCACCCTTTGGGATAGTAAGTGATCTAAGGCCAGAAATAGCGTTTTTTGCTTTACTGGATCCCTGGGGATCCTTGACCTTAGAAAGCGAGAGGGTGGAATCTCCTGAAACTCTAGCTTGTAGCCCAGAGATACCGAAGAGATCACCCACTTGTCCCGGATCTCTTCCCGCCAGGCTTCTGCAAACTGCCAAAGCCTTCCCCCCCCCACTCGGAGTGGGGGCGCCCCTTCACAAGGAAGCTTTTGGGCTCTGCTTGGTAGGCTTCCACCCCCAAGTCTTTTTCTGCCCCTGGGCCCGGCCCTGAGCCTTTCCTGTAGAGGAGTGTTGAGAAGGCCGTCGCCACTGCTTGGAGCTTGATGCTCAGGGAGAGAGAGAATGCCTAAATGACGGGCGTTTGCTCTTTTTGACTGGAAGGAGAGTAGATTTACCCCCTGAAATTTTTTGGACGAATTTGTCTAATTCTTCTCCAAACAGACGTTCCCCTTTAAACGGGAACCCAATCAAATGCTTCTTGCATGATAGCTCAGCTGCCCAATTCTTTAGCCAAAGGGCCCTGCACATGTGTACCAACAGGAGAGACAAACGAGATGCTTGTTGGACAGAATCCAAAATCGCATCAATCATGAAACACAAAATTTGAGGTATTTTTGCATAATTCTCCACTTCCTCACTGGGAAGGAGGCCAAGCATCCGCTTAACCTGTTCCTTGAGGAACTGACACAACCCCACGGCTGCGACTGTAGGTTGCACTACAGGGCCAGTCATGGAAAAGGAGGCTTTTAATAATGTTTCCAACCTCTTATCAGTTGGATCTTTAAATACCTGAGCATTATTCAACGGACAGGTCAGGTTTTTATTCACACAAGAAACAGCCGCATCGACAGATGGGACCCCCCATTTCTTGGTGAAACTTTCCTCCAGAGGATAATGCATAGAAAACCTTTTAGGAGGAGTAAACAGTTTATCAGGATGTCCCCAATCCTCATACATCAATTCATCCATTAAGGAATGAATTGGGAAGGAAAAAGCAGTCTGTGGGACTTTCCTGACTCCCAGGGAAGAAACAGAGGACGTAGCGACTTCAGCAGCAGGCATTCTGAATGTGGTACGCACCAATTCAGTATAATTCTGCACCTGTTTTCTGAGCGCCTGGGAGGAGGGGACTCTCTCTTCTTCCTCTGATTCCTCCGACTGCTCAAGATCCCTGTCCCAAGATAGGGATCTCTCCTCATTGTCATAAGAATCATCTGAAAGAGGAATCTCAGCAGAGGGAGGGGATCTACCCCTTTTCCTGCTATCTTTCAGGGAAGTAGAAATAAAATTCATGATTCTCCCTTCAAAACCCTCCAATGTAGCCCTAAGTGAGTCCTCAGTGACATATACCTGGGCTGGGACATTAGGAGAGGCTGAAAAACCTGACAGGGGCACTGACTCCTCCTGTGAGGCTGGCTCCAGTCTTGCGGGGGGATGGTAACTTACAGGCATTTTAAGAAACCCCTGGACCTAGGCTGTGATTTACCAGTGCCCTTATTACCTCCCCCTGAGACCCCTTATGAGGAGACATATTCCTAAGCTACAAGCAGAGGTACTAGTACAAAGTGCAATCACTGTTGTGCTTAAAGTCTCACAATAAATATATATGCTTAATACTGCACAACCTGATGCTGAGTAGGTGTCTAAGATTTGCCTGGATCCAATCCCCTGGGATGCTTACTGCCCACAGCTCCTGTGTCTCACACACTTACAGCCCCCTGACGCTCTGGGCTTTTAAAACTGCCGCCTGGTGCCTGCGCAGTACAGCGCCGTGCACACCAATGTGCACGGCTCACAACCACACTCCCCCCTCCTCCATTAGCCCGGGAGCGCATTCGGCACGCGTGCACGAGGACCGCCGGAATCCAGGGGGGGGGAAGGAATCCCTATCAGGGCTGTGTGGGACCCCCAGACTACGAGGGACCCCTGTATTACCTTGTTGTGGCAGGGACTGCAGTGGAGACGTGAGACCTCTGGAGAACCAGGCTTCACTGAGCGTGTGTACTGAAAGGCATGTAAGTATGCATCAGGCTGCTCTTACCTGGTTTCCACCACTAGAGGGAGTAAGACATACTACTACTCAAATGAAAAAATCCATAATATAATTATATATAGGATTAACTTCCCTTACCTGTCCTCGCCGCAGGAATTGCTGAAACAGACAGATTCCAGCCTTCACCCATCACGGCGGGCAGAGTTAGCCAACCTTCAGGTTTATCTGGGGTTCTTTCTCAGAAGAACCTCCTACCTGGACCTTGTAAAAGACTCTGCCAGAAACTTTTGTGCGCTCTGTGTAAACAGTACACCAAGTCTGGTTTTCCCAGAGCCCAGTCTTCCAATAGGAGAGGACTTACAGGACAAACCTCGTTTCTTCGGATGACGAGGCCCGGGTACCATACCATCTTTGAAGTCAAATATCGGCCCGAGATATGGATCAGGTTTGTTGTAGCCCTTAGGCCCCCGCAGGGACCTGCA
The DNA here is from genome assembly GCF_037356315.1 of Lithobates pipiens. Classification (NCBI taxonomy): domain Eukaryota; kingdom Metazoa; phylum Chordata; class Amphibia; order Anura; family Ranidae; genus Lithobates; species Lithobates pipiens. The sequence goes on from NW_027507789.1 coordinate 136,768,465, forward strand.
CAGAGCTTTCCTCATAGCACATGTTTTATGTGGCCAACCCCCATAGACACTGGCGAAAAAACTGAGGTGCCTCCCATATCGGAGGGGTTATATAGGGGAGGAATTCTCCTTAATTGGGGTTAACCAGTGTCCAATCACCAGAGGTGACTATATAACCACTATGTAATGAGCTCCTGTTTAATGATAGCCGAACGGTTCGCCCGGCGGTCGTTTCGTGGCGAATTTCGCCCGGCGGACTTCCGTGTTTACTGTGTAACAGAAATTTGACCTATGATGACACATCCATCATGGGGTACAGGACAGCCAATTGAGACATTACAGCACATGGACACTTGGACATTCCCCCTAACTTATAAATACACCCGATCCGGCGGCCATTTTACATTCTTTCTTCTGTCACTATAGGGAGAGGTTGCTGTGTGGAGCAGGGAGAGATTACAGTGACCCAAATCGCTAGCTATTTGGTACACAAAAGTTCTTTTCAGGACTGGTATAGGTGTTAGGTGTAGTTCAGGATAGGCAGTGCTGTGCTAGTGATTGTTGCAGCAGCCTGAGTGTCTTTTGTCAGTTTAGAGAAAGGGACAGGACGGTGTGTGCTGCAGGGACAGCCAGTTTAGTCATTAGCTGTTACTATCTAGTCCACAAAAGTGCTATTTCAATTATTGTTCCAGTAGCCTCTGTTTTGTCAGTTTATATAGGGACAGGCAGGAAGCAGTGTGTGAGGCAGTGAGGGTCAGTTTAATCAGTAGCTGTTACTATTAGTTCCACAAAGGTTCTTTTCAGGACTGGTATCAGTGGTATGGTAATAGGCTTGTACACGTATAATATTCTTTCTTCCAAATATAGAAAGAATATTATACTTGACTGCTGCCCTTTTGCTGCAGTCTGCTAATCATTCACAACCCACTTGTTCCACAAAGCTCCTTATAAGGACTGGTAACTTGGTCTGTCTAGGGTGTTACAGTACATAGGGTTGAGTGAGGTACAGTCTGCCATTCTATAAGGACTGGTATAGGTCCACAGTATATAGGGTTGAGGTGCACTACTGCTGACCGCTGCCCTATACTGCAGCAATCCTTCATCGGTATAGGGACTGACGTACAGTCTGCTAATCACTCACACACAACCTACTTGGTCCACAAAAGTCCTTATAAGGACTGGTAAGGTATAGGGTACTACAGTACATAGGGTTGAGTGAGGTACAGTCTGCTACTCTAGAAGGACTGGTATAGGTCCACAATACATAGGGTTGAGGTGCACTACTGCTGACCGCTGCCCTATACTGCAGCAGTCCTTCATCTGTGTAGGGACTGAGAGTTTTGTCACAGGGTCATTTAAAAAATGACAGGCAGAGGAAGAGGCAGGCCCTTCCGCAGGGGTGGTAGGGGTAGGGCAGGAGCAACAGGCTTGAGCCAAAGTGGGAAGTTGCAGAAGGTGCGTTCAATTACTTTAAAGGACGCACCAGACTTGGTTGAGTGGCTCGCTCAGCCTTACTCTTCTGCACCCTCCTCATCCTCTCGATCTTCACCCTCTTCTTCACTCTCTGCTATGTGCACCCCCAAAGACACTACCACCAACAACACCACCACCACCACCACCACATACCTTCCGCTTGACTCACAGGAATTATTTTCCGATCCATATCAAGACATTTCTGATGCGCAACCACTCTTGGTATTGGATCAGGAAGAGGAGGCAGCAACAACCGCTACTCAGCAGTCTGACGACAGTACCCAGATCAGCCCAAGGAGGAGGTTGGTCCCCGGTGTTGCTGCCTACTCCGAGATCTCTACTTATAGCGGTGGGGAAGGTGACGTTGATGATAACGTGTCTAGTGATGTCACGTGGGTGCCCACAAGAGAGGAAGAGGAGGGGAGTTCAGAGGGAGATATGGACCAGCAGATAGGGAGGAGAAGCAGGAATAAATTACATTGCACAGGAGGGACAAAGCAGACTGCAAATGTATCAGGAGCGAGTCATCGACCATGTACGGTCACATCTGGTGCTCCCAGGACACCGGCACATGGCTCTGCAGCGTGGGATTTTTTAACGTGTCCGCTGCTAACAATAGCGTTGCCATCTGCAATCTTTGCAGTCAACGCATTAGTCGCGGTAAGCCCAACACTCACCTAGGGACGACCGCCTTAAGAAGGCACATGAGCAGCCATCACCGAGCCGAGTGGGAGCAACGGAACACACAAAGCCACACTGCAGGCTCTCACCGTCCAGCCTCGTCTTCTACTTCTCCTTCTCCTCTCTCCTCACAATTGTCCTCCACTCCACCTTCCATCACGCCAAGCTCCAGTTTTTCTGCAAAAAGGCAGGCTTCCGTGGGCCTAATGTTCGAGCGTAAAAAAATGATGACGCCGGATAACCCTCTTGCCCAACAGTTGACGGCTGGCTTGTCAGAACTCATAGCCCGCCAACTACTGCCATATAAACTGGTGGACTCGAAGGCCTTTCGCAAATTTGTGGCCATTGGAACACCACAATGGAAGGTCCCAGGAAGGAAGTATTTCTCAGAGAAGGGCATCCCAGAGCTATATGGCCATGTTCAGCGGCAAGTGAATGTATCTCTGGCACACAGTGTCGGTGCCAAGATACATCTGACCACAGACACGTGGTCTAGCAAACACGGGCAGGGAATGTATATCACTTTTACTGCCCACTAGGTGAACCTTCTGACAGCCGTCAAGCATTTAACCCGTGGCACCCGTGTAGATTTGGTTTTACCACCACGGATTGCATGCAGGCCTGACTCTTCTTCTCCTCCTACTCCATCCTCCTCCCTCTCCTCCTCGGCTGACTCCTCCTTTTCCGCTGCTAGCGTCTCTTCCGCTTGCGCCGCCCAAGCTCCCCAGAACCTATTCGACATGCCAGGTGAGACGTTGCCATGCCGTGCTGCGTCTGTTGTCCCTGGAAGCCAAGAGCCACACTGGCCCGGCACTCCTTTCAGCTTTGCATTCACAGGCAGATCAGTGGCTAACACCGCTCAATTTGACAGTTGGTAAAGTGGTGTGTGACAACGGTGCCAATCTGCTTAGCGCATTGAAACAGGGCAAAATCACGCACGTGCCATGCATGGCACACGTCTTAGACTTGGTCATGCAGCGATTCCTTGTCAAATGTCCTGGGGTCCAGGACATCTTGCAGCAGGCAAGGAAAATCTCGGCCCATTTCAGAAGATCTTACACGGCCATGGCTCGCCTTGCTGACATTCAGCGGCGACACAATCTGCCGGTCAAACGTCTTATTTGCGATTTCCCGACGCGATGGAACTCAACCTTCTATATGCTTGATAGGCTGCTCCAGCAGAAACGTGCAGTTAACGTCTACCTGTATGAACTCTGCGGCAGAACCGGTTCTGGGGATCTGGGGTTTTTTTCACTGCGCCAGTGGCTGCTCATGCGCGACGCATGCAGACTTCTGCGGCCATTTGAGGAGATCACCAAACTGGTCAGTCGCAGCCATGGCGCCATCAGTGACATGGTACCTTATGCCTTCTTTATGGGGCGTGCATTGCGTCGTGCATTGATCAAGCTGTGGAGGAGCAGGAGCGGGAAGATGAGGAAGTCGCAATGCTGGATGAATTCCCAGGGGGGGCTACTCTATCTGAGACAAGTCAACAACAGGAGTCTGAAGAGGAGTCAGAGGAGGATGGTGCCGGGGCGGATGAGGAGGAGCAAGAAGAGCATGCTTTAAACCTTTCTGGGATCCCTGTTGTGCGTGGATGGGGAGAGGAGAATGAAGAGTACGACATTATCCTGGATGATGAGCAGGAGCCAGGCCACCACACCGCTTCCACTTTAGTGCAAATGGGGGCCTTCATGCTCCAGTGTTTTGATAGGGACCCCCGTATAAAAAGCATAAGGGTCAAGGACCAGTACTGGGTGGCAACGTACTTAGACCCCCGGTACAAACACAAAATGGCGGAAATGTTACCGCCGTCGCAGAGGGCTGTCAGAATGCAGCACTTCCAGGCTTTGCTTCGAGAAATGCTGCATTCTGCTTTTGCGTGCGCTGGCAGAGGAGCAATTCCCACTCCCAGAGAAGGAGTTGCGGTTACCAATCCAACAGTGCCTGCAAGAAGAGGCCGGTTTGAAGATGTGTTGGTGACTTCGGATATGAGGTCATTCTTTCAGCCGACCCATCGACAGGTGTCATCCGGATCCAGCATCAGGGAACGCCTAGACCGTCAGGTGCCCGACTACATCGGGTTAACGGCCGATGTGGACGCTCTGAGGAGTGATGAACCCCTGGACTACTGGGTGGGCAGGCTTGACCTCTGGCCAGAGCTTGCCCAATTTGCAATCGAACTGTTGGCTTGCCCCTCATCCAGTGTCCTGTCCGAAAGGACGTTCAGCGCAGCAGGGGGGATCGTGACCGATAAGCGTACTCACTTAGCTCACGACAATGTTAACTACCTCACATTTCTAAAAATGAATGAGGCATGGATCTCGGAGGAATTCAACACATGTGACCAGTAGACCATGTATATGTCTATAAACAATATTTTTAAATGAGCATAGAGACCTTCTTTCTTCATTTGGCTCACTTCCTTGTCCAAAAAAAGCACACCGTACTATATGCCCGTACCCTCTTTGAAGAGGTTGAGTGGTGTCATATTTCTACTGGGGCTGCTTATTATGAGGGGCTCCCACCATCCCTGTGCTGTGCTGACATCCTCCTGGGGCTGTACCTCTGCTGTGCATATTTTGAGGTGCTCCCACCATCCCTGTGCTATGCTCATTATGAGGGGCTCCCACCATCCCTGTGCTGTGCTGACTTACTCCTGGGGCTGCTTATTATGAGGGGCTCCCACCATCCCTGTGCTATGCCGACATCCTCCTGGGGCTGCTTATTATAAGGGGCTCCCACCATCCCTGTGCTATGCTGACATCCTCCTGGGGCTGCTTATTATGAGGGGGTCCCACCATCCCTGTGCTATGCTCATTATGAGGGGCTCCCACCATCCCTGTGCTATGCTGACTTCCTCCTGGGGCTGCTTACGGTGCAGGGGTCAGTGCTGTATATCACGGTACTGATGTCAGTGCTCTCTGTCACGGTGCTGCTGTCAGTGCTGTATATCATGGTGCTGGTGTGAGTGCTTTATGTCACGCTGCTGATGTCAGTGCTCTCTATCACGGTGCTGGTGTCAGATCACTCTATCACAGTGCAGGTGTCATTGTTGTATGTCACGCTGCTGATGTCAGTGCTCTCTATCACGGTGCTGCTGTCAGTGCTGTATATTACGGTGCTGGTGTGAGTGTTTTATGTCACGCTGCTGATGTCAGTGCTCTCTATCATGGTCCTGCTGTCAGTGCTGTATATCACGGTGCTGGTGTGAGTGCTTTATGTCACGCTGCTGATGTCAGTGCTCTCTGTCACGGTGCTGCTGTCAGTGCTGTATATCACGGTGCTGGTGTGAGTGCTTTATGTCACGCTGCTGATGTCAGTGCTCTCTATCACGGTGCTGTTGTCAGATCACTCAATCACGGTGCAGGTGTCATTGCTGTATGTCACACTGCTGATGTCAGTGCTCTCTATTATGGTGCTGCTGTCAGTGCTGTATATCACGGGCTGGTGTGAGTGCTTTATGTCATGCTGCTGATGTCAGTGCTCTCTATCACGGTGCTGCTGTCAGTGCTGTATATCATGGTGCTGGTGTGAGTGCTTTATGTCATGCTGCTGATGTCAGTGCTCTCTATCACGGTGCTGCTGTCAGATCACTCAATCACGGTGCAGGTGTCATTGCTGTATGTCACACTGCTGATGTCAGTGCTCTCTATCACGGTGCTGCTGTCAGTGCTGTATATCACGGTGCTGGTGTGAGTGCTTTATGTCACGCTGCTGATGTCAGTGCTCTCTATCACGGTGCTGCTGTCAGTGCTGTATATCACGGTGCTGGTGTGAGTGCTTTATGTCACGCTGCTGATGTCAGTGCTCTCTATCACAGTGCTGCTGTCAGTGCTGTATATCACGGTGCTGGTGTGAGTGCTTTATGTCACGCTGCTGTTGTCAGATGACTCTATCACGGTGCAGGTGTCATTACTGTATGTCACGCTGCTGATGTCAGTGCTCTCTATCACGGTGCTGCTGTCAGATGACTCTATCACGGTGCAGGTGTCATTGCTGTATGTCACGCTGCTGGTGATCATCTCCTGCACCCTCTTCTTTGCCTACCCTGGTCCCTGACCTTCCCTCTCCTCCATTGCCTTCATGTGCTCCACAGTCCTGAATTGTCACAACAATTTCCCATATAAAAAAAGAATGCTTGTAGTTGTCGATCCCAGATTCACCTCATACATTTATTATTATTATTATTCAGGATTTATATAGCGCCAGCAATTTACGCAGCGCTTTACAATATAAAAGGGAGACAATACAGTTACAATACAATTAAATACAAGAGGATTAAGAGGACCCTGCTCAGAAGAGCTTACAATCTAAAAGGGTGGGGCAGGTGGTACAGAAGGTTATAATTGTTGGGAATGAGTTTATGGAAGTGGTAGGAGATTAGTTTGAGACGTGATAGGCTTCCCTGAATAGATGAGTTTTCAGGGATCGTCTGAAAGTAGCAAGAGTAGGGGATAGCCGGACCGGTGGAGGTAGCGAATTCCAGAGGATTGGAGAGGCTCTGGAGAAATCCTGGAGACGAGTGTGGGAGGAGGAGACAAGAGAGCTTGAGAGTAGGAGGTCTTGAGAAGAACGGAGGGGACGGTTTGGGTGATATTTGGAGACAAGATTGGTGATGTAGCTCGGGGCAGAGTTGTGAATGGCTTTGTATGTGGTGGTTAGTATTTTGAATTTAATTCGCTGGGTGATTGGGAGCCAGTGTAGGGATTGGAGGAGAGGGTTGGCAGACACTGAGCGGTTGGTAAGGTGGATAAGTCTGGCAGCAGCATTCAAGATAGACTGAAGAGGCGATAGCCTATGGAGAGGCAGGCCAATGAGAAGGGAGTTGCAATAGTCAAGGCGAGAGATAACAAGGGAGTGAATGAGGATCTTGGTAGTTTTAATTGTTAAAAAGGGGAGAATTTTAGAGATGTTACGGAGGTGAAATCTACAAACTTTTGACAACGATTGGACTTGGGGCTGAAATGACAAGTCAGAGTCTAGGGTTACACCTAGTACCCTGGCGTGAGGGGAGGGCCTGATGGTTGCATTGTTGATTTTGATGGAAAAGTCATGGAGGGGGGCATGTGCAGGGGGGATTATTAATAGCTCAGTTTTAGAGAGGTTTAGTTTAAGGAAATGGTGTGACATCCACGCTGATATGTCAGTTAGCAGGTTAGTAATGCGAGAGGAGACTGAAGGAGTGAGGTGAGGAGTAGACAGATAGATTTGGGTGTCATCGGCGTATAAATGGTATTGGAAGCCGTGGGCGGTTATCAGGTGACCAAGGGAGGAGGTATAAATAGAGAAGAGAAGGGGTCCAAGAACAGAGCCTTGGGGGACCCCCACAGAAAGGGGCAATGGAGAGGAGGATACAGAGTTGTAGGTGACACTAAAGGAGCGCTGTGATAGATAGGCAGAGAACCAGGAAAGCACAGAATCTCGGAGGCCAAGGTAATGTAGTTTATTGAGGAGGAGCGGGTGGTCAACAGTATCAAAGGCAGCAGAGAGGTCAAGTAGTAGGAGTATGGAGTACTGGCTGTTGGTTTTAGCAGTTAGTAGATCGTTAGTGAGTTTTAGTAAGGCAGTTTCTGTGGAGTGCTGAGAGCGAAAGCCAGACTGTAATGGGTCAAGAAGGTTATTTTCACTGAGGTAGGAGCTAAGGCGGTTGTAGACTAAGCGTTCTAGAAGTTTAGAGGTGAATGGGAGCAATGAGATAGGTCTTAAGTTGTTCAGGTTGGTGGGGTCCAGAGAGGGTTTTTTAAGTATGGGGGTGATCTGCGCATGTTTTAGACGGGAGGGGAAGGTGCCACTTGAGAGGGAGAGATTGTAGATGTGAGTGAGGGAGCATAGGATAGAATTAGAGGGTGACCTTAATAGTTGTGAGGGAACAGGGTCCAAGGGACAATTGGTTAGGTGAGCATCTGAGAAAAGTTTTGCAACCTCTTCAGTAGTAGTCAATTCAAAAGAGGAGAGTGTTGAATGTGCTATTGGGCCAGGTATGTTGGGTGGGGAAGATGTACGCACAACGGAGGTGTCCTCGCGAATTGCATCAATCTTGTCTTTGAAGTGATTGGCAATCTCTTGGGCAGTGAGTGAGTTGGTGGGTAGAGGGGGTGGGGGACGAAGCAGAGAGTTAAAAGTTGAGAAGAGCCGACGAGGATTGGATGACAAAGTATTAATAAGAGATACAAAGTAGGCTTGTTTGGCAGCATGGAGGCAGGAATTGTATTTTAGAAGAGCAGATTTATATATGGTGAAGTCTTGGAGGCATTTGGTTTTACGCCACAGCCGTTCAAGAGCACGGCAACGTCTCTTGAGATTTCTAGTGTTGTCAGTTTGCCAGGGTTGTAATGGTCGGGGCCTGATTCTGCGTGTGGTTAGAGGAGCAAGTGCATCTAGTGATGAAGAGAGTGAACTGTTGTAGACAGAGATGGCAAGGTCAGGACAGGACAGGGGAGATACATGTGTTATGTCATTGGCCATGTGGTGGCACTATGTTTGCACAGCTATTAATTATTTTGTGGCTGCAAATTTGACCTGTAGGTTTGCAAAGTTCGCCTCCCATTGAAGTCAATGGGGCCCGCCGCGAACGTTCCGGTTCGCGAACTATCGGCCGCGTTCGCGAAACGTCCTGTCGGAAGTTCATCCATCACTACTCCTGTGATGTATGATCAAGAAATTTTATATATATATATATATATATATATATATATATATATATATATATATATATATTGTGATATTGGGGTGATTAGCTCAATTGGTAGATGCATTTATTAGTCCACATCAGTCAGGCGTGTATGGTTAAGGGCCTGGTAGCCCACGTTTATTAGAAGAAAACAAAATATTAGTCCATCCAGTAATCCCACGCAGGGGTCCAAGCTTAAATTAAATACAGCAAAATCAGAACGAAAATGCTAGCCCACCTGGCTACTCTTCAGCAGTACTGCTGCTATAGGTACTTGCCCCGTCCAACAAACTGCTTGGACGCACACAGCTTCCAACCCTTCGACACACAGCACACGGCTCCTTGGACGCACACAGCTTCAAGTCCTTCACACAGCTTTGGACATGCACAGCTTCAAGCAGCAAGCTGCTCACACACCACCATCCTACACAAATCCCCTCGTTATATGGGCTGTGTGCAGCTGGGCACACACCCTGCTCGCTAGCCTCAAGACCCGGACACAGGGTTGGAGATCCCCGTCCCACCCATAACTCTCAGGGATCTCCAAACTACAGAATCCCATCTGGAGCTAGCAAAACCTGGAGAAAACTGACAGAGCAGTTTTCTCCATCTAAACTCTACACTCTGTAGTCCTGCAGTCCGCAGATATGCAAACTCTGTGTCTCCTTTACCTCTAATTTCATAGGGACAGAGCCTCGCTCTGTCACATATCCCCCCCCTTTGTTTCGATCCGGAGGGAGGAACACCAGCACCCATCATGATGGTTAGGACACCTCTGTGCTGGCTGTCAGCCACGTAGGCCCAACCCTTTTTCCGGGTGCGCTTCCAGGAACATTCTCCCCTGGATCTTAACAGGTTCCTATATTGTCCTATACTCAGCCTTCCTCTACTTTTGGGGTCCCTGGGCTTATTCACTTTTCTTGGGGGAACTCTGCCTTCCTTGAGCCCTCCTTTCAACTTACAAATACCCATTTTACCCTTCACCATCGGTATTTCAGGTTCAAAACTGTTTTTCTTGGTACCCATTGCAACCAAATCATTGTTTACAGAACGCACTCTTAACAGATCACAGCTTTCCGTATCATCAGTGCTTTCCAAATCAGTGTTTGTTAGAAGAAGACCCGAGGAGGGACTACATCCGACGGGACCATAGCACAGCTCCACCTCACCCGTTGTCCAACACTCCATGGGTACCTGTTCTAACAAACTACCCTGACCTAAGCATAAACCATTTTTTCCAGGTGTACACATTACATTGTTATGGCAACCAATATTAACACTTTCTTCCACTTTGTCTCCGGGCACCTTAACTTGTACCTCGGGGCCAGTGACAGAAAGCATCTCTGCTACTGCGGAGTCCATTCTGGGCCGTTCCTTCTCATGAGGCCTAGCGGGTAAGGCAGTATCTGCGCCCTCTGCTGACAACTGCTCCGCCGCACCTCGGACCACACCAGCAGAGATGTTTCTAGTCACCGCATCAGACGGAGAGACCTCTGATATCTCAAGCAGTTCTCTCGCGTGCCTTCCATACCAATCAATAACTAGAAGTACGCTCACAGAGAATCTGGAGATCCTGTGCCAAATGGGTAACCATTGGTCCCACCAATTCCACTGTTGGTCAAGGTTTCCCAGCACAGCCTGTACCACCTGGCTCCACCCATTGGTGCTACGCAGCACCACCTGGTCCAACTGCGGTGGAGATACCCAAGTATACAGCAAGTTCATCTTTACCAACTCTAGCATTTCCAGTAAGGTTTCTGTCATCTCTAAACATCCCATGTCTAAACACCAGAACTTTCTAGGGTCTTTTACCCTGTCCAAGACATGGAGGGGCTCAGCGACTGCAGGTTGAGAGGGTGAGACATTTGAAGAGACCTCATCCTCCTTGGAGGTACCCATCATCACAGCTTGTTTCTCCCCTGGAGAGCTGTCAGACACATGTCTCACACTTATCCCTTCTGCACCAGTGTTGGTGAGCCTCTGCAGGTCATTACAAGTCACACTATCACTTTGATACTCAATATCATTTAGCTGTGGGGCTGTGGACAACACATCTGCGATGCCAGTGCCCTGAACTGTTTCTTCAGAGTGGAGGGCAGCAACCTTTGCAGGGACCAAGACGCCCTCAACCACCGGCGGCTCTGCGATCCCCCTGTCTGGCATAGCGGTTGTGTCCACACCCTTGTTACTTAAGCTAGCCTTACCCAGCATGGCTAGCAATTGTTTGGCCCAGCTGTCCCAGTCCATTGTGGTTCCACCATGGGTGTTCCACAGCGTTGCATCACCTGCTGTAGAAGGCCGCACAGAAACCTGGGATTCATTAGCTTCAACTGCACATTCGTCACTTCTATACAGATCATTTTGCAACACCATACTTTTACCAATGTTGCATTGGGGTGATGCTTCGTCACCTAAAACTTGGTGCAGCACACCATTCTGAACACCTTTTTCTGGTGGCACTACAGACACATCCAGCTTTGTACACTCAGCTTTTGCAGGCTGAATTAACCCCTTGCCCACTGGGCTACACGTAGGGTTGTGGGGCTGTGCCCACACGCTCTCACTGTGTGAATTAGTCCCCCCTTGTTCCACCAGCATAGCACCAGAGCCATCCTGGACAGCCTCTGACTCCAACACATGGAGACCCCATGAGACTTCCATGGACAATCCTGTGCCTCTGCCTGTCATGGGAGATCTCCTACTCTCATCACTGGTAGTGAACACATTACCAACCTCACTCTCAGATATGACATTACAAGAAATACATGTTTCAATGTCATTACACTCATCACGTTTAGCAATAGTATCACTTTTGTTAGTACGATCATTAGCATTCTCATTACATGTAGACACAACTGCCGTTTTTGTGGTTTGTTTATGAGCCACCATAACCTCTGAGCGACTCTTCACAGCACCCGCTCTTTGTAAAGGGGCACTTTTGCCTATTTGGGCAGCTCCATAGCTGACCTGGGAAACTCTCTGCTCCAACACTTCAAGCTCCTTGGAAGTTTCCCTGGGCAACCCTGCAGCAGCTGTCACTAGGGAACATGGTACCAGCACTGTTTGGTCACCCCTAGCTTGTTTTTCCCAGCCATCTGCTGGATCATAGCAGGCATATGCAGAGTCCCCATGTCCTTTTCAGTCTTTAGCCCTGAGTCTAGTTGGGCTTTACGCTGCGCCTCCCCACTGCTCTGGGTAGCACACTGCAGAAAGTCTATGTCCATTTGCACTGCGGATCTCCCCACTGGACATACTCCCACTTCACTGGGTTCAGCATCATAAACTGAAACAGTCTTACCAGTTCCTGCAGCTGATGTCATAGCCTTCACTTGAGTGCGTTGTCTCACTGGTGTGGTGTCTCCATAGGCTGACTCCCCCATGTGGCCATGGAGCAAAACTGCAGCCTTTCTGGACCCACTGACGCCCCCTGTAGGTAACACAAGATCCTTGTTGATAGGGGTAACTGCAGACTTGCGCTCCAAAGCTGGTTGGCTATACCTCATGCAGGATTCAAGCTGATGTACTCTCCTTTCTGGACTGACCCCTTTGCCTAAGCGGCCATGACAGAAAACTTTACGTTTCTCTGGATTTCCAAATCCTAGGTCTTCCGGCGACACTTCTCCCATCCTGGAGCATTGCTGGCGGCCCGTGATATGATGGAACTCTCCTCTAAGAAGGATTTCCTCTTTAAACTTGCTGTAGTCATCCTGGTCCCCATCCATCAAATGGTAAACCGACCGGAACTCTATCCACAATAAGGTTTGCAGCAGTTTTGGCCACCGGTCCCTAGGCCATTTTCTCTTTACAGCAACTTTTTCAAATCTTACAAGGAAGTCTCCCACCTCCTCTGTAGGCAGCATGGGTTTCACATAGTCAGAGGCCAAGATCTCAGCCCCTTGCAGTGCACCCCACTCTTTGCGATTCCGCTTGAACCATTCATTTGCTGTCTCACACGTCACTGGCCCCTTTTGACTGGCCCTACAAGGTGGAGACATCTTCTCAGGCCATGCTGAGCTCACGTCCTCTTTAACTTGATTAAACATGAACTTCTTGCTTTTTGACTGCCTCATCCTTGCAATCACATGCACACAGCAGCTTGTAACAGTTCTCAGCAGAGAAAGAAAAAAAAAATCTGATGTTTGATTCTTCCTTCACAGGTACACAACCCGCATGCAACACAGTCCATCAAATAAACGTATACGCAATGCTGTTCGCCTGGCTGCCACACACAGCTAGCAGTAGTTCCTGATGCGACTCACCATGGAGCAAGGACCCGGACTCCACCGTCTACATGCCCGCATTCTCCACCACTTGTGATATTGGGGTGATTAGCTCAATTGGTAGATGCATTTTTTAGTCCACATCAGTCAGGCGTGTATGGTTAAGGGCCTGGTAGCCCACGTTTATTAGAAGAAAACAAAATATTAGTCCATCCAGTAATCCCACGCAGGGGTCCAAGCTTAAATTAAATACAGCAAAATCAGAATGAAAATGCTAGCCCACCTGGCTACTCTTCAGCAGTACTGCTGCTATAGGTACTTGCCCCGTCCAACAAACTGCTTGGACGCACACAGCTTCCAACCCTTCGACACACAGCACACGGCTCCTTGGACGCACACAGCTTCAAGTCCTTCACACAGCTTTGGACATGCACAGCTTCAAGCAGCAAGCTGCTCACACACCACCATCCTACACAAATCCCCTCGTTATATGGGCTGTGTGCAGCTGGGCACACACCCTGCTTGCTAGCCTCAAGACCCGGACACAGGGTTGGAGATCCCCGTCCCACCCATAACTCTCAGGGATCTCCAAACTACAGAATCCCATCTGGAGCTAGCAAAACCTGGAGAAAACTGACAGAGCAGTTTTCTCCATTTAAACTCTACACTCTGTAGTCCTGCAGTCCGCAGATATGCAAACTCTGTGTCTCCTTTACCTCTAATTTCATAGGGACAGAGCCTCGCTCTGTCACAATATATATATATATAGACAGAGAGAGAGAGCGAGAGAACTCATCTGTAATCCATTAACCACTTGCCGACCGCCTCAAAACCATATACGTTGGCAGAATGGCACAGCAGGCAGAGTAATGTATGGGTACGTTACTCCCCTCCCACGGGCGGGGAGCGCATTGCACCCCCCAGGATGCCCAAGGCAGTCAGCATCGTTCCAGGAGCAATCCTTCCTGAGGGGGAGGACACTGATTCATGGCGAATGAGAAGCTTCCTTTGCTTCTGTAATGTAAACAGAAACAGACGTCATCCCTCCTCGTGGAACCTTTTTGTTCCAGCTTCCGAGGAGAGAAGACATTTACCGTGAGTCTACACCAACACTAGCACACTTAAACACTCCCCGTCACCCCCTGTCATAGTGTTAGGGCATTTAGTGGTAGGCCCCTTTAGGTCTAGGGTACCCCCCTAACAAAGGTTTAACCCCTTGATCACCCCCTGTTGGCAATGTCACTAAGTGATCTTTTTCTGATCGCAGTATTAGTGTCACAGGTGATGCTAGTTAGCCAGGTAAGTACCGTATTTAGGTTCACTGTCAGCTTTTTATAGCGACAGGTACCCCCCTATACTACCTAATAAAGGTTTTAACCCCCTGATTGCCCCCTAGTTAACCCTTTCACCAGTGATCACCGTATAAGTGTTACGGTGACGCTGGTTAGTTTGTTTTTTATACCTGCCGTTTATTACCCAATAAAAGTTTAACCCCCTGATTGCCCGGCAGGTAATATCAGTTAGACTTTAGTATCAGATAGGGTCTGCATTGCTCCAGGCGGCGTCAGGTTAGTGCCAGTACTAATAACACCCATGCACGCAGCATACACCTCCCTTAGTGGTATAGTATCTGAATGGATCAATATCTGATCTGATCAGATCTATACTAGGTTCCCTAGCAGTTTAGGTTTCCAAAAAACACATTGTTAGCGGGATCAGCCCAGATACCTGCTAGAACCTACGTTTTGCCCCTCCGCCCAGCCCATCCAAGTGCAGTATCGATCAGTCACTGTCACTTACAAAACACATAACTGCAGCATTCGCAGAGTCAGGCCTGATCCCTGCGATCGCTAACACTTTTTTTGGTAGCATTTGAATCAGTCGCTGACAGTCAGGAGCTTCTTTTTTTACCTGTGAGTCTCACTAGTGCACTAAATTTAGAGCCCACAATGGCAAATCGAAGGTACACTAGTGAAGAGGCCTACATGTTTCTGAGCATGACAGATAGCGAGGAGGAAGTCACTCATCTCTCAGATTCATGCTCAGACTACAATCCTGTAGAGTACAGTGGCTCCATGACAGATAGCTCTGACGACGGAGTTGTGGTCCCTGCCAAGGTCAGGCGTACCAGACCCCAATCTTCTTTTGCTGTTGAGGTGCAAGAACCGCAGGGCTCTCGTATGGAGCAGAGAAGTACTAGTGCCGATCATCCTTCTGGTGAACTGGCAAGCACCAGCGGCCTATTACACCCTGGTCATAGTCAAACCAGCACTGCAGTAACACGTGGTGACTAGGCGAGTCCCATAAGTACAGTTAAAGCTGGTGAGGTGGCAAGCACAAGTAGTGTCCCACTGCCACCAAGAAGACAAACACAGGCCCATTGAGCCCATAGTGCCCTTCCTGCTGCATTCGCCAATCCTAATTGGGAACCCACCACTTCTGCCAACCAGGCATTCAGGTGGAAACAGTTGATTTTAAGTCACTTGATTTTTATTTGCTGTTTTTCACCGAAGATCTCTAAAGATCTATTGTGGACCAAAGTAATTTGTATGCTGGTCAATTCATCGCTGCTAATCCCCAATTGTCTCTTGCCAGAGACTGGAGACCAATCACGGTTTCCGAATTAAAGACCTTTCTGAGTCTATCCCTCGACATGGGCATAACTAAAAAGAGTGAGTTGTGGTCATATTGGTCCACTGACCCAATTCACTATATGTCCGTGTTCTCTGCCTCCATGACCAGGGCACAATATGAGCAGATCTTGAGGTTCACCCATTTCAACAACAATGAACTCTGTCATCCTCGTGGAGACCCTGGATACCATCGGCTCTACAAAATTCGGCCCCTCATAAACCACTTCAACCAACATTTTGCAGACTTGTTTACTCCCCATCAAGTTGTCTGCATTGATGAGACCTTGATTAAGTTTTCTGACCGTTGTCATTCAAACAGTATCTTCCCAGCAAGCGTGCCAGATACGGGGTCAAGATGTATAAGCTCTGTGACAGGGCCACAGGCTATACATGTAGTTTTATGGTTTATGAGGGAAAAGATAGTCACGTAGAGCTGCCGAACTGCCCAGATTACATAGGGAGCACTGGCAAGATTGTGTGGGACTTGGTGTCACCCTTATTCGGAAAGGGGTACCACTTGTACGTGGACAATTATTACACGAGCGTGCCACTTTTTAGTCACTTGTTTGATCATCAAATTGGAGCATGTGGCACTGTGCAATAGACATGTGCAGAGTAAAATATTTCATTTCGGAATTTTGTTTTCGTCCGAAAACTTAATTTATTTAGTTACTCCCGAAATTCGTTTTTATTTATTTCGTTTTTCGTTCAAAAATTGCATTCGTCCGAAAATCCACATGAATTACGGTCGAATCTGTCTTGGAAGGCTTATGGTGTCTGTCGAATGTATAAAGAAGATTCGACGGAGCTACTATATAGCATACTTTAGAACCCTATTAAAGTCTATGGGACTCCAACGTTCAAAATCTAAAGTGCTAATTTTCAAGGCTAATTTGCAAGTTACTGTCCTAAAAAAGTGTTTAGGGACCCGGGTCCTGCCCCAGGGGACATGTATCAATGCAAAAAAAAGTTTTAAAAACTGACGTTTTTTCGGGAGCAGTGATTTTAATAATGATTAAAGTGAAACAATAAAAGTGTAATATTCCTTTAAATTTCGTAGGGGGGGGGTTGTCTATAGTATGCCTGTGAAGGGGCGCATGTTTCCCGTGCTTAGAACTGTCCCTGCACAAAGTGTCATTTGTGCAGGAAAAAAAGTCCTTTAAAATCACTCGCAGCTATTATGAATTGTCGGCTCCGTAATACAGAGAACACTCATTGAAAGTCATTGATAAAAAAAAATAAAAAAAATTTAAAAAAAAGCGTGGGGGTCCCCCAAATTCAATTACCAGGCCCTTCAGGTCTGGTATGGATATTAAGGGGAACCCTGCCTCAAATTTAAGAAAAAATTTGACGTGGGGTTCCCCCTAAATATCCATAACCAGACCCTTCAGGTCTGGTATGGATATTAAGGGGAACCCCGCGTCAAATTTTAAAAAAAATTGACGTGGGGTTCCCCCTAAAAATCCATACCAGACCCTTTATCCGAGCACGCAACCTGGCAGGCCACAGGAAAAGAGGGGGGGACGAGAGAGCGGCCCCCCCTCCCTCCTGAACCGTACCAGGCCACATGCCCTCAACATTGGGAGGATGCTTTGGGGGTCTGTGACCCCTCAAAGCACCTTGTCCCCATGTTGATGAGGACAAGGGCCTCATCCCCACAACCCTGGCCGGTGGTTGTGGAGGTCTGCGGGCGGGGGGCTTATCAGAATCTGGAAGCCCCCTTTAACAAGGGGACCCCCAGATCCCGCCCCCCCCCCTGTTTGAAATGGTAAGGGGGTACAAAAGTACCCCTACCATTTCACAAAGAAAGTGTAAAAAATGGTTAAATAAAACAAACACATTTTTGAAAAATTCCTTTATTAAAAATAAAAAAAAGATTCCAGCGGCGGTAATCCACTCTTGCTATCCAGCGACGGACGGTCATCTCTCCAGCGATGGCTCATCTCATCCAGCGCAGCGAATACATCCTTCTTCTGTCTCCCTGGAGGAGACAATGCAGGCATTCCGGCGGCTGACGTTTCTTATATACGGAGGGCGGGGCCACCCGACACCTGACCCCGCCCCCCTCTGACGCAAGGGGAAACCCGGGGTTCCCCGTGACGTATGGGTGACCCCGCCCCCCTCTGATGTAACGGAAACCTGCCTGTGTTACATCAGAGGGGTGCGGGGTCACCCATACGTCACAGGGAACCCCGGGTTTCCCCTTGCGTCAGAGGGGGGCGGGGTCAGGTTACGGGTGGCCCCGCCCTCCGTATATAAGAAACGTCAGCCGCCGGAATGCCTGCAGTGTCTCCTCTCCGTGGAGACAGAAGAAGGATGGAGGATTCGCTGCGCTGGATGAGATAAGCCATCGCTGGAGAGATGACCGTCCGTCGCTGGATAGCAAGAGTGGATTACCGCCGCTGGAATCTTTTTTTTATTTTTTTATTTTTAATAAAGGAATTTTTCAAAAGTGTGTTTGTTTTATTTAACCATTTTTTACACTTTCTTTGTGAAATGGTAGGGGTACTTTTGTACCCCCTTACCATTTCAAACAGGGGGGGGGCGGGATCTGGGGGTCCCCTTGTTAAAGGGGGCTTCCAGATTCTGATAAGCCCCCCGCCCGCAGACCTCCACAACCACCGGCCAGGGTTGTGGGGATCAGGCCCTTGTCCTCATCAACATGGGGACAAGGTGCTTTGAGGGGTCACAGACCCCCAAACCATCCTCCCAATGTTGAGGGCATGTGGCCTTGTACGGTTCAGGAGGGAGGGGGGGGCGCTCTCTCGTCCCCCCCTCTTTTCCTGCGGCCTGCCAGGTTGCGTGCTCGGATAAAGGGTCTGGTATGGATTTTTAGGGGGGACCCCACGTCAATTTTTTTCTAAATTTGACGCGGGGTTCCCCTTAATATCCATACCAGACCTGTAGGGTCTGGTTATGAATATTTAGGGGGAACCCCACGTCAAATTTTTTCTTAAATTTGAGGCAGGGTTCCCCTTAATATCCATACCAGACCTGAAGGGCCTGGTAATTGAATTTGGGGGACCCCCACGCTTTTTTATTTATTTATTTTTTTATCAATGACTTTCAATGAGTGTTCTCTGTATTACGGAGCCGACAATTCATAATAGCTGCGAGTGATTTTAAAGGACTTTTTTTCCTGCATAAATGACACTTTGTGCAGGGACAGTTCTAAGCACGGGAAACATGCGCCCCTTCACAGGCATACTATAGACAACCCCCTCCTACGAAATTTAAAGGAATATTACACTTTTATTGTTTCACTTTAATCATTATTAAAATCACTGCTCCCGAAAAAACGGCCGTTTTTAAAACTTTTTTTTGCATTGATACATGTCCCCTGGGGCAGGACCCGGGTCCCCAAACACTTTTTAGGACAGTAACTTGCAGAATCTTTTCTCTCTGTCAAATCTTTTTTCTCTGTCGAATATTTTCTCTATATAATCTTGGACTAATAGAGGTAAGGTTAGGCACATTTGACCACAGGTTCTATAGACACAGATTGTTGTCAGAGTCATGTCGAATCTCCTATTCTATATCGAACTGTTGTAACAATGAAAACGAAAATAAAGCATTTATTTATGTCGGATCTTTCGTTTTTCGGATTTTGTGCTTTCGTTATCGTTTGTCAAAACGAAAACGAAAATAGCTGAAATTCGGACGAAAATGCATTCGGACGAAAACAAATGCACATGTCTACTGTGCAACCTAATTGCTGGGTCTTACCCCAGAGGCTTGTAGATTCCCGTCTTAGGCTTGTGGGAGAGAGCCTGCTTGCAGTGTAATCATTTGCTCGTTGTGAAGTGGAGGGATAATAAGAATATTTTTGTTCTTACCTCCCTTCATGCAGACACAACGGTCCAAATTCCTACGGTGACTGGTGTTGTGGTGAAACCCCTCTGTGACCACAAATATAACCTTAATATGGATCTCCATGACCAGTTGTTGGCGCCGAACCTAGTTGCCCATAAGGCCAGACGCTGTTACAAAAAATGTTTATTATTTCAATTGGCTTTGCTGAATGCTCATGTGCTATACAGAGCTTCAGGATGGACTGGATCCTTCCTTAAATTCCAGGAAGGGATCGTTAGAGCCCTTCTGTTTCCAGACGGTGCTCCAGCTCACCTTCCCCAACTGAAATGCAGTAAGCCTGCTGCATGAGAGACATATTCTGTATGTCCTCCCGAGTACCCCTACCCAACGAGCCCCCCCAAAGAAGATGTCATGTCTGCAGCAAGTATAGGCGTGACATCCATTATTATTGTTCCTCCTGTCCTGCTCCTGTCCTGACAATTCTGTTCTTTGCATTGGTGAATGTTTTGAATGCTACCATATACTAGTTGAGTATTAGCATAGGGTGCAGCACTGCACAGACTAGGACACACTTTCACAGGGTCTCCCAAGATGCAGTCGCATTTTGAGAGACCCGAAACTGGAACTGTTACAGTTAGTTACAAATTATATATATATATATATATATATATATATATATATATATATATATATATATATATGGAGCGGCCATAACCCTTGGCAGGGCGGCCTTAACTTTTTGGGCTTACCGGTTACCTCCGCTTGTTCTTCCACGTCTAGGGGTTCTCATGGTTGGTACCCAACAACTTTGGACATTGACACTAGGGATGAGCCGAACACCCCCCAGTTCGGTTCGCACCAGAACTTTCGAACGGACCCCAAATTCGTACGAACGTTAGAACCCCATTGAAGTCTGTGGGACTCGAACGTTCGAAATTAAAAGTGCTAATTTTAACAGCTAATATGCAAGATACTGTCCTAAAAAGGGTTTGGGGACCTGGCTCCTGCCCCAGGGGACATGGGTCAATGCAAAAAAAAGTTTTAAAAAGGCCGTTTTGGCAGGAGCACTGATTTTAATGACGATTAAAGTGAAAAAAAAAGTGAAATATTCCTTTAAATATCATGCCTGGGGGGTGTTCCCGGGTGGGGTATAGGTGGATATAGCGGTGTACACTGGGTTCAGAGAACGCAGACAGCACGCACAATCTCCTAACACTGACTGCAAGCTCTATTATAAAAGATAGATATATCGCAAGCTATATAGGTGAATATAGCGGTGTATACTGCGGTCAGGGCACGCAGACAACAACCACTACAGAAGAGCAAGAATGAAAAATCGTCCGATAACGGTCGGTGTATACTGTGTTGAAGGTACACAGAACACCCACTAACTCCTACAGACTCCAACACACTACACAAGGCCGCCGCGCTGGCGCCTTATATAGTGTGGGGCGTGTACTAAACAGCCTGAGCTATGATTGGCCACAGGCATCCTGCCTGTGGCCAATCATGGCTCTCCTCGCTGCCAGTGCTGTGATTGGCCAAGCATGCGGGTCACAGTGCATGCTTGGCCAATCATGAGCCAGCAATGCACTGCGCCATCGCAGTGCATTGTGGGCCGTGAGCGCCACACAAATGTGTCGCGAACGGCCAATCACGTTCGGAATTCGCCGAACGGGCAAACAGCTGATGTTCGAGTCGAATGTATGTTCGACTCGAACACGAAGCTCATCCCTAGTTGACACCAATAAAGTCCTTTTGAAAGGTTTTTATTTGCAGGGGTAACATCCAACAATACAGTCTTGTATGGGAACAGGGGGCAAGGGTGAAAGAACTCAGGCACTTTGAACTGCAAATATCACAAAGTCTCGAGTACCACCCAGAGAGTAGCCACTCGCAGCTGGGCACTTCAAGGCTGAACAAATCTCTAGCCAGAGATTATGGCAATCAGCGCTTTGATTCAGAACTTGTGAAACCTCTGACCTTGAACAAGTTGTAACTGAAAGTGAACAGGAACCTTTTTCCTCAGTACCTGGAACGTTCTCTGTCTCCTTGGCAGTACTGGAAAAAACATGGATTCGCCAATGTCCTTCACAACTCAGTAACCAGGCACTTCTCAGGCTGCCAGCCTGTTGGGCCTCCTCCAAAGAGTCCTCCCCCGGTCACTTGCACGAGCTGCGGTGCCCCTCCAAGCCGAGAGCACACCCGGACGCCTTGAATCCTCCCTCAGTTACTGCGCCTTGGACCAGCTGGTTCCGAGACTCGGGAACAGAGGGATCCATACCCCAGACCAGGCAGGTCTATTGAGGTTAACCAACCGAAGCATGTTGCGGAGCGACGAACGCTCCCGTGACCCCTCACGGGGCTACCCCAGTCCAGAATCAGGAACAGACTGCTAGGGCCTCACGAACGAACCACTCACAACACGTGATAGCCAAAAGTCCAACCAGGCCTGGTTCTGACCTGTCATGTGCTCCTCACTGTACACATGACTAGGCAGAACTCTAATGCCGCGTACACACGACCGGACTTAGGTCCGACAGACTTTCGACTGAGTTCTGACGGAGTTCTGACGGAGTTCTGACAGAGTTCTGATGGACTTTCCGAATGAACGGACTTGGCCACACACAATCACACCAGAGTCCGACGGATTCGAACGTGATGACGTACGACCGGACTAGAATAAGGAAGTTCATAGCCAGTAGCCAATAGCTGCCCTAGCGTCAGTTTTTGTCCGTTGGACTAGCATACACACGAGCGGATTTCTCGGTAGGAACTGGGTCCGGCGGAGTTCTGGCGGAAAAATTTGAAACATGTTCCATTTCTAAAGTCTGTCATACTTTTGCAAATCAAAAGTCCGCTGCAGCCCACACACAATCGAATAGTCTGCCGGAATTGTTCCGTCTGACCTTTGATGTTGAAAAGTCCGGTCGTGTGTACGCGGCATTACACAGCCCAGCCAAACTGATGTCAAAGTTCACCTACACAATTATCCTCAGAACCCCATTACTGTTCTGAGGCAAAAAACTAAATTTAAACATGAATGACACTTTGTCCAAAGTGTCACCGCTACATATAAAATAAAAAAAACAAAAATAATTTTTGTATTTAGGGATGAGCTTCGTGCTCGAGTCGAACATATGTTCGACTCGAACATCGGCTGTTCGCCCGTTCGGCGAATTCCGAACGTTATGGGCCGTTCACGCCAAATTCGTGTGGCGCTCATGGCCCACAGTGCACTGAAATGGTGCAGTGCATTGCTGGCTCATGATTGGCCAAGCATGCACTGCGACACCGCATGCTTGGCCAATCACAGCGCCGGCAGCGGGGAGAGCCATGATTGGCCACAGGCAGGATGCCTGTGGCCAATCATAGCTCAGGCTGTGTAGTACACGCCCCACACTATATAAGGCTGCCAGCGCGGTGGCCTTGTGTAGTGTGTTGGCGTCTGTAGCAGTTAGTGGGTGTTCTGTGTACCTTCAACACAGTATACACCGATCGTTATCGACCGATTTTTCGTTCTTGCTCTTCTGTAGTGGTGGTTGTCTGCGTATACACCGCTATATTCACCTATATAGCTAGCGATATATCTATCTTTTATAATAGAGCTTGCAGTCAGTGTTAGGAGATTGTGCGTGCTGTCTGAGTGCTCTGAACCCAGTATACACCGCTATATCCACCTATATAGCTAACTATCTTGCTCGTTTTAAATAGAGCTTGCAGTCAGTGTTAGGAGATTGTGCGTGCTGTCTGCGTGCTCTGAACGCAGTATACACCGCTATATCCACCTATATAGCTAACTATCTTGCTCGTTTTAAATAGAGCTTGCAGTCAGTGGTAGGAGATTGTGCGTGCTGTCTGCGTGCTCTGAACGCAGTATACACCGCTATATCCACCTATATAGCTAACTATCTTGCTCGTTTTAAATAGAGCTTGCAGTCAGTTGTAGGAACTTGTGCGTGCTGGCTGCGTGCTCTGATCTCTGAGGACTTCCAGAGTGGTGGAGGAGGAAAGGGAGCTGATGGCGTCGGTCAGCCCAGGCCAGGGGCCTGTTTCTCAGCCTAATGAAGGACGTGGAGCCCCTAAGCTCCTGGAGCTCGTCAAGGAGGAGAGGTTGTTCTTGGAGAACCAACTGGATCTTGCAGATTGGTCTCTGAGACAGCCAGGAGAGGATGCGGAGAAATCTGCAGACAGAAGGAAGAAAGCTAAAAGCTTAATTGTGAAGGCTTCCCGCAGCTACTGCGAGAAAATGAAGGTCCTGGCGGAGCTAAGAAACCGGAGAGACAGATCGGGCGTTGTAAAGAGACAGGAGTATAAGACGGTGATAGACGGATTGAAGAAGCAGTGCAACATGATTCGTGAGCTGTTATCCAACCTGATTGACAGTGCTTCTGGTGAGAAAGATTTTCTATCTAATGTGGACAAAGCGATGAGAATTGCGTGTGACGAGGGGACCCAGGCAGGGAGACGCCGTAGACAGTATCCAGCCCCGAACACAATGCAAGAGGAGGAAATGGCGGGTCCCTCTGAGGTGGCCACCCGTGAAGAGAGTGGTGGAAGGAAAGAGTGGTGGAAGGAAAGATGGATGGTGAGAAACCAGTGAGAAAGACTGTGGGTGAGGGAAAGCCATTGACCTGCAAAGAGACAGTCCCAGTGAGTAAAGGTGCAGAGAAACCTGGAAAAGTGAAAAATGTCCCTAAAGACAAAACTGCTGACTCCGGTAATCTTACAGAGGGGTCAGGTAAGCCTAAGGGTTGCCAGCCTATGAACGAGGCTGTGTCCCATGAAGGCAGGTTAGACCCCAATGATGTAGGAAGGAGGCAACAAAGAGACAATAAAGAGAAGAAGGATACCAAGGAGAAGAAGATTCCGGTGGTTCAGCTGGCTAGACTAGAGAAAATGGACTTACCAATACAGTCCCCAATGATCCCAGCCGTCAGTTGCGTTGTCGGCCGCCGCTGCCGCAAGCCGGTCTCAGGGTAAGGGAGCTGGGGTGTGTGTGGAGGATGAGAAGAGTCTGGCCAGCTTGGCTGCCGCTGTGGGGAGCGGTACAGTATCAGCCGGCGGCATGGCGTCTGTTAACTCGGCAATGGCGGCCGTGAGCAAAAAAACGCCGTCTTCCCGCGGGAGGAGGGGCGGTGCTTCTGGTCGAGAGGCCAATGGTAGTGTAATAGAGGGGGATGACGCACTTCCGGTGCGCGGGTTGGCTTCCGGCGGGGTTAGCCAGCGACCGGAAGTGACGCTGGCGGAACCGGAAGTAGGCCGCGAGGGACGCATCCAGCTGACTACTATGGTTTCGGGCCCTCCTTCCGGTCAGGGTAATTCTAACGAAAACATTTGTATTGAAATGTCAAATAATATAGAGCCAGGTCAAGTTACTGCCTGGGGTGACTGCCCAATGGGTGAGTTAGATGGGGAGAATCCCACAATGGCATATATTCGTGGCTTAGAGGGATCCCTGCAGGAACAGGGCCAGGTGTTGGTGGATTCCTGTGGGGCCCACATGGAGGTAGAATGGCAGGAAGATTGGAATGCTCTATTTGATAGTTCCGAAGAGGAAGTTTCTCTGGAGGATCAGAATGGTGCAAATGGTGGGGGGAATGTGAGTTATTGTGCTGGGGAGGGAAAAACCTCTTTCCCAAGCCGTTCCCCCAGTATTGGTAACAGAAGCTCCCCCTCCGTATTAAGGGGTACGCCGGAGGTAAGATTGCTGACAGCTCTTGGCGAAAAACGCTCCTACGCCAATGTGGTTGGGTCCAGTGTGCCTCTGGACCACCTGTACCATCAGTTCGGGGCCAGTAATTTTAGGGTGCCTCCGGCTGATCAGACCTCTGGGGCCAATTCTTGGTCTAGGGGGACAGGTGGTCCAGAGCGCAAGCATAGAAATGTAGTTCAGCTAAGGTGGGAGAGTACTGGTCAGTGCCCCACGAGAGGGCAAGTCGTGGACATGGTCCTGGCGTTAGGGTTCAAGGTGGAGGAACTATTTGCTGTAATTCACCCATCGGGTTCCCCGGACTTCGATGTCAGCTTTACTAACGCAGTGACCATGGAGCGATTCATTACTGCTTTTGGGCTAGTCAGGGGGACTGATCCTTGGAAGGGATTCCGCTTGATCCCATTGAGCAGACAGGAAGATATTAAAAGTCTTACAGTGTTAGTAAGAAATGAGAGCCTGCCTCCGGAGGACATAGCGACTTGGCTGGGTAGACACGGTCAGTTGCTGTGTCCTTTGAATAAATGCCTGGACGAACGTGGGGTATGGACTGGGGCATGGAACACCAGGATTCGCTTAAGAAGATCTGGCAACACAGTTGCACATGTCCCAGGGAGTGCGTTCCTGGGTAGGGACAGAATCCTGGTGTTCTACCCGGGCCAGCCCCGCCGATGTTTTAGGTGTGGGTGTCCAACTCATTTGAGTGCAGACTGCACAGTTATGCGCTGCACCAAGTGCAACAAGTTTGGGCACTCAGGTGACACCTGCGGTTTAATCTGCTGCAACCTTTGTGGCCAGATGGGGCATCCCTTTAGTAGGTGCCCCAGGGCTTACAGGGGTGAAGCAGCAGCAGCAGGTGGTAGGCCAGGGAGGGATAGTGCTCCGCCCCCTACTGGGCAGAATTCAAGGGGGGAGAGTCAGGAGGGTGTTCCTGAGTTGCAAGGGGAGTCTCGAGCCCAAAGGGCAAGTAGGGTTCCTCAAAAAGAGAAAGGAGTACGGCCTGCTGAAGCTGCCCAGGCCCCTGTTATTGAAGTCCAAATGTCTGGACAAAATGTTGGGCAATCTGAGGTAGTTGGGCCTCCTCCTTCGGGTGAGAAAGCTCAGGGTTCCCATTCCCAAGTTTCTGTTCCTACTCCTCTTCCTCGGAGATGTCGGCCAGGTAGGCGTCTGGTCGCTGCCTCTTTGTCCGATTCCTCGGCCAGTGAGGATAGGTCTGGGGAAGAGGAGATGGAAGTCTCAATAAAAGGGGCTCAGAAACGCCCAAAAGAGGTGTCTGATGAGGAGGGTGAGGTGGCGTGGGTCACAATCAGGAAGAAACAGGGAAAGAAAAAGAAAAAGAGGGCTCCACCACCTGAGGTGGAACCTAGGCCATTGCCAGGGCCTAGTAGTAGAAGTGATGCCCTACTTATAGATTTTTCCTCTGAAGAAGTAGATGGGGAAGATGACATGTAAAGTTGTTTTCCCTTTGATTGTATAGTTTATTGTTTGTTAATTTGTAAAGTGAATGTTAACTGATATTTGATTTGTAATGAAAATTTGTATGATTGGTAGCAGATAATCATTAAAAAAATATCCACCTATATAGCTAACTATCTTGCTCGTTTTAAATAGAGCTGTCAGTCAGTGTTAGGAGATTGTGCGTGCTGTCTGCATGCTCTGAACGCAGTATACACCGCTATATCCACCTATATAGCTAACTATCTTGCTTGTTTTAAATAGAGCTTGCAGTCAGCGTTAGGAGATTGTGCGTGCTGTCTGCGTGCTCTGAACCCAGTATACACTGCTATATCCACCTATATCGCTAACTATCTTGCTCGTTTTAAATAGAGCTTGCAGTCAGCGTTAGGAGATTGTGCATGCTCTGAACCCAGTATACACCGCTATATCCACCTATATAGCTAACTATCTTGCTCGTTTTAAATAAAGCTTGCAGTCAGCGGCAGGAGATTGTGCGTGCTGTCTGCGTACTCTGAACCCAGTATACACCGCTATTTCCACCTATATAGCTAACTATCTTGCACGTTTTAAATAGAGCTTGCAGTCAGCGGTAGGAGATTGTGCGTGCTGTCTGCGTGCTCTGAACCCAGTATACACCGCTATATCCACCTATATAGCTAACTATCTTGCTCGTTTTAAATAGAGCTTGCAGTCAGCGTTAGGAGATTGTGCGTGCTGACTGCGTGCTCTGAACCCAGTATACACCGCTATATCCACCTATATAGCTAACTATCTTGCTCGTTTTAAATAGAGCTTGCAGTCAGCGGTAGGAGATTAGGCGTGCTGTCTGCGTGCTCTGAACCCTGTATACACCGCTATATCCACCTATATAGCTAACTATCTTGCTCGTTTTAAATAGACCTGTCAGTCAGTGTTAGGAGATTGTGCGTGCTGTCTGCGTGCTCTGAATGCAGTATACACCGCTATATCCACCTATATAGCTAACTATCTTGCTCGTTTTAAATAGAGCTTTTAGTCAGTGGTAGGAGATTGTGCGTGCTGTCTGCGTGCTCTGAACGCAGTATACACCGCTATATCCACCTATATAGCTAACTATCTTGCTCGTTTTAAATAGAGCTGTCAGTCAGTGTTAGGAGATTGTGCGTGCTGTCTGCGTGCTCTGAACGCAGTATACACCGCTATATCCACCTATATAGCTAACTATCTTGCTCGTTTTAAATAGAGCTTGCAGTCAGCGTTAGGAGATTGTGCGTGCTGTCTGCGTGCTCTGAACCCAGTATACACTGCTATATCCACCTATATCGCTAACTATCTTGCTCGTTTTAAATAGAGCTTGCAGTCAGCGGTAGGAGATTGTGCATGCTCTGAACCCAGTATAAACCGCTATATCCACCTATATAGCTAACTATCTTGCTCGTTTTAAATAGAGCTTGCAGTCAGCGTTAGGAGATTGTGCGTGCTGTCTGCGTGCTCTGAACCCAGCACACAGGAGAGGCTTCCGAGGAGAGCAGACGTGTGTGGTAGAGCTCTGTGGAGAACCGTAGCTGTCTTGGACATCCAGCCTTATGGCGTCGGCCAGCCCAGGCTCGGGGCCCTCTTCCCGGCCTGGGGCTACAGCTCATCCCCCTGGTGGAAAGGAAGGCCTCTCCAGGGAGGAACGATTGTTTTTATCCACCCAAGTGGAGTTAAGCGACTGGACCCGGGCACAGCCGGGTGAAGACGGCTTGAAGCTGCAGAGGCGCAGGGTCAGGGTGAAAACCCTGATCCAGAAGGCAGTAGAGGTATACGGCAAGAAGATGGAAAGGCTGACGGCTCTCAGGAACTCCAGAGACCGTTCAGGAAGAGAGCAGAGTACAGAGATACCATAGAAGAGCTTAAATCTGAATGCAGAGACCTCTGGCAGCTCCTGGGCGGTCTCTGTGAGAAAGGAGTAGGAGAGAGAGGATTCCTGCTTGAAATAAAACGGGAACTCCTGAGAATGAGCCAGGAGGGCTCCCATGCAGGAAGGAGGGGAACACGGAAGAGCTTACCCGAGCCGACTGTGGAAGACCCTTTGGCAAGTGTGGAGGAAGAGAGAAGCCAGCATCCCGGTACAGACATCAGTGAGGACGGTGCCCCCCTTGGAGCGGTAAGCACGGAGGGTCCCCGGGTCCATGTAAGTCCGCCTGCCCAGTCCGTGATTGGGGCAAGGGTTGACCCGGGTAGGGTACCCGGTGAAGTGTTGGGAGGCTCCAGGGGAGAGGGAAGAGCGGGAAGTGTGGAGTGCCAAAGGAAAAAACTGGTAGTAGTCCTCACCCGGAGCCATCTGGAAGGGCCGGTACAACCTGTTGTCAGCAAGTCCGCGGCTGATGGTGCAGCACAGGCCCCCCCAGTGATCCAGGGTGATCCGTCGGTCCCCCATGCGGTGCGGGGGTTGCCGGCCATAATGGTGGCCCCCGCCGCGGCCGCACGTGGTGAGGGGTTGGAGTCTGTGGCGCCAATGGCGTCTGTGGCGTCTGTGAAGACATATGTGGAAAGGAGATCTTCCTCTGCTGCGGACACCATGGCGGGACATGTGGCGGGACATGTCGCGGGAAAATCCGCGTCATTTCCGGCGCAGGGGGCCGCGACCGGAAGTGGCTCCCGCGGACCGGAAGTGACTGCCGCGACCGGAAGTGGCTCCCGCGGACCGGAAGTGACTGCCGCGACCGGAAGTGGCTCCCGCGGACCGGAAGTGACTGCCGCGACCGGAAGTGGCTCCCGCGGACCGGAAGTGACTGCCGCGACCGGAAGTGGCTCCCGCGAACCGGAAGTGACTGACAATACGTCCCCGGAAGTGCAGGAAATGTCCGAAAAGACTGTGGAGTCACCGCATGATACTGCCCACGGCCTCTCGATCGAGGCGGAAGGAATGGACGAGGAGTTGGGAGACCCACTGGGTACTATCTCGGAGGGGCAGGGGGAATCCCCTGGTGTGGATCTCCCGGCCAGGCAGGGGAGCTGGGGTGAATCCCCTATGGGAGAGTTGGGAGCGGAATGCTCCGCACTGAAATTTATAAGGGAGCTAGAGGGATCCCAACGGGAGGAGGTGATGGAAGTCGCCTCCCCCCAGGGTCCTGCAGTAGAGGTGGCTAGTGCCCCGCCCCCCATGGTAAGGGTGAGGAGGAAAGTAAGGGTCACAGATGGGCCAGAGGGTGGGAAAACAGCATCAGCTCAGCCTGGGCCTTCTGGCCTGGTTCACGGGGAGCCTGACCCTTCCCCCGCAGGCCCCAATACCATCTTGGGCACGCAAGCCGAGGCTAACCTCCTGAGTGCCCTGAAAACTGGGCGTTCGTTTGCCCAGGTGGCAGGTGCGTCTGTGCCCCTAAGGCCCCTGTACGGCCAGTTTGGTGCCCAGAACTTCAGGGCCCCCCCCGAGGAGCAGTTCCAAGGGGCAAATGCCTGGTCCAGGGGTACAGGGGGTCCCGAAAGGCGCAGGCGCAACGTGGTGCAGCTCAGGTGGGAGGGAGCGACCGCTTGTCCCAGCAGGGGTCAAGTGATTGATTACCTGTTGGAGCTTCGGTTTAAGGTTTCGGACCTGTTCGCAGTGATACATCCTGCGAACTCGAAAGAGTTCGATATTAGCTTCGTCTCCGTGGTCTCCATGGAGCTTTTCCTGACCCTCTACGAGATTGTCGGGAGGTCTGAACCATGGAAAAGTTTCCGGGTAGTGCCTCTCTCGAGGCAGGAGGAAATTAAAAACATCACTGTGCTGGTCAGGAACGAGTCTCTCCCGCCTGAGGACATCGCCACCTGGCTGGCGCGGTACGGACAGCTCCAGTCAGGGCTGAGGAAGAGCCTTGACGAGCGCGGAGTCTGGACGGGTGCGTGGCAGGTCAGGATCCGGCTCAAGCGCCAGGGCAACACCGTGGCGCACGTTCCTGGTAGCGCGTTTATCGGGCGAGACCGGATCCTGGTCTTCTACCCCGGCCAGCCCCGTAGGTGTTTCAAGTGCGGCAGTCCTGCACACCTCAGTGCAGACTGCACAATGCCTCGGTGCGTGAGATGTAATGGCTTCGGCCATTCATCTGATGGTTGCAGACTGATAGTCTGCAACCTCTGCGGGGAAATGGGGCACCCCTTCAGCCGTTGCCCCAAGGCTTTCCGGGGGCATCAGGCGGGCGGGGCTGCCCCAGGCCCAGGGGGTGATGGTGACCCTAGACAAAGTGGAGCCCCCAATCCCCCAGAGCCACAGAGGGAGGATCCCCCCCTCCCTCAAAGGGTTAGGCCCCCCAGGCGTGAGCAGGGGGCGGGTAGGGTGGTTGAAGACCCAATAGGTGGTTGCCCAGTAGACCCCCCGGCCCAGCCTGGGTCAAGGAGGGATGGAGTAGTGACAGGTAGACCGGCTGATAAGCCGGTAAAAGCCAATAAATCACCCATTAAAAAGCCTCAGACCCCCCCCCCTCCCCCCCCTTCCCATCCTCCCCCAGCTCCCCGTGCTCCCGGCTCCTCCCCTCCTCCCTCCCCTGCCCCCCCCCGGCCCATTCCTCCCCCTCGTACTAAGCTTCCTCCCCCCCCTTCCCATCCCCCATCCCCTGTGTCCTTGCATACAACCCCCCCAAGCCTAGGCCTGGCTGTTAACCCTATGCCCCCCCCAGATTCTTCTGGGGTGGGTGCCAAATGCCAAGCTTACCTGGCAGCAGAAAATCCTTCAGAGACCCCTATGGACACTACTGGTCCTGGGAAAGGGGCAAATAAACGGCCCAAGGACCTATCAAGTGGTAGATCGGACGGAGAGAGTGGGAGGGAACCCCTACATATTGAGTGGGAAAAAAAGAAAACAAAGAAAAAGAAGAGAAGGAGCCCGGGGAAGGAGGGCGGCGGGGGTCCTCAGCCTGAAACCAGTTCGGGGGCGGGAGGGGATCCCTCGCTTGCCCTCTGGAACCGGTTTGGGGTCCTCTCCTCGGACTCCGAGGAGGATTAATGTTGTAAGTATAAAGAGAGGAACGTAGACTTTTATCACTAAGGATGACGGCGCCCTCTCCAATACGCCTTGCGACCATTAATGTCGCAAGTGTGCGTTCTGCGGCGGCTAGGTTTGCAGCCTTTGATTTTCTCGGCCGGGTTGAAGCCGACATTTTGTTTTTGCAAGAGACCTGGCTGGCATCTGTGGCAGAGATGCATCTAGCAAAGAGGGAGTGGAGACATGGGCCCTCCCTCTGGTCTCTTGCGGCTGAGCCCTGCAGTGGAGTTGCGGTCCTTTTTAAGACTGGTTCGGTGGCTTGTCGACGAGTGATCGAATTAGAAATGGGTAGATGTTTGATTGTGGATGCAGTCGTGAGGGGGGAATTCCTCCGCCTCATAAATTTCTATGGTCCTCAGTCCCAGAGGGGGAGGAAGGACCTTCTCACGCTGCTGAAACCATACCTGTTTACATCCCAGCAGGTGGTCTTTGGTGGTGACTTTAACATGGTCACCAGGTCAAAGGACCGGGCAGGCACCTCAGGCCCTCTGGGATATGATAGTATCATTTTGAATAGAATAGTGAGGGAAGCTGGGTTGGTGGATGTGCACGTTCGCCACTTCCCCAACCTCACTGGTTTCACATACTCCAGAGGTAGTAGTAAGAGTAGAATAGACAGGTTTTTTTTGAAGGGGGACTCGTCCTTTGCGGCTCCTGTGCTGCATGCGGTCGAGTTCTCTGACCACTGTATGGTATCGGTCACTCTGAATGTGGTGGACACCCCTCAGAAAGGTAGGGGTCTGTGGCGACTAAATGGGTCGCTACTTGAGGACCCTGAAATTAGGTCGGCCTATGAAGACTTCTTTAAGGAACAAGCCTCGCTCCTTGAGAGCGGCTGCTCCCGCCAGGAATGGTGGGAAGTAGTGAAGAAGAGGTCGGAGGGCTTCTTCCGGGAAGTCTCAGGCCGCCGGGCAGCATCCCGGTACCAGGCCTACCAAAGGTTGCGCAGGCGACTGGATCGCTTGGTTTCCGATGGTGGCCCTCAGGACCAGATCTCAGATCTGAAGCGTCAGATGAAGGAGTGTCAGTATGACCGTCTCGCCTCCCTGAAGCTGGAGAGGGATTACGGGAAGTTTACCAACCCGGATCCCTACAAAAGCTGCGGGGATGCGGTGAGTGGGAAGGTCATACACGGACTGAAAGATCCCTCGGGTTCCCTGGTGAGGTCCAAACCAGGCATCTTGGGGATCGTCAGAGCCCATTTTTCAGACATCCTTCGGAAGAAGCCGTTGGATCTGAGAAAGGCCAAACAATTCCTTGACGAGACTCCGCTTGAAGTGGGGTCTGACTCTCGGGACTCTTTGGCAGAAGAGATCTCTGTGGCTGAGATAGAACAGGCCATAGACTCTTTGTCTCCAAAGAAATCGCCGGGGCCCGATGGGTTCACGGCAGAATTCTATAAAACCTTTAAGAGTCTTTTGGCTCCTCGTCTGAAGGAGGTTTTTAACGAGTGTTTGGCATCCGGCCTGCTCCCTCCTTCGATGAGAAGGTCAGCCTTGATCCTTCTGTCCAAAGGGAAGGATCCGTCTGTGGTAGAGAATTGGCGTCCCATCGCCCTTCTCTCTACAGATAGAAAGATTCTGGCAAAAGTATTGTTTGTGCGTATGTCTGCTGTCGCAGACAAGCTACTGTCAGTCTCCCAGCACTGCACAGTTCCCGGCCGTAGCACCTTTAGTGCTGTCTTCAACGTCCGGGAGGCTGTGGAAAGGTGCAGGGCGACGGGTGAAGGGCGGTACCTGCTGGCACTAGATCAGGCGAAAGCTTTTGATCGGGTGAACCACGAGTACCTCTGGCTTCTTCTGGGAAGATATGGCCTGCCTGATCAATTCATTGATTGGCTTAAGATCTTGTACAGGGGGGCTGAGAGCTTCCCTCTGGTCAATGGTTGGGTGGGTCCTACCTTCCCGGTGGACTCTGGTGTTAGGCAGGGTTGTCCGTTGAGTCCCCTTCTCTACGTCTTTGCGGTCGACCCCTTCGTAAGGAGGCTAGACTGCGAGCGTTTGAGGGGGGTCCTGACGGAGCCCGGCAGTGGCCCAGATAAGGCGGTGAGGGTAGTGGCCTACGCGGACGACGTCTCGGTGGTGGTGGCTAGCCGAGAGGAGGCCCAGTTTGTGGAAACACAGATTGGGGGCTACTCCGAGGCGTCCGGTTCGTTGGTCAACTGGGATAAGAGCGAAGCTCTCTGGCTGGGTAGGGAGGGTGAGCAGTTCACCCTCCCGGACGTTTTTCCCACGCCCCGGCCAGAAATTCGAATTCTTGGCATTTATTTCGGCCCGGGTGATTATCCCAAGCAAAACTGGGAGCGCAGGCTGGTAAGTGCCACCCAGAAAGTTAACGCCTGGAAAGGCTGGAAGCTGACGTTGAGGGAAAGGGTGAGCTTGGTTAAAACCTATCTGCTTCCCGAGTTTCTCTATGTCAGCTACGTTTGTCTTTTGCCGAGGTCTCTCTATGCACGGGTCTGCGGTCTGTTCTTCCTGCTCCTGTGGGGAAACAGACTGAACCTGGTGAAAAGAGAAGTCACGTACCGACGGAGAGAGCAGGGTGGGTTGGACATGGTGAACCCCACGGTCTTTTTCACCGTGGTGTTTATAAAGTTCAACCTACAATCCATCTTTGTGGGCGAACCCTCTCTGTGGGAACGTTCGTGTAAGGATTGGTTTCTGGCTTTCCTGAGTGGGTGGGAGGAGGGTGGTCGTCCTGGAGACCTTCGGAGGTCCCATGGATACCTCCCTGCCTATGTTCCAACCGCCCTAAAGGTACTGAGGCGTTGGAGGCTGACGGCCTTGGAGGTGGGCTCCCTGGGGCGGCGTGAGCTGCACCAGAGGGTCATGGCCTCGGATGTCCTGAAGCCCCTAGCCTTAAGGGACTGTCCGGACAGGGTTCTCAAGGAGGGGCTAGCCCTCCTGTATTCCAAGAGAATTCCTGCCAAGTTCTGGGATCTCGCATGGAGGGCGTTCCACGGACGCCTCTATGTGAGATCGAACTTGAAGTACCGGAACCTAGAGGACAGAGGCTGTCCTCGTTCTGAGTGTGGAGGGGCGCTGGAGACTATGGACCACTTTTTGGTCGAGTGCCCTTTCAATTCAGAGGTTCTGGGGGAGGTGGGAGATGCCATCGGCTATCCCCGTCTCCAGGCCCTTACCTACTCGGAGAGGGTGTACGGCAACTTTGGAGCCCGAAGGGGTTTTGATTTGTCGTCACTTTACCTAGTTAATGTAGTCTGTCTCTATTACACCTGGCACGCTCGGTGTTTGATTTCCACTAGGGGTAAGTACCTGCCCATGCATGAGGTGGTGGGTGATATCCTTCGGGAATTGGAAAAGGTGAGGTATCTTGAGGGAGAAAGAATGGGGAGAGAGAGGTGTGCCAAGTTGTGGAGGGGGTTCTCTTTCCGGCCGCCTTGATGACCCCCCCCTTCCTTTTCCTTGGTGGTGGGTCTTTCTATCCTATCACTCCCTGTTTAGCTTTTTGGTAACCTTCTTTTAAAAATATGGTAAGCATTGAGAGTTTCGCTACGTTCCTGCCTATATCATAATATAATGTAAATAACTGTGTAGTATAGGTAGATTTAGAGTGTAGTCTTAAGTTGTCAATAGTCTAGGTGACTGTATTTCCCGCTTTGCGGGTAAGTTAAGATGGTCTTTGTTGGCCTGTTTGGGCCTATATAGCCCTGTCTAATTTGTTGCTCAAGTAAGAGCTTATTTTTATTTGTCACCTTTTCTCAAAGTCTGAGTCAAATTTATGTTATAAGTTGATGTATTGGTAGCAGTTTACAAATAAAGAAAAATATCCACCTATATAGCTAACTATCTTGCTCGTTTTAAATAGAGCTTGCAGTCAGCGTTAGGAGATTGTGCGTGCTGACTGCGTGCTCAGAACCCAGTATACACCGCTATATCCACCTATATAGCTAACTATCTTGCACGATTTAAATAGAGCTGTCAGTCAGTGTTAGGAGATTGTGCGTGCTGTCTGCATGCTCTGAACGCAGTATACACCGCTATATCCACCTATATAGCTAACTATCTTGCTTGTTTTAAATAGAGCTTGCAGTCAGCGTTAGGAGATTGTGCGTGCTGTCTGCGTGCTCTGAACCCAGTATACACTGCTATATCCACCTATATCGCTAACTATCTTGCTCGTTTTAAATAGAGCTTGCAGTCAGCGTTAGGAGATTGTGCATGCTCTGAACCCAGTATACACCGCTATATCCACCTATATAGCTAACTATCTTGCTCGTTTTAAATAGAGCTTGCAGTCAGCGGTAGGAGATTGTGCGTGCTGTCTGCGTACTCTGAACCCAGTATACACCGCTATTTCCACCTATATAGCTAACTATCTTGCACGTTTTAAATAGAGCTTGCAGTCAGTGGTAGGAGATTGTGCGTGCTGTCTGCGTGCTCTGAACCCAGTATACACCGCTATATCCACCTATATAGCTAACTATCTTGCTCGTTTTAAATAGAGCTTGCAGTCAGCGTTAGGAGATTGTGCGTGCTGACTGCGTGCTCTGAACCCAGTATACACCGCTATATCCACCTATATAGCTAACTATCTTGCTCGTTTTAAATAGAGCTTGCAGTCAGTGTTAGGAGCTTGTGCTTGCTGGCTGCGTGCTCTGATCTCTGAGGACTTCCAGAGAGGTGGAGAAAGAGAGGGAGCTGATGACTTCAGTCAGCCCAGGCCAGGTGCCTGTTTCTCAGCCTAATGAAGGACGTGGAGCCCCTAAGCTCCTGGAGCTCGTCAAGGAGGAGAGGTTGTTTTTGGAGAACCAGCTGGATCTTGCAGATTGGTCTCTGAGACAGCCAGGAGAGGATGTGGAGAAATCTGCAGACAGAAGAAAGAAAGCTAAAAGCTTAATTGTAAAGGCTTCCCGCAGCTACTGCGAGAAAATGAAGGTCCTGGCGGAGCTAAGGAACCGGAGAGACAGATCAGGCGTTGTAAAGAGACAGGAGTATAAGACGGTGATAGACGGATTGAAGAAGCAGTGCAACATATTGGGTGAGCTGTTATCCAACCTGATTGACAGTGCTTCTGGTGAGAAAGACTTTCTATCTAACGTGGACAAAGCGATGAGAATTGCGTGTGACGAGGGGACCCAGGCAGGGAGACGCCGTAGACTGTATCCAGCCCCGAACACAACGCAGGAGGAGGAAATGGCGGGTCCCTCTGTGGAAGCCAGCCATGAAGAAAAGGAAAGTGCGGTGGAAAGAAAGGTGGCCAGTGACAAACCAGAGGGAAAGACTGTGGTGGAAAGAAAGCCAGCGGTGTGTAAAGAAACAGTTTTGGAGAGAGAGAGTGCTGTGAAGGCTGAAAATGTGAAGAGCATTCCTGGTGAAAAGACTGCTAGCCCTGCTAACTCCACTAATCCTGCAGAGGGGTCAGGTAAGCCTAAGGGTTGCCAGCCTATGAATGAGGCTGTGTCCCCAGAGGGCAGGTTAGACACCGGTGAAGTGGGAAGGAGGCAGCAAAAGGACATTAAAGACAGGAGTGTTGTTAAGAAGATACCAGTGGTGCAGCTTGCTAGGATAGTAAGCAAAGGAAAAATGGACTTACCTGTACAGTCCCCAGTGATCCCAGCCGGTGGTTGCAAGCAGGGCACGCCGTCAGTTGCGTTGTCGGCTGCCACTGCTGCAAGCCGGTCTCAGGGTAAGGGGACTAGGGTATATGAGAGTCAAGCCAGCTTGGCTGCCGCTGTGGGCAGCGGTGCAGTGTCGGCCGGCGGCATGGCATCTGACAGTTCGGGAATGGCGGCCGTGAATAAGAGAACGCCGTCTTCCCGCGGGAGGAGGGGTGGTGCTACTGACCGCGAGGCCAATAGTAGCGCGGGAAGGGGTGATGACGCACTTCCGGTGCGCGAGCTGGTTCATGGCGAGAATAGCCCGCGGCCTGAAGTGACGGTGGCGGGTCCGGAAGTTGACCCCGAGGGTCGTTTTCAAAGGACTTCCGGTCTGCTTTCTGGTCAAGAGAGTGTAAACAGTAACAGTAACAGTAATGTTGAAATGTCTAATTGTATAGTGCCAGAACAAGCTACGGCCTGGGGTGACTGCCCAATGGGCGAGCTTGATGGTGAGAACCCTGCAATGACGTTCATTCGCGGCTTGGAGGGTTCTCAATCAGGGCCGAGCCAGGTGTCAGTGGATTCCTGCGGGGCCCATATGGAGGTGGAGTGGCAGGAAGCCTGGGAGGCTTTGCTTTATAGCTCTGAGGATGAGACCTATCCTAAAGTTCAGGCTGGGGTAAACGATGTGGGGAGTGTGACTTCCCATGCCGTGAGTGGGGGGGCTGCTTCTCATGTTGTACCCCCAGTGTCTGTGGCAGAGGCTCCTCCTCCGGGACCCGTACTAAGGGGGACACCGGAGGTAAAGTTGCTGACGGCATTTGGTGAAAGGCGTTCCTACGCCAATGTGGCTGGGTCCAGTGTGCCTCTGGACCACCTGTACCACCAGTTTGGGGCCAGTAACTTTCGGGTACCCCCGGCTGGTCAGACCCCTGGGGCCAGTACTTGGTCTAGGGGGACAGGTGGTCCGGAGCGCAAGCGTAGGAATGTGGTCCAGCTGAGATGGGAGGGTGAAGGTCAGTGCCCCACGAGGGGCCAAGTGGTTGACATGGTCCTGGCGTTGGGGTTCAGGGTGGCTGAGCTATTTACTGTGATCCACCCAGCTGGCACCCCTGACTTTGATGTCAGTTTCACCAACGCTGTGACTATGGAGCGTTTTATAACCGCTTTTGGGTTGGTTAAAGGGGCTGATCCCTGGAAAGGGTTCCGCCTGATTCCTTTGAGTAGGCAGGAGGAGATTAAAAACCTGACGGTGTTAGTAAGGAACGAGAGCCTGCCCCCGGAGGACATAGCAACTTGGCTGGGGAGACACGGCCAGTTGCAGTGTCCTCTAAATAAATGCTTAGACGAGCGTGGGGTATGGACTGGAGCATGGAACACCAGGATTCGTTTGAGAAGATCTGGCAACACGGTTGCACATGTCCCAGGAAGTGCTTTCCTGGGACGAGATAGAATCCTGGCGTTCTACCCAGGCCAGCCCCGTAGGTGTTTCAGGTGTGGGTGTCCAACCCACATGAGTGCAGATTGCACAGTTGTGCGCTGCACTAAGTGCAATAAGTTTGGACACTCAGGTGACACGTGTGGGTTGATCTGCTGCAACCTTTGCGGTCAAATGGGGCATCCCTTTAGCAGATGCCCCAGAGCCTACAGGGGTGAAGCTGCAGCAGGTGGTGGGCCAGGAGGGGATAGTGCACCTCCTCCTGCTGGGCAGAGTTCTGGAGGGGAAAGGCAGGGAAGCGCTCCTACGGCGGAGCCACAGGGTGCACCTCGAACCCAAAAGGCAAGTAGGGTCCCTCAAAGAGAAAAGGGGGTACGGCATGCAGATGTTGCCCAGGCCCCTGTCACTGAAGTTCAGGTGCCCGGTCCAGATATTGGTCAGGTGGAGGTAGTTGGGCCTCCCTTTTTGGATAAGGGGGGGGCACAGGGTTCTGTTTCCCAGGTTACTGCTCCCACTCCCCTTCCTCGGAGATGTAGGCCGGGCAGACGTCTGGTCACTGTCTCCTCATCCGATTCTTCGGCTGGGGATGACAGGTCTGGGGAGGAGGAGATGGAAGTCTCGGTTAAGGGGGCTCAGAAACGCCCAAAAGAAGTATCGGATGAGGAAGGTGAAGTGGCTTGGGTCACGATTAGGAAAAAGCAGGGGAAGAAGAAGAAAAAAAGGGCCCCGTTACCTGAGGTGGATCCTGGGCCACCAGAAGGGCCTAGCAGTAGGGGTGATGCTCTACTTATAAATTTTTCTTCTGGGGAGGAGGAGGGGGAAGATGACATGTAAGTTGTTTTTTCCCTTTTGTTTGTATAGTTTATTATCTGTTAAATTGCAAAGTGTATGTTAACTGATATTTGATTTGTAATGAAAAATTTGTATGTTCGGTAGCAGATAACCATTAAAAAAATATCCACCTATATAGCTAACTATCTTGCTCGTTTTAAATAGAGCTTGCAGTCAGCGGTAGGAGATTAGGCGTGCTGTCTGCGTGCTCTGAACCCTGTATACACCGCTATATCCACCTATATAGCTAACTATCTTGCTCGTTTTAAATAGACCTGTCAGTCAGTGTTAGGAGATTGTGCGTGCTGTCTGCGTGCTCTGAATGCAGTATACACCGCTATATCCACCTATATAGCTAACTATCTTGCTCGTTTTAAATAGAGCTTTTAGTCAGTGGTAGGAGATTGTGCGTGCTGTCTGCGTGCTCTGAACCCAGTATTCACCGCTATATCCACCTATATAGCTAACTATCTTGCTCGTTTTAAATAGAGTTTGCAGTCAGCGTTAGGAGATTGTGCGTGCTCTGAACCCAGTATATACCACTATATCCACCTATATAGCTAACTATCTTGCTCATTTTAAATAGAGCTTGCAGTCAGCGTTAGGAGATTGTGCGTGCTGTCTGCGTGTTCTGAACCCAGTATACACCGCTATAGCCACCTATATAGCTAACTATCTTGCTCGTTTTAAATAGAGCTTGCAGTCAGCGTTAGGAGATTGTGCGTGCTCTGAACCCAGTATACACCGCTATATCCACCTATATAGCTAACTATCTTGCTCATTTTAAATAGAGCTTGCAGTCAGCGTTAGGAGATTGCGCGTGCTGTCTGCGTGTTCTGAACCCAGTATACACCGCTATAGCCACCTATATAGCTAACTATCTTGCTCGTTTTAAATAGAGCTTGCAGTCAGCGTTAGGAGATTGTGCGTGCTCTGAACCCAGTATACACCGCTATATCCACCTATATAGCTAACTATCTTGCTCGTTTTAAATAGAGCTTGCAGTCAGCGTTAGGAGATTGTGCGTGCTGACTGCGTGCTCTGAACCCAGTATACACCGCTATATCCACCTATATAGCTAACTATCTTGCTCATTTTAAATAGAGCTTGCAGTCAGCGGTAGGAGATTAGGCGTGCTGTCTGCGTGCTCTGAACCCTGTATACACCGCTATATCCACCTATATAGCTAACTATCTTGCTCGTTTTAAATAGACCTGTCAGTCAGTGTTAGGAGATTGTGCATGCTGTCTGCGTGCTCTGAACCCAGTATACACTGCTATATCCACCTACATAGCTCTTCTCTATTTGAGCCACCTGCCATCTGCAGGAGTTAGTGGAAGTTGTGTGTGCCTCCAGCACAATATACACTACCCAATTGCTGGTTTTCCCAACTCCCTTCAGGCCATTACCATGTCTGGAAGGCCAGCAAGGAGAGGCAGACAGGCACGAGCCGATAAAGGAGGGCAAGCAGGCTCTGTGTCTAGAGACAACAGTGCTGGTAGTGGACGCGGTGCATCGTCATCATCAGCACGTGGCCATGGGACACGCTTGTCCTTCTTTTCGGCAGCTGGACATGTTGAGCCGCAACATGCCAACGACTTGGTAGAGTGGATGACCAAGCCCTCTTAATCCTCCTCATCCTCTCTCACCCAGGCTCAGGGTACTAGCAAAGCAGCTGCCAACGCATCGTCTTCCCTCCTCTCAATGTCATCATCGGTGACTCCTTCCCTAGACCCACCACGTCCTCCTGAGGAGTCTCCTGAACTCTTTGAGCACAGTGTTGGGTACATGCTCCAGGAGGATGCCCAGTGTTTTGTAGGCTCTGATGATGATACTCAACTAGAGGAAGGCAGTAGCGTGAATGCAGAGAGAGCGGCTGCTCAAGAAGGACAGCAATCTGGCAGTCATGTTCCACAAGCTGCAGCATACTGCCAGGTTTGCTGCAGCGATGAAGAGGGAGGGGATGATGAGGGCACTGACTCCACG
This sequence comes from Lithobates pipiens, assembly GCF_037356315.1. Lineage (NCBI taxonomy): Eukaryota > Metazoa > Chordata > Amphibia > Anura > Ranidae > Lithobates > Lithobates pipiens. The sequence goes on from NW_027507789.1 coordinate 136,809,904, forward strand.
TGGGTGCCTGGTAGGAGAGAGGAGGAGAGAGGAGGAGGCACATGTTCAATGAGGCAGGATGCCATCCGGGGGCCAGCTTAGGGGCAGCACACCGACTGAATCACACCTCAGAGCTCTGCCTGTGCAGGGCGCTGCCTCTGCGCGTTATTCTAAAAGTTCTTTGGTGTGGGCCTTTTTGAGACGAGTGCATCAGATCGCACCGCTGCTATTTGCAACATATGTCTCAAGCATATCTCGCGTGGCCAAAACATCAGCCGCTTGGGCACCACATGCTTGGCCAGACATACGTTGACCTGCCATGCAGCTCATTGGCAAGAGTACCTCAAAGTCCCAAACCAAAGAACAAAGCGGACCTCTCCTTGCTCCTCATCAGCGGGGATCTCCAACCCCACTAGACCTTCAGTCCTCTCTGAAACATGCTCTGAGAGGAATGAAGGTGTAGAATTAGGTGTGTCACAGCCAAGTGCTTCCGGGCACTCTGCTAGGAGTACACCCACATCCGGTTATAGCAGGCAAATGTCCCTGCCCCAGCTGCTGGACCAGCGAAAGAAGTTCACTCCCAGCCATCCACATGCCCAGCGGTTGAATGCTAGCTTGGCTAAATTGCTAGCACTTCAACTGCTGCCTTTTCAGTTGGTAGACTCAGCCCCCTTCCGTGAGTTTGTACAATGTGCGGTTCCTCAGTGGCAGGTCCCCAAACGCCACTTTTTCTCACGGAAGGCGATTCCGGCTATCTACCGGCACGTGGAAGGCAATGCCCTTGCCTCGCTGGACAGGGCGGTCAGCGGTAAGGTGCATATTACCGCTGACTCATGGTCCAGCAGGCATGGACAGGAACGTTACCTGTCTTTCACGGCCCATTGGGTCACTCTGCTGGCAGCTGGGAAGGATGCAGGACAAGGTGCAGTAGTGTTGGAGGTTGTTCCGCCACCACGCCTCCAAAATGCTACTATTGGTTGTGACACACCTCTCTCCTCCACCCCCTCCTCTTCTTCCTCCATGGCCTCTTCCAGTGCTCTGTCCTCAGAACCAGCGGTGCTCCGTAGGCGTTCCATGGGCTACGCAAGTACGCAGGCAAAACAATGCCATGCCGTGCTTGCGCTGGTTTGTTTGGGGGGCAGGACCACACTGGGGCGGATGTTTTGTCAGCTCTGCAGGGGCAGGCCGAGAGGTGGTTGACGCCATGCCAGCTTAAGCCAGGAATGGTAGTTTGCGACAATGGCACCCACCTCCTCTCCGCCCTCCGACAGGGACAACTGACCCATGTGCCCTGTGTGGCTCACGTCCTTAACCTGGTGGTTCAGCGGTTCTTGGGCAGGTACCCGGGCTTACAGGATGTCCTGAAGAAGGCCAGGAAAGTCTGTGTGCATTTCCGCCGATCATTTAATGCCTGTGCTCGGCAGGCTGAGCTCCAAGAGGAGTTGAACCTGCCCAAGAACCGCCTTATATGTGACATGCCCACCAGGTGTAACTCAACGTTGGCCATGCTTCAGCGGCTGCACACGCAGCAGAGGGCCATCAATGAGTACCTGTGCGACTACGGCACCAGGACAGGGTCAGGGGAGCTCGGTTTATTCTCACCACGCCAGTGGGGCATGATCAGGGATGCATGCACTGTCCTGTCACCGTTTGAGGAGGCCACAAGGATGGTGAGCAGTGACAGTGCATGCATCAGTGACACTGTACCTTTTGTCCACCTCTTGGAGCATACGCTGCGTGGAATAATGGACAGGGCACTTGAGGCAGAACAGAGGCAGGAACAGGAGGACTTCCTTGCCTCTCAAGGCCCCCTTTATCCAGACAGTGTTCCTGCTATGCCACCCATCACACAGGAAGAGGATGAGGAGGAGGAGGAGGAGGAGGATGATTGTGTCAGCATGGAGGTGGAGGCTGGAACTCAGCATCAGCAGCAGCAGCAGCCTTGTAGGGATGATATACAGTCCCAAGAAACCCGTGGACTTGTACGTGGCTGGGAGGAGGTAGTTGCGGATCATGTTGTCCTTAGTGACCCAGAGGACACCGGACTGAATGCCTCAGCTAACCTACGCTGCATGGCCTCCCTGATCCTGCAAAGCCTGCGGAAGGATCCTCGTATTCTTCGGATCAAGGAGAGGGACCATTACTGGCTGGCCACTCTCCTTGATCCACGGTACAAGGGTAAGGTTGCCGACTTTATCTTGCCATCACAGAGGAAGCAGAGGATGAGACATCTCCGGGAGGCCTTGCAGAAAGGTCTGTGCAACGTGTTCCCAGAGACTGGGAGGTTACAAACTCCTGGTCCTGGACAACGTGTTGCTGAGGCATCGGTCAGAAGGAGCGGTGGAGAAGGTGGCCATCTGACCGATGCTTTCAGACAATTTTTTAGTCCGAAGCCCCAAGGTATGATCGGTTCCAGCAACCATCGCCAGCGTCTGATTTACATGGTGCAGGAATACCTAGGGGCAAGGTCAGACTTGGACACCTTTCCCACCGAAAATCCTCTGGCTTACTGGGTCTTGAGGATGGATCCCTGGCCAGAGCTTGCACAGTATGCAATTGAGCTACTGGCCTGTCCTGCATCCAGCGTTCTTTCGGAACGCACCTTCAGTGCTGCTGGTGGCTTTGTTACCGATCACAGGGTGCGCCTGTCCACCGAATCAGTTGATCGACTGACCTTCATCAAGATGAATCAGTCTTGGATCACCCACAGCTACCAAGCACCTGAAGCTGATGTAACCGAATAATTTTTTAGAAATATCACATCCCTTCAAGACTGCCTATGCTGATGCTGAGTGACTGTCCTGTTATGTTGATTGTCTATCCTCTTCCTCCTCCGCTGATATGTTGGAAGAACATTTCGGTTTCTGGGTGATGCCATCAGCCCAATTTTTCTGCCCCTGTTTAAATACAATTTTTGATGCAATGCTTTGCAGCAGGGCTAATTCCTGCACTACAACTAGAGTATATGGGAGAGGTTGCAGTGTCGTGGCACCAGCACCAGTGCCTAAGGCCCAATTTTTCTGCCCCTGTTTAACAGGGGCGTTTAATTACAATTTTTGATATAATATTTCACAGGAGGGCCCGTTCCTGTGCCAACCCAGAGTAACTGTGAGGACTTATAGTGTTGTGGCACCAGCAACACAACCACCAAAGGTCAATTTTTCTACCACTGTTCAACAATGGCATGTAATTACAATTCTTGATATAATCGTTCACAGCAGGGCGCTCCAGCGCCCACCAAGAGTCACTTTGAGGGCTTACAATGTTGTGGCAAAAAGCTTAAAAATAGTTTTTTTGACTGGAGCTACACTTTAAAAATGTACCAGTTGAAAATTACAAACAGATTCAACTGAACACAACAAACCTACACAGTCCCTGTCTTGTTTGCACCGCCTGTATACTGCTGTTCTGAGTATATAGGGCCTTGGGGCCACTCCTTTTTTGAATATGGGTACGGGGTTCCCCTTAATATGCGTACAAGACCCAAAGGGGCTGGTAATGGGCAGGGAGCGCTACCCATGGCATTTTTCTCAATGATTTTCAACCATATTGCAGGAACCAGATATAACATTAAAACCGCAAGCAGTTTTAAATGACGTGATTTCCGTTAAATGTCATTTTGTGCAGGGACTGTTCTAAACACGGGAAACACGTGGCACTTCACAGGCATACTACAGACATCCCCCAGGCATGATATTTAAAGGAATATTTCACTTTTTTTTCACTTTAATCGTCATTAAAATCAGTGCTCCCGCCAAAACTGCCATTTTTAAAAACATTTTAGGCATTGACCCATGTCCCCTGGGGCAGGCGCCAGGTCCCCAAACCCTTTTTAGGACAGCATCTTGCATATTAGCCGTTAAAATTAGCACTTTTAATTTCGAACGTTCGAGTCCCATAGTTTTCAATGGGGTTCTAAAGTTCGTACGAATTTGGGGTCCGTTCGAAAGTTCTGGTGCGAACCGAACCGGGGGTTATTCGGCTCATCCCTAGTTGTATTGCTCTCTCTCTCTCTCTCTCTCTCTATTGTTCTGCTCTTTTTATTGTTATTATGTTTTATTATGTTTGCTTTTCAGGTATGTAATTTTTTTATACTTTACTGTTAACTATTTTTTTGTTTTCAGGTACGCCATTCAGCTGCAGCGCAGATTTATTTATCTTGAAAGCAACAGCGTTTGCTCCCACGATACATAAAGATGTGACTCCAGCGCTGTAGGAAGTGATTTCACCACCACAGTTAAAAACAAAATGGTGCCCATCATTAGAAGTGGGTGGATGAAGGGAGGTGTTCAAATGGTGGGCATACCCACCAATCAATCTCTTTTTTTTGTTCAGCCCACAGGCTGCATGAAAAAAAAAAACATTACAATATATGGCCAACAAAGATGAGCAACATACTGGTATGTTGCTGGATTTTGAGTGGTTATACCAGAATGATGCCTGCGGGTTTAGGTATTATCTTGGTATCATTCTTTTCAGCTGGCGGTTGGCTTTCATGTAAAAGCAATCCTAATGGCTAATTAGCATCTAGACTGCTTTTACAAGCAGTGGGAATGAATGTCTCATTCCCTGACATAACAAAAAATTATAAAAAAATAAAAATAAATAAATGAAAGGAACAATTTAAAAATAAGACAAAAAAATTTAAATAAAAATAAAAAGCACCCCTGTACCCCCCCTGCTCTCGCACAAAGGCCACAATAAACGTTGGTCTGGCGTCACATGTAAACATAAATTGCACCATGCATGTGAGGTATCACTGCAAAGGTCAGATCGAGGGCAGTAACTGTAGCAGTAGACCTCCTCTGTAAATCTAAAGTGGTAACCTATAGACATGATCAATTCGTTTCGTACGAATCGCAAATTCGTACGAATTTCCAAAAATTTGTATATTCGGGAGGATCCGAAATACGAATTGCCGTGCGTCCGAATTCTGTACGGAATACGAACTTTTGTTTACGAATTCCGGATTTATTATGACTTGCAAAAGACTTCTGTAATAGAAGTCAATGTACGTTGCCTGAAGACATCAGTGAAGGACTTTCCGTCTCTGGGCAGGCTGCCAAGAAAAGATCAAAGTGATACAATGTTTCTTCTTCAATGGGCTGAACTCCATGTATAGAAGTTCCCAGTTTAACCATTTAAAGACTAAATCTTTTCTGACACTTGTTGCTTACAAGTAAAAATCCAGAATTTCTGCTAGAAAATCACGCAGAAGCCCCAAAAATGTTATATATATTTTTTTAGCAGTGACCCTAGGGAATAAAAAAGCGGTTGTTGCAATATTTTATGTGACGCGGTATTTGCGCAGTGGTCTTTCAAACGCAAGTTAGCCCTTTTTTTTTTGGTCGACCTCTAGAGAGCACTGACATTAGCAGCGTGACATACAGCAATGACACCTGCACCGTGATAGAGTGATCTGACACCTGCACCGTGATAGAGTAATCTGACACCAGCACCGTGATAGAGAGCACTGACATCAGCAGCGTGACATAAAGCACTCACACCAGCACCGTGATATACAGCACTGACACCAGCACCGTGATATACAGCACTGACACCTGCACCGTAAGCAGCCCCAGGAGGAAGTCAGCATAGCACAAGGATGGTGGGAGCCCATCATAATAAGCAGCCCCAGGAGGAAGAAAGCACATCACAGGGATGGTGAACTTTACAAACCTATAGGTCATATTTGCAGCCACAAACAAATGACTAGCTGTGCACACATAGACCCACCACATGGCCAATGACATAACACATGTATGAGGATCTGGGATCGACAACTACAAGCATTCTTTTTTTATATGTGAAATTCTGAAAAATTCAGGAATCTTGAGACAATGGAGGCGAGGGAAGGTGAGGGTAGGCAAAGAAGAGGGTGCAGGAGATGATCACCAGCACTGCGATATAGAGCACTGACACCTGCACCGTGATAGAGTGATCTGACACCAGCACCGTGACATAACACATGTATGAGGTGAAACTGGGATCGACAACTACAAGCATGCTTTTTTTATATGTGAAATTCTGAAAATTCAGGAATCTTGAGACAATGGAGGCGAGGGAAGGTGAGGGTAGGCAAAGAAGAGGGTACAGGAGAGGATCACCAGCTCAAGCACTGCGATATAGAGCACTGACACCTGCACCGTGATAGAGTGATCTGACACCAGCACCGTGACATAACACATATATGAGGTGAATCTGGGATCGACAACCACAAGCATTCTTTTTTTATATGTGAAATTCTGAAAATTCAGGAATCTTGAGACAATGGAGGTGAGGGAAGGTGAGGGTATGCAAAGAAGAGGGTGCAGGAGATGATCACCAGCATCTGCACCGCGATACAGAGCACTGACACCTGCACCGTGATAGAGTGATCTGACACCAGCACCGTGACATGACACATGTATGAGGTGAATCTGGGATCGACAACTACAAGCATTCTTTTTTATATGTGAAATTCTGAAAATTCAGGAATCTTGAGACAATGGAGGCGAGGGAAGGTGAGGGCAGGCAAAGAAAGGGGTGCAGGAGATGATCACCAGTACCAGCACGGCGATATAGAGCACTGACACCTGCACCGTGATAGAGTGATCTGACACCAGCACAGTGACATAACACATGTATGAGGTGAATCTAGGATCGACAACTACAAGCATTCTTTTTTTATATGTGAAATTCTGAAAATTCAGGAATCCTGAGACAATGGAGGCGAGGGAAGGTGAGGGTAGGCAAAGAAGAGGGTGCAGGAGATGATCACCAGCACCGTGATATAGAACACTGACACCTGCACCGTGATAGAGTGATCTGACACCAGCACGGTGACATAACACATGTATCAGATGAATCTGGGATCGACAATTGCAAGCATTCTTTTTTTATATGTGAAATTCTGAAAATTCAGGAATCTTGAGACAATGGAGACGACGGAAGGTGAGGGTAGGCAAAGAAGAGGGTGCAGGAGATGATCACCAGCACCAGCACCGCGATATAGAGCACTGACACCTGCACCGTGATAGAGTGATCTGACACCAGCACCGTGATAGAGAGCACTGACATCAGCAGCGTGACATAAAGCACTGACACCAGCACCGTGATATACAGCACTGACACCAGCACCGTGATATACAGCACTGACACCTGCACTGTAAGCAGCCCCAGGAGGAAGTCAGCATAGCACAAGGATGGTGGGAGCCCCTTATAATAAGCAGCCCCAGGAGGAAGAAAGCACATCACAGGGATGGTGAACTTTACAAACCTACAGGTCATATTTGCAGCCACAAAAAAATTACTAGCTGTGCAGACATAGTCCCACCACATGGCCAATGACATAACACATGTATGAGGATCTGGGATCGACAACTACAAGCATTCTTTTTTTATATGTGAAATTCTGAAAAATTCAGGAATCTTGAGACAATGGAGGCGAGGGAAGGTGAGGGTAGGCAAAGAAGAGGGTGCAGGAGATGATCACCAGCACCAGCACCGCGATATAGAGCACTGACACCTGCACCGTGATAGAGTGATCTGGCACCAGCACCGTGACATAACACATATATGAGGTGAATCTGGGATCGACAACTACAAGCATTCTATTTTTATATGTGAAATTCTGATAATTTAAGAATCTTGAGACAATGGAGACGAGGGAAGGTGAGGGTAGGGCAAGAAGAGGGTGCAAGAGATGATCACCAGCAACAGCACCGCGATATAGAGCACTGACACCTGCCCCATGATAGAGTGATCTGACACCAGCACAGTGACATCACACATGTATGAGGTGAATCTAGGATCGACAACTACAAGCATTCTTTTTTTATATGTGAAATTCTGAAAATTCAGGAATCCTGAGACAATGGAGGCGAGGGAAGGTGAGGGTAGGCAAAGAAGAGGGTGCAGGAGATGATCACCAGCACCGTGATATAGAACACTGACACCTGCACCGTGATAGAGTGATCTGACACCAGCACGGTGACATAACACATGTATCAGATGAATCTGGGATCGACAATTGCAAGCATTCTTTTTTTATATGTGAAATTCTTAAAATTCAGGAATCTTGAGACAATGGAGACGACGGAAGGTGAGGGTAGGCAAAGAAGAGGGTGCAGGAGATGATCAACAGCACCAGCACCGCGATATAGAACACTTACACCTGCACCGTGATAGAGTGATCTGACACCAGCACCGTGACATAACACATGTATGAGTTGAATCTGGGATCGACAACTACAAGCATTCTTTTTTTATATGTGAAATTCAGAAAATTCAGGAATCTTGAGACAATGGAGGCGAGGGAAGGTGAGGGTAGGCAAAGAAGAGGGTGCAGGAGATGATCACCAGCACCGCGATATAGAGCACTGACACCTGCACCGTGATAGAGTGATCTGACACCAGCACCGTGACATAACACATGTATGAGGTGAATCTGTGATCGACAACTACAAGCATTCTATTTTTATATGTAAAATTCTGAAAATTCAGGAATCTTGAGACAATGGAGGCGAGGGAAGGTGAGGGTAGGCAAAGAAGAGGGTGCAGGAGATGATCAACAGCACCAGCACCGCGATATAGAACACTTACACCTGCACCGTGATAGAGTGATCTGACACCAGCACCGTGACATAACACATGTATGAGTTGAATCTGGGATCGACAACTACAAGCATTCTATTTTTATATGTGAAATTCAGAAAATTCAGGAATCTTGAGACAATGGAGGCGAGGGAAGGTGAGGGTAGGGCAAGAAGAGGGTGCAAGAGATGATCACCAGCACCAGCACCGCGATATAGAGCACTGACACCTGCCCCATGATAGAGTGATCTGACACCAGCACAGTGACATCACACATGTATGAGGTGAATCTAGGATCGACAACTACAAGCATTCTTTTTTTATATGTGAAATTCTGAAAATTCAGGAATCCTGAGACAATGGAGGCGAGGGAAGGTGAGGGTAGGCAAAGAAGAGGGTGCAGGAGATGATCACCAGCACCGTGATATAGAACACTGACACCTGCACCGTGATAGAGTGATCTGACACCAGCACGGTGACATAACACATGTATCAGATGAATCTGGGATCGACAATTGCAAGCATTCTTTTTTATATGTGAAATTCTGAAAATTCAGGAATCTTGAGACAATGGAGGCGAGGGAAGGTGAGGGTAGGCAAAGAAGAGGGTGCAGGAGATGATCACCAGCACCAGCACCGCGATATAGAGCACTGACACCTGCACCGTGATAGAGTGATCTGACACCAGCACCGTGATAGAGAGCACTGACATCAGCAGCGTGACATAAAGCACTGACACCAGCACCGTGATATACAGCACTGACACCAGCACCGTGATATACAGCACTGACACCTGCACTGTAAGCAGCCCCAGGAGGAAGTCAGCATAGCACAAGGATGGTGGGAGCCCCTTATAATAAGCAGCCCCAGGAGGAAGAAAGCACATCACAGGGATGGTGAACTTTACAAACCTACAGGTCATATTTGCAGCCACAAAAAAATTACTAGCTGTGCAGACATAGTCCCACCACATGGCCAATGACATAACACATGTATGAGGATCTGGGATCGACAACTACAAGCATTCTTTTTTTATATGTGAAATTCTGAAAAATTCAGGAATCTTGAGACAATGGAGGCGAGGGAAGGTGAGGGTAGGCAAAGAAGAGGGTGCAGGAGATGATCACCAGCACCGCGATATAGAGCACTGACACCTGCACCGTGATAGAGTGATCTGGCACCAGCACCGTGACATAACACATATATGAGGTGAATCTGGGATCGACAACTACAAGCATTCTTTTTTTATATGTGAAATTCTGAAAATTCAGGAATCTTGAGACAATGGAGGCGAGAGAAGGTGAGGATAGGCAAAGAAGAGGGTGCAGGAGATGATCACCAGCACTGCGATATAGAGCACTGACACCTGCACCGTGATAGAGTGATCTGACACCAGGACCGTGACATAACACATGTATGAGGTGAATCTGGGATCGACAACTACAAGCATGCTTTTTTTATATGTGAAATTCTGAACATTCAGGAATCTTGAGACAATGGAGGCGAGGGAAGGTGAGGGTAGGCAAAGAAGAGGGTGCAGGAGATGATCACCAGCACCAGCACCGCGATATAGAGCACTGACAACTGCACCGTGATAGAGTGATCTGACACCAGCACTGTGACTTAACACATGTATGAGGTGAATCTGGGATCGACAACTACAAGCATTCTTTTTTTATATGTGAAATTCTGAAAATTCAGGAATCCTGAGACAATGGAGGCGAGGGAAGGTGAGGGTAGGCAAAGAAGAGGGTGCAGGAGATGATCACCAGCACCGTGATATAGAACACTGACACCTGCACCATGATAGAGTGATCTGACACCAGCACGGTGACATAACACATGTATCAGATGAATCTGGGATCGACAATTGCAAGCATTCTTTTTTATATGTGAAATTCTGAAAATTCAGGAATCTTGAGACAATGGAGGCGAGGGAAGGTGAGGGTAGGCAAAGAAGAGGGTGCAGGAGATGATCACCAGCACCAGCACCGCGATATAGAGCACTGACACCTGCACCGTGATAGAGTGATCTGACACCAGCACCGTGATAGAGAGCACTGACATCAGCAGCGTGACATAAAGCACTGACACCAGCACCGTGATATACAGCACTGACACCAGCACCGTGATATACAGCACTGACACCTGCACTGTAAGCAGCCCCAGGAGGAAGTCAGCATAGCACAAGGATGGTGGGAGCCCCTTATAATAAGCAGCCCCAGGAGGAAGAAAGCACATCACAGGGATGGTGAACTTTACAAACCTACAGGTCACATTTGCAGCCACAAAAAAATTACTAGCTGTGCAGACATAGTCCCACCACATGGCCAATGACATAACACATGTATGAGGATCTGGGATCGACAACTACAAGCATTCTTTTTTTATATGTGAAATTCTGAAAAATTCAGGAATCTTGAGACAATGGAGGCGAGGGAAGGTGAGGGTAGGCAAAGAAGAGGGTGCAGGAGATGATCACCAGCACCGCGATATAGAGCACTGACACCTGCACCGTGCTAGAGTGATCTGGCACCAGCACCGTGACATAACACATGTGTGAGGTGAATCTGGGATCAAAAACTACAAGCATTCTATTTTTATATGTGAAATTCTGATAATTTAAGAATCTTGAGACAATGGAGACGAGGGAAGGTGAGGGTAGGGCAAAAAGAGGGTGCAAGAGATGATCACCAGCACCAGCACCGCGATATAGAGCACTGACACCTGCACCGTGATAGAGTGATCTGACACCAGCACAGTGACATAACACATGTATGAGGTGAATCTAGGATCAACAACTACAAGCATTCTTTTTTTATATGTGAAATTCTGAAAATTCAGGAATCCTGAGACAATGGAGGCGAGGGAAGGTGAGGGTAGGCAAAGAAGAGGGTGCAGGAGATGATCACCAGCACCGCGATATAGAGCACTGACACCTGCACCATGATAGAGTGATCTGGCACCAGCACCGTGACATAACACATATATGAGGTGAATCTGGGATCGACAACTACAAGCATTCTTTTTTTATATGTGAAATTCTGAAAATTCAGGAATCTTGAGACAATGGAGGCGAGAGAAGGTGAGGATAGGCAAAGAAGAGGGTGCAGGAGATGATCACCAGCACTGCGATATAGAGCACTGACACCTGCACCGTGATAGAGTGATCTGACACCAGGACCGTGACATAACACATGTATGAGGTGAATCTGGGATCGACAACTACAAGCATGCTTTTTTTATATGTGAAATTCTGAACATTCAGGAATCTTGAGACAATGGAGGCGAGGGAAGGTGAGGGTAGGCAAAGAAGAGGGTGCAGGAGATGATCACCAGCACCAGCACCGCGATATAGAGCACTGACAACTGCACCGTGATAGAGTGATCTGACACCAGCACCGTGACTTAACACATGTATGAGGTGAATCTGGGATCGACAACTACAAGCATTCTTTTTTTATATGTGAAATTCTGAAAATTCAGGAATCCTGAGACAATGGAGGCGAGGGAAGGTGAGGGTAGGCAAAGAAGAGGGTGCAGGAGATGATCACCAGCACCGTGATATAGAACACTGACACCTGCACTGTGATAGAGTGATCTGACACCAGCACGGTGACATAACACATGTATCAGATGAATCTGGGATCGACAATTGCAAGCATTCTTTTTTATATGTGAAATTCTGAAAATTCAGGAATCTTGAGACAATGGAGGCGAGGGACGGTGAGGGTAGGCAAAGAAGAGGGTGCAGGAGATGATTACCAGCACCAGCACCGCGATATAGAGCACTGACACCTGCACCGTGATAGAGTGATCTGACACCAGCACCGTGATAGAGAGCACTGACATCAGCAGCGTGACATAAAGCACTGACACCAGCACCGTGATATACAGCACTGACACCAGCACCGTGATATACAGCACTGACACCTGCACTGTAAGCAGCCCCAGGAGGAAGTCAGCATAGCACAAGGATGGTGGGAGCCCCTTATAATAAGCAGCCCCAGGAGGAAGAAAGCACATCACAGGGATGGTGAACTTTACAAACCTACAGGTCATATTTGCAGCCACAAAAAAATTACTAGCTGTGCAGACATAGTCCCACCACATGGCCAATGACATAACACATGTATGAGGATCTGGGATCGACAACTACAAGCATTCTTTTTTTATATGTGAAATTCTGAAAAATTCAGGAATCTTGAGACAATGGAGGCGAGGGAAGGTGAGGGTAGGCAAAGAAGAGGGTGCAGGAGATGATCACCAGCACCGCGATATAGAGCACTGACACCTGCACCGTGCTAGAGTGATCTGGCACCAGCACCGTGACATAACACATGTGTGAGGTGAATCTGGGATCGACAACTACAAGCATTCTATTTTTATATGTGAAATTCTGATAATTTAAGAATCTTGAGACAATGGAGACGAGGGAAGGTGAGGGTAGGGCAAGAAGAGGGTGCAAGAGATGATCACCAGCACCAGCACCGCGATATAGAGCACTGACACCTGCACCGTGATAGAGTGATCTGACACCAGCACAGTGACATAACACATGTATGAGGTGAATCTAGGATCAACAACTACAAGCATTCTTTTTTTATATGTGAAATTCTGAAAATTCAGGAATCCTGAGACAATGGAGGCGAGGGAAGGTGAGGGTAGGCAAAGAAGAGGGTGCAGGAGATGATCACCAGCACCGTGATATAGAACACTGACACCTGCACCGTGATAGAGTGATCTGACACCAGCACGGTGACATAACACATGTATCAGATGAATCTGGGATCGACAATTGCAAGCATTCTTTTTTATATGTGAAATTCTGAAAATTCAGGAATCTTGAGACAATGGAGGCGAGGGAAGGTGAGGGTAGGCAAAGAAGAGGGTGCAGGAGATGATCACCAGCACCAGCACCGCGATATAGAGCACTGACACCTGCACCGTGATAGAGTGATCTGACACCAGCACCGTGATAGAGAGCACTGACATCAGCAGCGTGACATAAAGCACTGACACCAGCACTGTGATATACAGCACTGACACCAGCACCGTGATATACAGCACTGACACCTGCACTGTAAGCAGCCCCAGGAGGAAGTCAGCATAGCACAAGGATGGTGGGAGCCCCTTATAATAAGCAGCCCCAGGAGGAAGAAAGCACATCACAGGGATGGTGAACTTTACAAACCTACAGGTCATATTTGCAGCCACAAAAAAATTACTAGCTGTGCAGACATAGTCCCACCACATGGCCAATGACATAACACATGTATGAGGATCTGGGATCGACAACTACAAGCATTCTTTTTTTACATGTGAAATTCTGAAAAATTCAGGAATCTTGAGACAATGGAGGCGAGGGAAGGTGAGGGTAGGCAAAGAAGAGGGTGCAGGAGATGATCACCAGCACCAGCACCGCGATATAGAGCACTGACACCTGCACCGTGATAGAGTGATCTGGCACCAGCACCGTGACATAACACATATATGAGGTGAATCTGGGATCGACAACTACAAGCATTCTATTTTTATATGTGAAATTCTGATAATTTAAGAATCTTGAGACAATGGAGACGAGGGAAGGTGAGGGTAGGGCAAGAAGAGGGTGCAAGAGATGATCACCAGCACCAGCACCGCGATATAGAGCACTGACACCTGCCCCATGATAGAGTGATCTGACACCAGCACAGTGACATCACACATGTATGAGGTGAATCTAGGATCGACAACTACAAGCATTCTTTTTTTATATGTGAAATTCTGAAAATTCAGGAATCCTGAGACAATGGAGGCGAGGGAAGGTGAGGGTAGGCAAAGAAGAGGGTGCAGGAGATGATCACCAGCACCGTGATATAGAACACTGACACCTGCACCGTGATAGAGTGATCTGACACCAGCACGGTGACATAACACATGTATCAGATGAATCTGGGATCGACAATTGCAAGCATTCTTTTTTATATGTGAAATTCTGAAAATTCAGGAATCTTGAGACAATGGAGGCGAGGGAAGGTGAGGGTAGGCAAAGAAGAGGGTGCAGGAGATGATCACCAGCACCAGCACCGCGATATAGAGCACTGACACCTGCACCGTGATAGAGTGATCTGACACCAGCACCGTGATAGAGAGCACTGACATCAGCAGCGTGACATAAAGCACTGACACCAGCACCGTGATATACAGCACTGACACCAGCACCGTGATATACAGCACTGACACCTGCACTGTAAGCAGCCCCAGGAGGAAGTCAGCATAGCACAAGGATGGTGGGAGCCCCTTATAATAAGCAGCCCCAGGAGGAAGAAAGCACATCACAGGGATGGTGAACTTTACAAACCTACAGGTCATATTTGCAGCCACAAAAAAATTACTAGCTGTGCAGACATAGTCCCACCACATGGCCAATGACATAACACATGTATGAGGATCTGGGATCGACAACTACAAGCATTCTTTTTTTATATGTGAAATTCTGAAAAATTCAGGAATCTTGAGACAATGGAGGCGAGGGAAGGTGAGGGTAGGCAAAGAAGAGGGTGCAGGAGATGATCACCAGCACCAGCACCGCGATATAGAGCACTGACACCTGCCCCATGATAGAGTGATCTGACACCAGCACAGTGACATCACACATGTATGAGGTGAATCTAGGATCGACAACTACAAGCATTCTTTTTTTATATGTGAAATTCTGAAAATTCAGGAATCCTGAGACAATGGAGGCGAGGGAAGGTGAGGGTAGGCAAAGAAGAGGGTGCAGGAGATGATCACCAGCACCGTGATATAGAACACTGACACCTGCACCGTGATAGAGTGATCTGACACCAGCACGGTGACATAACACATGTATCAGATGAATCTGGGATCGACAATTGCAAGCATTCTTTTTTTATATGTGAAATTCTTAAAATTCAGGAATCTTGAGACAATGGAGACGACGGAAGGTGAGGGTAGGCAAAGAAGAGGGTGCAGGAGATGATCAACAGCACCAGCACCGCGATATAGAACACTTACACCTGCACCGTGATAGAGTGATCTGACACCAGCACCGTGACATAACACATGTATGAGTTGAATCTGGGATCGACAACTACAAGCATTCTTTTTTTATATGTGAAATTCAGAAAATTCAGGAATCTTGAGACAATGGAGGCGAGGGAAGGTGAGGGTAGGCAAAGAAGAGGGTGCAGGAGATGATCACCAGCACCGCGATATAGAGCACTGACACCTGCACCGTGATAGAGTGATCTGACACCAGCACTGTGACATAACACATGTATGAGGTGAATCTGTGATCGACAACTACAAGCATTCTATTTTTATATGTAAAATTCTGAAAATTCAGGAATCTTGAGACAATGGAGGCGAGGGAAGGTGAGGGTAGGCAAAGAAGAGGGTGCAGGAGATGATCAACAGCACCAGCACCGCGATATAGAACACTTACACCTGCACCGTGATAGAGTGATCTGACACCAGCACCGTGACATAACACATGTATGAGTTGAATCTGGGATCGACAACTACAAGCATTCTATTTTTATATGTGAAATTCAGAAAATTCAGGAATCTTGAGACAATGGAGGCGAGGGAAGGTGAGGGTAGGCAAAGAAGAGGGTGCAGGAGATGATCACCAGCACCGCGATATAGAGCACTGACACCTGCACCGTGATAGAGTGATCTGACACCAGCACAGTGACATAACACATGTATGAGGTGAATCTAGGATCAACAACTACAAGCATTCTTTTTTTATATGTGAAATTCTGAAAATTCAGGAATCCTGAGACAATGGAGGCGAGGGAAGGTGAGGGTAGGCAAAGAAGAGGGTGCAGGAGATGATCACCAGCACCGTGATATAGAACACTGACACCTGCACCGTGATAGAGTGATCTGACACCAGCACGGTGACATAACACATGTATCAGATAAATCTGGGATCGACAATTGCAAGCATTCTTTTTTTATATGTGAAATTCTGAAAATTCAGGAATCTTGAGACAATGGAGGCGACGGAAGGTGAGGGTAGGCAAAGAAGAGGGTGCAGGAGATGATCACCAGCACCAGCACCGCGATATAGAGCACTGACACCTGCACCGTGATAGAGTGATCTGACACCAGCACCGTGATAGAGAGCACTGACATCAGCAGCGTGACATAAAGCACTGACACCAGCACCGTGATATACAGCACTGACACCAGCACCGTGATATACAGCACTGACACCTGCACTGTAAGCAGCCCCAGGAGGAAGTCAGCATAGCACAAGGATGGTGGGAGCCCCTTATAATAAGCAGCCCCAGGAGGAAGAAAGCACATCACAGGGATGGTGAACTTTACAAACCTACAGGTCATATTTGCAGCCACAAAAAAATTACTAGCTGTGCAGACATAGTCCCACCACATGGCCAATGACATAACACATGTATGAGGATCTGGGATCGACAACTACAAGCATTCTTTTTTTATATGTGAAATTCTGATAATTTAAGAATCTTGAGACAATGGAGACGAGGGAAGGTGAGGGTAGGGCAAGAAGAGGGTGCAAGAGATGATCACCAGCACCAGCACCGCGATATAGAGCACTGACACCTGCACCGTGATAGAGTGATCTGACACCAGCACAGTGACATAACACATGTATGAGGTGAATCTAGGATCAACAACTACAAGCATTCTTTTTTTATATGTGAAATTCTGAAAATTCAGGAATCCTGAGACAATGGAGGCGAGGGAAGGTGAGGGTAGGCAAAGAAGAGGGTGCAGGAGATGATCACCAGCACCGCGATATAGAGCACTGACACCTGCACCGTGATAGAGTGATCTGGCACCAGCACCGTGACATAACACATATATGAGGTGAATCTGGGATCGACAACTACAAGCATTCTTTTTTTATATGTGAAATTCTGAAAATTCAGGAATCTTGAGACAATGGAGGCGAGAGAAGGTGAGGATAGGCAAAGAAGAGGGTGCAGGAGATGATCACCAGCACTGCGATATAGAGCACTGACACCTGCACCGTGATAGAGTGATCTGACACCAGGACCGTGACATAACACATGTATGAGGTGAATCTGGGATCGACAACTACAAGCATGCTTTTTTTATATGTGAAATTCTGAACATTCAGGAATCTTGAGACAATGGAGGCGAGGGAAGGTGAGGGTAGGCAAAGAAGAGGGTGCAGGAGATGATCACCAGCACCAGCACCGCGATATAGAGCACTGACAACTGCACCGTGATAGAGTGATCTGACACCAGCACCGTGACTTAACACATGTATGAGGTGAATCTGGGATCGACAACTACAAGCATTCTTTTTTTATATGTGAAATTCTGAAAATTCAGGAATCCTGAGACAATGGAGGCGAGGGAAGGTGAGGGTAGGCAAAGAAGAGGGTGCAGGAGATGATCACCAGCACCGTGATATAGAACACCGACACCTGCACCGTGATAGAGTGATCTGACACCAGCACGGTGACATAACACATGTATCAGATGAATCTGGGATCGACAATTGCAAGCATTCTTTTTTATATGTGAAATTCTGAAAATTCAGGAATCTTGAGACAATGGAGGCGAGGGAAGGTGAGGGTAGGCAAAGAAGAGGGTGCAGGAGATGATCACCAGCACCAGCACCGCGATATAGAGCACTGACACCTGCACCGTGATAGAGTGATCTGACACCAGCACCGTGATAGAGAGCACTGACATCAGCAGCGTGACATAAAGCACTGACACCAGCACCGTGATATACAGCACTGACACCAGCACCGTGATATACAGCACTGACACCTGCACTGTAAGCAGCCCCAGGAGGAAGTCAGCATAGCACAAGGATGGTGGGAGCCCCTTATAATAAGCAGCCCCAGGAGGAAGAAAGCACATCACAGGGATGGTGAACTTTACAAACCTACAGGTCATATTTGCAGCCACAAAAAAATTACTAGCTGTGCAGACATAGTCCCACCACATGGCCAATGACATAACACATGTATGAGGATCTGGGATCGACAACTACAAGCATTCTTTTTTTATATGTGAAATTCTGAAAAATTCAGGAATCTTGAGACAATGGAGGCGAGGGAAGGTGAGGGTAGGCAAAGAAGAGGGTGCAGGAGATGATCACCAGCACCGCGATATAGAGCACTGACACCTGCACCGTGCTAGAGTGATCTGGCACCAGCACCGTGACATAACACATGTGTGAGGTGAATCTGGGATCGACAACTACAAGCATTCTATTTTTATATGTGAAATTCTGATAATTTAAGAATCTTGAGACAATGGAGACGAGGGAAGGTGAGGGTAGGGCAAGAAGAGGGTGCAAGAGATGATCACCAGCACCAGCACCGCGATATAGAGCACTGACACCTGCACCGTGATAGAGTGATCTGACACCAGCACAGTGACATAACACATGTATGAGGTGAATCTAGGATCAACAACTACAAGCATTCTTTTTTTATATGTGAAATTCTGAAAATTCAGGAATCCTGAGACAATGGAGGCGAGGGAAGGTGAGGGTAGGCAAAGAAGAGGGTGCAGGAGATGATCACCAGCACCGTGATATAGAACACTGACACCTGCACCGTGATAGAGTGATCTGACACCAGCACGGTGACATAACACATGTATCAGATGAATCTGGGATCGACAATTGCAAGCATTCTTTTTTATATGTGAAATTCTGAAAATTCAGGAATCTTGAGACAATGGAGGCGAGGGAAGGTGAGGGTAGGCAAAGAAGAGGGTGCAGGAGATGATCACCAGCACCAGCACCGCGATATAGAGCACTGACACCTGCACCGTGATAGAGTGATCTGACACCAGCACCGTGATAGAGAGCACTGACATCAGCAGCGTGACATAAAGCACTGACACCAGCACTGTGATATACAGCACTGACACCAGCACCGTGATATACAGCACTGACACCTGCACTGTAAGCAGCCCCAGGAGGAAGTCAGCATAGCACAAGGATGGTGGGAGCCCCTTATAATAAGCAGCCCCAGGAGGAAGAAAGCACATCACAGGGATGGTGAACTTTACAAACCTACAGGTCATATTTGCAGCCACAAAAAAATTACTAGCTGTGCAGACATAGTCCCACCACATGGCCAATGACATAACACATGTATGAGGATCTGGGATCGACAACTACAAGCATTCTTTTTTTACATGTGAAATTCTGAAAAATTCAGGAATCTTGAGACAATGGAGGCGAGGGAAGGTGAGGGTAGGCAAAGAAGAGGGTGCAGGAGATGATCACCAGCACCGCGATATAGAGCACTGACACCTGCACCGTGATAGAGTGATCTGGCACCAGCACCGTGACATAACACATATATGAGGTGAATCTGGGATCGACAACTACAAGCATTCTTTTTTTATATGTGAAATTCAGAAAATTCAGGAATCTTGAGACAATGGAGGCGAGAGAAGGTGAGGATAGGCAAAGAAGAGGGTGCAGGAGATGATCACCAGCACTGCGATATAGAGCACTGACACCTGCACCGTGATAGAGTGATCTGACACCAGCACGGTGACATAACACATGTATGAGATGAATCTGGGATCGACAATTACAAGCATTCTTTTTTTATATGTGAAATTCTGAAAATTCAGGAATCTTGAGACAATGGAGGCGAGGGAAGGTGAGGGTATGCAAAGAAGAGGGTGCAGGAGATGATCACCAGCACCGTGATATAGAGCACTGACACCTGCACCGTGATAGAGTGATCTGACACCAGCACCGTGACATAACACATGTATGAGGTGAATCTGGGATCGACAACTACAAGCATTCTATTTTTATATGTAAAATTCTGAAAATTCAGGAATCTTGAGACAATGGAGGCGAGGGAAGGTGAGGGTAGGCAAAGAAGAGGGTGCAGGAGATGATCACCAGCACCGTGATTTAGAGCACTGACACCTGCACCGTGATAGAGTGATCTGACACCAGCACCGTGACATAACACATGTATGAGGTGTATCTAGGATCGACAACTACAAGCATTCTTTTTTTATATGTGAAATTCAGAAAATTCAGGAATCTTGAGACAATGGAGGCGAGGGAAGGTGAGGGTATGCAAAGAAGAGGGTGCAGGAGATGATCACCAGCACCACGATACAGAGCACTGACACCTGCACCGTGATAGAGAGCACTGACACCTGCACCGTGATAGAGTGATCTGGCACCAGCACCGTGACATAACACATATATGAGGTGAATCTGGGATCGACAACTACAAGCATTCTTTTTTTATATGTGAAATTCAGAAAATTCAGGAATCTTGAGACAATGGAGGCGAGAGAAGGTGAGGATAGGCAAAGAAGAGGGTGCAGGAGATGATCACCAGCACTGCGATATAGAGCACTGACACCTGCACCGTGATAGAGTGATCTGACACCAGCACGGTGACATAACACATGTATGAGATGAATCTGGGATCGACAATTACAAGCATTCTTTTTTTATATGTGAAATTCTGAAAATTCAGGAATCTTGAGACAATGGAGGCGAGGGAAGGTGAGGGTATGCAAAGAAGAGGGTGCAGGAGATGATCACCAGCACCGTGATATAGAGCACTGACACCTGCACCGTGATAGAGTGATCTGACACCAGCACCGTGACATAACACATGTATGAGGTGAATCTGGGATCGACAACTACAAGCATTCTAGGCAAAGAAGAGGGTGCAGGAGATGATCACCAGCACCAGCACCGCGATATAGAGCACTGACACCTGCACCGTGATAGAGTGATCTGACACCAGCACCGTGACTTAACACATGTATGAGGTGAATTTGGGATCGACAACTATAAGCATTCTTTTTTTATATGTGAAATTCTGAAAAGTCAGGAATCTTGAGACAATGGAGGCGAGGGAAGGTGAGGGTAGGCAAAGAAGAGGGTGCAGGAGATGATCACCAGCACCAGCACCGCGATATAGAGCACTGACACCTGCACCGTGATAGAGTGATCTGACACCAGCACGGTGACATAACACATGTATGAGGTGAATCTGGGATCGACAACTACAAGCATTCTATTTTTATATGTGAAATTCTGAAAATTCAGGAATCCTGAGACAATGGAGGCGAGGGAAGGTGAGGGTAGGCAAAGAAGAGGGTGCAGGAGATGATCACCAGCACCAGCACCGCGATATAGAGCACTGACACCTGTACCGTGCTAGAGTGATCTGACACCAGCACCGTGACATAACACATGTGTGAGGTGAATCTGGGATCGACAACTACAAGCATTCTATTTTTATATGTGAAATTCTGATAATTTAAGAATCTTGAGACAATGGAGACGAGGGAAGGTGAGGGTAGGGCAAGAAGAGGGTGCAAGAGATGATCACCAGCACCAGCACCGCGATATAGAGCACTGACACCTGCACCACGATAGAGTGATCTGACACCAGCACCGTGATAGAGAGCACTGACATCAGCAGCGTGACATAAAGCACTGACACCAGCACCGTGATATACAGCACTGACACCAGCACCGTGATATACAGCACTGACACCTGCACCGTAAGCAGCCCCAGGAGGAAGTCAGCATAGCACAAGGATGGTGGGAGCCCCTTATAATAAGCAGCCCCAGGAGGAAGAAAGCACATCACAGGGATGGTGAACTTTACAAACCTACAGGTCATATTT
This sequence comes from Lithobates pipiens, assembly GCF_037356315.1. Taxonomy (NCBI): domain Eukaryota; kingdom Metazoa; phylum Chordata; class Amphibia; order Anura; family Ranidae; genus Lithobates; species Lithobates pipiens. Next base: position 136,832,134 of record NW_027507789.1, read on the forward strand.
GCAGCAACAAAAAAATTACTAGCTGTGCAGACATAGTCCCACCACATGGCCAATGACATAACACATGTATGAGGATCTGGGATCGACAACTACAAGCATTCTTTTTTTATATGTGAAATTCTGAAAAATTCAGGAATCTTGAGACAATGGAGGCATTTTTTTATATGTGAAATTCTGAAAATTCAGGAATCTTGAGACAATGGAGGCGAGGGAAGGTGAGGGTAGGCAAAGAAGAGGGTGCAGGAGATGATCACCAGCACCGTGATATAGAGCACTGACACCTGCACCGTGATAGAGTGATCTGACACCAGCACCGTGACATAACACATGTATGAGGTGAATCTGGGATCGACAACTACAAGCATTCTATTTTTATATGTAAAATTCTGAAAATTCAGGAATCTTGAGACAATGGAGGCGAGGGAAGATGAGGGTAGGCAAAGAAGAGGGTGCAGGAGATGATCACCAGCACCGTGATTTAGAGCACTGACACCTGCACCGTGATAGAGTGATCTGACACCAGCACCGTGACATAACACATGTATGAGGTGAATCTGGGATCGACAACTACAAGCATTCTATTTTTATATGTAAAATTCTGAAAATTCAGGAATCTTGAGACAATGGAGGCGAGGTAAGGTGAGGGTAGGCAAAGAAGAGGGTGCAGGAGATGATCACCAGGACCGTGATATAGAGCACTGACACCTGCACCGTGATAGAGTGATCTGACACCAGCACCGTGACATAACACGTGTATGAGGTGAATCTGGGATCGACAACTACAAGAATTCTATTTTTATATGTAAAATTCTGAAAATTCAGGAATTTTGAGACAATGGAGGCGAGGGAAGGTGAGGGTAGGCAAAGAAGAGGGTGCAGGAGATGATCACCAGCTCAAGCACTGCAATATAGAGCACTGACACCTGCACCGTGATAGAGTGATCTGACACCAGCACAGTGACATAACACATATATGAGGTGAATCTGGGATCGACAACCACAAGCATTCTTTTTTTATATGTGAAATTCTGAAAATTCAGGAATCTTGAGACAATGGAGGCGAGGGAAGGTGAGGGTAGGCAAAGAAGAGGGTGCAGGAGATGATCACCAGCACCACGATACAGAGCACTGACACCTGCACCGTGATAGAGTGATCTGACACCAGCACCGTGACATAACACATGTATGAGGTGAATCGGGGATCGACAACTACAAGCATTCTTTTTTTATATGTGAAATTCTGAAAATTCAGGAATCTTGAGACAATGGAGGCGAGGAAAGGTGAGGGTAGGCAAAGAAGAGGGTGCAGGAGATGATCACCAGCACCAGCACCGCGATATAGAGCACTGACACCTGTACCGTGCTAGAGTGATCTGACACCAGCACCGTGACATAACACATGTGTGAGGTGAATCTGGGATCGACAACTACAAGCATTCTATTTTTATATGTGAAATTCTGATAATTTAAGAATCTTGAGACAATGGAGACGAGGGAAGGTGAGGGTAGGGCAAGAAGAGGGTGCAAGAGATGATCACCAGCACCAGCACCGCGATATAGAGCACTGACACCTGCACCACGATAGAGTGATCTGACACCAGCACCGTGATAGAGAGCACTGACATCAGCAGCGTGACATAAAGCACTGACACCAGCACCGTGATATACAGCACTGACACCAGCACCGTGATATACAGCACTGACACCTGCACCGTAAGCAGCCCCAGGAGGAAGTCAGCATAGCACAAGGATGGTGGGAGCCCCTTATAATAAGCAGCCCCAGGAGGAAGAAAGCACATCACAGGGATGGTGAACTTTACAAACCTACAGGTCATATTTGCAGCAACAAAAAAATTACTAGCTGTGCAGACATAGTCCCACCACATGGCCAATGACATAACACATGTATGAGGATCTGGGATCGACAACTACAAGCATTCTTTTTTTATATGTGAAATTCTGAAAAATTCAGGAATCTTGAGACAATGGAGGCATTTTTTTATATGTGAAATTCTGAAAATTCAGGAATCTTGAGACAATGGAGGCGAGGGAAGGTGAGGGTAGGCAAAGAAGAGGGTGCAGGAGATGATCACCAGCACCGTGATATAGAGCACTGACACCTGCACCGTGATAGAGTGATCTGACACCAGCACCGTGACATAACACATGTATGAGGTGAATCTGGGATCGACAACTACAAGCATTCTATTTTTATATGTAAAATTCTGAAAATTCAGGAATCTTGAGACAATGGAGGCGAGGGAAGATGAGGGTAGGCAAAGAAGAGGGTGCAGGAGATGATCACCAGCACCGTGATTTAGAGCACTGACACCTGCACCGTGATAGAGTGATCTGACACCAGCACCGTGACATAACACATGTATGAGGTGAATCTGGGATCGACAACTACAAGCATTCTATTTTTATATGTAAAATTCTGAAAATTCAGGAATCTTGAGACAATGGAGGCGAGGGAAGATGAGGGTAGGCAAAGAAGAGGGTGCAGGAGATGATCACCAGCACCGTGATTTAGAGCACTGACACCTGCACCGTGATAGAGTGATCTGACACCAGCACCGTGACATAACACATGTATCAGATGAATCTGGGATCGACAATTGCAAGCATTCTTTTTTTAATATGTGAAATTCTGAAAATTCAGGAATCTTGAGACAATGGAGGCGACGGAAGGTGAGGGTAGGCAAAGAAGAGGGTGCAGGAGATGATCACCAGCACCGCGATATAGAGCACTGACACCTGCACCGTGATAGAGAGCACTGACATCAGCAGCGTGACATAAAGCACTGACACCAGCACCGTGATATACAGCACTGACACCAGCACCGTGATATACAGCACTGACACCTGCACTGTAAGCAGCCCCAGGAGGAAGTCAGCATAGCACAAGGATGGTGGGAGCCCCTTATAATAAGCAGCCCCAGGAGGAAGAAAGCACATCACAGGGATGGTGAACTTTACAAACCTACAGGTCACATTTGCAGCCACAAAAAAATTACTAGCTGTGCAGACATAGTCCCACCACATGGCCAATGACATAACACATGTATGAGGATCTGGGATCGACAACTACAAGCATTCTTTTTTTATATGTGAAATTCTGAAAAATTCAGGAATCTTGAGACAATGGAGGCGAGGGAAGGTGAGGGTAGGCAAAGAAGAGTGTGCAGGAGATGATCACCAGCACCAGCACCGCGATATAGAGCACTGACACCTGCACCGTGATAGAGTGATCTGGCACCAGCACCATGACATAACACATATATGAGGTGAATCTGGGATCGACAACTACAAGCATTCTTTTTTTATATGTGAAATTCTGAAAATTCAGGAATCTTGAGACAATGGAGGCGAGAGAAGGTGAGGATAGGCAAAGAAGAGGGTGCAGGAGATGATCACCAGCACTGCGATATAGAGCACTGACACCTGCACCGTGATAGAGTGATCTGACACCAGGACCGTGACATAACACATGTATGAGGTGAATCTGGGATCGACAACTACAAGCATGCTTTTTTTATATGTGAAATTCTGAACATTCAGGAATCTTGAGACAATGGAGGCGAGGGAAGGAGAGGGTAGGCAAAGAAGAGGGTACAGGAGATGATCACCAGCTCAAGCACTGCAATATAGAGCACTGACACCTGCACCGTGATAGAGTGATCTGACACCAGCACAGTGACATAACACATATATGAGGTGAATCTGGGATCGACAACCACAAGCATTCTTTTTTTATATGTGAAATTCTGAAAATTCAGGAATCTTGAGACAATGGAGGCGAGGGAAGGTGAGGGTAGGCAAAGAAGAGTGTGCAGGAGATGATCACCAGGACCGTGATATAGAGCACTGACACCTGCACCGTGATAGAGTGATCTGACACCAGCACCGTGACATAACACGTGTATGAGGTGAATCTGGGATCGACAACTACAAGAATTCTATTTTTATATGTAAAATTCTGAAAATTCAGGAATTTTGAGACAATGGAGGCGAGGGAAGGTGAGGGTAGGCAAAGAAGAGGGTGCAGGAGATGATCACCAGCTCAAGCACTGCAATATAGAGCACTGACACCTGCACCGTGATAGAGTGATCTGACACCAGCACAGTGACATAACACATATATGAGGTGAATCTGGGATCGACAACCACAAGCATTCTTTTTTTATATGTGAAATTCTGAAAATTCAGGAATCTTGAGACAATGGAGGCGAGGGAAGGTGAGGGTAGGCAAAGAAGAGGGTGCAGGAGATGATCACCAGCACCACGATACAGAGCACTGACACCTGCACCGTGATAGAGTGATCTGACACCAGCACCGTGACATAACACATGTATGAGGTGAATCGGGGATCGACAACTACAAGCATTCTTTTTTTATATGTGAAATTCTGAAAATTCAGGAATCTTGAGACAATGGAGGCGAGGAAAGGTGAGGGTAGGCAAAGAAGAGGGTGCAGGAGATGATTCCCCAGCACCAGCACCGCGATATAGAGCACTGACACCTGCACCGTGATAGAGTGATCTGACACCAGCACAGTGACATAACACATATATGAGGTGAATCTGGGATCGACAACCACAAGCATTCTTTTTTTATATGTGAAATTCTGAAAATTCAGGAATCTTGAGACAATGGAGGCGAGGGAAGGTGAGGGTAGGCAAAGAAGAGGGTGCAGGAGATGATCACCAGCACCACGATAAAGAGCACTGACACCTGCACCGTGATAGAGTGATCTGACACCAGCACCGTGACATAACACATGTATGAGGTGAATCGGGGATCGACAACTACAAGCATTCTTTTTTTATATGTGAAATTCTGAAAATTCAGGAATCTTGAGACAATGGAGGCGAGGAAAGGTGAGGGTAGGCAAAGAAGAGGGTGCAGGAGATGATTCCCCAGCACCAGCACCGCGATATAGAGCACTGACACCTGCACCGTGATAGAGTGATCTGACACCAGCACGGTGACATAACACATGTATGAGGTGTATCTAGGATCGACAACTACAAGCATTCTTTTTTTATACGTGAAATTCTGAAAATTCAGGAATCCTGAGACAATGGAGGCGAGGGAAGGTGAGGGTAGGCAAAGAAGAGGGTGCAGGAGATGATCACCAGCACCGTGATATAGAACACTGACACCTGCACCGTGATAGAGTGATCTGACACCAGCACGGTGACATAACTCATGTATCAGATGAATCTGGGATCGACAATTGCAAGCATTCTTTTTTTATATGTGAAATTCTGAAAATTCAGGAATCTTGAGACAATGGAGGCGACGGAAGGTGAGGGTAGGCAAAGAAGAGGGTGCAGGAGATGATCACCAGCACCAGCACCGCGATATAGAGCACTGACACCTACACCGTGATAGAGTGATCTGACACCAGCACCGTGATAGAGAGCACTGACATCAGCAGCGTGACATAAAGCACTGACACCAGCACCGTGATATACAGCACTGACACCAGCACCGTGATATACAGCACTGACACCTGCACTGTAAGCAGCCCCAGGAGGAAGTCAGCATAGCACAAGGATGGTGGGAGCCCCTTATAATAAGCAGCCCCAGGAGGAAGAAAGCACATCACAGGGATGGTGAACTTTACAAACCTACAGGTCACATTTGCAGCCACAAAAAAATTACTAGCTGTGCAGACATAGTCCCACCACATGGCCAATGACATAACACATGTATGAGGATCTGGGATCGACAACTACAAGCATTCTTTTTTTATATGTGAAATTCTGAAAAATTCAGGAATCTTGAGACAATGGAGGCGAGGGAAGGTGAGGGTAGGCAAAGAAGAGTGTGCAGGAGATGATCACCAGCACTGCGATATAGAGCACTGACACCTGCACCGTGATAGAGTGATCTGACACCAGGACCGTGACATAACACATGTATGAGGTGAATCTGGGATCGACAACTACAAGCATGCTTTTTTTATATGTGAAATTCTGAACATTCAGGAATCTTGAGACAATGGAGGCGAGGGAAGGAGAGGGTAGGCAAAGAAGAGGGTACAGGAGATGATCACCAGCTCAAGCACTGCGATATAGAGCACTGACACCTGCAACGTGATAGAGTGATCTGAAACCAGCACCGTGACATAACACATGTATGAGGTGAATCTGGGATCGACAACTACAAGCATTCTTTTTTTATATGTGAAATTCTGAAAATTCAGGAATCTTGAGACAATGGAGGCGAGGGAAGGTGAGGGTAGGCAAAGAAGAGGGTGCAGGAGATGATCACCAGCACCGCGATATAGAGCACTGACACCTGCACCGTGATAGAGTGATCTGACACCAGCACGGTGACATAACACATGTATGAGGTGAATCTGGGATCGACAACTACAAGCATTCTATTTTTATATGTGAAATTCTGAAAATTCAGGAATCCTGAGACAATGGAGGCGAGGAAAGGTGAGGGTAGGCAAAGAAGAGGGTGCAGGAGATGATCACCAGCACCAGCACCGTGATATAGAGCACTCACACCTGCACCGTGATAGAGTGATCTGACACTAGCACCGTGACATAACACATGTATGGAGTGAATCTGGGATCGACAACTACAAGCATTCTTTTTTTTATATGAGAAATTCTGAAAATTCAGGAATCTTGTGGCTATGGAGGCGAGGGAAGGTGAGGGTAGGCAAAGAAGAGGGTGCAGGAGATGATCACCAGCACCGTGATATAGAGCACTGACACCTGCACCGTGATAGAGTGATCTGACACTAGCACCGTGACATAACACATGTATGAGGTGTATCTGGGATCGACAACTACAAGCACTCTCTTTTTTATATGTGAAATTCTGAAAATTCAGGAATCTTGAGACAATGGAGGCGAGGGAAGGTGAGGGTAGGCAAAGAAGAGGGTGCAGGAGATGATCAACAGCACCAGCACCGCGATATAGAGCACTGACACCTGCACCGTGATAGAGTGATCTGACACTAGCACCGTGACATAACACATGTATGAGGTGAATCTGGGATCGACAACTACAAGCATTCTTTTTTTATATGTGAAATTCTGAAAATTCAGGGATCTTGTGACAATGGAGGCGAGGGAAGGTGAGGGTAGGCAAAGAAGAGGGTGCAGGAGATGATCACCAGCACCAGCACCGTGATATAGAGCACTGACACCTGCACCGTGATAGAGTGATCTGACACTAGCACCGTGACATAACACATGTATGAGGTGAATCTGGGATCGACAACTACAAGCATTCTTTTTTTTATATGAGAAATTCTGAAAATTCAGGAATCTTGTGGCAATGGAGGCGAGGGAAGGTGAGGGTAGGCAAAGAAGAGGGTGCAGGAGATGATCACCAGCACCGCGATATAGAGCACTGATACCTGCACCGTGATAGAGTGAACTGACACCAGCACCGTGACATAACACATGTATGAGGTGTATCTGGGATCGACAACTACAAGCATTCTTTTTTTATATGTGAAATTCTGAAAATTCAGGAATCTTGAGACAATGGAGGCGAGGGAAGGTGGGGGTAGGCAAAGAAGAGGGTGCAGGAGATGATCACCAGCACCAGCACCGTGATATAGAGCACTGACACCTGCACCGTGATAGAGTGAGCTGACACTAGCACCGTGACTTAACACATGTATGAGGTGAATCTGGGATCGACAACTATAAGCATTCTTTTTTTATATGTGAAATTCTGAAAATTCAGGAATCTTGAGACAATGGAGGCGAGGGAAGGTGAGGGTAGGCAAAGAAGAGGGTGCAGGAGATGATCACCAGCACCGCGATATAGAGCACTGACACCTGCACCGTGATAGAGTGATCTGACACCAGCACGGTGACATAACACATGTATGAGGTGAATCTGGGATCGACAACTACAAGCATTCTATTTTTATATGTGAAATTCAGAAAATTCAGGAATCCTGAGACAATGGAGGCGAGGAAAGGTGAGGGTAGGCAAAGAAGAGGGTGCAGGAGATGATCACCAGCACCAGCACCGTGATATAGAGCACTCACACCTGCACCGTGATAGAGTGATCTGACACTAGCACCGTGACATAACACATGTATGGAGTGAATCTGGGATCGACAACTACAAGCATTCTTTTTTTTATATGAGAAATTCTGAAAATTCAGGAATCTTGTGGCAATGGAGGCGAGGGAAGGTGAGGGTAGGCAAAGAAGAGGGTGCAGGAGATGATCACCAGCACCGTGATATAGAGCACTGACACCTGCACCGTGATAGAGTGATCTGACACTAGCACCGTGACATAACACATGTATGAGGTGTATCTGGGATCGACAACTACAAGCACTCTCTTTTTTATATGTGAAATTCTGAAAATTCAGGAATCTTGAGACAATGGAGGCGAGGGAAGGTGAGGGTAGGCAAAGAAGAGGGTGCAGGAGATGATCAACAGCACCAGCACCGCGATATAGAGCACTGACACCTGCACCGTGATAGAGTGATCTGACACTAGCACCGTGACATAACACATGTATGAGGTGAATCTGGGATCGACAACTACAAGCATTCTTTTTTTATATGTGAAATTCTGAAAATTCAGGGATCTTGTGACAATGGAGGCGAGGGAAGGTGAGGGTAGGCAAAGAAGAGGGTGCAGGAGATGATCACCAGCACCAGCACCGTGATATAGAGCACTGACACCTGCACCGTGATAGAGTGATCTGACACTAGCACCGTGACATAACACATGTATGAGGTGAATCTGGGATCGACAACTACAAGCATACTTTTTTTTTATATGAGAAATTCTGAAAATTCAGAAATCTTGTGGCAATGGAGGCGAGGGAAGGTGAGGGTAGGCAAAGAAGAGGGTGCAGGAGATGATCACCAGCACCGCGATATAGAGCACTGATACCTGCACCGTGATAGAGTGAACTGACACCAGCACCGTGACATAACACATGTATGAGGTGTATCTGGGATCGACAACTACAAGCATTCTTTTTTTATATGTGAAATTCTGAAAATTCAGGAATCTTGAGACAATGGAGGCGAGGGAAGGTGGGGGTAGGCAAAGAAGAGGGTGCAGGAGATGATCACCAGCACCAGCACCGTGATATAGAGCACTGACATCTGCACCGTGATAGAGTGAGCTGACACTAGCACCGTGACATTACACATGTATGAGGTGAATCTGGGATCGACAACTACAAGTATTCTTTTTTTATATGTGAAATTCTGAAAATTCAGGAATCTTGAGACAATGGAGGCGAGAGAAGGTGAGGATAGGCAAAGAAGAGGGTGCAGGAGATGATCACCAGCACTGCGATATAGAGCACTGACATCTGCACCGTGATAGAGTGATCTGACACCAGGACCGTGACATAACACATGTATGAGGTGAATCTGGGATCGACAACTATAAGCATTCTTTTTTTATATGTGAAATTCTGAAAATTCAGGAATCTTGAGACAATGGAGGCGAGGGAAGGTGAGGGTAGGCAAAGAAGAGGGTGCAGGAGATGATCACCAGCACCGCGATATAGAGCACTGACACCTGCACCGTGATAGAGTGATCTGACACCAGCACGGTGACATAACACATGTATGAGGTGAATCTGGGATCGACAACTACAAGCATTCTATTTTTATATGTGAAATTCAGAAAATTCAGGAATCCTGAGACAATGGAGGCGAGGAAAGGTGAGGGTAGGCAAAGAAGAGGGTGCAGGAGATGATCACCAGCACCAGCACCGTGATATAGAGCACTCACACCTGCACCGTGATAGAGTGATCTGACACTAGCACCGTGACATAACACATGTATGGAGTGAATCTGGGATCGACAACTACAAGCATTCTTTTTTTTATATGAGAAATTCTGAAAATTCAGGAATCTTGTGGCAATGGAGGCGAGGGAAGGTGAGGGTAGGCAAAGAAGAGGGTGCAGGAGATGATCACCAGCACCGTGATATAGAGCACTGACACCTGCACCGTGATAGAGTGATCTGACACTAGCACCGTGACATAACACATGTATGAGGTGTATCTGGGATCGACAACTACAAGCACTCTCTTTTTTATATGTGAAATTCTGAAAATTCAGGAATCTTGAGACAATGGAGGCGAGGGAAGGTGAGGGTAGGCAAAGAAGAGGGTGCAGGAGATGATCAACAGCACCAGCACCGCGATATAGAGCACTGACACCTGCACCGTGATGGAGTGATCTGACACTAGCACCGTGACATAACACATGTATGAGGTGAATCTGGGATCGACAACTACAAGCATTCTTTTTTTATATGTGAAATTCTGAAAATTCAGGGATCTTGTGACAATGGAGGCGAGGGAAGGTGAGGGTAGGCAAAGAAGAGGGTGCAGGAGATGATCACCAGCACCAGCACCGTGATATAGAGCACTGACACCTGCACCGTGATAGAGTGATCTGACACTAGCACCGTGACATAACACATGTATGAGGTGAATCTGGGATCGACAACTACAAGCATACTTTTTTTTTATATGAGAAATTCTGAAAATTCAGAAATCTTGTGGCAATGGAGGCGAGGGAAGGTGAGGGTAGGCAAAGAAGAGGGTGCAGGAGATGATCACCAGCACCGCGATATAGAGCACTGATACCTGCACCGTGATAGAGTGAACTGACACCAGCACCGTGACATAACACATGTATGAGGTGTATCTGGGATCGACAACTACAAGCATTCTTTTTTTATATGTGAAATTCTGAAAATTCAGGAATCTTGAGACAATGGAGGCGAGGGAAGGTGGGGGTAGGCAAAGAAGAGGGTGCAGGAGATGATCACCAGCACCAGCACCGTGATATAGAGCACTGACATCTGCACCGTGATAGAGTGAGCTGACACTAGCACCGTGACATTACACATGTATGAGGTGAATCTGGGATCGACAACTACAAGTATTCTTTTTTTATATGTGAAATTCTGAAAATTCAGGAATCTTGAGACAATGGAGGCGAGAGAAGGTGAGGATAGGCAAAGAAGAGGGTGCAGGAGATGATCACCAGCACTGCGATATAGAGCACTGACATCTGCACCGTGATAGAGTGATCTGACACCAGGACCGTGACATAACACATGTATGAGGTGAATCTGGGATCGACAACTACAAGCATGCTTTTTTTATATGTGAAATTCTGAAAATTCAGGAATCTTGAGACAATGGAGGCGAGGGAAGGTGAGGGTAGGCAAAGAAGAGGTTGTAGGAGATGATCACCAGCACTGCGATATAGAGCACTGAAACCTGCACCGTGATAGAGTGATCTGACACCAGCACGGTGACATAACACATGTATGAGGTGAATCTGGGATCGACAACTACAAGAATTCTTTTTTATATGTGAAATTCTGAAAATTCAGGAATCTTGAGACAATGGAGGCGTGTAAAGGTGAGGGTAGGCAAAGAAGATGGTGAAGGAGATGATCAGCAGCACCGTGATATAGAGCACTGACACCTGCACCGTGATAGAGTGATCTGACACCAGCACCGTCACATAACACATGTATGAGGTGAATCTGGGATCGACAACTACAAGCATTCTTTTTTTATATGTGAAATTCTGAAAATTCAGGAATCTTGAGACAATGGAGGCGAGGGAAGGTGAGGGTAGGCAAAGAAGAGGGTGCAGGAGATGATCACCAGCACCGCGATATAGAGCACTGACACCTGCACCGTGATAGAGTGATCTGACACCAGCACCGTGACATAACACATGTATGAGGTGTATCTGGGATCGAAAACTACAAGCATTCTTTTTTTATATGTGAAATTCTGAAAATTCAGGAATCTTGAGACAATGGAGGCGAGGGAAGGTGAGGGTAGGCAAAGAAGAGGTTGTAGGAGATGATCACCAGCACTGCGATATAGAGCACTGAAACCTGCACCGTGATAGAGTGATCTGACACCAGCACGGTGACATAACACATGTATGAGGTGAATCTGGGATCGACAACTACAAGAATTCTTTTTTATATGTGAAATTCTGAAAATTCAGGAATCTTGAGACAATGGAGGCGTGGAAAGGTGAGGGTAGGCAAAGAAGATGGTGAAGGAGATGATCACCAGCACCGTGATATAGAGCACTGACACCTGCACCGTGATAGAGTGATCTGACACCAGCACCGTCACATAACACATATATGAGGTGAATCTGGGATCGACAACTACAAGCATTCTTTTTTTATATGTGAAATTCTGAAAATTCAGGAATCTTGAGACAATGGAGGCGAGGGAAGGTGAGGGTAGGCAAAGAAGAGGGTGCAGGAGATGATCACCAGCACCGTGATATAGAGCACTGACACCTGCACCGTGATAGAGTGATCTGACACCAGCACCGTGACATAACAAATGTATGAGGTGAATCTGGGATCGACAACTACAAGCATTCTATTTTTATATGTAAAATTCAGAAAATTCAGGAATCTTGAGACAATGGAGGCGAGGGAAGGTGAGGGTAGGCAAAGAAGAGGGTGCAGGAGATGATCACCAGCACCATGATATAGAGCACTGACACCTGCACCGTGATAGAGTGATCTGACACCAGCACCGTGACATAACACATGTATGAGGTGAATCTGGGATCGACAACTACAAGCATTCAATTTTTATATGTAAAATTCTGAAAATTCAGGAATCTTGAGACAATGGAGGCGAGGGAAGGTGAGGGTAGGCAAAGAAGAGGGTGCAGGAGATGATCATCAGCACCGTGATATAGAGCACTGACACCTGCACCGTGATAGAGTGATCTGACACCAGCACCGTGACATATCATATGTATGAGGTGAATCTGGGATCGACAACTACAAGCATTCTATTTTTATATGTAAAATTCTGAAAATTCAGGAATTTTGAGACAATGGAGGCGAGGGAAGGTGAGGGTAGGCAAAGAAGAGGGTGCAGGAGATGATCACCAGCTCAAGCACTGCAATATAGAGCACTGACACCTGCACCGTGATAGAGTGATCTGACACCAGCACAGTGACATAACACATATATGAGGTGAATCTGGGATCGACAACCACAAGCATTTTTTTTTTATATGTGAAATTCTGAAAATTCAGGAATCTTGAGACAATGGAGGCGAGGGAAGGTGAGGGTAGGCAAAGAAGAGGGTGCAGGAGATGATCACCAGCACCACGATACAGAGCACTGACACCTGCACCGTGATAGAGTGATCTGACACCAGCACCGTGACATAACACATGTATGAGGTGAATCTGGGATCGACAACTACAAGCATTCTTTTTTTATATGTGAAATTCTGAAAATTCAGGAATCTTGAGACAATGGAGGCGATGGAAGGTGAGGGTAGGCAAAGAAGAGGGTGCAGGAGATGATCACCAGCACCAGCACCGTGATATAGAGCACTGACACCTGCACCGTGATAGAGTGATCTGACACCAGCACCGTGACGTAACACATGTATGAGGTGAATCTGGGATCGACAACTACAAGCATTCTTTTTTTATATGTGAAATTCTGAAAATTCAGGAATCTTGTGACAATGGAGGCGAGGGAAGGTGAGGGTAGGTAAAGAAGAGGGTGCAGGAGATGATCACCAGCACCGCGATATAGAGCACTGATACCTGCACCGTGATAGAGTGATCTGACACCAGCACCATGACATAACACATGTATGAGGTGTATCTGGGATCGACAACTACAAGCATTCTTTTTTTATATGTGAAATTCTGAAAATTCAGGAATCTTGAGACAATGGAGGCGAGGGAAGGTGAGGGTAGGCAAAGAAGAGGGTGCAGGAGATAATCACCAGCACCAGCACCGTGATATAGAGCACTGACACCTGCACCGTGATAGAGTGATCTGACACTAGCACCGTGACATAACACATGTATGAGGTGAATCTGGGATCGACAACTACAAGCATTCTTTTTTTTATATGAGAAATTCAGAAAATTCAGGAATCTTGTGGCAATGGAGGCGAGGGAAGGTGAGGGTAGGCAAATAAGAGGGTGCAGGAGATGATCACCAGCTCAAGCACTGCAATATAGAGCACTGACACCTGCACCGTGATAGAGTGATCTGACACCAGCACAGTGACATAACACATATATGAGGTGAATCTGGGATCGACAACCACAAGCATTTTTTTTTTATATGTGAAATTCTGAAAATTCAGGAATCTTGAGACAATGGAGGCGAGGGAAGGTGAGGGTAGGCAAAGAAGAGGGTGCAGGAGATGATCACCAGCACCACGATACAGAGCACTGACACCTGCACTGTGATAGAGTGATCTGACACCAGCACCGTGACATAACACATGTATGAGGTGAATCTGGGATCGACAACTACAAGCATTCTTTTTTTATATGTGAAATTCTGAAAATTCAGGAATCTTGAGACAATGGAGGCGAGGGAAGGTGAGGGTAGGCAAAGAAGAGGGTGCAGGAGATGATCACCAGCACCAGCACCAGCACCGTGATATAGAGCACTGACACCTGCACCGTGATAGAGTGATCTGACACTAGCACCGTGACGTAACACATGTATGAGGTGAATCTGGGATCGACAACTACAAGCATTCTTTTTTTTATATGAGAAATTCTGAAAATTCAGGAATCTTGTGGCAATGGAGGCGAGGGAAGGTGAGGGTAGGCAAAGAAGAGGGTGCAGGAGATGATCACCAGCACCGTGATATAGAGCACTGACACCTGCACCGTGATAGAGTGATCTGACACTAGCACCGTGACATAACACATGTATGAGGTGTATCTGGGATCGACAACTACAAGCACTCTCTTTTTTATATGTGAAATTCTGAAAATTCAGGAATCTTGAGACAATGGAGGCGAGGGAAGGTGAGGGTAGGCAAAGAAGAGGGTGCAGGAGATGATCAACAGCACCAGCACCGCGATATAGAGCACTGACACCTGCACCGTGATAGAGTGATCTGACACTAGCACCGTGACATAACACATGTATGAGGTGAATCTGGGATCGACAACTACAAGCATTCTTTTTTTATATGTGAAATTCTGAAAATTCAGGGATCTTGTGACAATGGAGGCGAGGGAAGGTGAGGGTAGGCAAAGAAGAGGGTGCAGGAGATGATCACCAGCACCAGCACCGTGATATAGAGCACTGACACCTGCACCGTGATAGAGTGATCTGACACTAGCACCGTGACATAACACATGTATGAGGTGAATCTGGGATCGACAACTACAAGCATACTTTTTTTTTATATGAGAAATTCTGAAAATTCAGAAATCTTGTGGCAATGGAGGCGAGGGAAGGTGAGGGTAGGCAAAGAAGAGGGTGCAGGAGATGATCACCAGCACCGCGATATAGAGCACTGATACCTGCACCGTGATAGAGTGAACTGACACCAGCACCGTGACATAACACATGTATGAGGTGTATCTGGGATCGACAACTACAAGCATTCTTTTTTTATATGTGAAATTCTGAAAATTCAGGAATCTTGAGACAATGGAGGCGAGGGAAGGTGGGGGTAGGCAAAGAAGAGGGTGCAGGAGATGATCACCAGCACCAGCACCGTGATATAGAGCACTGACACCTGCACCGTGATAGAGTGAGCTGACACTAGCACCGTGACATTACACATGTATGAGGTGAATCTGGGATCGACAACTACAAGTATTCTTTTTTTATATGTGAAATTCTGAAAATTCAGGAATCTTGAGACAATGGAGGCGAGAGAAGGTGAGGATAGGCAAAGAAGAGGGTGCAGGAGATGATCACCAGCACTGCGATATAGAGCACTGACATCTGCACCGTGATAGAGTGATCTGACACCAGGACCGTGACATAACACATGTATGAGGTGAATCTGGGATCGACAACTACAAGCATGCTTTTTTTATATGTGAAATTCTGAAAATTCAGGAATCTTGAGACAATGGAGGCGAGGGAAGGTGAGGGTAGGCAAAGAAGAGGTTGTAGGAGATGATCACCAGCACTGCGATATAGAGCACTGAAACCTGCACCGTGATAGAGTGATCTGACACCAGCACGGTGACATAACACATGTATGAGGTGAATCTGGGATCGACAACTACAAGAATTCTTTTTTATATGTGAAATTCTGAAAATTCAGGAATCTTGAGACAATGGAGGCGTGTAAAGGTGAGGGTAGGCAAAGAAGATGGTGAAGGAGATGAT
Source organism: Lithobates pipiens (assembly GCF_037356315.1). NCBI lineage: Eukaryota > Metazoa > Chordata > Amphibia > Anura > Ranidae > Lithobates > Lithobates pipiens. Next base: position 136,848,305 of record NW_027507789.1, read on the forward strand.
CAGCAGCACCGTGATATAGAGCACTGACACCTGCACCGTGATAGAGTGATCTGACACCAGCACCGTCACATAACACATGTATGAGGTGAATCTGGGATCGACAACTACAAGCATTCTTTTTTTATATGTGAAATTCTGAAAATTCAGGAATCTTGAGACAATGGAGGCGAGGGAAGGTGAGGGTAGGCAAAGAAGAGGGTGCAGGAGATGATCACCAGCACCGCGATATAGAGCACTGACACCTGCACCGTGATAGAGTGATCTGACACCAGCACCGTGACATAACACATGTATGAGGTGTATCTGGGATCGAAAACTACAAGCATTCTTTTTTTATATGTGAAATTCTGAAAATTCAGGAATCTTGAGACAATGGAGGCGAGGGAAGGTGAGGGTAGGCAAAGAAGAGGTTGTAGGAGATGATCACCAGCACTGCGATATAGAGCACTGAAACCTGCACCGTGATAGAGTGATCTGACACCAGCACGGTGACATAACACATGTATGAGGTGAATCTGGGATCGACAACTACAAGAATTCTTTTTTATATGTGAAATTCTGAAAATTCAGGAATCTTGAGACAATGGAGGCGTGGAAAGGTGAGGGTAGGCAAAGAAGATGGTGAAGGAGATGATCACCAGCACCGTGATATAGAGCACTGACACCTGCACCGTGATAGAGTGATCTGACACCAGCACCGTCACATAACACATATATGAGGTGAATCTGGGATCGACAACTACAAGCATTCTTTTTTTATATGTGAAATTCTGAAAATTCAGGAATCTTGAGACAATGGAGGCGAGGGAAGGTGAGGGTAGGCAAAGAAGAGGGTGCAGGAGATGATCACCAGCACCGTGATATAGAGCACTGACACCTGCACCGTGATAGAGTGATCTGACACCAGCACCGTGACATAACAAATGTATGAGGTGAATCTGGGATCGACAACTACAAGCATTCTATTTTTATATGTAAAATTCAGAAAATTCAGGAATCTTGAGACAATGGAGGCGAGGGAAGGTGAGGGTAGGCAAAGAAGAGGGTGCAGGAGATGATCACCAGCACCATGATATAGAGCACTGACACCTGCACCGTGATAGAGTGATCTGACACCAGCACCGTGACATAACACATGTATGAGGTGAATCTGGGATCGACAACTACAAGCATTCAATTTTTATATGTAAAATTCTGAAAATTCAGGAATCTTGAGACAATGGAGGCGAGGGAAGGTGAGGGTAGGCAAAGAAGAGGGTGCAGGAGATGATCATCAGCACCGTGATATAGAGCACTGACACCTGCACCGTGATAGAGTGATCTGACACCAGCACCGTGACATATCACATGTATGAGGTGAATCTGGGATCGACAACTACAAGCATTCTATTTTTATATGTAAAATTCTGAAAATTCAGGAATTTTGAGACAATGGAGGCGAGGGAAGGTGAGGGTAGGCAAAGAAGAGGGTGCAGGAGATGATCACCAGCTCAAGCACTGCAATATAGAGCACTGACACCTGCACCGTGATAGAGTGATCTGACACCAGCACAGTGACATAACACATATATGAGGTGAATCTGGGATCGACAACCACAAGCATTTTTTTTTTATATGTGAAATTCTGAAAATTCAGGAATCTTGAGACAATGGAGGCGAGGGAAGGTGAGGGTAGGCAAAGAAGAGGGTGCAGGAGATGATCACCAGCACCACGATACAGAGCACTGACACCTGCACCGTGATAGAGTGATCTGACACCAGCACCGTGACATAACACATGTATGAGGTGAATCTGGGATCGACAACTACAAGCATTCTTTTTTTATATGTGAAATTCTGAAAATTCAGGAATCTTGAGACAATGGAGGCGATGGAAGGTGAGGGTAGGCAAAGAAGAGGGTGCAGGAGATGATCACCAGCACCAGCACCGTGATATAGAGCACTGACACCTGCACCGTGATAGAGTGATCTGACACCAGCACCGTGACGTAACACATGTATGAGGTGAATCTGGGATCGACAACTACAAGCATTCTTTTTTTATATGTGAAATTCTGAAAATTCAGGAATCTTGTGACAATGGAGGCGAGGGAAGGTGAGGGTAGGTAAAGAAGAGGGTGCAGGAGATGATCACCAGCACCGCGATATAGAGCACTGATACCTGCACCGTGATAGAGTGATCTGACACCAGCACCATGACATAACACATGTATGAGGTGTATCTGGGATCGACAACTACAAGCATTCTTTTTTTATATGTGAAATTCTGAAAATTCAGGAATCTTGAGACAATGGAGGCGAGGGAAGGTGAGGGTAGGCAAAGAAGAGGGTGCAGGAGATAATCACCAGCACCAGCACCGTGATATAGAGCACTGACACCTGCACCGTGATAGAGTGATCTGACACTAGCACCGTGACATAACACATGTATGAGGTGAATCTGGGATCGACAACTACAAGCATTCTTTTTTTTATATGAGAAATTCAGAAAATTCAGGAATCTTGTGGCAATGGAGGCGAGGGAAGGTGAGGGTAGGCAAATAAGAGGGTGCAGGAGATGATCACCAGCTCAAGCACTGCAATATAGAGCACTGACACCTGCACCGTGATAGAGTGATCTGACACCAGCACAGTGACATAACACATATATGAGGTGAATCTGGGATCGACAACCACAAGCATTTTTTTTTTATATGTGAAATTCTGAAAATTCAGGAATCTTGAGACAATGGAGGCGAGGGAAGGTGAGGGTAGGCAAAGAAGAGGGTGCAGGAGATGATCACCAGCACCACGATACAGAGCACTGACACCTGCACTGTGATAGAGTGATCTGACACCAGCACCGTGACATAACACATGTATGAGGTGAATCTGGGATCGACAACTACAAGCATTCTTTTTTTATATGTGAGATTCTGAAAATTCAGGAATCTTGAGACAATGGAGGCGAGGGAAGGTGAGGGTAGGCAAAGAAGAGGGTGCAGGAGATGATCACCAGCACCAGCACCAGCACCGTGATATAGAGCACTGACACCTGCACCGTGATAGAGTGATCTGACACTTGCACCGTGACGTAACACATGTATGAGGTGAATCTGGGATCGACAACTACAAGCATTCTTTTTTTATATGTGAAATTCTGAAAATTCAGGAATCTTGTGACAATGGAGGCGAGGGAAGGTGAGGGTAGGCAAAGAAGAGGGTGCAGGAGATGATCACCGGCACCGCGATATAGAGCACTGATACCTGCACCGTGATAGAGTGATCTGACACCAGCACCATGACATAACACATGTATGAGGTGTATCTGGGATCGACAACTACAAGCATTCTTTTTTTATATGTGAAATTCTGAAAATTCAGGAATCTTGAGACAATGGAGGCGAGGGAAGGTGAGGGTAGGCAAAGAAGAGGGTGCAGGAGATGATCACCAGCACCAGCACCGTGATATAGAGCACTGACACCTGCACCGTGATAGAGTGATCTGACACTAGCACCGTGACATAACACATGTATGAGGTGAATCTGGGATCGACAACTACAAGCATTCTTTTTTTATATGTGAAATTCTGAAAATTCAGGAATCTTGAGACAATGGAGGCGATGGAAGGTGAGAGTAGGCAAAGAAGAGGGTGCAGGAGATGATCACCAGCACCAGCACCGTGATATAGAGCACTGACACCTGCACCGTGATAGAGTGAGCTGACACTAGCACCGTGACATAACACATGTATGAGGTGAATCTGGGATCGACAACTACAAGCATTCTGTTTTTTATATGTGAAATTCTGAAAATTCAGGAATCTTGAGACAATGGAGGCGAGGGAAGGTGAGGGTAGGCAAAGAAGAGGTTGTAGGAGATGATCACCAGCACTGCGATATAGAGCACTGAAACCTGCACCGTGATAGAGTGATCTGACACCAGCACGGTGACATAACACATGTATGAGGTGAATCTGGGATCGACAACTACAAGCATTCTTTTTTTATATGTGAAATTGTGAAAATTCAGGAATCTTGTGACAATGGAGGCGAGGGAAGGTGAGGGTAGGCAAAGAAGAGGGTGCAGGAGATGATCACCAGCACAATGATATAGAGCACTGACACCTGCACCGTGATAGAGTGATCTGACACCAGCACCGTGACATAACACATGTATGAGGTGAATCTGGGATCGACAAATACAAGAATTCTTTTTTATATGTGAAATTCTGAAAATTCAGGAATCTTGAGACAATGGAGCCGAGGGAAGGTGAGGGTAGGCAAAGAAGAGGGTGCAGGAGATGATCACCAGCACAATGATATAGAGCACTGACACCTGCACCGTGAAAGAGTGATCTGACACCAGCACCGTGACATAACACATGTATGAGGTGAATCTGGGATCGACAACTAAAAGCATTCTTTTTATATGTGAAATTCTGAAAATTCAGGAATCTTGAGACAATGGAGACGAGGGAAGGTGAGGGTAGGCAAAGAAGAGGGTGCAGGAGATGATCACCAGCACCGCGATATAGAGCACTGACACCTGCACCGTGATAGAGTGATCTGACACTAGCACCGTGACATAACACATGTATGAGGTGAATCTGGGATCGACAACTACAAGCATTCTTTTTTTATATGTGAAATTGTGAAAATTCAGGAATCTTGTGACAATGGAGGCGAGGGAAGGTGAGGGTAGGCAAAGAAGAGGGTGCAGGAGATGATCACCAGCACCGCGATATAGAGCACTGATACCTGCACTGTGATAGAGTGAACTGACACCAGCACCGTGACATAACACATGTATGAGGTGTATCTGGGATCGACAACTACAAGCATTCTTTTTTTATATGTGAAATTCTGAAAATTCTGGAATCTTGAGACAATGGAGGTGAGGGAAGGTGAGGGTAGGCAAAGAAGAGGGTGCAGGAGATGATCACCAGCACCAGCACCGTGATATAGAGCACTGACACCTGCACCGTGATAGAGTGAGCTGACACTAGCACCGTGACATAACACATGTATGAAGTGAATCTGGGATCGACAACTACAAGCATTCTTTTTTTATATGTGAAATTCTGAAAATTCAGGAATCTTGAGACAATTGAGGCGAGGGAAGGTGAGGGTAGGCAAAGAAGAGGTTGTAGGAGATGATCACCAGCACCAGCACCGTGATATAGAGCACTGACACCTGCACCGTGATACAGTGAGCTGACACTAGCACCGTGACATAACACATGTATGAGGTGAATCTGGGATCGACAACTACAAGCATTCTTTTTTTATATGTGAAATTCTGAAAATTCAGGAATCTTGAGACAATGGAGGCGAGGGAAGGTGAGGGTAGGCAAAGAAGAGGTTGTAGGAGATGATTACCAGCACTGCGATATAGAGCACTGAAACCTGCACCGTGATAGAGTGATCTGACACCAGCACGGTGACATAACACATGTATGAGGTGAATCTGGGATCGACAACTACAAGAATTCTTTTTTATATGTGAAATTCTGAAAATTCAGGAATCTTGAGACAATGGAGGCGAGGGAAGGTGAGGGTAGGCAAAGAAGAGGGTGCAGGAGATGATCACCAGCACCAGCACCGCGATATAGAGCACTGACACCTGCACCGTGATAGAGTGATCTGACACCAGCACCGTGACATAACACATGTATGAGGTGAATCTGGGATCGACAACTAAAAGCATTCTTTTTATATGTGAAATTCTGAAAATTCAGGAATCTTGAGACAATGGAGGCGAGGGAAGGTGAGGGTAGGCAAAGAAGAGGGTGCAGGAGATGATCACCAGCACCAGTACCGTGATATAGAGCACTGACACCTGCACCGTGATAGAGTGAGCTGACACTAGCACCGTGACATAACACATGTATGAGGTGAATCTGGGATCGACAACTACAAGCATTCTTTTTTTATATGTGAAATTCTGAAAATTCAGGAATCTTGAGACAATGGGGGCGAGGGAAGGTGAGGGTAGGCAAAGAAGAGGTTGTAGGAGATGATCACCAGCACTGCGATATAGAGCACTGAAACCTGCACCGTGATAGAGTGATCTGACACCAGCACGGTGACATAACACATGTATGAGGTGAATCTGGGATCGACAACTACAAGAATTCTTTTTTATATGTGAAATTCTGAAAATTCAGGAATCTTGAGACAATGGAGGCGTGGAAAGGTGAGGGTAGGCAAAGAAGATGGTGAAGGAGATGATCACCAGCACCGTGATATAGAGCACTGACACCTGCACTGTGATAGAGTGATCTGACACCAGCACTGTCACATAACACATGTATGAGGTGAGTCTGGGATCGACAACTACAAGCATTCTTTTTTTATATGTGAATTTCTGAAAATTCAGGAATCTTGTGACAATGGAGGCGAGGGAAGGTGAGGGTAGGCAAAGAAGAGGGTGCAGGAGATGATCACCAGCACCAGCACCGTGATATAGAGCACTGACACCTGCACCGTGATAGAGTGAGCTGACACTAGTACCGTGACATAACACATGTATGAGGTGAATCTGGGATCGACAACTACAAGCATTCTTTTTTTATATGTGAAATTCTGAAAATTCAGGAATCTTGAGACAATGGAGGCGAGGGAAGGTGAGGGTAGGCAAAGAAGAGGTTGTAGGAGATGATCACCAGCACTGCGATATAGAGCACTGAAACCTGCACCGTGATAGAGTGATCTGACACCAGCACCGTGACATAACACATGTATGAGGTGAATCTGGGATCGACAACTACAAGCATTCTTTTTTTATATGTGAAATTCTGAAAATTCAGGAATCTTGAGACAATGGAGGCGAGGGAAGGTGAGGGTAGGCAAAGAAGAGGGTGCAGGAGATGATCACCAGCACCAGCACCAGCACCGTGATATAGAGCACTGACACCTGCACCGTGATAGAGTGATCTGACACTAGCACCGTGACGTAACACATGTATGAGGTGAATCTGGGATCGACAACTACAAGCATTCTTTTTTTATATGTGAAATTCTGAAAATTCAGGAATCTTGTGACAATGGAGGCGAGGGAAGGTGAGGGTAGGCAAAGAAGAGGGTGCAGGAGATGATCACCGGCACCGCGATATAGAGCACTGATACCTGCACCGTGATAGAGTGATCTGACACCAGCACCATGACATAACACATGTATGAGGTGTATCTGGGATCGACAACTACAAGCATTCTTTTTTTATATGTGAAATTCTGAAAATTCAGGAATCTTGAGACAATGGAGGCGAGGGAAGGTGAGGGTAGGCAAAGAAGAGGGTGCAGGAGATGATCACCAGCACCAGCACCGTGATATAGAGCACTGACACCTGCACCGTGATAGAGTGATCTGACACTAGCACCGTGACATAACACATGTATGAGGTGAATCTGGGATCGACAACTACAAGCATTCTTTTTTTATATGTGAAATTCTGAAAATTCAGGAATCTTGAGACAATGGAGGCGATGGAAGGTGAGGGTAGGCAAAGAAGAGGGTGCAGGAGATGATCACCAGCACCAGCACCGTGATATAGAGCACTGACACCTGCACCGTGATAGAGTGAGCTGACACTAGCACCGTGACATAACACATGTATGAGGTGAATCTGGGATCGACAACTACAAGCATTCTGTTTTTTATATGTGAAATTCTGAAAATTCAGGAATCTTGAGACAATGGAGGCGAGGGAAGGTGAGGGTAGGCAAAGAAGAGGTTGTAGGAGATGATCACCAGCACTGCGATATAGAGCACTGAAACCTGCACCGTGATAGAGTGATCTGACACCAGCACGGTGACATAACACATGTATGAGGTGAATCTGGGATCGACAAATACAAGAATTCTTTTTTATATGTGAAATTCTGAAAATTCAGGAATCTTGAGACAATGGAGCCGAGGGAAGGTGAGGGTAGGCAAAGAAGAGGGTGCAGGAGATGATCACCAGCACAATGATATAGAGCACTGACACCTGCACCGTGATAGAGTGATCTGACACCAGCACCGTGACATAACACATGTATGAGGTGAATCTGGGATCGACAACTAAAAGCATTCTTTTTATATGTGAAATTCTGAAAATTCAGGAATCTTGAGACAATGGAGGCGAGGGAAGGTGAGGGTAGGCAAAGAAGAGGGTGCAGGAGATGATCACCAGCACCGCGACATAGAGCACTGACACCTGCACCGTGATAGAGTGATCTGACACTAGCACCGTGACATAACACATGTATGAGGTGAATCTGGGATCGACAACTACAAGCATTCTTTTTTTATATGTGAAATTCTGAAAATTCAGGAATCTTGTGACAATGGAGGCGAGGGAAGGTGAGGGTAGGCAAAGAAGAGGGTGCAGGAGATGATCACCAGCACCGCGATATAGAGCACTGATACCTGCACTGTGATAGAGTGAACTGACACCAGCACCGTGACATAACACATGTATGAGGTGTATCTGGGATCGACAACTACAAGCATTCTTTTTTTATATGTGAATTTCTGAAAATTCTGGAATCTTGAGACAATGGAGGTGAGGGAAGGTGAGGGTAGGCAAAGAAGAGGGTGCAGGAGATGATCACCAGCACCAGCACCGTGATATAGAGCACTGACACCTGCACCGTGATAGAGTGAGCTGACACTAGCACCGTGACATAACACATGTATGAGGTGAATCTGGGATCGACAACTACAAGCATTCTTTTTTTATATGTGAAATTCTGAAAATTCAGGAATCTTGAGACAATGGAGGCGAGGGAAGGTGAGGGTAGGCAAAGAAGAGGTTGTAGGAGATGATTACCAGCACTGCGATATAGAGCACTGAAACCTGCACCGTGATAGAGTGATCTGACACCAGCACGGTGACATAACACATGTATGAGGTGAATCTGGGATCGACAACTACAAGAATTCTTTTTTATATGTGAAATTCTGAAAATTTAGGAATCTTGAGACAATGGAGGCGAGGGAAGGTGAGGGTAGGCAAAGAAGAGGGTGCAGGAGATGATCACCAGCACCAGCACAGCGATATAGAGCACTGACACCTGAACCGTGATAGAGTGATCTGACACCAGCACCGTGACATAACACATGTATGAGGTGAATCTGGGATCGACAACTACAAGCATTCTTTTTTTATATGTGAAATTCTGAAAATTCTGGAATCTTGAGACAATGGAGGTGAGGGAAGGTGAGGGTAGGCAAAGAAGAGGGTGCAGGAGATGATCACCAGCACCAGCACCGTGATATAGAGCACTGACACCTGCACCGTGATAGAGTGAGCTGACACTAGCACCGTGACATAACACATGTATGAGGTGAATCTGGGATCGACAACTACAAGCATTCTGTTTTTTATATGTGAAATTCTGAAAATTCAGGAATCTTGAGACAATGGAGGCGAGGGAAGGTGAGGGTAGGCAAAGAAGAGGGTGCAGGAGATGATCACCAGCACAATGATATAGAGCACTGACACCTGCACCGTGATAGAGTGATCTGACACCAGCACCGTGACATAACACATGTATGAGGTGAATCTGGGATCGACAAATACAAGAATTCTTTTTTATATGTGAAATTCTGAAAATTCAGGAATCTTGAGACAATGGAGCCGAGGGAAGGTGAGGGTAGGCAAAGAAGAGGGTGCAGGAGATGATCACCAGCACAATGATATAGAGCACTGACACCTGCACCGTGAAAGAGTGATCTGACACCAGCACCGTGACATAACACATGTATGAGGTGAATCTGGGATCGACAACTAAAAGCATTCTTTTTATATGTGAAATTCTGAAAATTCAGGAATCTTGAGACAATGGAGGCGAGGGAAGGTGAGGGTAGGCAAAGAAGAGGGTGCAGGAGATGATCACCAGCACCGCGATATAGAGCACTGACACCTGCACCGTGATAGAGTGATCTGACACTAGCACCGTGACATAACACATGTATGAGGTGAATCTGGGATCGACAACTACAAGCATTCTTTTTTTATATGTGAAATTGTGAAAATTCAGGAATCTTGTGACAATGGAGGCGAGGGAAGGTGAGGGTAGGCAAAGAAGAGGGTGCAGGAGATGATCACCAGCACCGCGATATAGAGCACTGATACCTGCACTGTGATAGAGTGAACTGACACCAGCACCGTGACATAACACATGTATGAGGTGTATCTGGGATCGACAACTACAAGCATTCTTTTTTTATATGTGAAATTCTGAAAATTCTGGAATCTTGAGACAATGGAGGTGAGGGAAGGTGAGGGTAGGCAAAGAAGAGGGTGCAGGAGATGATCACCAGCACCAGCACCGTGATATAGAGCACTGACACCTGCACCGTGATAGAGTGAGCTGACACTAGCACCGTGACATAACACATGTATGAAGTGAATCTGGGATCGACAACTACAAGCATTCTTTTTTTATATGTGAAATTCTGAAAATTCAGGAATCTTGAGACAATTGAGGCGAGGGAAGGTGAGGGTAGGCAAAGAAGAGGTTGTAGGAGATGATCACCAGCACCAGCACCGTGATATAGAGCACTGACACCTGCACCGTGATACAGTGAGCTGACACTAGCACCGTGACATAACACATGTATGAGGTGAATCTGGGATCGACAACTACAAGCATTCTTTTTTTATATGTGAAATTCTGAAAATTCAGGAATCTTGAGACAATGGAGGCGAGGGAAGGTGAGGGTAGGCAAAGAAGAGGTTGTAGGAGATGATTACCAGCACTGCGATATAGAGCACTGAAACCTGCACCGTGATAGAGTGATCTGACACCAGCACGGTGACATAACACATGTATGAGGTGAATCTGGGATCGACAACTACAAGAATTCTTTTTTATATGTGAAATTCTGAAAATTCAGGAATCTTGAGACAATGGAGGCGAGGGAAGGTGAGGGTAGGCAAAGAAGAGGGTGCAGGAGATGATCACCAGCACCAGCAACGCGATATAGAGCACTGACACCTGCACCGTGATAGAGTGATCTGACACCAGCACCGTGACATAACACATGTATGAGGTGAATCTGGGATCGACAACTAAAAGCATTCTTTTTATATGTGAAATTCTGAAAATTCAGGAATCTTGAGACAATGGAGGCGAGGGAAGGTGAGGGTAGGCAAAGAAGAGGGTGCAGGAGATGATCACCAGCACCAGTACCGTGATATAGAGCACTGACACCTGCACCGTGATAGAGTGAGCTGACACTAGCACCGTGACATAACACATGTATGAGGTGAATCTGGGATCGACAACTACAAGCATTCTTTTTTTATATGTGAAATTCTGAAATTTCAGGAATCTTGAGACAATGGAGGCGAGGGAAGGTGAGGGTAGGCAAAGAAGAGGGTGCAGGAGATGATCACCAGCACCAGCACCGTGATATAGAGCACTGACACCTGCACCGTGATAGAGTGATCTGACACTAGCACCCTGACATAACACATGTATGAGGTGAATCTGGGATCGACAACTACAAGCATTCTTTTTTTATATGTGAAATTCTGAAAATTCAGGAATCTTGAGACAATGGGGGCGAGGGAAGGTGAGGGCAGGCAAAGAAGAGGTTGTAGGAGATGATCACCAGCACTGCGATATAGAGCACTGAAACCTGCACCGTGATAGAGTGATCTGACACCAGCACGGTGACATAACACATGTATGAGGTGAATCTGGGATCGACAACTACAAGAATTCTTTTTTATATGTGAAATTCTGAAAATTCAGGAATCTTGAGACAATGGAGGCGTGGAAAGGTGAGGGTAGGCAAAGAAGATGGTGAAGGAGATGATCACCAGCACCGTGATATAGAGCACTGACACCTGCACTGTGATAGAGTGATCTGACACCAGCACTGTCACATAACACATGTATGAGGTGAGTCTGGGATCGACAACTACAAGCATTCTTTTTTTATATGTGAAATTCTGAAAATTCAGGAATCTTGAGACAATGGAGGCGAGGGAAGGTGAGGGTAGGCAAAGAAGAGGGTGCAGGAGATGATCAACAGCACCAGCACCGCGATATAGAGCACTGACACCTGCACAGTGATAGAGTGATCTGACACTAGCACCGTGACATAACACATGTATGAGGTGAATCTGGGATCGACAACTACAAGCATTCTTTTTTTATATGTGAATTTCTGAAAATTCAGGAATCTTGTGACAATGGAGGCGAGGGAAGGTGAGGGTAGGCAAAGAAGAGGGTGCAGGAGATGATCACCAGCACCAGCACCGTGATATAGAGCACTGACACCTGCACCGTGATAGAGTGAGCTGACACTAGCACCGTGACATAACACATGTATGAGGTGAATCTGGGATCGACAACTACAGGCATTCTTTTTTTATATGTGAAATTCTGAAAATTCTGGAATCTTGAGACAATGGAGGCGAGGGAAGGTGAGGGTAGGCAAAGAAGAGGTTGTAGGAGATGATCACCAGCACTGCGATATAGAGCACTGAAACCTGCACCGTGATAGAGTGATCTGACACCAGCACCGTGACATAACACATGTATGAGGTGAATCTGGGATCGACAACTAAAAGCATTCTTTTTATATGTGAAATTCTGAAAATTCAGGAATCTTGAGACAATGGAGGCAAGGGAAGGTGAGGGTAGGCAAAGAAGAGGGTGCAGGAGATGATCACCAGCACCAGCACCGCGATATAGAGCACTGACACCTGCACCGTGATAGAGTGATCTGACACCAGCACCGTGACATAACACATGTATGAGGTGTATCTGGGATCGACAACTACAAGCATTCTTTTTTTATATGTGAAATTCTGAAAATTCAGGAATCTTGAGACAATGGAGGCGAGGGAAGGTGAGGGTAGGCAAAGAAGAGGGTGCAGGAGATGATCACCAGCACCAGCACCGTGATATAGAGCACTGACACCTGCACCGTGGTAGAGTGATCTGACACTTGCACCGTGACATAACACATGTATGAGGTGTATCTGGGATCGACAACTACAAGCACTCTCTTTTTTATATGTGAAATTCTGAAAATTTAGGAATCTTGAGACAATGGAGGCGAGGGAAGGTGAGGGTAGGCAAAGAAGAGGTTGTAGGAGATGATCACCAGCACTGCGATATAGAGCACTGAAACCTGCACCGTGATAGAGTGATCTGACACCAGCACCGTGACATAACACATGTATGAGGTGAATCTGGGATCGACAACTACAAGAATTCTTTTTTATATGTAAAATTCAGAAAATTCAGGAATCTTGAGACAATGGAGGCGTGGAAAGGTGAGGGTAGGCAAAGAAGAGGGTGCAGGAGATGATCACCAGCACCAGCACCGTGATATAGAGCACTGACACCTGCACCGTGATAGAGTGATCTGACACCAGCACCGTGACATAACACATGTATGAGGTGAATCTGGGATCGACAACTAAAAGCATTATTTTTATATGTGAAATTCTGAAAATTCAGGAATCTTGAGACAATGGAGGCGAGGGAAGGTGAGGGTAGGCAAAGAAGAGGGTGCAGGAGATGATCACCAGCACAATGATATAGAGCACTGACACCTGCACCGTGATAGAGTGATCTGACACCAGCACCGTGACATAACACATGTATGAGGTGAATCTGGGATCGACAACTAAAAGCATTTTTTTTATATGTGAAATTCTGAAAATTCAGGAATCTTGAGACAATGGAGGCAAGGGAAGGTGAGGGTAGGCAAAGAAGAGGGTGCAGGAGATGATCACCAGCACCGCGATATAGAGCACTGACACCTGCACCGTGATAGAGTGATCTGACACTAGCACCATGACATAACACATGTATGAGGTGTATCTGGGATCGACAACTACAAGCACTCTCTTTTTTATATGTGAAATTCTGAAAATTCAGGAATCTTGAGACAATGGAGGCAAGGGAAGGTGAGGGTAGGCAAAGAAGAGGGTGCAGGAGATGATCACCAGCACCAGCACCGCGATATAGAGCACTGACACCTGCACGGTGATAGAGTGATCTGACACCAGCACCGTCACATAACACATGTATGAGGTGAATCTGGGATCGACAACTACAAGCATTCTTTTTTTATATGTGAAATTCTGAAAATTCAGGAATCTTGAGACAATGGAGGCGAGGGAAGGTGAGGGTAGGCAAAGAAGATGGTGCAGGAGATGATCAACAGCACCAGCACCACGATATAGAGCACTGACACCTGCACAGTGATAGAGTGATCTGACACTAGCACCGTGACATAACACATGTATGAGGTGAATCTGGGATCGACAACTACAAGCATTCTTTTTTTATATGTGAAATTCTGAAAATTCAGGAATCTTGTGACAATGGAGGCGAGGGAAGGTGAGGGTAGGCAAAGAAGAGGGTGCAGGAGATGATCACCAGCACCAGCACCGTGATATAGAGCACTGACACCTGCACCGTGATAGAGTGAGCTGACACTAGCACCGTGACATAACACATGTATGAGGTGAATCTGGGATCGACAACTACAAGCATTCTTTTTTTATATGTGAAATTCTGAAAATTCAGGAATCTTGAGACAATGGAGGCGAGGGAAGGTGAGGGTAGGCAAAGAAGAGGTTGTAGGAGATGATCACCAGCACTGCGATATAGAGCACTGAAACCTGCACCGTGATAGAGTGATCTGACACCAGCACCGTGACATAACACATGTATGAGGTGAATCTGGGATCGACAACTAAAAGCATTCTTTTTATATGTGAAATTCTGAAAATTCAGGAATCTTGAGACAATGGAGGCAAGGGAAGGTGAGGGTAGGCAAAGAAGAGGGTGCAGGAGATGATCACCAGCACCAGCACCGCGATATAGAGCACTGACACCTGCACCGTGATAGAGTGATCTGACACCAGCACCGTGACATAACACATGTATGAGGTGTATCTGGGATCGACAACTACAAGCATTCTTTTTTTATATGTGAAATTCTGAAAATTCAGGAATCTTGAGACAATGGAGGCGAGGGAAGGTGAGGGTAGGCAAAGAAGAGGGTGCAGGAGATGATCACCAGCACCAGCACCGTGATATAGAGCACTGACACCTGCACCGTGGTAGAGTAATCTGACACTTGCACCGTGACATAACACATGTATGAGGTGTATCTGGGATCGACAACTACAAGCACTCTCTTTTTTATATGTGAAATTCTGAAAATTTAGGAATCTTGAGACAATGGAGGCGAGGGAAGGTGAGGGTAGGCAAAGAAGAGGTTGTAGGAGATGATCACCAGCACTGCGATATAGAGCACTGACACCTGCACCGTGATAGAGTGATCTGACACCAGCACCGTGACATAACACATGTATGAGGTGAATCTGGGATCGACAACTACAAGAATTCTTTTTTATATGTAAAATTCCGAAAATTCAGGAATCTTGAGACAATGGAGGCGTGGAAAGGTGAGGGTAGGCAAAGAAGAGGGTGCAGGAGATGATCACCAGCACCAGCACCGTGATATAGAGCACTGACACCTGCACCGTGATAGAGTGATCTGACACCAGCACCGTGACATAACACATGTATGAGGTGAATCTGGGATCGACAACTAAAAGCATTCTTTTTATATGTGAAATTCTGAAAATTCAGGAATCTTGAGACAATGGAGGCGAGGGAAGGTGAGGGTAGGCAAAGAAGAGGGTGCAGGAGATGATCACCAGCACAATGATATAGAGCACTGACACCTGCACCGTGATAGAGTGATCTGACACCAGCACCGTGACATAACACATGTATGAGGTGAATCTGGGATCGACAACTAAAAGCATTTTTTTTATATGTGAAATTCTGAAAATTCAGGAATCTTGAGACAATGGAGGCAAGGGAAGGTGAGGGTAGGCAAAGAAGAGCGTGCAGGAGATGATCACCAGCACCGCGATATAGAGCACTGACACCTGCACCGTGATAGAGTGATCTGACACTAGCACCATGACATAACACATGTATGAGGTGTATCTGGGATCGACAACTACAAGCACTCTCTTTTTTATATGTGAAATTCTGATAATTCAGGAATCTTGAGACAATGGAGGCAAGGGAAGGTGAGGGTAGGCAAAGAAGAGGGTGCAGGAGATGATCACCAGCACCAGCACCGCGATATAGAGCACTGACACCTGCACGGTGATAGAGTGATCTGACACTAGCACCGTCACATAACACATGTATGAGGTGAATCTGGGATCGACAACTACAAGCATTCTTTTTTTATATGTGAAATTCTGAAAATTCAGGAATCTTGAGACAATGGAGGCGAGGGAAGGTGAGGGTAGGCAAAGAAGATGGTGCAGGAGATGATCAACAGCACCAGCACCACGATATAGAGCACTGACACCTGCACAGTGATAGAGTGATCTGACACTAGCACCGTGACATAACACATGTATGAGGTGAATCTGGGATCGACAACTACAAGCATTCTTTTTTTATATGTGAATTTCTGAAAATTCAGGAATCTTGAGACAATGGAGGCGAGGGAAGGTGAGGGTAGGCAAAGAAGAGGGTGCAGGAGATGATCACCAGCACCAGCACCGTGATATAGAGCACTGACACCTGCACCGTGGTAGAGTGATCTGACACTAGCACCGTGACATAACACATGTATGAGGTGAATCTGGGATCGACAACTACAAGCACTCTCTTTTTTATATGTGAAATTCTGATAATTCAGGAATCTTGAGACAATGGAGGCGAGGGAAGGTGAGGGTAGGCAAAGAAGAGGGTGCCGGAGATGATCACCAGCACCAGCACCGTGATATAGAGCACTGACACCTGCACCATGGTAGAGTGATCTGACACTAGCACCGTGACATAACACATGTATGAGGTGTATCTGGGATCGACAACTACAAGCACTCTCTTTTTTATATGTGAAATTCTGAAAATTCAGGAATCTTGAGACAATGGAGGCGAGGGAAGGTGAGGGTAGGCAAAGAAGAGGGTGCAGGAGATGATCACCAGCACCGCGATATAGAGCACTGATACCTGCACCGTGATAGAGTGATCTGACACCAGCACCATGACTTAACACATGTATGAGGTGTATCCGGGATCGACAACTACAAGCATTCTTTTTTTATATGTGAAATTCTGAAAATTCAGGAATCTTGAGAAAATGGAGGCGAGGGAAGGTGAGGGTAGGCAAAGAAGAGGGTGCAGGAGATGATCACCAGCACCAGCACCGTGATATAGAGCACTGACACCTGCACCGTGATAGAGTGATCTGACACTAGCACCGTGACATAACACATGTATGAGGTGAATCTGGGATCGACAACTACAAGCATTCTTTTTTTTATATGAGAAATTCTGAAAATTCAGGAATCTTGTGGCAATGGAGGCGAGGGAAGGTGAGGGTAGGCAAAGAAGAGGGTGCAGGAGATGATCACCAGCACCGCGATATAGAGCACTGATACCTGCACTGTGATAGAGTGAACTGACACCAGCACCGTGACATAACACATGTATGAGGTGTATCTGGGATCGACAACTACAAGCATTCTTTTTTTATATGTGAAATTCTGAAAATTCTGGAATCTTGAGACAATGGAGGTGAGGGAAGGTGAGGGTAGGCAAAGAAGAGGGTGCAGGAGATGATCACCAGCACCAGCACCGTGATATAGAGCACTGACACCTGCACCGTGATAGAGTGAGCTGACACTAGCACCGTGACATAACACATGTATGAGGTGAATCTGGGATCGACAACTACAAGCATTCTTTTTTTATATGTGAAATTCTGAAAATTCAGGAATCTTGAGACAATGGAGGCGAGGGAAGGTGAGGGTAGGCAAAGAAGAGGTTGTAGGAGAGGATCACCAGCACCAGCACCGTGATATAGAGCACTGACACCTGCACCGTGATAGAGTGAGCTGACACTAGCACCGTGACATAACACATGTATGAGGTGAATCTGGGATCGACAACTACAAGCATTCTTTTTTTATATGTGAAATTCTGAAAATTCAGGAATCTTGAGACAATGGAGGCGAGGGAAGGTGAGGGTAGGCAAAGAAGAGGTTGTAGGAGATGATTACCAGCACTGCGATATAGAGCACTGAAACCCGCACCGTGATAGAGTGATCTGACACCAGCACGGTGACATAACACATGTATGAGGTGAATCTGGGATCGACAACTACAAGAATTCTTTTTTATATGTGAAATTCTGAAAATTCAGGAATCTTGAGACAATGGAGGCGAGGGAAGGTGAGGGTAGGCAAAGAAGAGGGTGCAGGAGATGATCACCAGCACCAGCACCGTGATATAGAGCACTGACACCTGCACCGTGGTAGAGTGATCTGACACTAGCACCGTGACATAACACATGTATGAGGTGTATCTGGGATCGACAACTACAAGCACTCTCTTTTTTATATGTGAAATTCTGAAAATTCAGGAATCTTGAGACAATGGAGGCGAGGGAAGGTGAGGGTAGGCAAAGAAGAGGGTGCAGGAGATGATCAACAGCACCAGCACCGCGATATAGAGCACTGACACCTGCACCGTGATAGAGGGATCTGACAATAGCACCGTGACATAACACATGTATGAGGTGAATCTGGGATCGACAACTACAAGCATTCTTTTTTTATATGTGAAATTCTGAAAATTCAGGAATCTTGTGACAATGGAGGCGAGGGAAGGTGAGGGTAGGCAAAGAAGAGGGTGCAGGAGATGATCACCAGCACCGCGATATAGAGCACTGATACCTGCACCGTGATAGAGTGATCTGACACCAGCACCGTGACATAACACTTGTATGAGGTGTATCTGGGATCGACAACTACAAGCATTCTTTTTTTATATGTGACTTTCTGAAAATTCAGGAATCTTGTGACAATGGAGGCGAGGGAAGGTGAGGGTAGGCAAAGAAGAGGGTGCAGGAGATGATCACCAGCACCGCGATATAGAGCACTGATACCTGCACCGTGATAGAGTGAACTGACACCAGCACCGTGACATAACACATGTATGAGGTGTATCTGGGATCGACAACTACAAGCATTCTTTTTTATATGTGAAATTCTGAAAATTCAGGAATCTTGAGACAATGGAGGCGAGGGAAGGTGAGGGTAGGCAAAGAAGAGGGTGCAGGAGATGATCACCAGCACCAGCACCGTGATATAGAGCACTGACACCTGCACCGTGATAGAGTGAGCTGACACTAGCACCGTGACATAACACATGTATGAGGTGAATCTGGGATCGACAACTACAAGCATTCTTTTTTTATATGTGAAATTCTGAAAATTCAGGAATCTTGAGACAATGGAGGCGAGGGAAGGTGAGGGTAGGCAAAGAAGAGGGTGCAGGAGATGATCACCAGCACAATGATATAGAGCACTGACACCTGTACCGTGATAGAGTGAACTGACACCAGCACCGTGACATAACACATGTATGAGGTGTATCTGGGATCGACAACTACAAGCATTCTTTTTATATGTGAAATTCTGAAAATTCAGGAATCTTGAGACAATGGAGGCGAGGGAAGGTGAGGGTAGGCAAAGAAGAGGGTGCAGGAGATGATCACCAGCACCAGCACCGTGATATAGAGCACTGACACCTGCACCGTGGTAGAGTGATCTGACACTAGCACCGTGACATAACACATGTATGAGGTGTATCTGGGATCGACAACTACAAGCACTCTCTTTTTTATATGTGAAATTCTGATAATTCAGGAATCTTGAGACAATGGAGGCGAGGGAAGGTGAGGGTAGGCAAAGAAGAGGGTGCAGGAGATGATCAACAGCACCAGCACCGCGATATAGAGCACTGACACCTGCACCGTGATAGAGTGATCTGACACTAGCACCGTGACATAACACATGTATGAGGTGAATCTGGGATCGACAACTACAAGCATTCTTTTTTTATATGTGAAATTCTGAAAATTCAGGAATCTTGAGACAATGGAGGCGAGGGAAGGTGAGGGTAGGCAAAGAAGAGGTTGTAGGAGATGATTACCAGCACTGCGATATAGAGCACTGAAACCCGCACCGTGATAGAGTGATCTGACACCAGCACGGTGACATAACACATGTATGAGGTGAATCTGGGATCGACAACTACAAGAATTCTTTTTTATATGTGAAATTCTGAAAATTCAGGAATCTTGAGACAATGGAGGCGAGGGAAGGTGAGGGTAGGCAAAGAAGAGGGTGCAGGAGATGATCACCAGCACCGTGATATAGAGCACTGACACCTGCACCGTGGTAGAGTGATCTGACACTAGCACCGTGACATAACACATGTATGAGGTGTATCTGGGATCGACAACTACAAGCACTCTCTTTTTTATATGTGAAATTCTGAAAATTCAGGAATCTTGAGACAATGGAGGCGAGGGAAGGTGAGGGTAGGCAAAGAAGAGGGTGCAGGAGATGATCAACAGCACCAGCACCGCGATATAGAGCACTGACACCTGCACCGTGATAGAGGGATCTGACAATAGCACCGTGACATAACACATGTATGAGGTGAATCTGGGATCGACAACTACAAGCATTCTTTTTTTATATGTGAAATTCTGAAAATTCAGGAATCTTGTGACAATGGAGGCGAGGGAAGGTGAGGGTAGGCAAAGAAGAGGGTGCAGGAGATGATCACCAGCACCGCGATATAGAGCACTGATACCTGCACCGTGATAGAGTGATCTGACACCAGCACCGTGACATAACACATGTATGAGGTGTATCTGGGATCGACAACTACAAGCATTCTTTTTTTATATGTGACTTTCTGAAAATTCAGGAATCTTGTGACAATGGAGGCGAGGGAAGGTGAGGGTAGGCAAAGAAGAGGGTGCAGGAGATGATCACCAGCACCGCGATATAGAGCACTGATACCTGCACCGTGATAGAGTGAACTGACACCAGCACCGTGACATAACACATGTATGAGGTGTATCTGGGATCGACAACTACAAGCATTCTTTTTTATATGTGAAATTCTGAAAATTCAGGAATCTTGAGACAATGGAGGCGAGGGAAGGTGAGGGTAGGCAAAGAAGAGGGTGCAGGAGATGATCACCAGCACCAGCACCGTGATATAGAGCACTGACACCTGCACCGTGATAGAGTGAGCTGACACTAGCACCGTGACATAACACATGTATGAGGTGAATCTGGGATCGACAACTACAAGCATTCTTTTTTTATATGTGAAATTCTGAAAATTCAGGAATCTTGAGACAATGGAGGCGAGGGAAGGTAAGGGTAGGCAAAGAAGAGGGTGCAGGAGATGATCACCAGCACAATGATATAGAGCACTGACACCTGTACCGTGATAGAGTGAACTGACACCAGCACCGTGACATAACACATGTATGAGGTGTATCTGGGATCGACAACTACAAGCATTCTTTTTATATGTGAAATTCTGAAAATTCAGGAATCTTGAGACAATGGAGGCGAGGGAAGGTGAGGGTAGGCAAAGAAGAGGGTGCAGGAGATGATCACCAGCACCAGCACCGTGATATAGAGCACTGACACCTGCACCGTGGTAGAGTGATCTGACACTAGCACCGTGACATAACACATGTATGAGGTGTATCTGGGATCGACAACTACAAGCACTCTCTTTTTTATATGTGAAATTCTGATAATTCAGGAATCTTGAGACAATGGAGGCGAGGGAAGGTGAGGGTAGGCAAAGAAGAGGGTGCAGGAGATGATCAACAGCACCAGCACCGCGATATAGAGCACTGACACCTGCACCGTGATAGAGTGATCTGACACTAGCACCGTGACATAACACATGTATGAGGTGAATCTGGGATCGACAACTACAAGCATTCTTTTTTTATATGTGAAATTCTGAAAATTCAGGAATCTTGTGACAATGGAGGCGAGGGAAGGTGAGGGTAGGCAAAGAAGAGGGTGCAGGAGATGATCACCAGCACCGCGATATAGAGCACTGATACCTGCACCGTGATAGAGTGATCTGACACCAGCACCGTGACATAACACATGTATGAGGTGTATCTGGGATCGACAACTACAAGCATTCTTTTTTTATATGTGAAATTCTGAAAATTCAGAAATCTTGAGACAATGGAGGCGAGGGAAGGTGAGGGTAGGCAAAGAAGAGGGTGCAGGAGATGATCACCAGCACAATGATATAGAGCACTGACACCTGCACCGTGATAGAGTGATCTGACACCAGCACCGTGACATAACACATGTATGAGGTGAATCTGGGATCGACAACTAAAAGCATTCTTTTTATATGTGAAATTCTGAAAATTCAGGAATCTTGAGACAATGGAGGCGAGGGAAGGTGAGGGTAGGCAAAGAAGAGGGTGCCGGAGATGATCACCAGCACCAGCACCGTGATATAGAGCACTGACACCTGCACCGTGGTAGAGTGATCTGACACTAGCACCGTGACATAACACATGTATGAGGTGTATCTGGGATCGACAACTACAAGCACTCTCTTTTTTATATGTGAAATTCTGAAAATTCCGGAATCTTGAGACAATGGAGGCGAGGGAAGGTGAGGGTAGGCAAAGAAGATGGTGAAGGAGATGATCACCAGCACCGTGATATAGAGCACTGACACCTGCACTGTGATAGAGTGATCTGACACCAGCACCGTCACATAACACATGTATGAGGTGAATCTGGGATCGACAACTACAAGCATTCTTTTTTTATATGTGAAATTCTGAAAATTCAGGAATCTTGAGACAATGGAGGTGAGGGAAGGTGAGGGTAGGCAAAGAAGAGGGTGCAGGAGATGATCAACAGCACCAGCACCGCGATATAGAGCACTGACACCTGCACAGTGATAGAGTGATCTGACACTAGCACCGTGACATAACACATGTATGAGGTGAATCTGGGATCGACAACTACAAGCATTCTTTTTTTATATGTGAATTTCTGAAAATTCAGGAATCTTGTGACAATGGAGGCGAGGGAAGGTGAGGGTAGGCAAAGAAGAGGGTGCAGGAGATGATCACCAGCACCGCGATATAGAGCACTGATACCTGCACCGTGATAGAGTGATCTGACACCAGCACCATGACATAACACATGTATGAGGTGTATCTGGGATCGACAACTACAAGCATTCTTTTTTTATATGTGAAATTCTGAAAATTCAGGAATCTTGAGACAATGGAGGCGAGGGAAGGTTAGGGTAGGCAAAGAAGAGGGTGCAGGAGATGATCACCAGCACCAGCACCGTGATATAGAGCACTGACACCTGCACCGTGATAGAGTGATCTGACACTAGCACCGTGACATAACACATGTATGAGGTGAATCTGGGATCGACAACTACAAGCATTCTTTTTTTTATATGAGAAATTCTGAAAATTCAGGAATCTTGTGGCAATGGAGGCGAGGGAAGGTGAGGGTAGGCAAAGAAGAGGGTGCAGGAGATGATCACCAGTAGTGATGGCCGAACGGTTCGCCCGGCGGTCGTTTCGCGGCGAATTTCCGACTTTCGCCGTCCGCGGGTTCGAACGCCTTTTTCCGTCGTTCGCCCCGGCGGACTTACGTGTTTAATGTATACAAGAACTTTAACCTTTCGTGACACGTTTATCATGTGTTACAGGACAACCAATTGAGACATGACAGCTCATGGACACTTGGACATTCCCCCTAACCTATAAATACACCCGATCCGGTGGCCATTTTACATTCTTTCTTCTGTCACTGTAGGGAAAGGATCCTGTGTGGAGTAGGGACAGAGAAAACGCTAGCTATTTGGTACACAAAAGTTCTTTTCAGGACTGGTATAGGTGTTAGGTCAGCAGCCTGAGTTTCTTTTGTCAGTTTAGATAAAGGGACAGAGCGCTGTATGCTGCTATTTTAGGGACAGCTCAGCCAGATTAGTCTTTCTTCATCATCATCATCATCATCATCATTAGCTGTTACTATCAGGTCCACAAAAGAGCTGTTCCAGCTAATCGTTCCAGCCTACTCTTTTTTGCCAATTTGTATAGGGACAGGCAGGAAGCAGTGTGTCAGGCAGTGAGGATAATTTTAAAGACTTGCTGTTACTATTAGTTCCACAAAGGTTCTTTTCAGGACTGGTATCAGTGGTACGGTAATAGGCTTGTACACGTATAATATTCTTTCTTCCAAATATAGAAAGAATATTATACTTGACTGCTGCCCTTCTGCTGCAGTCTGCTAATCATTCACAACTCACTTGTTCCACAAAGCTCTTTATCAGGACTGGTAACTTGGTCTGTCTAGGGTGCTACGGTACATAGGCTTGGGTGCGGTACAGTCTGCTGTTCTGTAAGGACCGCTATCGGTCCACAATACATAGGGTTGCCGTGCACTACTGCTGACCGCTGCCCTATACTGCAGCAGTCCTTCAGCGGTATAGGGACTGACGCACAGTCTGCTAAACACTAATACACAACCTGCTTGGTCCACAAAAGTTCTTATAAGGACTGGTAACTTGGTATAGGGTGCTACGGTACATAGGCCTGAGTGCAGTACAGTCTGCTGTTCTGTAAGGACCGCTATCGGTCCACAATACATAGGGTTGCCGTGCACTACTGCTGACCGCTGCCCTATACTGCAGCAGTCCTTCATTGGTATAGGGACTGACGTACAGTCTGCTAATCACTAACACACAACCTGCTTGGTCCACAAAAGTTCTTATAAGGACTGGTAACTTGGTATAGGGTGCTACGGTACATAGGCCTGAGTGCAGTACAGTCTGCTGTTCTGTAAGGACCGCTATCGGTCCACAATACATAGGGTTGCCGTGCACTACTGCTGACCGCTGCCCTATACTGCAGCAGTCCTTCATTGGTATAGGGACTGACGTACAGTCTGCTAATCACTAACACACAACCTGCTTGGTCCACAAAAGTTCTTATAAGGACTGGTAACTTGGTATAGGGTGCTACGGTACATAGGCCTGAGTGCGTTACAGTCTGCTGTTCTGTAAGGACCGCTATCGGTCCACAATACATAGGGTTGCCGTGCACTACTGCTGACCGCTGCCCTATACTGCAGCAGTCCTTCAGCGGTATAGGGACTGACGCACAGTCTGCTAAACACTAACACACAACCTGCTTGGTCCACAAAAGTTTTTATAAGGACTGGTAACTTGGTATAGGGTGCTACGGTACATAGGCCTGAGTGCAGTACAGTCTGCTGTTCTGTAAGGACCGCTATCGGTCCACAATACATAGGGTTGCCGTGCACTACTGCTGACCGCTGCCCTATACTGCAGCAGTCCTTCATTGGTATAGGGACTGACGTACAGTCTGCTAATCACTAACACACAACCTGCTTGGTCCACAAAAGTTCTTATAAGGACTGGTAACTTGGTATAGGGTGCTACGGTACATAGGCCTGAGTGCGTTACTAGTGATGGCCGAACGGTTCGCCCGGCGGTCGTTTCGCGGCGAATTTCCGACTTTCGCCGTCCGCGGGTTCGAACGCCTTTTTCCGTCGTTCGCCCCGGCGGACTTACGTGTTTAATGTATACAAGAACTTTAACCTTTCGTGACACGTTTATCATGTGTTACAGGACAACCAATTGAGACATGACAGCTCATGGACACTTGGACATTCCCCCTAACCTATAAATACACCCGATCCGGTGGCCATTTTACATTCTTTCTTCTGTCACTGTAGGGAAAGGATCCTGTGTGGAGTAGGGACAGAGAAAACGCTAGCTATTTGGTACACAAAAGTTCTTTTCAGGACTGGTATAGGTGTTAGGTCAGCAGCCTGAGTTTCTTTTGTCAGTTTAGATAAAGGGACAGAGCGCTGTATGCTGCTATTTTAGGGACAGCTCAGCCAGATTAGTCTTTCTTCATCATCATCATCATCATCATCATTAGCTGTTACTATCAGGTCCACAAAAGAGCTGTTCCAGCTAATCGTTCCAGCCTACTCTTTTTTGCCAATTTGTATAGGGACAGGCAGGAAGCAGTGTGTCAGGCAGTGAGGATAATTTTAAAGACTTGCTGTTACTATTAGTTCCACAAAGGTTCTTTTCAGGACTGGTATCAGTGGTACGGTAATAGGCTTGTACACGTATAATATTCTTTCTTCCAAATATAGAAAGAATATTATACTTGACTGCTGCCCTTCTGCTGCAGTCTGCTAATCATTCACAACTCACTTGTTCCACAAAGCTCTTTATCAGGACTGGTAACTTGGTCTGTCTAGGGTGCTACGGTACATAGGCTTGGGTGCGGTACAGTCTGCTGTTCTGTAAGGACCGCTATCGGTCCACAATACATAGGGTTGCCGTGCACTACTGCTGACCGCTGCCCTATACTGCAGCAGTCCTTCATTGGTATAGGGACTGACGTACAGTCTGCTAATCACTAACACACAACCTGCTTGGTCCACAAAAGTTCTTATAAGGACTGGTAACTTGGTATAGGGTGCTACGGTACATAGGCCTGAGTGCGTTACAGTCTGCTGTTCTGTAAGGACCGCTATCGGTCCACAATACATAGGGTTGCCGTGCACTACTGCTGACCGCTGCCCTATACTGCAGCAGTCCTTCAGCGGTATAGGGACTGACGCACAGTCTGCTAAACACTAACACACAACCTGCTTGGTCCACAAAAGTTTTTATAAGGACTGGTAACTTGGTATAGGGTGCTACGGTACATAGGCCTGAGTGCAGTACAGTCTGCTGTTCTGTAAGGACCGCTATCGGTCCACAATACATAGGGTTGCCGTGCACTACTGCTGACCGCTGCCCTATACTGCAGCAGTCCTTCATTGGTATAGGGACTGACGTACAGTCTGCTAATCACTAACACACAACCTGCTTGGTCCACAAAAGTTCTTATAAGGACTGGTAACTTGGTATAGGGTGCTACGGTACATAGGCCTGAGTGCGTTACAGTCTGCTGTTCTGTAAGGACCGCTATCGGTCCACAATACATAGGGTTGACGTGCACCACTGCTGACCGCTGCCCTATACTGCAGCAGTCCTTCAGCGGTATAGGGACTGACGTACAGTCTGCTAAACACTAATACACAACCTGCTTGGTCCACAAAAGTTCTTATAAGGACTGGTAACTTGGTATAGGGTGCTACGGTACATAGGCTTGAGTGCGGTACAGTCTGCTGTTCTGTAAGGACCGCTATCGGTCCACAATAGATAGGGTTGACGTGCACCACTGCTGACCGCTGCCCTATACTGCAGCAGTCCTTCAGCGGTATAGGGACTGACGCACAGTCTGCTAAACACTAACACACAACCTGCTTGGTCCACAAAAGTTTTTATAAGGACTGGTAACTTGGTATAGGGTGCTACGGTACATAGGCCTGAGTGCGTTACAGTCTGCTGTTCTGTAAGGACCGCTATCGGTCCACAATACATAGGGTTGCCGTGCACTACTGCTGACCGCTGCCCTATACTGCAGCAGTCCTTCATTGGTATAGGGACTGACGTACAGTCTGCTAATCACTAACACACAACCTGCTTGGTCCACAAAAGTTCTTATAAGGACTGGTAACTTGGTATAGGGTGCTACGGTACATAGGCCTGAGTGCGTTACAGTCTGCTGTTCTGTAAGGACCGCTATCGGTCCACAATACATAGGGTTGCCGTGCACTACTGCTGACCGCTGCCCTATACTGCAGCAGTCCTTCAGCGGTATAGGGACTGACGCACAGTCTGCTAAACACTAACACACAACCTGCTTGGTCCACAAAAGTTCTTATAAGGACTGGTAACTTGGTATAGGGTGCTACGGTACATAGGCCTGAGTGCAGTACAGTCTGCTGTTCTGTAAGGACCGCTATCGGTCCACAATACATAGGGTTGCCGTGCACTACTGCTGACCGCTGCCCTATACTGCAGCAGTCCTTCATTGGTATAGGGACTGACGTACAGTCTGCTAATCACTAACACACAACCTGCTTGTTCCACAAAAGTTCTTATAAGGACTGGTAACTTGGTATAGGGTGCTACGGTACATAGGCTTGAGTGCGGTACAGTCTGCTGTTCTGTAAGGACCGCTATCGGTCCACAATAGATAGGGTTGACGTGCACCACTGCTGACCGCTGCCCTATACTGCAGCAGTCCTTCAGCGGTATAGGGACTGACGTACAGTCTGCTAAACACTAATACACAACCTGCTTGGTCCACAAAAGTTCTTATAAGGACTGGTAACTTGGTATAGGGTGCTACGGTACATAGGCTTGAGTGCGGTACAGTCTGCTGTTCTGTAAGGACCGCTATCGGTCCACAATAGATAGGGTTGACGTGCACCACTGCTGACCGCTGCCCTATACTGCAGCAGTCCTTCAGCGGTATAGGGACTGACGTACAGTCTGCTAAACACTAATACACAACCTGCTTGGTCCACAAAAGTTCTTATAAGGACTGGTAACTTGGTATAGGGTGCTACGGTACATAGGCTTGAGTGCGGTACAGTCTGCTGTTCTGTAAGGACCGCTATAGGTCCACAATAGATAGGGTTGACGTGCACCACTGCTGACCGCTCACCTATACTGCAGCAGTCCTTCAGCGGTATAGGGACTAAGAGTTTTGTCACAGGGTCATTTAAAAAATGACATGCAGAGGAAGAGGCAGGCCCTTCCGCAGGGGTGGTAGGGGTAGGGCAGGAGCAACAGGCTTGAGCCAAAGTGGGAAGTTGCAGAAGGTGCGTTCAATTACTTTAAAGGATGCACCAGACTTGGTTGAGTGGCTCGCTCAGCCTTACTCTTCTGCACCCTCCTCATCCTCTCGATCTGCACCCTCTTCTTCACTCTCTGCTATGTGCACCCCCAAAGACACTACCACCAACAACACGACCACCACCACCACCACCACATACCTTCCGCTTGAGTCACTGGAATTATTTTCCGATCCATATCAAGAGGACATTTCTGATGCGCAGCCACTCTTGGTATTGGATCAGGAAGAGGAGGTAGCAACAAGCGCTACTCAGCAGTCTGACGCCAGTACCCAGATCAGCCCAAGGAGGAGGTTGGTCCCCGGTGTTGCTGCCTACTCTACTTATAGCGGTGGGGAAGGTGACGTTGATGATGACGTGTCTAGTGATGTCACGTGGGTGCCCACAAGAGAGGAAGAGGAGGGGAGTTCAGAGGGAGATATGGACCAGCAGATAGGGAGGAGAAGCAGCAATGACTTACATTGCACAGCAGGGACAAAGCAGACTGCAAATGTATCAGGAGCGAGTCATCGACCATGTACGGTCACATCTGGCGCTCCCAGGACACCGGCACATGGCTCCGCAGTGTGGGCTTTTTTTAACGTGTCCGCTGCTGACAATAGCGTTGCCATCTGCAATCTTTGCAGTCAACGCGTTAGTCGCGGTAAGCCCAATACTCACCTAGGGACGACCGCCTTAAGAAGGCACATGAGCAGCCATCACCGAGCCCAGTGGGAGCAACGGAACACACAAAGCCACACTGCAGGCTCTCACCGTCCAGCCTCGTCTTCTACTTCTCCTTCTCCTCTCTCCTCACAATTGTCCTCCACTCCACCTTCCATCACGCCAAGCTCACATTTTTCTGCAAAAAGGCAGGCTTCCGTGGGCCTAATGTTTGAGCGTAAAAAAATGATGACGCCGGATAACCCTCTTGCCCAACGGTTGGCGGCTGGCTTGTCAGAACTCATAGCCCGCCAACTACTGCCATATAAACTGGTGGACTCGGAGGCCTTTCGCAAATTTGTGGCCATTGGAACACCACAATGGAAGGTCCCAGGAAGGAAGTATTTCTCAGAGAAGGGCATCCCAGAGCTATATGGCCATGTTCAGCGGCAAGTGAATGTATCTCTGGCACACAGTGTCGGTGCCAAGATACATCTGACCACAGACACGTGGTCTAGCAAACACGGGCAGGGAAGGTATATCAGTTTTACTGCCCACTGGGTGAACCTTCTGACGGCCGTCAAGCATGTAACCCGTGGCACCCGTGTAGATTTGGTTTTACCGCCACGGATTGCATGCAGGCCTGACTCTTCTTCTCCTCCTCCTACTCCATCCTCCTCCCTCTCCTCCTCAGCTGCCTCCTCCTTTTCCGCTGCTAGCGTCTCTTCCACTGCACCGCCCAAGCTCCCCAGAACCTATTCCACATGCCAGGTGAGACGTTGCCATGCCGTGCTGCGTCTGTTGTGCCTGGAAGCAAAGAGCCACACTGGCCCGGCACTCCTTTCAGCTTTGCGTTCACAGGCAGATGAGTGGCTAACACCGCTCAATTTGACAGTTGGTAAAGTGGTGTGTGACAACGGTGCCAATCTGCTTAGCGCATTGAAACAGGGCAAAATCACGCACGTGCCGTGCATGGCACACGTCTTAAACTTGGTCGTGCAGCGATTCCTTGTCAAATACCCTGGGGTCCAGGACATCTTGCGGCAGGCAAGGAAAATCTCGGCCCATTTCAGAAGATCTTACACGGCCATGGCTCGCCTTGCTGACATTCAGCGGCGACACCATCTGCCGGTCAGACGTCTTATTTGCGATTGCCCGACGCGATGGAACTCAACCTTCTATATGCTTGATAGGCTGCTCCAGCAGAAACGTGCAGTTAACGTCTACCTGTATGAACTCTGCGAAAGAAACGGTTCTGGGGAGCTGGGTTTTTTTTCACCGCGCCAGTGGCTGCTCATGCGCGACACATGCAGACTTCTGCGGCCATTTGAGGAGATCACCAAACTGGTCAGTCGCAGCCATGGCGCCATCAGTGACATGGTACCTTATGCCTTCTTTCTGGAGCGTGCATTGCGTCGTGTCATTGATCAGGCTGTGGAGGAGCAGGAGCGGGAAGATGAGGAAGTCGCAATGCTGGATGAATTCCCAGGGGGGGCTACTCTATCTGAGACAAGTCAACAACAGGAGTCTGATGAGGAGTCAGAGGAGGATGGTGCCGGGGCGGATGAGCAGGAGCAAGAAGAGCATGCTTTAAACCTTTCTGGGATCCCTGTTGTGCGAGGATGGGGAGAGGAGAATGAAGAGGACGACATTATCCTGGATGATGAGCAGGAGCCAGGCCACCACACCGCTTCCACTTTAGTGCAAATGGGGGCCTTCATGCTCCAGTGTTTTAATAGGGACCCCCGTATAAAAAGCATGAGGGTCAAGGACCAGTACTGGGTGGCAACGTACTTAGACCCCCGGTACAAACACAAAATGGCGGAAATGTTACCGCCGTCGCAGAGGGCTGTCAGAATGCAGCACTTCCAGGCCTTGCTTCGAGAAATGCTGCATTCTGCTTTTGCGTGCGCTGGCAGAGGAGCAATTCCCACTCCCAGAGAAGGATTTGCGGGTACCAATCCAACAGCGCCTGCAAGAAGAGGCCGGTTTGAAGATGTGTTGGTGACTTCGGATATGAGGTCATTCTTTCAGCCGACCCATCGACAGGTGTCATCCGGATCCAGCATCAGGGAACGCCTAGACCGTCAGGTGTCCGACTACATTGGGTTAACGGCCGATGTGGACGCTCTGAGGAGTGATGAACCCCTAGACTACTGGGTGGGCAGGCTTGACCTCTGGCCAGAGCTTGCCCAATTTGCAATCGAACTGTTGGCTTGCCCCTCATCCAGTGTCCTGTCCGAAAGGACGTTCAGCGCAGCAGGGGGGATTGTGACCGATAAGCGTACTCGCCTAGCTCACCACAGTGTTAACTACCTCACATTTCTAAAAATGAATGAGGCATGGATCTCGGAGGAATTCAACACATGTGATCAGTAGACCATGTATATGTCTATAAACAATTTTTGGAATCAAGCACACAGACCTTCTTAATTCATTTGGCTCACTTCCCTGACCCAAAAAAGCACACCGTACTATATGCCCCTACCCTCCTCTTTGAAGAGGTTGAGCGGTGTCATATTTCTACTGGGGCTGCTTATTATGAGGGGTTCCCACCATCCCTGTGCTGTGCTGACTTCCTCCTGGGTGTTCTTATTATGAGGGGCTCCCACCATCCCTGTGCTGTGCTGACTTCCTCCTGGGGGTTCTTATTATGAGGGGATCACACCATCCCTGTGCTGTGCTGACTTCCTCCTGGGGCTGCTTACGGTGCTGCTGTCAGCGCTGTATGTCACGGAGCTGCTGTCAGCGCTGTATGTCACGGAGCTGCTGTCAGCGCTGTATGTCACGGAGCTGCTGTCAGCGCTGTATGTCACGGAGCTGCTGTCAGCGCTGTATGTCACGGAGCTGCTGTCAGCGCTGTATGTCACGGAGCTGCTGTCAGCGCTGTATGTCACGGAGCTGCTGTCAGCGCTGTATGTCACGGAGCTGCTGTCAGCGCTGTATGTCACGGAGCTGCTGTCAGCGCTGTATGTCACGGAGCTGCTGTCAGCGCTGTATGTCACGGTGCTGCTGTCAGCGCTGTATGTCACGGAGCTGCTGTCAGCGCTGTATGTCACGGAGCTGCTGTCAGTGCTGTATGTCACGGAGCTGCTGTCAGCGCTGTATGTCACGGAGCTGCTGTCAGCGCTGTATGTCACGGAGCTGCTGTCAGCGCTGTATGTCACGGTGCTGCTGTCAGCGCTGTATGTCACGGAGCTGCTGTCAGCGCTGTATGTCACGGAGCTGCTGTCAGCGCTGTATGTCACGGAGCTGCTGTCAGCGCTGTATGTCACGGAGCTGCTGTCAGCGCTGTATGTCACGGAGCTGCTGTCAGCGCTGTATGTCACGGTGCTGATGTCAGCGCTGTATGTCACGGAGCTGCTGTCAGCGCTGTATGTCACGGAGCTGCTGTCAGCGCTGTATGTCACGGAGCTGCTGTCAGCGCTGTATGTCACGGAGCTGCTGTCAGCGCTGTATGTCACGGAGCTGCTGTCAGCGCTGTATGTCACGGAGCTGCTGTCAGCGCTGTATGTCACGGTGCTGCTGTCAGCGCTGTATGTCACGGAGCTGCTGTCAGCGCTGTATGTCACGGAGCTGCTGTCAGTGCTGTATGTCACGGAGCTGCTGTCAGCGCTGTATGTCACGGAGCTGCTGTCAGCGCTGTATGTCACGGAGCTGCTGTCAGCGCTGTATGTCACGGAGCTGCTGTCAGCGCTGTATGTCACGGAGCTGCTGTCAGCGCTGTATGTCACGGAGCTGCTGTCAGCGCTGTATGTCACGGAGCTGCTGTCAGCGCTGTATGTCACGGAGCTGCTGTCAGCGCTGTATGTCACGGTGCTGCTGTCAGCGCTGTATGTCACGGAGCTGCTGTCAGCGCTGTATGTCACGGAGCTGCTGTCAGTGCTGTATGTCACGGAGCTGCTGTCAGCGCTGTATGTCACGGAGCTGCTGTCAGCGCTGTATGTCACGGAGCTGCTGTCAGCGCTGTATGTCACGGTGCTGCTGTCAGCGCTGTATGTCACGGAGCTGCTGTCAGCGCTGTATGTCACGGAGCTGCTGTCAGCGCTGTATGTCACGGAGCTGCTGTCAGCGCTGTATGTCACGGAGCTGCTGTCAGCGCTGTATGTCACGGAGCTGCTGTCAGCGCTGTATGTCACGGTGCTGCTGTCAGCGCTGTATGTCACGGAGCTGCTGTCAGCGCTGTATGTCACGGAGCTGCTGTCAGTGCTGTATGTCACGGAGCTGCTGTCAGCGCTGTATGTCACGGAGCTGCTGTCAGCGCTGTATGTCACGGAGCTGCTGTCAGCGCTGTATGTCACGGTGCTGCTGTCAGCGCTGTATGTCACGGAGCTGCTGTCAGCGCTGTATGTCACGGAGCTGCTGTCAGCGCTGTATGTCACGGAGCTGCTGTCAGCGCTGTATGTCACGGAGCTGCTGTCAGCGCTGTATGTCACGGAGCTGCTGTCAGCGCTGTATGTCACGGTGCTGATGTCAGTGCTCTGTATTACGGTGCTGCTGTCAGTGCTCTGTATCTCCTGCACCCTCTTGTTTGCCTACCCTGGTCCCTGACCTTCCCTCTCCTCCATTGCCTTCATTAGCTCCATAGTCCTGAATTGTCAGAACAATTTCCCAAATAAAAAAAAAATGCTTGTAGTTATCGATCCCAAATTCACCTCATACATGTATTATGCTATTGTCCAGGTGGTGGGACTACGTGCTACCCCCTAATAATTACCCCGTGGCCGCAAATTCGACCTAAAGGTTTGCGAAATTCGCCTCCCATTGAAGTCAATGGAGCCCGCGGCGAACGGTCGTTTTCGCGAACGTTTGTGTCCGTTCGCGTTTCGCGTTCGCGAAACGTCCCGTCGGAAGTTCGTCCATCACTATGCGTTACAGTCTGCTGTTCTGTAAGGACCGCTATCGGTCCACAATACATAGGGTTGCCGTGCACTACTGCTGACCGCTGCCCTATACTGCAGCAGTCCTTCATTGGTATAGGGACTGACGTACAGTCTGCTAATCACTAACACACAACCTGCTTGTTCCACAAAAGTTCTTATAAGGACTGGTAACTTGGTATAGGGTGCTACGGTACATAGGCTTGAGTGCGGTACAGTCTGCTGTTCTGTAAGGACCGCTATCGGTCCACAATAGATAGGGTTGACGTGCACCACTGCTGACCGCTGCCCTATACTGCAGCAGTCCTTCAGCGGTATAGGGACTGACGTACAGTCTGCTAAACACTAATACACAACCTGCTTGGTCCACAAAAGTTCTTATAAGGACTGGTAACTTGGTATAGGGTGCTACGGTACATAGGCTTGAGTGCGGTACAGTCTGCTGTTCTGTAAGGACCGCTATCGGTCCACAATAGATAGGGTTGACGTGCACCACTGCTGACCGCTGCCCTATACTGCAGCAGTCCTTCAGCGGTATAGGGACTGACGTACAGTCTGCTAAACACTAATACACAACCTGCTTGGTCCACAAAAGTTCTTATAAGGACTGGTAACTTGGTATAGGGTGCTACGGTACATAGGCTTGAGTGCGGTACAGTCTGCTGTTCTGTAAGGACCGCTATCGGTCCACAATAGATAGGGTTGACGTGCACCACTGCTGACCGCTGCCCTATACTGCAGCAGTCCTTCAGCGGTATAGGGACTGACGTACAGTCTGCTAAACACTAATACACAACCTGCTTGGTCCACAAAAGTTCTTATAAGGACTGGTAACTTGGTATAGGGTGCTACGGTACATAGGCTTGAGTGCGGTACAGTCTGCTGTTCTGTAAGGACCGCTATCGGTCCACAATAGATAGGGTTGACGTGCACCACTGCTGACCGCTCACCTATACTGCAGCAGTCCTTCAGCGGTATAGGGACTGACGTACAGTCTGCTAATCACTAACACACAACCTGCTTGTTCCACAAAAGTTCTTATAAGGACTGGTAACTTGGTATAGGGTGCTACGGTACATAGGCTTGAGTGCGGTACAGTCTGCTGTTCTGTAAGGACCGCTATCGGTCCACAATAGATAGGGTTGACGTGCACCACTGCTGACCGCTGCCCTATACTGCAGCAGTCCTTCAGCGGTATAGGGACTGACGTACAGTCTGCTAAACACTAATACACAACCTGCTTGGTCCACAAAAGTTCTTATAAGGACTGGTAACTTGGTATAGGGTGCTACGGTACATAGGCTTGAGTGCGGTACAGTCTGCTGTTCTGTAAGGACCGCTATCGGTCCACAATAGATAGGGTTGACGTGCACCACTGCTGACCGCTGCCCTATACTGCAGCAGTCCTTCAGCGGTATAGGGACTGACGTACAGTCTGCTAAACACTAATACACAACCTGCTTGGTCCACAAAAGTTCTTATAAGGACTGGTAACTTGGTATAGGGTGCTACGGTACATAGGCTTGAGTGCGGTACAGTCTGCTGTTCTGTAAGGACCGCTATCGGTCCACAATAGATAGGGTTGACGTGCACCACTGCTGACCGCTCACCTATACTGCAGCAGTCCTTCAGCGGTATAGGGACTAAGAGTTTTGTCACAGGGTCATTTAAAAAATGACATGCAGAGGAAGAGGCAGGCCCTTCCGCAGGGGTGGTAGGGGTAGGGCAGGAGCAACAGGCTTGAGCCAAAGTGGGAAGTTGCAGAAGGTGCGTTCAATTACTTTAAAGGATGCACCAGACTTGGTTGAGTGGCTCGCTCAGCCTTACTCTTCTGCACCCTCCTCATCCTCTCGATCTGCACCCTCTTCTTCACTCTCTGCTATGTGCACCCCCAAAGACACTACCACCAACAACACGACCACCACCACCACCACCACATACCTTCCGCTTGAGTCACTGGAATTATTTTCCGATCCATATCAAGAGGACATTTCTGATGCGCAGCCACTCTTGGTATTGGATCAGGAAGAGGAGGTAGCAACAAGCGCTACTCAGCAGTCTGACGCCAGTACCCAGATCAGCCCAAGGAGGAGGTTGGTCCCCGGTGTTGCTGCCTACTCTACTTATAGCGGTGGGGAAGGTGACGTTGATGATGACGTGTCTAGTGATGTCACGTGGGTGCCCACAAGAGAGGAAGAGGAGGGGAGTTCAGAGGGAGATATGGACCAGCAGATAGGGAGGAGAAGCAGCAATGACTTACATTGCACAGCAGGGACAAAGCAGACTGCAAATGTATCAGGAGCGAGTCATCGACCATGTACGGTCACATCTGGCGCTCCCAGGACACCGGCACATGGCTCCGCAGTGTGGGCTTTTTTTAACGTGTCCGCTGCTGACAATAGCGTTGCCATCTGCAATCTTTGCAGTCAACGCGTTAGTCGCGGTAAGCCCAATACTCACCTAGGGACGACCGCCTTAAGAAGGCACATGAGCAGCCATCACCGAGCCCAGTGGGAGCAACGGAACACACAAAGCCACACTGCAGGCTCTCACCGTCCAGCCTCGTCTTCTACTTCTCCTTCTCCTCTCTCCTCACAATTGTCCTCCACTCCACCTTCCATCACGCCAAGCTCACATTTTTCTGCAAAAAGGCAGGCTTCCGTGGGCCTAATGTTTGAGCGTAAAAAAATGATGACGCCGGATAACCCTCTTGCCCAACGGTTGGCGGCTGGCTTGTCAGAACTCATAGCCCGCCAACTACTGCCATATAAACTGGTGGACTCGGAGGCCTTTCGCAAATTTGTGGCCATTGGAACACCACAATGGAAGGTCCCAGGAAGGAAGTATTTCTCAGAGAAGGGCATCCCAGAGCTATATGGCCATGTTCAGCGGCAAGTGAATGTATCTCTGGCACACAGTGTCGGTGCCAAGATACATCTGACCACAGACACGTGGTCTAGCAAACACGGGCAGGGAAGGTATATCAGTTTTACTGCCCACTGGGTGAACCTTCTGACGGCCGTCAAGCATGTAACCCGTGGCACCCGTGTAGATTTGGTTTTACCGCCACGGATTGCATGCAGGCCTGACTCTTCTTCTCCTCCTCCTACTCCATCCTCCTCCCTCTCCTCCTCAGCTGCCTCCTCCTTTTCCGCTGCTAGCGTCTCTTCCACTGCACCGCCCAAGCTCCCCAGAACCTATTCCACATGCCAGGTGAGACGTTGCCATGCCGTGC
This sequence comes from Lithobates pipiens, assembly GCF_037356315.1. Classification (NCBI taxonomy): domain Eukaryota; kingdom Metazoa; phylum Chordata; class Amphibia; order Anura; family Ranidae; genus Lithobates; species Lithobates pipiens. Next base: position 136,885,732 of record NW_027507789.1, read on the forward strand.
TGCGTCTGTTGTGCCTGGAAGCAAAGAGCCACACTGGCCCGGCACTCCTTTCAGCTTTGCGTTCACAGGCAGATGAGTGGCTAACACCGCTCAATTTGACAGTTGGTAAAGTGGTGTGTGACAACGGTGCCAATCTGCTTAGCGCATTGAAACAGGGCAAAATCACGCACGTGCCGTGCATGGCACACGTCTTAAACTTGGTCGTGCAGCGATTCCTTGTCAAATACCCTGGGGTCCAGGACATCTTGCGGCAGGCAAGGAAAATCTCGGCCCATTTCAGAAGATCTTACACGGCCATGGCTCGCCTTGCTGACATTCAGCGGCGACACCATCTGCCGGTCAGACGTCTTATTTGCGATTGCCCGACGCGATGGAACTCAACCTTCTATATGCTTGATAGGCTGCTCCAGCAGAAACGTGCAGTTAACGTCTACCTGTATGAACTCTGCGAAAGAAACGGTTCTGGGGAGCTGGGTTTTTTTTCACCGCGCCAGTGGCTGCTCATGCGCGACACATGCAGACTTCTGCGGCCATTTGAGGAGATCACCAAACTGGTCAGTCGCAGCCATGGCGCCATCAGTGACATGGTACCTTATGCCTTCTTTCTGGAGCGTGCATTGCGTCGTGTCATTGATCAGGCTGTGGAGGAGCAGGAGCGGGAAGATGAGGAAGTCGCAATGCTGGATGAATTCCCAGGGGGGGCTACTCTATCTGAGACAAGTCAACAACAGGAGTCTGATGAGGAGTCAGAGGAGGATGGTGCCGGGGCGGATGAGCAGGAGCAAGAAGAGCATGCTTTAAACCTTTCTGGGATCCCTGTTGTGCGAGGATGGGGAGAGGAGAATGAAGAGGACGACATTATCCTGGATGATGAGCAGGAGCCAGGCCACCACACCGCTTCCACTTTAGTGCAAATGGGGGCCTTCATGCTCCAGTGTTTTAATAGGGACCCCCGTATAAAAAGCATGAGGGTCAAGGACCAGTACTGGGTGGCAACGTACTTAGACCCCCGGTACAAACACAAAATGGCGGAAATGTTACCGCCGTCGCAGAGGGCTGTCAGAATGCAGCACTTCCAGGCCTTGCTTCGAGAAATGCTGCATTCTGCTTTTGCGTGCGCTGGCAGAGGAGCAATTCCCACTCCCAGAGAAGGATTTGCGGGTACCAATCCAACAGCGCCTGCAAGAAGAGGCCGGTTTGAAGATGTGTTGGTGACTTCGGATATGAGGTCATTCTTTCAGCCGACCCATCGACAGGTGTCATCCGGATCCAGCATCAGGGAACGCCTAGACCGTCAGGTGTCCGACTACATTGGGTTAACGGCCGATGTGGACGCTCTGAGGAGTGATGAACCCCTAGACTACTGGGTGGGCAGGCTTGACCTCTGGCCAGAGCTTGCCCAATTTGCAATCGAACTGTTGGCTTGCCCCTCATCCAGTGTCCTGTCCGAAAGGACGTTCAGCGCAGCAGGGGGGATTGTGACCGATAAGCGTACTCGCCTAGCTCACCACAGTGTTAACTACCTCACATTTCTAAAAATGAATGAGGCATGGATCTCGGAGGAATTCAACACATGTGATCAGTAGACCATGTATATGTCTATAAACAATTTTTGGAATCAAGCACACAGACCTTCTTAATTCATTTGGCTCACTTCCCTGACCCAAAAAAGCACACCGTACTATATGCCCCTACCCTCCTCTTTGAAGAGGTTGAGCGGTGTCATATTTCTACTGGGGCTGCTTATTATGAGGGGTTCCCACCATCCCTGTGCTGTGCTGACTTCCTCCTGGGTGTTCTTATTATGAGGGGCTCCCACCATCCCTGTGCTGTGCTGACTTCCTCCTGGGGGTTCTTATTATGAGGGGATCACACCATCCCTGTGCTGTGCTGACTTCCTCCTGGGGCTGCTTACGGTGCTGCTGTCAGCGCTGTATGTCACGGAGCTGCTGTCAGCGCTGTATGTCACGGAGCTGCTGTCAGCGCTGTATGTCACGGAGCTGCTGTCAGCGCTGTATGTCACGGAGCTGCTGTCAGCGCTGTATGTCACGGAGCTGCTGTCAGCGCTGTATGTCACGGAGCTGCTGTCAGCGCTGTATGTCACGGAGCTGCTGTCAGCGCTGTATGTCACGGAGCTGCTGTCAGCGCTGTATGTCACGGAGCTGCTGTCAGCGCTGTATGTCACGGAGCTGCTGTCAGCGCTGTATGTCACGGTGCTGCTGTCAGCGCTGTATGTCACGGAGCTGCTGTCAGCGCTGTATGTCACGGAGCTGCTGTCAGTGCTGTATGTCACGGAGCTGCTGTCAGCGCTGTATGTCACGGAGCTGCTGTCAGCGCTGTATGTCACGGAGCTGCTGTCAGCGCTGTATGTCACGGTGCTGCTGTCAGCGCTGTATGTCACGGAGCTGCTGTCAGCGCTGTATGTCACGGAGCTGCTGTCAGCGCTGTATGTCACGGAGCTGCTGTCAGCGCTGTATGTCACGGAGCTGCTGTCAGCGCTGTATGTCACGGAGCTGCTGTCAGCGCTGTATGTCACGGTGCTGATGTCAGTGCTCTGTATTACGGTGCTGCTGTCAGTGCTCTGTATCTCCTGCACCCTCTTGTTTGCCTACCCTGGTCCCTGACCTTCCCTCTCCTCCATTGCCTTCATTAGCTCCATAGTCCTGAATTGTCAGAACAATTTCCCAAATAAAAAAAAAATGCTTGTAGTTATCGATCCCAAATTCACCTCATACATGTATTATGCTATTGTCCAGGTGGTGGGACTACGTGCTACCCCCTAATAATTACCCCGTGGCCGCAAATTCGACCTAAAGGTTTGCGAAATTCGCCTCCCATTGAAGTCAATGGAGCCCGCGGCGAACGGTCGTTTTCGCGAACGTTTGTGTCCGTTCGCGTTTCGCGTTCGCGAAACGTCCCGTCGGAAGTTCGTCCATCACTAATCACCAGCACCGCGATATAGAGCACTGATACCTGCACTGTGATAGAGTGAACTGACACCAGCACCGTGACATAACACATGTATGAGGTGTATCTGGGATCGACAACTACAAGCATTCTTTTTTTATATGTGAAATTCTGAAAATTCTGGAATCTTGAGACAATGGAGGTGAGGGAAGGTGAGGGTAGGCAAAGAAGAGGGTGCAGGAGATGATCACCAGCACCAGCACCGCGATATAGAGCACTGACACCTGCACCGTGATAGAGTGATCTGACACTAGCACCGTGACATAACACATGTATAAGGTGAATCTGGGATCGACAACTACAAGCATTCTTTTTTTATATGTGAAATTCTGAAAATTCAGGAATCTTGAGACAATGGAGGCGAGGGAAGGTGAGGGTAGGCAAAGAAGAGGTTGTAGGAGATGATTACCAGCACTGCGATATAGAGCACTGAAACCTGCACCGTGATAGAGTGATCTGACACCAGCACGGTGACATAACACATGTATGAGGTGAATCTGGGATCGACAACTACAAGAATTCTTTTTTATATGTGAAATTCTGAAAAATCAGGAATCTTGAGACAATGGAGGTGAGGGAAGGTGAGGGTAGGCAAAGAAGAGGGTGCAGGAGATGATCACCAGCACCAGCACCGCGATATAGAGCACTGACACCTGCACCGTGATAGAGTGATCTGACACTAGCACCGTGACATAACACATGTATAAGGTGAATCTGGGATCGACAACTACAAGCATTCTTTTTTTATATGTGAAATTCTGAAAATTCAGGAATCTTGAGACAATGGAGGTGAGGGAAGGTGAGGGTAGGCAAAGAAGAGGGTGCAGGAGATGATCACCAGCACAATGATATAGAGCACTGACACCTGCACCGTGATAGAGTGATCTGAGACCAGCACCGTGACATAACACATGTATGAGGTGAATCTGGGATCGACAACTAAAAGCATTCTTTTTATATGTGAAATTCTGAAAATTCAGGAATCTTGAGACAATGGAGGCGAGGGAAGGTGAGGGTAGGCAAAGAAGAGGGTGCAGGAGATGATCACCAGCACCAGCACCGTGATATAGAGCACTGACACCTGCACCGTGATAGAGTGAGCTGACACTAGCACCGTGACATAACACATGTATGAGGTGAATCTGGGATCGACAACTACAAGCATTCTTTTTTTATATGTGAAATTCTGAAAATTCAGGAATCTTGAGACAATGGAGGCGAGGGAAGGTGAGGGTAGGCAAAGAAGAGGGTGCAGGAGATGATCACCAGCACCATGATATAGAGCACTGACACCTGCACCGTGATAGAGTGAGCTGACACTAGCACCGTGACATAACACATGTATGAGGTGAATCTGGGATCGACAACTACAAGCATTCTTTTTTTATATGTGAAATTCTGAAAATTCAGGAATCTTGAGACAATGGGGGCGAGGGAAGGTGAGGGTAGGCAAAGAAGATGGTGAAGGAGATGATCACCAGCACCGTGATATAGAGCACTGACACCTGCACTGTGATAGAGTGATCTGACACCAGCACTGTCACATAACACATGTATGAGGTGAATCTGGGATCGACAACTACAAGCATTCTTTTTTATATGTGAAATTCTGAAAATTCAGGAATCTTGAGACAATGGAGGCGAGGGAAGGTGAGGGTAGGCAAAGAAGAGGGTGCAGGAGATGATCAACAGCACCAGCACCGCGATATAGAGCACTGACACCTGCACAGTGATAGAGTGATCTGACACTAGCACCGTGACATAACACATGTATGAGGTGAATCTGGGATCGACAACTACAAGCATTCTTTTTTTATATGTGAATTTCTGAAAATTCAGGAATCTTGTGACAATGGAGGCGAGAGAAGGTGAGGGTAGGCAAAGAAGAGGGTGCAGGAGATGATCACCAGCACCAGCACCGTGATATAGAGCACTGACACCTGCACCGTGATAGAGTGATCTGACACCAGCACGGTGACATAACACATGTATGAGGTGAATCTGGGATCGACAGCTACAAGAATTCTTTTTTATATGTAAAATTCTGAAAATCAGGAATCTTGAGACAATGGAGGCGTGGAAAGGTGAGGGTAGGCAAAGAAGAGGGTGCAGGAGATGATCACCAGCACCAGCACCGTGATATAGAGCACTGACACCTGCACCGTGATAGAGTGATCTGACACCAGCACCGTGACATAACACATGTATGAGGTGAATCTGGGATCGACAACTACAAGCATTCTTTTTTTATATGTGAAATTCTGAAAATTCAGGAATCTTGAGACAATGGAGGCGAGGGAAGGTGAGGGTAGGCAAAGAAGAGGGTGCAGGAGATGATCACCAGCACAATGATATAGAGCACTGACACCTGTACCGTGATAGAGTGAACTGACACCAGCACCGTGACATAACACATGTATGAGGTGTCTCTGGGATCGACAACTACAAGCATTCTTTCTATATGTGAAATTCTGAAAATTCAGGAATCTTGAGACAATGGAGGCGAGGGAAGGTGAGGGTAGGCAAAGAAGAGGGTGCAGGAGATGATCACCAGCACCAGCACCGTGATATAGAGCACTGACACCTGCACCGTGGTAGAGTGATCTGACACTAGCACCGTGACATAACACATGTATGAGGTGTATCTGGGATCGACAACTACAAGCACTCTCTTTTTTATATGTGAAATTCTGATAATTCAGGAATCTTGAGACAATGGAGGCGAGGGAAGGTGAGGGTAGGCAAAGAAGAGGGTGCAGGAGATGATCAACAGCACCAGCACCGCGATATAGAGCACTGACACCTGCACCGTGATAGAGGGATCTGACACTAGCACCGTGACATAACACATGTATGAGGTGAATCTGGGATCGACAACTACAAGCATTCTTTTTTTATATGTGAAATTCTGAAAATTCAGGAATCTTGTGACAATGGAGGCGAGGGAAGGTGAGGGTAGGCAAAGAAGAGGGTGCAGGAGATGATCACCAGCACCGCGATATAGAGCACTGATACCTGCACCGTGATAGAGTGATCTGACACCAGCACCGTGACATAACACATGTATGAGGTGTATCTGGGATCGACAACTACAAGCATTCTTTTTTTATATGTGAAATTCTGAAAATTCAGGAATCTTGAGACAATGGAGGCGAGGGAAGGTGAGGGTAGGCAAAGAAGAGGTTGTAGGAGATGATCACCAGCACTGCGATATAGAGCACTGAAACCTGCACCGTGATAGAGTGATCTGACACCAGCACCGTGACATAACACATGTATGAGGTGAATCTGGGATCGACAACTACAAGAATTCTTTTTTATATGTGAAATTCTGAAAATTCAGGAATCTTGAGACAATGGAGGCGAGGGAAGGTGAGGGTAGGCAAAGAAGAGGGTGCAGGAGATGATCACCAGCACAATGATATAGAGCACTGACACCTGCACCGTGATAGAGTGATCTGACACCAGCACCGTGACATAACACGTGTATGAGGTGAATCTGGGATCGACAACTAAAAGCATTCTTTTTATATGTGAAATTCTGAAAATTCAGGAATCTTGAGACAATGGAGGCGAGGGAAGGTGAGGGTAGGCAAAGAAGAGGGTGCCGGAGATGATCACCAGCACCAGCACCGCGATATAGAGCACTGACACCTGCACCGTGGTAGAGTGATCTGACACTAGCACCGTGACATAACACATGTATGAGGTGAATCTGGGATCGACAACTACAAGCATTCTTTTTTTATATGTGACTTTCTGAAAATTCAGGAATCTTGTGACAATGGAGGCGAGGGAAGGTGAGGGTAGGCAAAGAAGAGGGTGCAGGAGATGATCACCAGCACCGCGATATAGAGCACTGATACCTGCACCGTGATAGAGTGAACTGACACCAGCACCGTGACATAACACATGTATGAGGTGTATCTGGGATCGACAACTACAAGCACTCTCTTTTTTATATGTGAAATTCTGATAATTCAGGAATCTTGAGACAATGGAGGCGAGGGAAGGTGAGGGTAGGCAAAGAGGAGGGTGCAGGAGATGATCACCAGCACCAGCACCGCGATATAGAGCACTGATACCTGCACCGTGATAGAGTGATCTGACACCAGCACCGTGACATAACACATGTATGAGGTGTATCTGGGATCGACAACTACAAGAATTCTTTTTTATATGTGAAATTCTGAAAATTCAGGAATCTTGAGACAATGGAGGCGAGGGAAGGTGAGGGTAGGCAAAGAAGAGTTGTAGGAGATGATCACCAGCACTGCGATATAAAGCACTGAAACCTGCACCGTGATAGAGTGATCTGACATCAGCACCGTGACATAACACATGTATGAGGTGAATCTGGGATCGACAACTACAAGCATTCTTTTTTTATATGTGAATTTCTGAAAATTCAGGAATCTTGTGACAATGGAGGCGAGGGAAGGTGAGGGTAGGCAAAGAAGAGGGTGCAGGAGATGATCACCAGCACCAGCACCGTGATATAGAGCACTGACACCTGCACCGTGATAGAGTGATCTGACACCAGCACCGTGACATAACACATGTATGAGGTGAATCTGGGATCGACAACTAAAAGCATTCTTTTTATATGTGAAATTCTGAAAATTCAGGAATCTTGAGACAATGGAGGCGAGGGAAGGTGAGGGTAGGCAAAGAAGAGGGTGCAGGAGATGATCACCAGCACCAGCACCGTGATATAGAGCACTGACACCTGCACCGTGGTAGAGTGATCTGACACTAGCACCGTGACATAACACATGTATGAGGTGTAACTGGGATCGACAACTACAAGCACTCTCTTTTTTATATGTGAAATTCTGATAATTCAGGAATCTTGAGACAATGGAGGCGAGGGAAGGTGAGGGTAGGCAAAGAAGAGGGTGCAGGAGATGATCAACAGCACCAGCACCGCGAAATAGAGCACTGACTCCTGCACCGTGATAGAGTGATCTGACACTAGCACCGTGACATAACACATGTATGAGGTGAATCTGGGATCGACAACTACAAGCATTCTTTTTTATATGTGAAATTCTGAAAATTCAGGAATCTTGTGACAATGGAGGCGAGGGAAGGTGAGGGTAGGCAAAGAAGAGGGTGCAGGAGATGATCACCAGCACCGCGATATAGAGCACTGATACCTGCACCGTGATAGAGTGATCTGACACCAGCACCGTGACATAACACATGTATGAGGTGTATCTGGGATCGACAACTACAAGCATTCTTTTTTATATGTGAAATTCTGAAAATTCAGGAATCTTGAGACAATGGAGGCGAGGGAAGGTGAGGGTAGGCAAAGAAGAGGTTGTAGGAGATGATCACCAGCACTGCGATATAAAGCACTGAAACCTGCGCCGTGATAGAGTGATCTGACATCAGCACCGTGACATAACACATGTATGAGGTGAATCTGGGATCGACAACTACAAGAATTCTTTTTTATATGTGAAATTCTGAAAATTCAGGAATCTTGAGACAATGGAGGCGAGGGAAGGTGAGGGTAGGCAAAGAAGAGGGTGCAGGAGATGATCACCAGCACAATGATATAGAGCACTGACACCTGCACCGTGATAGAGTGATCTGACACCAGCACCGTGACATAACACATGTATGAGGTGTATCTGGGATCGACAACTACAAGAATTCTTTTTTATATGTGAAATTCTGAAAATTCAGGAATCTTGAGACAATGGAGGCGTGGAAAGGTGAGGGTAGGCAAAGAAGATGGTGAAGGAGATGATCACCAGCACCGTGATATAGAGCACTGACACCTGCACTGTGATAGAGTGATCTGACACCAGCACTGTCACATAACACATGTATGAGGTGAATCTGGGATCGACAACTACAAGCATTCTTTTTTTATATGTGAAATTAAGAAAATTCAGGAATCTTGAGACAATGGAGGCGAGGGAAGGTGAGGGTAGGCAAAGAAGAGGGTGCAGGAGATGATCAACAGCACCAGCACCGCGATATAGAGCACTGACACCTGCACAGTGATAGAGTGATCTGACACTAGCACCGTGACATAACACATGTATGAGGTGAATCTGGGATCGACAACTACAAGCATTCTTTTTTTATATGTGAATTTCTGAAAATTCAGGAATCTTGTGACAATGGAGGCGAGGGAAGGTGAGGGTAGGCAAAGAAGAGGGTGCAGGAGATGATCACCAGCACCAGCACCGTGATATAGAGCACTGACACCTGCACCGTGATAGAGTGATCTGACACCAGCACGGTGACATAACACATGTATGAGGTGAATCTGGGATCGACAGCTACAAGAATTCTTTTTTATATGTAAAATTCAGAAAATTCAGGAATCTTGAGACAATGGAGGCGTGGAAAGGTGAGGGTAGGCAAAGAAGAGGGTGCAGGAGATGATCACCAGCACCAGCACCGTGATATAGAGCACTGACACCAGCACCGTGATAGAGTGATCTGACACCAGCACCGTGACATAACACATGTATGAGGTGAATCTGGGATCGACAACTAAAAGCATTCTTTTTATATGTGAAATTCTGAAAATTCAGGAATCTTGAGACAATGGAGGCGAGGGAAGGTGAGGGTAGGCAAAGAAGAGGGTGCAGGAGATGATCACCAGCACCAGCACCGTGATATAGAGAACTGACACCTGCACCGTGATAGAGTGATCTGACACTAGCACCGTGACATAACACATGTATGAGGTGAATCTGGGATCGACAACTACAAGCATTCTTTTTTTATATGTGAAATTCTGAAAATTCAGGAATCTTGAGACAATGGAGGCGATGGAAGGTGAGGGTAGGCAAAGAAGAGGGTGCAGGAGATGATCACCAGCACCAGCACCGTGATATAGAGCACTGACACCTGCACCGTGATAGAGTGAGCTGACACTAGCACCGTGACATAACACATGTATGAGGTGAATCTGGGATCGACAACTACAAGCATTCTGTTTTTTATATGTGAAATTCTGAAAATTCAGGAATCTTGAGACAATGGAGGCGAGGGAAGGTGAGGGTAGGCAAAGAAGAGGTTGTAGGAGATGATCACCAGCACTGCGATATAGAGCACTGAAACCTGCACCGTGATAGAGTGATCTGACACCAGCACGGTGACATAACACATGTATGAGGTGAATCTGGGATCGACAAATACAAGAATTCTTTTTTATATGTGAAATTCTGAAAATTCAGGAATCTTGAGACAATGGAGCCGAGGGAAGGTGAGGGTAGGCAAAGAAGAGGGTGCAGGAGATGATCACCAGCACAATGATATAGAGCACTGACACCTGCACCGTGAAAGAGTGATCTGACACCAGCACCGTGACATAACACATGTATGAGGTGAATCTGGGATCGACAACTAAAAGCATTCTTTTTATATGTGAAATTCTGAAAATTCAGGAATCTTGAGACAATGGAGGCGAGGGAAGGTGAGGGTAGGCAAAGAAGAGGTTGTAGGAGATGATCACCAGCACTGCGATATAGAGCACTGAAACCTGCACCGTGATAGAGTGATCTGACACCAGCACAGTGACATAACACATGTATGAGGTGAATCTGGGATCGACAAATACAAGAATTCTTTTTTATATGTGAAATTCTGAAAATTCAGGAATCTTGAGACAATGGAGGCGAGGGAAGGTGAGGGTAGGCAAAGAAGAGGGTGCAGGAGATGATCACCAGCACAATGATATAGAGCACTGACACCTGCACCGTGAAAGAGTGATCTGACACCAGCACCGTGACATAACAGATGTATGAGGTGAATCTGGGATCGACAACTAAAAGCATTCTTTTTATATGTGAAATTCTGAAAATTCAGGAATCTTGAGACAATGGAGGCGAGGGAAGGTGAGGGTAGGCAAAGAAGAGGGTGCAGGAGATGATCACCAGCACCGCGATATAGAGCACTGACACCTGCACCGTGATAGAGTGATCTGACACTAGCACCGTGACATAACACATGTATGAGGTGAATCTGGGATCGACAACTACAAGCATTCTTTTTTTATATGTGAAATTGTGAAAATTCAGGAATCTTGTGACAATGGAGGCGAGGGAAGGTGAGGGTAGGCAAAGAAGAGGGTGCAGGAGATGATCACCAGCACCGCGATATAGAGCACTGATACCTGCACTGTGATAGAGTGAACTGACACCAGCACCGTGACATAACACATGTATGAGGTGTATCTGGGATCGACAACTACAAGCATTCTTTTTTTATATGTGAAATTCTGAAAATTCTGGAATCTTGAGACAATGGAGGTGAGGGAAGGTGAGGGTAGGCAAAGAAGAGGGTGCAGGAGATGATCACCAGCACCAGCACCGTGATATAGAGCACTGACACCTGCACCGTGATAGAGTGAGCTGACACTAGCACCGTGACATAACATGTATGAGGTGAATCTGGGATCGACAACTACAAGCATTCTTTTTTTATATGTGAAATTCTGAAAATTCAGGAATCTTGAGACAATTGAGGCGAGGGAAGGTGAGGGTAGGCAAAGAAGAGGGTGCAGGAGATGATCACCAGCACCAGCACCGTGATATAGAGCACTGACACCTGCACCGTGGTAGAGTGATCTGACACTAGCACCGTGACATAACACATGTATGAGGTGTATCTGGGATCGACAACTACAAGCACTCTCTTTTTTATATGTGAAATTCTGATAATTCAGGAATCTTGAGACAATGGAGGCGAGGGAAGGTGAGGGTAGGCAAAGAAGAGGGTGCAGGAGATGATCAACAGCACCAGCACCGCGATATAGAGCACTGACACCTGCACCGTGATAGAGGGATCTGACACTAGCACCGTGACATAACACATGTATGAGGTGAATCTGGGATCGACAACTACAAGCATTCTTTTTTTATATGTGAAATTCTGAAAATTCAGGAATCTTGTGACAATGGAGGCGAGGGAAGGTGAGGGTAGGCAAAGAAGAGGGTGCAGGAGATGATCACCAGCACCGCGATATAGAGCACTGATACCTGCACCGTGATAGAGTGATCTGACACCAGCACCGTGACATAACACATGTATGAGGTGTATCTGGGATCGACAACTACAAGCATTCTTTTTTTATATGTGAAATTCTGAAAATTCAGGAATCTTGAGACAATGGAGGCGAGGGAAGGTGAGGGTAGGCAAAGAAGAGGTTGTAGGAGATGATCACCAGCACTGCGATATAGAGCACTGAAACCTGCACCGTGATAGAGTGATCTGACACCAGCACCGTGACATAACACATGTATGAGGTGAATCTGGGATCGACAACTACAAGAATTCTTTTTTATATGTGAAATTCTGAAAATTCAGGAATCTTGAGACAATGGAGGCGAGGGAAGGTGAGGGTAGGCAAAGAAGAGGGTGCAGGAGATGATCACCAGCACAATGATATAGAGCACTGACACCTGCACCGTGATAGAGTGATCTGACACCAGCACCGTGACATAACACGTGTATGAGGTGAATCTGGGATCGACAACTAAAAGCATTCTTTTTATATGTGAAATTCTGAAAATTCAGGAATCTTGAGACAATGGAGGCGAGGGAAGGTGAGGGTAGGCAAAGAAGAGGGTGCCGGAGATGATCACCAGCACCAGCACCGCGATATAGAGCACTGACACCTGCACCGTGGTAGAGTGATCTGACACTAGCACCGTGACATAACACATGTATGAGGTGAATCTGGGATCGACAACTACAAGCATTCTTTTTTTATATGTGACTTTCTGAAAATTCAGGAATCTTGTGACAATGGAGGCGAGGGAAGGTGAGGGTAGGCAAAGAAGAGGGTGCAGGAGATGATCACCAGCACCGCGATATAGAGCACTGATACCTGCACCGTGATAGAGTGAACTGACACCAGCACCGTGACATAACACATGTATGAGGTGTATCTGGGATCGACAACTACAAGCACTCTCTTTTTTATATGTGAAATTCTGATAATTCAGGAATCTTGAGACAATGGAGGCGAGGGAAGGTGAGGGTAGGCAAAGAGGAGGGTGCAGGAGATGATCACCAGCACCAGCACCGCGATATAGAGCACTGATACCTGCACCGTGATAGAGTGATCTGACACCAGCACCGTGACATAACACATGTATGAGGTGTATCTGGGATCGACAACTACAAGAATTCTTTTTTATATGTGAAATTCTGAAAATTCAGGAATCTTGAGACAATGGAGGCGAGGGAAGGTGAGGGTAGGCAAAGAAGAGTTGTAGGAGATGATCACCAGCACTGCGATATAAAGCACTGAAACCTGCACCGTGATAGAGTGATCTGACATCAGCACCGTGACATAACACATGTATGAGGTGAATCTGGGATCGACAACTACAAGCATTCTTTTTTTATATGTGAATTTCTGAAAATTCAGGAATCTTGTGACAATGGAGGCGAGGGAAGGTGAGGGTAGGCAAAGAAGAGGGTGCAGGAGATGATCACCAGCACCAGCACCGTGATATAGAGCACTGACACCTGCACCGTGATAGAGTGATCTGACACCAGCACCGTGACATAACACATGTATGAGGTGAATCTGGGATCGACAACTAAAAGCATTCTTTTTATATGTGAAATTCTGAAAATTCAGGAATCTTGAGACAATGGAGGCGAGGGAAGGTGAGGGTAGGCAAAGAAGAGGGTGCAGGAGATGATCACCAGCACCAGCACCGTGATATAGAGCACTGACACCTGCACCGTGGTAGAGTGATCTGACACTAGCACCGTGACATAACACATGTATGAGGTGTAACTGGGATCGACAACTACAAGCACTCTCTTTTTTATATGTGAAATTCTGATAATTCAGGAATCTTGAGACAATGGAGGCGAGGGAAGGTGAGGGTAGGCAAAGAAGAGGGTGCAGGAGATGATCAACAGCACCAGCACCGCGAAATAGAGCACTGACTCCTGCACCGTGATAGAGTGATCTGACACTAGCACCGTGACATAACACATGTATGAGGTGAATCTGGGATCGACAACTACAAGCATTCTTTTTTATATGTGAAATTCTGAAAATTCAGGAATCTTGTGACAATGGAGGCGAGGGAAGGTGAGGGTAGGCAAAGAAGAGGGTGCAGGAGATGATCACCAGCACCGCGATATAGAGCACTGATACCTGCACCGTGATAGAGTGATCTGACACCAGCACCGTGACATAACACATGTATGAGGTGTATCTGGGATCGACAACTACAAGCATTCTTTTTTATATGTGAAATTCTGAAAATTCAGGAATCTTGAGACAATGGAGGCGAGGGAAGGTGAGGGTAGGCAAAGAAGAGGTTGTAGGAGATGATCACCAGCACTGCGATATAAAGCACTGAAACCTGCGCCGTGATAGAGTGATCTGACATCAGCACCGTGACATAACACATGTATGAGGTGAATCTGGGATCGACAACTACAAGAATTCTTTTTTATATGTGAAATTCTGAAAATTCAGGAATCTTGAGACAATGGAGGCGAGGGAAGGTGAGGGTAGGCAAAGAAGAGGGTGCAGGAGATGATCACCAGCACAATGATATAGAGCACTGACACCTGCACCGTGATAGAGTGATCTGACACCAGCACCGTGACATAACACATGTATGAGGTGTATCTGGGATCGACAACTACAAGAATTCTTTTTTATATGTGAAATTCTGAAAATTCAGGAATCTTGAGACAATGGAGGCGTGGAAAGGTGAGGGTAGGCAAAGAAGATGGTGAAGGAGATGATCACCAGCACCGTGATATAGAGCACTGACACCTGCACTGTGATAGAGTGATCTGACACCAGCACTGTCACATAACACATGTATGAGGTGAATCTGGGATCGACAACTACAAGCATTCTTTTTTTATATGTGAAATTAAGAAAATTCAGGAATCTTGAGACAATGGAGGCGAGGGAAGGTGAGGGTAGGCAAAGAAGAGGGTGCAGGAGATGATCAACAGCACCAGCACCGCGATATAGAGCACTGACACCTGCACAGTGATAGAGTGATCTGACACTAGCACCGTGACATAACACATGTATGAGGTGAATCTGGGATCGACAACTACAAGCATTCTTTTTTTATATGTGAATTTCTGAAAATTCAGGAATCTTGTGACAATGGAGGCGAGGGAAGGTGAGGGTAGGCAAAGAAGAGGGTGCAGGAGATGATCACCAGCACCAGCACCGTGATATAGAGCACTGACACCTGCACCGTGATAGAGTGATCTGACACCAGCACGGTGACATAACACATGTATGAGGTGAATCTGGGATCGACAGCTACAAGAATTCTTTTTTATATGTAAAATTCAGAAAATTCAGGAATCTTGAGACAATGGAGGCGTGGAAAGGTGAGGGTAGGCAAAGAAGAGGGTGCAGGAGATGATCACCAGCACCAGCACCGTGATATAGAGCACTGACACCAGCACCGTGATAGAGTGATCTGACACCAGCACCGTGACATAACACATGTATGAGGTGAATCTGGGATCGACAACTAAAAGCATTCTTTTTATATGTGAAATTCTGAAAATTCAGGAATCTTGAGACAATGGAGGCGAGGGAAGGTGAGGGTAGGCAAAGAAGAGGGTGCAGGAGATGATCACCAGCACCAGCACCGTGATATAGAGAACTGACACCTGCACCGTGATAGAGTGATCTGACACTAGCACCGTGACATAACACATGTATGAGGTGAATCTGGGATCGACAACTACAAGCATTCTTTTTTTATATGTGAAATTCTGAAAATTCAGGAATCTTGAGACAATGGAGGCGATGGAAGGTGAGGGTAGGCAAAGAAGAGGTTGTAGGAGATGATTACCAGCACTGCGATATAGAGCACTGAAACCTGCACCGTGATAGAGTGATCTGACACCAGCACGGTGACATAACACATGTATGAGGTGAATCTGGGATCGACAACTACAAGAATTCTTTTTTATATGTGAAATTCTGAAAATTCAGGAATCTTGAGACAATGGAGGCGAGGGAAGGTGAGGGTAGGCAAAGAAGAGGGTGCAGGAGATGATCACCAGCACCAGCACCGCGATATAGAGCACTGACACCTGCACCGTGATAGAGTGATCTGACACCAGCACCGTGACATAACACATGTATGAGGTGAATCTGGGATCGACAACTAAAAGCATTCTTTTTATATGTGAAATTCTGAAAATTCAGGAATCTTGAGACAATGGAGGCGAGGGAAGGTGAGGGTAGGCAAAGAAGAGGGTGCAGGAGATGATCACCAGCACCAGTACCGTGATATAGAGCACTGACACCTGCACCGTGATAGAGTGAGCTGACACTAGCACCGTGACATAACACATGTATGAGGTGAATCTGGGATCGACAACTACAAGCATTCTTTTTTTATATGTGAAATTCTGAAAATTCAGGAATCTTGAGACAATGGAGGCGAGGGAAGGTGAGGGTAGGCAAAGAAGAGGGTGCAGGAGATGATCACCAGCACCAGCACCGTGATATAGAGCACTGACACCTGCACCGTGATAGAGTGAGCTGACACTAGCACCGTGACATAACACATGTATGAGGTGAATCTGGGATCGACAACTACAAGCATTCTTTTTTTATATGTGAAATTCTGAAAATTCAGGAATCTTGAGACAATGGGGGCGAGGGAAGGTGAGGGTAGGCAAAGAAGAGGTTGTAGGAGATGATCACCAGCACTGCGATATATAGCACTGAAACCTGCACCGTGATAGAGTGATCTGACACCAGCACGGTGACATAACACATGTATGAGGTGAATCTGGGATCGACAACTACAAGAATTCTTTTTTATATGTGAAATTCTGAAAATTCAGGAATCTTGAGACAATGGAGGCGTGGAAAGGTGAGGGTAGGCAAAGAAGATGGTGAAGGAGATGATCACCAGCACCGTGATATAGAGCACTGACACCTGCACTGTGATAGAGTGATCTGACACCAGCACTGTCACATAACACATGTATGAGGTGAGTCTGGGATCGACAACTACAAGCATTCTTTTTTTATATGTGAAATTCTGAAAATTCAGGAATCTTGAGACAATGGAGGCGAGGGAAGGTGAGGGTAGGCAAAGAAGAGGGTGCAGGAGATGATCAACAGCACCAGCACCGCGATATAGAGCACTGACACCTGCACAGTGATAGAGTGATCTGACACTAGCACCGTGACATAACACATGTATGAGGTGAATCTGGGATCGACAACTACAAGCATTCTTTTTTTATATGTGAATTTCTGAAAATTCAGGAATCTTGTGACAATGGAGGCGAGGGAAGGTGAGGGTAGGCAAAGAAGAGGGTGCAGGAGATGATCACCAGCACCAGCACCGTGATATAGAGCACTGACACCTGCACCGTGATAGAGTGAGCTGACACTAGCACCGTGACATAACATGTATGAGGTGAATCTGGGATCGACAACTACAAGCATTCTTTTTTTATATGTGAAATTCTGAAAATTCAGGAATCTTGAGACAATGGAGGCGAGGGAAGGTGAGGGTAGGCAAAGAAGAGGTTGTAGGAGATGATCACCAGCACTGCGATATAGAGCACTGAAACCTGCACCGTGATAGAGTGATCTGACACCAGCACCGTGACATAACACATGTATGAGGTGAATCTGGGATCGACAACTAAAAGCATTCTTTTTATATGTGAAATTCTGAAAATTCAGGAATCTTGAGACAATGGAGGCAAGGGAAGGTGAGGGTAGGCAAAGAAGAGGGTGCAGGAGATGATCACCAGCACCAGCACCGTGATATAGAGCACTGACACCTGCACCGTGGTAGAGTGATCTGACACTTGCACCGTGACATAACACATGTATGAGGTGTATCTGGGATCGACAACTACAAGCACTCTCTTTTTTATATGTGAAATTCTGAAAATTTAGGAATCTTGAGACAATGGAGGCGAGGGAAGGTGAGGGTAGGCAAAGAAGAGGTTGTAGGAGATGATCACCAGCACTGCGATATAGAGCACTGAAACCTGCACCGTGATAGAGTGATCTGACACCAGCACCGTGACATAACACATGTATGAGATGAATCTGGGATCGACAACTACAAGAATTCTTTTTTATATGTAAAATTCAGAAAATTCAGGAATCTTGAGACAATGGAGGCGTGGAAAGGTGAGGGTAGGCAAAGAAGAGGGTGCAGGAGATGATCACCAGCACCAGCACCGTGATATAGAGCACTGACACCTGCACCGTGATAGAGTGATCTGACACCAGCACCGTGACATAACACATGTATGAGGTGAATCTGGGATCGACAACTAAAAGCATTCTTTTTATATGTGAAATTCTGAAAATTCAGGAATCTTGAGACAATGGAGGCGAGGGAAGGTGAGGGTAGGCAAAGAAGAGGGTGCAGGAGATGATCACCAGCACAATGATATAGAGCACTGACACCTGCACCGTGATAGAGTGATCTGACACCAGCACCGTGACATAACACATGTATGAGGTGAATCTGGGATCGACAACTAAAAGCATTTTTTTTATATGTGAAATTCTGAAAATTCAGGAATCTTGAGACAATGGAGGCAAGGGAAGGTGAGGGTAGGCAAAGAAGAGGGTGCAGGAGATGATCACCAGCACCGCGATATAGAGCACTGACACCTGCACCGTGATAGAGTGATCTGACACTAGCACCATGACATAACACATGTATGAGGTGTATCTGGGATCGACAACTACAAGCACTCTCTTTTTTATATGTGAAATTCTGATAATTCAGGAATCTTGAGACAATGGAGGCAAGGGAAGGTGAGGGTAGGCAAAGAAGAGGGTGCAGGAGATGATCACCAGCACCAGCACCGCGATATAGAGCACTGACACCTGCACGGTGATAGAGTGATCTGACACCAGCACCGTCACATAACACATGTATGAGGTGAATCTGGGATCGACAACTACAAGCATTCTTTTTTTATATGTGAAATTCTGAAAATTCAGGAATCTTGAGACAATGGAGGCGAGGGAAGGTGAGGGTAGGCAAAGAAGATGGTGCAGGAGATGATCAACAGCACCAGCACCACGATATAGAGCACTGACACCTGCACAGTGATAGAGTGATCTGACACTAGCACCGTGACATAACACATGTATGAGGTGAATCTGGGATCGACAACTACAAGCATTCTTTTTTTATATGTGAATTTCTGAAAATTCAGGAATCTTGAGACAATGGAGGCGAGGGAAGGTGAGGGTAGGCAAAGAAGAGGGTGCAGGAGATGATCACCAGCACCAGCACCGTGATATAGAGCACTGACACCTGCACCGTGGTAGAGTGATCTGACACTAGCACCGTGACATAACACATGTATGAGGTGAATCTGGGATCGACAACTACAAGCACTCTCTTTTTTATATGTGAAATTCTGATAATTCAGGAATCTTGAGACAATGGAGGCGAGGGAAGGTGAGGGTAGGCAAAGAAGAGGGTGCCGGAGATGATCACCAGCACCAGCACCGTGATATAGAGCACTGACACCTGCACCATGGTAGAGTGATCTGACACTAGCACCGTGACATAACACATGTATGAGGTGTATCTGGGATCGACAACTACAAGCACTCTCTTTTTTATATGTGAAATTCTGAAAATTCAGGAATCTTGAGACAATGGAGGCGAGGGAAGGTGAGGGTAGGCAAAGAAGATGGTGAAGGAGATGATCACCAGCACCGTGATATAGAGCACTGACACCTGCACTGTGATAGAGTGATCTGACACCAGCACCGTGACATAACACATGTATGAGGTGAATCTGGGATCGACAACTACAAGCATTCTTTTTTTATATGTGAAATTCTGAAAATTCAGGAATCTTGAGACAATGGAGGCGAGGGAAGGTGAGGGTAGGCAAAGAAGATGGTGCAGGAGATGATCAACAGCACCAGCACCGCGATATAGAGCACTGACACCTGCACAGTGATAGAGTGATCTGACACTAGCCCGTGACATAACACATGTATGAGGTGAATCTGGGATCGACAACTACAAGCATTCTTTTTTTATATGTGAATTTCTGAAAATTCAGGAATCTTGTGACAATGGAGGTGAGGGAAGGTGAGGGTAGGCAAAGAAGAGGGTGCAGGAGATGATCACCAGCACCGCGATATAGAGCACTGATACCTGCACCGTGATAGAGTGATCTGACACCAGCACCATGACATAACACATGTATGAGGTGTATCCGGGATCGACAACTACAAGCATTCTTTTTTTATATGTGAAATTCTGAAAATTCAGGAATCTTGAGACAATGGAGGCGAGGGAAGGTGAGGGTAGGCAAAGAAGAGGGTGCAGGAGATGATCACCAGCACCAGCACCGTGATATAGAGCACTGACACCTGCACCGTGATAGAGTGATCTGACACTAGCACCGTGACATAACACATGTATGAGGTGAATCTGGGATCGACACCTACAAGCATTCTTTTTTTTATATGAGAAATTCTGAAAATTCAGGAATCTTGTGGCAATGGAGGCGAGGGAAGGTGAGGGTAGGCAAAGAAGAGGGTGCAGGAGATGATCACCAGCACCGCGATATAGAGCACTGATACCTGCACTGTGATAGAGTGAACTGACACCAGCACCGTGACATAACACATGTATGAGGTGTATCTGGGATCGACAACTACAAGCATTCTTTTTTTATATGTGAAATTCTGAAAATTCTGGAATCTTGAGACAATGGAGGTGAGGGAAGGTGAGGGTAGGCAAAAAAGAGGGTGCAGGAGATGATCACCAGCACCAGCACCGTGATATAGAGCACTGACACCTGCACCGTGATAGAGTGAGCTGACACTAGCACCGTGACATAACACATGTATGAGGTGAATCTGGGATCGACAACTACAAGCATTCTTTTTTTATATGTGAAATTCTGAAAATTCAGGAATCTTGAGACAATGGAGGCGAGGGAAGGTGAGGGTAGGCAAAGAAGAGGTTGTAGGAGATGATCACCAGCACCAGCACCGTGATATAGAGCACTGACACCTGCACCGTGATAGAGTGAGCTGACACTAGCACCGTGACATAACACATGTATGAGGTGAATCTGGGATCGACAACTACAAGCATTCTTTTTTTATATGTGAAATTCTGAAAATTCAGGAATCTTGAGACAATGGAGGCGAGGGAAGGTGAGGGTAGGCAAAGAAGAGGTTGTAGGAGATGATTACCAGCACTGCGATATAGAGCACTGAAACCTGCACCGTGATAGAGTGATCTGACACCAGCACGGTGACATAACACATGTATGAGGTGAATCTGGGATCGACAACTACAAGAATTCTTTTTTATATGTGAAATTCTGAAAATTCAGGAATCTTGAGACAATGGAGGCGAGGGAAGGTGAGGGTAGGCAAAGAAGAGGGTGCAGGAGATGATCACCAGCACCAGCACCGTGATATAGAGCACTGACACCTGCACCGTGGTAGAGTGATCTGACACTAGCACCGTGACATAACACATGTATGAGGTGAATCTGGGATCGACAACTACAAGCATTCTTTTTTTATATGTGAAATTCTGAAAATTCAGGAATCTTGAGACAATGGAGGCGAGGGAAGGTGAGGGTAGGCAAAGAAGAGGTTGTAGGAGATGATCACCAGCACCAGCACCGTGATATAGAGCACTGACACCTGCACCGTGATAGAGTGAGCTGACACTAGCACCGTGACATAACACATGTATGAGGTGAATCTGGGATCGACAACTACAAGCATTCTTTTTTTATATGTGAAATTCTGAAAATTCAGGAATCTTGAGACAATGGAGGCGAGGGAAGGTGAGGGTAGGCAAAGAAGAGGTTGTAGGAGATGATTACCAGCACTGCGATATAGAGCACTGAAACCTGCACCGTGATAGAGTGATCTGACACCAGCACGGTGACATAACACATGTATGAGGTGAATCTGGGATCGACAACTACAAGAATTCTTTTTTATATGTGAAATTCTGAAAATTCAGGAATCTTGAGACAATGGAGGCGAGGGAAGGTGAGGGTAGGCAAAGAAGAGGGTGCAGGAGATGATCACCAGCACCAGCACCGTGATATAGAGCACTGACACCTGCACCGTGGTAGAGTGATCTGACACTAGCACCGTGACATAACACATGTATGAGGTGTATCTGGGATCGACAACTACAAGCACTCTCTTTTTTATATGTGAAATTCTGAAAATTCAGGAATCTTGAGACAATGGAGGCGAGGGAAGGTGAGATTAGGCAAAGAAGAGGGTGCAGGAGATGATCAACAGCACCAGCACCGCGATATAGAGCACTGACACCTGCACCGTGATAGAGGGATCTGACAATAGCACCGTGACATAACACATGTATGAGGTGAATCTGGGATCGACAACTACAAGCATTCTTTTTTTATATGTGAAATTCTGAAAATTCAGGAATCTTGTGACAATGGAGGCGAGGGAAGGTGAGGGTAGGCAAAGAAGAGGGTGCAGGAGATGATCACCAGCACCAGCACCGCGATATAGAGCACTGACACCTGCACCGTGATAGAGTGATCTGACACCAGCACCGTGACATAACACATGTATGAGGTGAATCTGAGATCGACAACTACAAGCATTCTTTTTTTATATGTGAAATTCTGAAAATTCAGGAATCTTGAGACAATGGAGGCGAGGGAAGGTGAGGGTAGGCAAAGAAGAGGGTGCAGGAGATGATCACCAGCACCAGCACCGTGATATAGAGCACTGACACCTGCACCGTGATAGAGTGAGCTGACACTAGCACCGTGACATAACACATGTATGAGGTGAATCTGGGATCGACAACTACAAGCATTCTTTTTTTATATGTGAAATTCTGAAAATTCAGGAATCTTGAGACAATGGGGGCGAGGGAAGGTGAGGGTAGGCAAAGAAGAGGTTGTAGGAGATGATCACCAGCACTGCGATATATAGCACTGAAACCTGCACCGTGATAGAGTGATCTGACACCAGCACGGTGACATAACACATGTATGAGGTGAATCTGGGATCGACAACTACAAGAATTCTTTTTTATATGTGAAATTCTGAAAATTCAGGAATCTTGAGACAATGGAGGCGTGGAAAGGTGAGGGTAGGCAAAGAAGATGGTGAAGGAGATGATCACCAGCACCGTGATATAGAGCACTGACACCTGCACTGTGATAGAGTGATCTGACACCAGCACTGTCACATAACACATGTATGAGGTGAGTCTGGGATCGACAACTACAAGCATTCTTTTTTTATATGTGAAATTCTGAAAATTCAGGAATCTTGAGACAATGGAGGCGAGGGAAGGTGAGGGTAGGCAAAGAAGAGGGTGCAGGAGATGATCAACAGCACCAGCACCGCGATATAGAGCACTGACACCTGCACAGTGATAGAGTGATCTGACACTAGCACCGTGACATAACACATGTATGAGGTGAATCTGGGATCGACAACTACAAGCATTCTTTTTTTATATGTGAATTTCTGAAAATTCAGGAATCTTGTGACAATGGAGGCGAGGGAAGGTGAGGGTAGGCAAAGAAGAGGGTGCAGGAGATGATCACCAGCACCAGCACCGTGATATAGAGCACTGACACCTGCACCGTGATAGAGTGAGCTGACACTAGCACCGTGACATAACATGTATGAGGTGAATCTGGGATCGACAACTACAAGCATTCTTTTTTTATATGTGAAATTCTGAAAATTCAGGAATCTTGAGACAATGGAGGCGAGGGAAGGTGAGGGTAGGCAAAGAAGAGGTTGTAGGAGATGATCACCAGCACTGCGATATAGAGCACTGAAACCTGCACCGTGATAGAGTGATCTGACACCAGCACCGTGACATAACACATGTATGAGGTGAATCTGGGATCGACAACTAAAAGCATTCTTTTTATATGTGAAATTCTGAAAATTCAGGAATCTTGAGACAATGGAGGCAAGGGAAGGTGAGGGTAGGCAAAGAAGAGGGTGCAGGAGATGATCACCAGCACCAGCACCGCGATATAGAGCACTGACACCTGCACCGTGATAGAGTGATCTGACACCAGCACCGTGACATAACACATGTATGAGGTGTATCTGGGATCGACAACTACAAGCATTCTTTTTTTATATGTGAAATTCTGAAAATTCAGGA
Source organism: Lithobates pipiens (assembly GCF_037356315.1). Taxonomy (NCBI): domain Eukaryota; kingdom Metazoa; phylum Chordata; class Amphibia; order Anura; family Ranidae; genus Lithobates; species Lithobates pipiens. Next base: position 136,909,872 of record NW_027507789.1, read on the forward strand.
ATCTTGAGACAATGGAGGCGAGGGAAGGTGAGGGTAGGCAAAGAAGAGGGTGCAGGAGATGATCACCAGCACCAGCACCGTGATATAGAGCACTGACACCTGCACCGTGGTAGAGTGATCTGACACTTGCACCGTGACATAACACATGTATGAGGTGTATCTGGGATCGACAACTACAAGCACTCTCTTTTTTATATGTGAAATTCTGAAAATTTAGGAATCTTGAGACAATGGAGGCGAGGGAAGGTGAGGGTAGGCAAAGAAGAGGTTGTAGGAGATGATCACCAGCACTGCGATATAGAGCACTGAAACCTGCACCGTGATAGAGTGATCTGACACCAGCACCGTGACATAACACATGTATGAGGTGAATCTGGGATCGACAACTACAAGAATTCTTTTTTATATGTAAAATTCAGAAAATTCAGGAATCTTGAGACAATGGAGGCGTGGAAAGGTGAGGGTAGGCAAAGAAGAGGGTGCAGGAGATGATCACCAGCACCAGCACCGTGATATAGAGCACTGACACCTGCACCGTGATAGAGTGATCTGACACCAGCACCGTGACATAACACATGTATGAGGTGAATCTGGGATCGACAACTAAAAGCATTCTTTTTATATGTGAAATTCTGAAAATTCAGGAATCTTGAGACAATGGAGGCGAGGGAAGGTGAGGGTAGGCAAAGAAGAGGGTGCAGGAGATGATCACCAGCACAATGATATAGAGCACTGACACCTGCACCGTGATAGAGTGATCTGACACCAGCACCGTGACATAACACATGTATGAGGTGAATCTGGGATCGACAACTAAAAGCATTTTTTTTATATGTGAAATTCTGAAAATTCAGGAATCTTGAGACAATGGAGGCAAGGGAAGGTGAGGGTAGGCAAAGAAGAGGGTGCAGGAGATGATCACCAGCACCGCGATATAGAGCACTGACACCTGCACCGTGATAGAGGGATCTGACAATAGCACCATGACATAACACATGTATGAGGTGTATCTGGGATCGACAACTACAAGCACTCTCTTTTTTATATGTGAAATTCTGATAATTCAGGAATCTTGAGACAATGGAGGCAAGGGAAGGTGAGGGTAGGCAAAGAAGAGGGTGCAGGAGATGATCACCAGCACCAGCACCGCGATATAGAGCACTGACACCTGCACGGTGATAGAGTGATCTGACACCAGCACCGTCACATAACACATGTATGAGGTGAATCTGGGATCGACAACTACAAGCATTCTTTTTTTATATGTGAAATTCTGAAAATTCAGGAATCTTGAGACAATGGAGGCGAGGGAAGGTGAGGGTAGGCAAAGAAGATGGTGCAGGAGATGATCAACAGCACCAGCACCACGATATAGAGCACTGACACCTGCACAGTGATAGAGTGATCTGACACTAGCACCGTGACATAACACATGTATGAGGTGAATCTGGGATCGACAACTACAAGCATTCTTTTTTTATATGTGAATTTCTGAAAATTCAGGAATCTTGAGACAATGGAGGCGAGGGAAGGTGAGGGTAGGCAAAGAAGAGGGTGCAGGAGATGATCACCAGCACCAGCACCGTGATATAGAGCACTGACACCTGCACCGTGGTAGAGTGATCTGACACTAGCACCGTGACATAACACATGTATGAGGTGAATCTGGGATCGACAACTACAAGCACTCTCTTTTTTATATGTGAAATTCTGATAATTCAGGAATCTTGAGACAATGGAGGCGAGGGAAGGTGAGGGTAGGCAAAGAAGAGGGTGCCGGAGATGATCACCAGCACCAGCACCGTGATATAGAGCACTGACACCTGCACCATGGTAGAGTGATCTGACACTAGCACCGTGACATAACACATGTATGAGGTGTATCTGGGATCGACAACTACAAGCACTCTCTTTTTTATATGTGAAATTCTGAAAATTCAGGAATCTTGAGACAATGGAGGCGAGGGAAGGTGAGGGTAGGCAAAGAAGATGGTGAAGGAGATGATCACCAGCACCGTGATATAGAGCACTGACACCTGCACTGTGATAGAGTGATCTGACACCAGCACCGTGACATAACACATGTATGAGGTGAATCTGGGATCGACAACTACAAGCATTCTTTTTTTATATGTGAAATTCTGAAAATTCAGGAATCTTGAGACAATGGAGGCGAGGGAAGGTGAGGGTAGGCAAAGAAGATGGTGCAGGAGATGATCAACAGCACCAGCACCGCGATATAGAGCACTGACACCTGCACAGTGATAGAGTGATCTGACACTAGCCCGTGACATAACACATGTATGAGGTGAATCTGGGATCGACAACTACAAGCATTCTTTTTTTATATGTGAATTTCTGAAAATTCAGGAATCTTGTGACAATGGAGGTGAGGGAAGGTGAGGGTAGGCAAAGAAGAGGGTGCAGGAGATGATCACCAGCACCGCGATATAGAGCACTGATACCTGCACCGTGATAGAGTGATCTGACACCAGCACCATGACATAACACATGTATGAGGTGTATCCGGGATCGACAACTACAAGCATTCTTTTTTTATATGTGAAATTCTGAAAATTCAGGAATCTTGAGACAATGGAGGCGAGGGAAGGTGAGGGTAGGCAAAGAAGAGGGTGCAGGAGATGATCACCAGCACCAGCACCGTGATATAGAGCACTGACACCTGCACCGTGATAGAGTGATCTGACACTAGCACCGTGACATAACACATGTATGAGGTGAATCTGGGATCGACAACTACAAGCATTCTTTTTTTATATGTGAAATTCTGAAAATTCAGGAATCTTGAGACAATGGAGGCGAGGGAAGGTGAGGGTAGGCAAAGAAGATGGTGCAGGAGATGATCAACAGCACCAGCACCACGATATAGAGCACTGACACCTGCACAGTGATAGAGTGATCTGACACTAGCACCGTGACATAACACATGTATGAGGTGAATCTGGGATCGACAACTACAAGCATTCTTTTTTTATATGTGAATTTCTGAAAATTCAGGAATCTTGTGACAATGGAGGTGAGGGAAGGTGAGGGTAGGCAAAGAAGAGGGTGCAGGAGATGATCACCAGCACCGCGATATAGAGCACTGATACCTGCACCGTGATAGAGTGATCTGACACCAGCACCATGACATAACACATGTATGAGGTGTATCCGGGATCGACAACTACAAGCATTCTTTTTTTATATGTGAAATTCTGAAAATTCAGGAATCTTGAGACAATGGAGGCGAGGGAAGGTGAGGGTAGGCAAAGAAGAGGGTGCAGGAGATGATCACCAGCACCAGCACCGTGATATAGAGCACTGACACCTGCACCGTGATAGAGTGATCTGACACTAGCACCGTGACATAACACATGTATGAGGTGAATCTGGGATCGACAACTACAAGCATTCTTTTTTTATATGTGAAATTCTGAAAATTCAGGAATCTTGAGACAATGGAGGCGAGGGAAGGTGAGGGTAGGCAAAGAAGATGGTGCAGGAGATGATCAACAGCACCAGCACCACGATATAGAGCACTGACACCTGCACAGTGATAGAGTGATCTGACACTAGCACCGTGACATAACACATGTATGAGGTGAATCTGGGATCGACAACTACAAGCATTCTTTTTTTATATGTGAATTTCTGAAAATTCAGGAATCTTGTGACAATGGAGGTGAGGGAAGGTGAGGGTAGGCAAAGAAGAGGGTGCAGGAGATGATCACCAGCACCGCGATATAGAGCACTGACACCTGCACCGTGATAGAGTGATCTGACACTAGCACCATGACATAACACATGTATGAGGTGTATCTGGGATCGACAACTACAAGCACTCTCTTTTTTATATGTGAAATTCTGATAATTCAGGAATCTTGAGACAATGGAGGCAAGGGAAGGTGAGGGTAGGCAAAGAAGAGGGTGCAGGAGATGATCACCAGCACCAGCACCGCGATATAGAGCACTGACACCTGCACGGTGATAGAGTGATCTGACACCAGCACCGTCACATAACACATGTATGAGGTGAATCTGGGATCGACAACTACAAGCATTCTTTTTTTATATGTGAAATTCTGAAAATTCAGGAATCTTGAGACAATGGAGGCGAGGGAAGGTGAGGGTAGGCAAAGAAGATGGTGCAGGAGATGATCAACAGCACCAGCACCACGATATAGAGCACTGACACCTGCACAGTGATAGAGTGATCTGACACTAGCACCGTGACATAACACATGTATGAGGTGAATCTGGGATCGACAACTACAAGCATTCTTTTTTTATATGTGAATTTCTGAAAATTCAGGAATCTTGAGACAATGGAGGCGAGGGAAGGTGAGGGTAGGCAAAGAAGAGGGTGCAGGAGATGATCACCAGCACCGTGATATAGAGCACTGACACCTGCACCGTGGTAGAGTGATCTGACACTAGCACCGTGACATAACACATGTATGAGGTGAATCTGGGATCGACAACTACAAGCACTCTCTTTTTTATATGTGAAATTCTGATAATTCAGGAATCTTGAGACAATGGAGGCGAGGGAAGGTGAGGGTAGGCAAAGAAGAGGGTGCCAGAGATGATCACCAGCACCAGCACCGTGATATAGAGCACTGACACCTGCACCATGGTAGAGTGATCTGACACTAGCACCGTGACATAACACATGTATGAGGTGTATCTGGGATCGACAACTACAAGCACTCTCTTTTTTATATGTGAAATTCTGAAAATTCAGGAATCTTGAGACAATGGAGGCGAGGGAAGGTGAGGGTAGGCAAAGAAGATGGTGAAGGAGATGATCACCAGCACCGTGATATAGAGCACTGACACCTGCACTGTGATAGAGTGATCTGACACCAGCACCGTGACATAACACATGTATGAGGTGAATCTGGGATCGACAACTACAAGCATTCTTTTTTTATATGTGAAATTCTGAAAATTCAGGAATCTTGAGACAATGGAGGCGAGGGAAGGTGAGGGTAGGCAAAGAAGATGGTGCAGGAGATGATCAACAGCACCAGCACCGCGATATAGAGCACTGACACCTGCACAGTGATAGAGTGATCTGACACTAGCCCGTGACATAACACATGTATGAGGTGAATCTGGGATCGACAACTACAAGCATTCTTTTTTTATATGTGAATTTCTGAAAATTCAGGAATCTTGTGACAATGGAGGTGAGGGAAGGTGAGGGTAGGCAAAGAAGAGGGTGCAGGAGATGATCACCAGCACCGCGATATAGAGCACTGATACCTGCACCGTGATAGAGTGATCTGACACCAGCACCATGACATAACACATGTATGAGGTGTATCCGGGATCGACAACTACAAGCATTCTTTTTTTATATGTGAAATTCTGAAAATTCAGGAATCTTGAGACAATGGAGGCGAGGGAAGGTGAGGGTAGGCAAAGAAGAGGGTGCAGGAGATGATCACCAGCACCAGCACCGTGATATAGAGCACTGACACCTGCACCGTGATAGAGTGATCTGACACTAGCACCGTGACATAACACATGTATGAGGTGAATCTGGGATCGACAACTACAAGCATTCTTTTTTTTATATGAGAAATTCTGAAAATTCAGGAATCTTGTGGCAATGGAGGCGAGGGAAGGTGAGGGTAGGCAAAGAAGAGGGTGCAGGAGATGATCACCAGCACCGCGATATAGAGCACTGATACCTGCACTGTGATAGAGTGAACTGACACCAGCACCGTGACATAACACATGTATGAGGTGTATCTGGGATCGACAACTACAAGCATTCTTTTTTTATATGTGAAATTCTGAAAATTCTGGAATCTTGAGACAATGGAGGTGAGGGAAGGTGAGGGTAGGCAAAAAAGAGGGTGCAGGAGATGATCACCAGCACCAGCACCGTGATATAGAGCACTGACACCTGCACCGTGATAGAGTGAGCTGACACTAGCACCGTGACATAACACATGTATGAGGTGAATCTGGGATCGACAACTACAAGCATTCTTTTTTTATATGTGAAATTCTGAAAATTCAGGAATCTTGAGACAATGGAGGCGAGGGAAGGTGAGGGTAGGCAAAGAAGAGGTTGTAGGAGATGATCACCAGCACCAGCACCGTGATATAGAGCACTGACACCTGCACCGTGATAGAGTGAGCTGACACTAGCACCGTGACATAACACATGTATGAGGTGAATCTGGGATCGACAACTACAAGCATTCTTTTTTTATATGTGAAATTCTGAAAATTCAGGAATCTTGAGACAATGGAGGCGAGGGAAGGTGAGGGTAGGCAAAGAAGAGGTTGTAGGAGATGATTACCAGCACTGCGATATAGAGCACTGAAACCTGCACCGTGATAGAGTGATCTGACACCAGCACGGTGACATAACACATGTATGAGGTGAATCTGGGATCGACAACTACAAGAATTCTTTTTTATATGTGAAATTCTGAAAATTCAGGAATCTTGAGACAATGGAGGCGAGGGAAGGTGAGGGTAGGCAAAGAAGAGGGTGCAGGAGATGATCACCAGCACCAGCACCGTGATATAGAGCACTGACACCTGCACCGTGGTAGAGTGATCTGACACTAGCACCGTGACATAACACATGTATGAGGTGTATCTGGGATCGACAACTACAAGCACTCTCTTTTTTATATGTGAAATTCTGAAAATTCAGGAATCTTGAGACAATGGAGGCGAGGGAAGGTGAGATTAGGCAAAGAAGAGGGTGCAGGAGATGATCAACAGCACCAGCACCGCGATATAGAGCACTGACACCTGCACCGTGATAGAGGGATCTGACAATAGCACCGTGACATAACACATGTATGAGGTGAATCTGGGATCGACAACTACAAGCATTCTTTTTTTATATGTGAAATTCTGAAAATTCAGGAATCTTGTGACAATGGAGGCGAGGGAAGGTGAGGGTAGGCAAAGAAGAGGGTGCAGGAGATGATCACCAGCACCAGCACCGCGATATAGAGCACTGACACATGCACCGTGATAGAGTGATCTGACACCAGCACCGTGACATAACACATGTATGAGGTGAATCTGGGATCGACAACTAAAAGCATTCTTTTTATATGTGAAATTCTGAAAATTCAGGAATCTTGAGACAATGGAGGCGAGGGAAGGTGAGGGTAGGCAAAGAAGAGGGTGCAGGAGATGATCACCAGCACCAGTACCGTGATATAGAGCACTGACACCTGCACCGTGATAGAGTGAGCTGACACTAGCACCGTGACATAACACATGTATGAGGTGAATCTGGGATCGACAACTACAAGCATTCTTTTTTTATATGTGAAATTCTGAAAATTCAGGAATCTTGAGACAATGGAGGCGAGGGAAGGTGAGGGTAGGCAAAGAAGAGGGTGCAGGAGATGATCACCAGCACCAGCACCGTGATATAGAGCACTGACACCTGCACCGTGATAGAGTGAGCTGACACTAGCACCGTGACATAACACATGTATGAGGTGAATCTGGGATCGACAACTACAAGCATTCTTTTTTTATATGTGAAATTCTGAAAATTCAGGAATCTTGAGACAATGGGGGCGAGGGAAGGTGAGGGTAGGCAAAGAAGAGGTTGTAGGAGATGATCACCAGCACTGCGATATATAGCACTGAAACCTGCACCGTGATAGAGTGATCTGACACCAGCACGGTGACATAACACATGTATGAGGTGAATCTGGGATCGACAACTACAAGAATTCTTTTTTATATGTGAAATTCTGAAAATTCAGGAATCTTGAGACAATGGAGGCGTGGAAAGGTGAGGGTAGGCAAAGAAGATGGTGAAGGAGATGATCACCAGCACCGTGATATAGAGCACTGACACCTGCACTGTGATAGAGTGATCTGACACCAGCACTGTCACATAACACATGTATGAGGTGAGTCTGGGATCGACAACTACAAGCATTCTTTTTTTATATGTGAAATTCTGAAAATTCAGGAATCTTGAGACAATGGAGGCGAGGGAAGGTGAGGGTAGGCAAAGAAGAGGGTGCAGGAGATGATCAACAGCACCAGCACCGCGATATAGAGCACTGACACCTGCACAGTGATAGAGTGATCTGACACTAGCACCGTGACATAACACATGTATGAGGTGAATCTGGGATCGACAACTACAAGCATTCTTTTTTTATATGTGAATTTCTGAAAATTCAGGAATCTTGTGACAATGGAGGCGAGGGAAGGTGAGGGTAGGCAAAGAAGAGGGTGCAGGAGATGATCACCAGCACCAGCACCGTGATATAGAGCACTGACACCTGCACCGTGATAGAGTGAGCTGACACTAGCACCGTGACATAACACATGTATGAGGTGAATCTGGGATCGACAACTACAAGCATTCTTTTTTTATATGTGAAATTCTGAAAATTCAGGAATCTTGAGACAATGGAGGCGAGGGAAGGTGAGGGTAGGCAAAGAAGAGGTTGTAGGAGATGATCACCAGCACTGCGATATAGAGCACTGAAACCTGCACCGTGATAGAGTGATCTGACACCAGCACCGTGACATAACACATGTATGAGGTGAATCTGGGATCAACAACTAAAAGCATTCTTTTTATATGTGAAATTCTGAAAATTCAGGAATCTTGAGACAATGGAGGCAAGGGAAGGTGAGGGTAGGCAAAGAAGAGGGTGCAGGAGATGATCACCAGCACCAGCACCGCGATATAGAGCACTGACACCTGCACCGTGATAGAGTGATCTGACACCAGCACCGTGACATAACACATGTATGAGGTGTATCTGGGATCGACAACTACAAGCATTCTTTTTTTATATGTGAAATTCTGAAAATTCAGGAATCTTGAGACAATGGAGGCGAGGGAAGGTGAGGGTAGGCAAAGAAGAGGGTGCAGGAGATGATCACCAGCACCAGCACCGTGATATAGAGCACTGACACCTGCACCGTGGTAGAGTGATCTGACACTTGCACCGTGACATAACACATGTATGAGGTGTATCTGGGATCGACAACTACAAGCACTCTCTTTTTTATATGTGAAATTCTGAAAATTTAGGAATCTTGAGACAATGGAGGCGAGGGAAGGTGAGGGTAGGCAAAGAAGAGGTTGTAGGAGATGATCACCAGCACTGCGATATAGAGCACTGAAACCTGCACCGTGATAGAGTGATCTGACACCAGCACCGTGACATAACACATGTATGAGGTGAATCTGGGATCGACAACTACAAGAATTCTTTTTTATATGTAAAATTCAGAAAATTCAGGAATCTTGAGACAATGGAGGCGTGGAAAGGTGAGGGTAGGCAAAGAAGAGGGTGCAGGAGATGATCACCAGCACCAGCACCGTGATATAGAGCACTGACACCTGCACCGTGATAGAGTGATCTGACACCAGCACCGTGACATAACACATGTATGAGGTGAATCTGGGATCGACAACTAAAAGCATTCTTTTTATATGTGAAATTCTGAAAATTCAGGAATCTTGAGACAATGGAGGCGAGGGAAGGTGAGGGTAGGCAAAGAAGAGGGTGCAGGAGATGATCACCAGCACAATGATATAGAGCACTGACACCTGCACCGTGATAGAGTGATCTGACACCAGCACCGTGACATAACACATGTATGAGGTGAATCTGGGATCGACAACTAAAAGCATTTTTTTTATATGTGAAATTCTGAAAATTCAGGAATCTTGAGACAATGGAGGCAAGGGAAGGTGAGGGTAGGCAAAGAAGAGGGTGCAGGAGATGATCACCAGCACCGCGATATAGAGCACTGACACCTGCACCGTGATAGAGTGATCTGACACTAGCACCATGACATAACACATGTATGAGGTGTATCTGGGATCGACAACTACAAGCACTCTCTTTTTTATATGTGAAATTCTGATAATTCAGGAATCTTGAGACAATGGAGGCAAGGGAAGGTGAGGGTAGGCAAAGAAGAGGGTGCAGGAGATGATCACCAGCACCAGCACCGCGATATAGAGCACTGACACCTGCACGGTGATAGAGTGATCTGACACCAGCACCGTCACATAACACATGTATGAGGTGAATCTGGGATCGACAACTACAAGCATTCTTTTTTTATATGTGAAATTCTGAAAATTCAGGAATCTTGAGACAATGGAGGCGAGGGAAGGTGAGGGTAGGCAAAGAAGATGGTGCAGGAGATGATCAACAGCACCAGCACCACGATATAGAGCACTGACACCTGCACAGTGATAGAGTGATCTGACACTAGCACCGTGACATAACACATGTATGAGGTGAATCTGGGATCGACAACTACAAGCATTCTTTTTTTATATGTGAATTTCTGAAAATTCAGGAATCTTGAGACAATGGAGGCGAGGGAAGGTGAGGGTAGGCAAAGAAGAGGGTGCAGGAGATGATCACCAGCACCAGCACCGTGATATAGAGCACTGACACCTGCACCGTGGTAGAGTGATCTGACACTAGCACCGTGACATAACACATGTATGAGGTGAATCTGGGATCGACAACTACAAGCACTCTCTTTTTTATATGTGAAATTCTGATAATTCAGGAATCTTGAGACAATGGAGGCGAGGGAAGGTGAGGGTAGGCAAAGAAGAGGGTGCCGGAGATGATCACCAGCACCAGCACCGTGATATAGAGCACTGACACCTGCACCATGGTAGAGTGATCTGACACTAGCACCGTGACATAACACATGTATGAGGTGTATCTGGGATCGACAACTACAAGCACTCTCTTTTTTATATGTGAAATTCTGAAAATTCAGGAATCTTGAGACAATGGAGGCGAGGGAAGGTGAGGGTAGGCAAAGAAGATGGTGAAGGAGATGATCACCAGCACCGTGATATAGAGCACTGACACCTGCACTGTGATAGAGTGATCTGACACCAGCACCGTGACATAACACATGTATGAGGTGAATCTGGGATCGACAACTACAAGCATTCTTTTTTTATATGTGAAATTCTGAAAATTCAGGAATCTTGAGACAATGGAGGCGAGGGAAGGTGAGGGTAGGCAAAGAAGATGGTGCAGGAGATGATCAACAGCACCAGCACCGCGATATAGAGCACTGACACCTGCACAGTGATAGAGTGATCTGACACTAGCCCGTGACATAACACATGTATGAGGTGAATCTGGGATCGACAACTACAAGCATTCTTTTTTTATATGTGAATTTCTGAAAATTCAGGAATCTTGTGACAATGGAGGTGAGGGAAGGTGAGGGTAGGCAAAGAAGAGGGTGCAGGAGATGATCACCAGCACCGCGATATAGAGCACTGATACCTGCACCGTGATAGAGTGATCTGACACCAGCACGGTGACATAACACATGTATGAGGTGAATCTGGGATCGACAACTACAAGAATTCTTTTTTATATGTGAAATTCTGAAAATTCAGGAATCTTGAGACAATGGAGGCGAGGGAAGGTGAGGGTAGGCAAAGAAGAGGGTGCATGAGATGATCACCAGCACCAGCACCGTGATATAGAGCACTGACACCTGCACCGTGGTAGAGTGATCTGACACTAGCACCGTGACATAACACATGTATGAGGTGTATCTGGGATCGACAACTACAAGCACTCTCTTTTTTATATGTGAAATTCTGAAAATTCAGGAATCTTGAGACAATGGAGGCGAGGGAAGGTGAGATTAGGCAAAGAAGAGGGTGCAGGAGATGATCAACAGCACCAGCACCGCGATATAGAGCACTGACACCTGCACCGTGATAGAGGGATCTGACAATAGCACCGTGACATAACACATGTATGAGGTGAATCTGGGATCGACAACTACAAGCATTCTTTTTTTATATGTGAAATTCTGAAAATTCAGGAATCTTGTGACAATGGAGGCGAGGGAAGGTGAGGGTAGGCAAAGAAGAGGGTGCAGGAGATGATCACCAGCACCAGCACCGCGATATAGAGCACTGACACATGCACCGTGATAGAGTGATCTGACACCAGCACCGTGACATAACACATGTATGAGGTGAATCTGGGATCGACAACTAAAAGCATTCTTTTTATATGTGAAATTCTGAAAATTCAGGAATCTTGAGACAATGGAGGCGAGGGAAGGTGAGGGTAGGCAAAGAAGAGGGTGCAGGAGATGATCACCAGCACCAGTACCGTGATATAGAGCACTGACACCTGCACCGTGATAGAGTGAGCTGACACTAGCACCGTGACATAACACATGTATGAGGTGAATCTGGGATCGACAACTACAAGCATTCTTTTTTTATATGTGAAATTCTGAAAATTCAGGAATCTTGAGACAATGGAGGCGAGGGAAGGTGAGGGTAGGCAAAGAAGAGGGTGCAGGAGATGATCACCAGCACCAGCACCGTGATATAGAGCACTGACACCTGCACCGTGATAGAGTGAGCTGACACTAGCACCGTGACATAACACATGTATGAGGTGAATCTGGGATCGACAACTACAAGCATTCTTTTTTTATATGTGAAATTCTGAAAATTCAGGAATCTTGAGACAATGGGGGCGAGGGAAGGTGAGGGTAGGCAAAGAAGAGGTTGTAGGAGATGATCACCAGCACTGCGATATATAGCACTGAAACCTGCACCGTGATAGAGTGATCTGACACCAGCACGGTGACATAACACATGTATGAGGTGAATCTGGGATCGACAACTACAAGAATTCTTTTTTATATGTGAAATTCTGAAAATTCAGGAATCTTGAGACAATGGAGGCGTGGAAAGGTGAGGGTAGGCAAAGAAGATGGTGAAGGAGATGATCACCAGCACCGTGATATAGAGCACTGACACCTGCACTGTGATAGAGTGATCTGACACCAGCACTGTCACATAACACATGTATGAGGTGAGTCTGGGATCGACAACTACAAGCATTCTTTTTTTATATGTGAAATTCTGAAAATTCAGGAATCTTGAGACAATGGAGGCGAGGGAAGGTGAGGGTAGGCAAAGAAGAGGGTGCAGGAGATGATCAACAGCACCAGCACCGCGATATAGAGCACTGACACCTGCACAGTGATAGAGTGATCTGACACTAGCACCGTGACATAACACATGTATGAGGTGAATCTGGGATCGACAACTACAAGCATTCTTTTTTTATATGTGAATTTCTGAAAATTCAGGAATCTTGTGACAATGGAGGCGAGGGAAGGTGAGGGTAGGCAAAGAAGAGGGTGCAGGAGATGATCACCAGCACCAGCACCGTGATATAGAGCACTGACACCTGCACCGTGATAGAGTGAGCTGACACTAGCACCGTGACATAACACATGTATGAGGTGAATCTGGGATCGACAACTACAAGCATTCTTTTTTTATATGTGAAATTCTGAAAATTCAGGAATCTTGAGACAATGGAGGCGAGGGAAGGTGAGGGTAGGCAAAGAAGAGGTTGTAGGAGATGATCACCAGCACTGCGATATAGAGCACTGAAACCTGCACCGTGATAGAGTGATCTGACACCAGCACCGTGACATAACACATGTATGAGGTGAATCTGGGATCAACAACTAAAAGCATTCTTTTTATATGTGAAATTCTGAAAATTCAGGAATCTTGAGACAATGGAGGCAAGGGAAGGTGAGGGTAGGCAAAGAAGAGGGTGCAGGAGATGATCACCAGCACCAGCACCGCGATATAGAGCACTGACACCTGCACCGTGATAGAGTGATCTGACACCAGCACCGTGACATAACACATGTATGAGGTGTATCTGGGATCGACAACTACAAGCATTCTTTTTTTATATGTGAAATTCTGAAAATTCAGGAATCTTGAGACAATGGAGGCGAGGGAAGGTGAGGGTAGGCAAAGAAGAGGGTGCAGGAGATGATCACCAGCACCAGCACCGTGATATAGAGCACTGACACCTGCACCGTGGTAGAGTGATCTGACACTTGCACCGTGACATAACACATGTATGAGGTGTATCTGGGATCGACAACTACAAGCACTCTCTTTTTTATATGTGAAATTCTGAAAATTTAGGAATCTTGAGACAATGGAGGCGAGGGAAGGTGAGGGTAGGCAAAGAAGAGGTTGTAGGAGATGATCACCAGCACTGCGATATAGAGCACTGAAACCTGCACCGTGATAGAGTGATCTGACACCAGCACCGTGACATAACACATGTATGAGGTGAATCTGGGATCGACAACTACAAGAATTCTTTTTTATATGTAAAATTCAGAAAATTCAGGAATCTTGAGACAATGGAGGCGTGGAAAGGTGAGGGTAGGCAAAGAAGAGGGTGCAGGAGATGATCACCAGCACCAGCACCGTGATATAGAGCACTGACACCTGCACCGTGATAGAGTGATCTGACACCAGCACCGTGACATAACACATGTATGAGGTGAATCTGGGATCGACAACTAAAAGCATTCTTTTTATATGTGAAATTCTGAAAATTCAGGAATCTTGAGACAATGGAGGCGAGGGAAGGTGAGGGTAGGCAAAGAAGAGGGTGCAGGAGATGATCACCAGCACAATGATATAGAGCACTGACACCTGCACCGTGATAGAGTGATCTGACACCAGCACCGTGACATAACACATGTATGAGGTGAATCTGGGATCGACAACTAAAAGCATTTTTTTTATATGTGAAATTCTGAAAATTCAGGAATCTTGAGACAATGGAGGCAAGGGAAGGTGAGGGTAGGCAAAGAAGAGGGTGCAGGAGATGATCACCAGCACCGCGATATAGAGCACTGACACCTGCACCGTGATAGAGTGATCTGACACTAGCACCATGACATAACACATGTATGAGGTGTATCTGGGATCGACAACTACAAGCACTCTCTTTTTTATATGTGAAATTCTGATAATTCAGGAATCTTGAGACAATGGAGGCAAGGGAAGGTGAGGGTAGGCAAAGAAGAGGGTGCAGGAGATGATCACCAGCACCAGCACCGCGATATAGAGCACTGACACCTGCACGGTGATAGAGTGATCTGACACCAGCACCGTCACATAACACATGTATGAGGTGAATCTGGGATCGACAACTACAAGCATTCTTTTTTTATATGTGAAATTCTGAAAATTCAGGAATCTTGAGACAATGGAGGCGAGGGAAGGTGAGGGTAGGCAAAGAAGATGGTGCAGGAGATGATCAACAGCACCAGCACCACGATATAGAGCACTGACACCTGCACAGTGATAGAGTGATCTGACACTAGCACCGTGACATAACACATGTATGAGGTGAATCTGGGATCGACAACTACAAGCATTCTTTTTTTATATGTGAATTTCTGAAAATTCAGGAATCTTGAGACAATGGAGGCGAGGGAAGGTGAGGGTAGGCAAAGAAGAGGGTGCAGGAGATGATCACCAGCACCAGCACCGTGATATAGAGCACTGACACCTGCACCGTGGTAGAGTGATCTGACACTAGCACCGTGACATAACACATGTATGAGGTGAATCTGGGATCGACAACTACAAGCACTCTCTTTTTTATATGTGAAATTCTGATAATTCAGGAATCTTGAGACAATGGAGGCGAGGGAAGGTGAGGGTAGGCAAAGAAGAGGGTGCCGGAGATGATCACCAGCACCAGCACCGTGATATAGAGCACTGACACCTGCACCATGGTAGAGTGATCTGACACTAGCACCGTGACATAACACATGTATGAGGTGTATCTGGGATCGACAACTACAAGCACTCTCTTTTTTATATGTGAAATTCTGAAAATTCAGGAATCTTGAGACAATGGAGGCGAGGGAAGGTGAGGGTAGGCAAAGAAGATGGTGAAGGAGATGATCACCAGCACCGTGATATAGAGCACTGACACCTGCACTGTGATAGAGTGATCTGACACCAGCACCGTGACATAACACATGTATGAGGTGAATCTGGGATCGACAACTACAAGCATTCTTTTTTTATATGTGAAATTCTGAAAATTCAGGAATCTTGAGACAATGGAGGCGAGGGAAGGTGAGGGTAGGCAAAGAAGATGGTGCAGGAGATGATCAACAGCACCAGCACCGCGATATAGAGCACTGACACCTGCACAGTGATAGAGTGATCTGACACTAGCCCGTGACATAACACATGTATGAGGTGAATCTGGGATCGACAACTACAAGCATTCTTTTTTTATATGTGAATTTCTGAAAATTCAGGAATCTTGTGACAATGGAGGTGAGGGAAGGTGAGGGTAGGCAAAGAAGAGGGTGCAGGAGATGATCACCAGCACCGCGATATAGAGCACTGATACCTGCACCGTGATAGAGTGATCTGACACCAGCACGGTGACATAACACATGTATGAGGTGAATCTGGGATCGACAACTACAAGAATTCTTTTTTATATGTGAAATTCTGAAAATTCAGGAATCTTGAGACAATGGAGGCGAGGGAAGGTGAGGGTAGGCAAAGAAGAGGGTGCAGGAGATGATCACCAGCACCAGCACCGTGATATAGAGCACTGACACCTGCACCGTGGTAGAGTGATCTGACACTAGCACCGTGACATAACACATGTATGAGGTGTATCTGGGATCGACAACTACAAGCACTCTCTTTTTTATATGTGAAATTCTGAAAATTCAGGAATCTTGAGACAATGGAGGCGAGGGAAGGTGAGATTAGGCAAAGAAGAGGGTGCAGGAGATGATCAACAGCACCAGCACCGCGATATAGAGCACTGACACCTGCACCGTGATAGAGGGATCTGACAATAGCACCGTGACATAACACATGTATGAGGTGAATCTGGGATCGACAACTACAAGCATTCTTTTTTTATATGTGAAATTCTGAAAATTCAGGAATCTTGTGACAATGGAGGCGAGGGAAGGTGAGGGTAGGCAAAGAAGAGGGTGCAGGAGATGATCACCAGCACCAGCACCGCGATATAGAGCACTGACACATGCACCGTGATAGAGTGATCTGACACCAGCACCGTGACATAACACATGTATGAGGTGAATCTGGGATCGACAACTAAAAGCATTCTTTTTATATGTGAAATTCTGAAAATTCAGGAATCTTGAGACAATGGAGGCGAGGGAAGGTGAGGGTAGGCAAAGAAGAGGGTGCAGGAGATGATCACCAGCACCAGTACCGTGATATAGAGCACTGACACCTGCACCGTGATAGAGTGAGCTGACACTAGCACCGTGACATAACACATGTATGAGGTGAATCTGGGATCGACAACTACAAGCATTCTTTTTTTATATGTGAAATTCTGAAAATTCAGGAATCTTGAGACAATGGAGGCGAGGGAAGGTGAGGGTAGGCAAAGAAGAGGGTGCAGGAGATGATCACCAGCACCAGCACCGTGATATAGAGCACTGACACCTGCACCGTGATAGAGTGAGCTGACACTAGCACCGTGACATAACACATGTATGAGGTGAATCTGGGATCGACAACTACAAGCATTCTTTTTTTATATGTGAAATTCTGAAAATTCAGGAATCTTGAGACAATGGGGGCGAGGGAAGGTGAGGGTAGGCAAAGAAGAGGTTGTAGGAGATGATCACCAGCACTGCGATATATAGCACTGAAACCTGCACCGTGATAGAGTGATCTGACACCAGCACGGTGACATAACACATGTATGAGGTGAATCTGGGATCGACAACTACAAGAATTCTTTTTTATATGTGAAATTCTGAAAATTCAGGAATCTTGAGACAATGGAGGCGTGGAAAGGTGAGGGTAGGCAAAGAAGATGGTGAAGGAGATGATCACCAGCACCGTGATATAGAGCACTGACACCTGCACTGTGATAGAGTGATCTGACACCAGCACTGTCACATAACACATGTATGAGGTGAGTCTGGGATCGACAACTACAAGCATTCTTTTTTTATATGTGAAATTCTGAAAATTCAGGAATCTTGAGACAATGGAGGCGAGGGAAGGTGAGGGTAGGCAAAGAAGAGGGTGCAGGAGATGATCAACAGCACCAGCACCGCGATATAGAGCACTGACACCTGCACAGTGATAGAGTGATCTGACACTAGCACCGTGACATAACACATGTATGAGGTGAATCTGGGATCGACAACTACAAGCATTCTTTTTTTATATGTGAATTTCTGAAAATTCAGGAATCTTGTGACAATGGAGGCGAGGGAAGGTGAGGGTAGGCAAAGAAGAGGGTGCAGGAGATGATCACCAGCACCAGCACCGTGATATAGAGCACTGACACCTGCACCGTGATAGAGTGAGCTGACACTAGCACCGTGACATAACACATGTATGAGGTGAATCTGGGATCGACAACTACAAGCATTCTTTTTTTATATGTGAAATTCTGAAAATTCAGGAATCTTGAGACAATGGAGGCGAGGGAAGGTGAGGGTAGGCAAAGAAGAGGTTGTAGGAGATGATCACCAGCACTGCGATATAGAGCACTGAAACCTGCACCGTGATAGAGTGATCTGACACCAGCACCGTGACATAACACATGTATGAGGTGAATCTGGGATCAACAACTAAAAGCATTCTTTTTATATGTGAAATTCTGAAAATTCAGGAATCTTGAGACAATGGAGGCAAGGGAAGGTGAGGGTAGGCAAAGAAGAGGGTGCAGGAGATGATCACCAGCACCAGCACCGCGATATAGAGCACTGACACCTGCACCGTGATAGAGTGATCTGACACCAGCACCGTGACATAACACATGTATGAGGTGTATCTGGGATCGACAACTACAAGCATTCTTTTTTTATATGTGAAATTCTGAAAATTCAGGAATCTTGAGACAATGGAGGCGAGGGAAGGTGAGGGTAGGCAAAGAAGAGGGTGCAGGAGATGATCACCAGCACCAGCACCGTGATATAGAGCACTGACACCTGCACCGTGGTAGAGTGATCTGACACTTGCACCGTGACATAACACATGTATGAGGTGTATCTGGGATCGACAACTACAAGCACTCTCTTTTTTATATGTGAAATTCTGAAAATTTAGGAATCTTGAGACAATGGAGGCGAGGGAAGGTGAGGGTAGGCAAAGAAGAGGTTGTAGGAGATGATCACCAGCACTGCGATATAGAGCACTGAAACCTGCACCGTGATAGAGTGATCTGACACCAGCACCGTGACATAACACATGTATGAGGTGAATCTGGGATCGACAACTACAAGAATTCTTTTTTATATGTAAAATTCAGAAAATTCAGGAATCTTGAGACAATGGAGGCGTGGAAAGGTGAGGGTAGGCAAAGAAGAGGGTGCAGGAGATGATCACCAGCACCAGCACCGTGATATAGAGCACTGACACCTGCACCGTGATAGAGTGATCTGACACCAGCACCGTGACATAACACATGTATGAGGTGAATCTGGGATCGACAACTAAAAGCATTCTTTTTATATGTGAAATTCTGAAAATTCAGGAATCTTGAGACAATGGAGGCGAGGGAAGGTGAGGGTAGGCAAAGAAGAGGGTGCAGGAGATGATCACCAGCACAATGATATAGAGCACTGACACCTGCACCGTGATAGAGTGATCTGACACCAGCACCGTGACATAACACATGTATGAGGTGAATCTGGGATCGACAACTAAAAGCATTTTTTTTATATGTGAAATTCTGAAAATTCAGGAATCTTGAGACAATGGAGGCAAGGGAAGGTGAGGGTAGGCAAAGAAGAGGGTGCAGGAGATGATCACCAGCACCGCGATATAGAGCACTGACACCTGCACCGTGATAGAGTGATCTGACACTAGCACCATGACATAACACATGTATGAGGTGTATCTGGGATCGACAACTACAAGCACTCTCTTTTTTATATGTGAAATTCTGATAATTCAGGAATCTTGAGACAATGGAGGCAAGGGAAGGTGAGGGTAGGCAAAGAAGAGGGTGCAGGAGATGATCACCAGCACCAGCACCGCGATATAGAGCACTGACACCTGCACGGTGATAGAGTGATCTGACACCAGCACCGTCACATAACACATGTATGAGGTGAATCTGGGATCGACAACTACAAGCATTCTTTTTTTATATGTGAAATTCTGAAAATTCAGGAATCTTGAGACAATGGAGGCGAGGGAAGGTGAGGGTAGGCAAAGAAGATGGTGCAGGAGATGATCAACAGCACCAGCACCACGATATAGAGCACTGACACCTGCACAGTGATAGAGTGATCTGACACTAGCACCGTGACATAACACATGTATGAGGTGAATCTGGGATCGACAACTACAAGCATTCTTTTTTTATATGTGAATTTCTGAAAATTCAGGAATCTTGAGACAATGGAGGCGAGGGAAGGTGAGGGTAGGCAAAGAAGAGGGTGCAGGAGATGATCACCAGCACCAGCACCGTGATATAGAGCACTGACACCTGCACCGTGGTAGAGTGATCTGACACTAGCACCGTGACATAACACATGTATGAGGTGAATCTGGGATCGACAACTACAAGCACTCTCTTTTTTATATGTGAAATTCTGATAATTCAGGAATCTTGAGACAATGGAGGCGAGGGAAGGTGAGGGTAGGCAAAGAAGAGGGTGCCGGAGATGATCACCAGCACCAGCACCGTGATATAGAGCACTGACACCTGCACCATGGTAGAGTGATCTGACACTAGCACCGTGACATAACACATGTATGAGGTGTATCTGGGATCGACAACTACAAGCACTCTCTTTTTTATATGTGAAATTCTGAAAATTCAGGAATCTTGAGACAATGGAGGCGAGGGAAGGTGAGGGTAGGCAAAGAAGAGGGTGCAGGAGATGATCACCAGCACCGTGATATAGAACACTGACACCTGCACCGTGATAGAGTGATCTGACACCAGCACGGTGACATAACACATGTATCAGATAAATCTGGGATCGACAATTGCAAGCATTCTTTTTTTATATGTGAAATTCTGAAAATTCAGGAATCTTGAGACAATGGAGGCGAGGGAAGGTGAGGGTAGGCAAAGAAGATGGTGCAGGAGATGATCAACAGCACCAGCACCGCGATATAGAGCACTGACACCTGCACAGTGATAGAGTGATCTGACACTAGCCCGTGACATAACACATGTATGAGGTGAATCTGGGATCGACAACTACAAGCATTCTTTTTTTATATGTGAATTTCTGAAAATTCAGGAATCTTGTGACAATGGAGGTGAGGGAAGGTGAGGGTAGGCAAAGAAGAGGGTGCAGGAGATGATCACCAGCACCGCGATATAGAGCACTGATACCTGCACCGTGATAGAGTGATCTGACACCAGCACCATGACATAACACATGTATGAGGTGTATCCGGGATCGACAACTACAAGCATTCTTTTTTTATATGTGAAATTCTGAAAATTCAGGAATCTTGAGACAATGGAGGCGAGGGAAGGTGAGGGTAGGCAAAGAAGAGGGTGCAGGAGATGATCACCAGCACCAGCACCGTGATATAGAGCACTGACACCTGCACCGTGATAGAGTGATCTGACACTAGCACCGTGACATAACACATGTATGAGGTGAATCTGGGATCGACAACTACAAGCATTCTTTTTTTTATATGAGAAATTCTGAAAATTCAGGAATCTTGTGGCAATGGAGGCGAGGGAAGGTGAGGGTAGGCAAAGAAGAGGGTGCAGGAGATGATCACCAGCACCGCGATATAGAGCACTGATACCTGCACTGTGATAGAGTGAACTGACACCAGCACCGTGACATAACACATGTATGAGGTGTATCTGGGATCGACAACTACAAGCATTCTTTTTTTATATGTGAAATTCTGAAAATTCTGGAATCTTGAGACAATGGAGGTGAGGGAAGGTGAGGGTAGGCAAAAAAGAGGGTGCAGGAGATGATCACCAGCACCAGCACCGTGATATAGAGCACTGACACCTGCACCGTGATAGAGTGAGCTGACACTAGCACCGTGACATAACACATGTATGAGGTGAATCTGGGATCGACAACTACAAGCATTCTTTTTTTATATGTGAAATTCTGAAAATTCAGGAATCTTGAGACAATGGAGGCGAGGGAAGGTGAGGGTAGGCAAAGAAGAGGTTGTAGGAGATGATCACCAGCACCAGCACCGTGATATAGAGCACTGACACCTGCACCGTGATAGAGTGAGCTGACACTAGCACCGTGACATAACACATGTATGAGGTGAATCTGGGATCGACAACTACAAGCATTCTTTTTTTATATGTGAAATTCTGAAAATTCAGGAATCTTGAGACAATGGAGGCGAGGGAAGGTGAGGGTAGGCAAAGAAGAGGTTGTAGGAGATGATTACCAGCACTGCGATATAGAGCACTGAAACCTGCACCGTGATAGAGTGATCTGACACCAGCACGGTGACATAACACATGTATGAGGTGAATCTGGGATCGACAACTACAAGAATTCTTTTTTATATGTGAAATTCTGAAAATTCAGGAATCTTGAGACAATGGAGGCGAGGGAAGGTGAGGGTAGGCAAAGAAGAGGGTGCAGGAGATGATCACCAGCACCAGCACCGTGATATAGAGCACTGACACCTGCACCGTGGTAGAGTGATCTGACACTAGCACCGTGACATAACACATGTATGAGGTGTATCTGGGATCGACAACTACAAGCACTCTCTTTTTTATATGTGAAATTCTGAAAATTCAGGAATCTTGAGACAATGGAGGCGAGGGAAGGTGAGGGTAGGCAAAGAAGAGGGTGCAGGAGATGATCAACAGCACCAGCACCGCGATATAGAGCACTGACACCTGCACCGTGATAGAGGGATCTGACAATAGCACCGTGACATAACACATGTATGAGGTGAATCTGGGATCGACAACTACAAGCATTCTTTTTTTATATGTGAAATTCTGAAAATTCAGGAATCTTGTGACAATGGAGGCGAGGGAAGGTGAGGGTAGGCAAAGAAGAGGGTGCAGGAGATGATCACCAGCACCGCGATATAGAGCACTGATACCTGCACCGTGATAGAGTGATCTGACACCAGCACCGTGACATAACACATGTATGAGGTGTATCTGGGATCGACAACTACAAGCATTCTTTTTTTATATGTGACTTTCTGAAAATTCAGGAATCTTGTGACAATGGAGGCGAGGGAAGGTGAGGGTAGGCAAAGAAGAGGGTGCAGGAGATGATCACCAGCACCGCGATATAGAGCACTGATACCTGCACCGTGATAGAGTGAACTGACACCAGCACCGTGACATAACACATGTATGAGGTGTATCTGGGATCGACAACTACAAGCATTCTTTTTTATATGTGAAATTCTGAAAATTCAGGAATCTTGAGACAACGGAGGCGAGGGAAGGTGAGGGTAGGCAAAGAAGAGGGTGCAGGAGATGATCACCAGCACCAGCACCGTGATATAGAGCACTGACACCTGCACCGTGATAGAGTGAGCTGACACTAGCACCGTGACATAACACATGTATGAGGTGAATCTGGGATCGACAACTACAAGCATTCTTTTTTTATATGTGAAATTCTGAAAATTCAGGAATCTTGAGACAATGGAGGCGAGGGAAGGTGAGGGTAGGCAAAGAAGAGGGTGCAGGAGATGATCACCAGCACAATGATATAGAGCACTGACACCTGTACCGTGATAGAGTGAACTGACACCAGCACCGTGACATAACACATGTATGAGGTGTATCTGGGATCGACAACTACAAGCATTCTTTTTATATGTGAAATTCTGAAAATTCAGGAATCTTGAGACAATGGAGGCGAGGGAAGGTGAGGGTAGGCAAAGAAGAGGGTGCAGGAGATGATCACCAGCACCAGCACCGTGATATAGAGCACTGACACCTGCACCGTGGTAGAGTGATCTGACACTAGCACCGTGACATAACACATGTATGAGGTGTATCTGGGATCGACAACTACAAGCACTCTCTTTTTTATATGTGAAATTCTGATAATTCAGGAATCTTGAGACAATGGAGGCGAGGGAAGGTGAGGGTAGGCAAAGAAGAGGGTGCAGGAGATGATCAACAGCACCAGCACCGCGATATAGAGCACTGACACCTGCACCGTGATAGAGTGATCTGACACTAGCACCGTGACATAACACATGTATGAGGTGAATCTGGGATCGACAACTACAAGCATTCTTTTTTTATATGTGAAATTCTGAAAATTCAGGAATCTTGTGACAATGGAGGCGAGGGAAGGTGAGGGTAGGCAAAGAAGAGGGTGCAGGAGATGATCACCAGCACAATGATATAGAGCACTGACACCTGCACCGTGATAGAGTGATCTGACACCAGCACCGTGACATAACACATGTATGAGGTGAATCTGGGATCGACAACTAAAAGCATTCTTTTTATATGTGAAATTCTGAAAATTCAGGAATCTTGAGACAATGGAGGCGAGGGAAGGTGAGGGTAGGCAAAGAAGAGGGTGCCGGAGATGATCACCAGCACCAGCACCGTGATATAGAGCACTGACACCTGCACCGTGGTAGAGTGATCTGACACTAGCACCGTGACATAACACATGTATGAGGTGTATCTGGGATCGACAACTACAAGCACTCTCTTTTTTATATGTGAAATTCTGAAAATTCCGGAATCTTGAGACAATGGAGGCGAGGGAAGGTGAGGGTAGGCAAAGAAGATGGTGAAGGAGATGATCACCAGCACCGTGATATAGAGCACTGACACCTGCACTGTGATAGAGTGATCTGACACCAGCACCGTCACATAACACATGTATGAGGTGAATCTGGGATCGACAACTACAAGCATTCTTTTTTTATATGTGAAATTCTGAAAATTCAGGAATCTTGAGACAATGGAGGCGAGGGAAGGTGAGGGTAGGCAAAGAAGAGGGTGCAGGAGATGATCAACAGCACCAGCACCGCGATAAAGAGCACTGACACCTGCACATTGATAGAGTGATCTGACACTAGCACCGTGACATAACACATGTATGAGGTGAATCTGGGATCGACAACTACA
The DNA here is from genome assembly GCF_037356315.1 of Lithobates pipiens. Lineage (NCBI taxonomy): Eukaryota > Metazoa > Chordata > Amphibia > Anura > Ranidae > Lithobates > Lithobates pipiens. Next base: position 136,934,840 of record NW_027507789.1, read on the forward strand.
AGCATTCTTTTTTTATATGTGAATTTCTGAAAATTCAGGAATCTTGTGACAATGGAGGCGAGGGAAGGTGAGGGTAGGCAAAGAAGAGGGTGCAGGAGATGATCACCAGCACCGCGATATAGAGCACTGATACCTGCACCGTGATAGAGTGATCTGACACCAGCACCATGACATAACACATGTATGAGGTGTATCTGGGATCGACAACTACAAGCATTCTTTTTTTATATGTGAAATTCTGAAAATTCAGGAATCTTGAGACAATGGAGGCGAGGGAAGGTTAGGGTAGGCAAAGAAGAGGGTGCAGGAGATGATCACCAGCACCAGCACCGTGATATAGAGCACTGACACCTGCACCGTGATAGAGTGATCTGACACTAGCACCGTGACATAACACATGTATGAGGTGAATCTGGGATCGACAACTACAAGCATTCTTTTTTTTATATGAGAAATTCTGAAAATTCAGGAATCTTGTGGCAATGGAGGCGAGGGAAGGTGAGGGTAGGCAAAGAAGAGGTTGTAGGAGATGATCACCAGCACTGCGATATAGAGCACTGAAACCTGCACCGTGATAGAGTGATCTGACACCAGCACCGTGACATAACACATGTATGAGGTGTATCTGGGATCGACAACTACAAGCATTCTTTTTTTATATGTGAAATTCTGAAAATTCAGGAATCTTGAGACAATGGAGGCGAGGGAAGGTGAGGGTAGGCAAAGAAGAGGGTGCAGGAGATGATCACCAGCACAATGATATAGAGCACTGACACCTGCACCGTGATAGAGTGATCTGACACCAGCACCGTGACATAACACATGTATGAGGTGTATCTGGGATCGACAACTACAAGCATTCTTTTTTTATATGTGAAATTCTGAAAATTCAGGAATCTTGAGACAATGGAGGCGAGGGAAGGTGAGGGTAGGCAAAGAAGAGGGTGCCGGAGATGATCACCAGCACCAGCACCGTGATATAGAGCACTGACACCTGCACCGTGGTAGAGTGATCTGACACTAGCACCGTGACATAACACATGTATGAGGTGTATCTGGGATCGACAACTACAAGCACTCTCTTTTTTATATGTGAAATTCTGAAAATTCCGGAATCTTGAGACAATGGAGGCGAGGGAAGGTGAGGGTAGGCAAAGAAGATGGTGAAGGAGATGATCACCAGCACCGTGATATAGAGCACTGACACCTGCACTGTGATAGAGTGATCTGACACCAGCACCGTCACATAACACATGTATGAGGTGAATCTGGGATCGACAACTACAAGCATTCTTTTTTTATATGTGAAATTCTGAAAATTCAGGAATCTTGAGACAATGGAGGCGAGGGAAGGTGAGGGTAGGCAAAGAAGAGGGTGCCGGAGATGATCAACAGCACCAGCACCGCGATAAAGAGCACTGACACCTGCACAGTGATAGAGTGATCTGACACTAGCACCGTGACATAACACATGTATGAGGTGAATCTGGGATCGACAACTACAAGCATTCTTTTTTTATATGTGAATTTCTGAAAATTCAGGAATCTTGTGACAATGGAGGCGAGGGAAGGTGAGGGTAGGCAAAGAAGAGGGTGCAGGAGATGATCACCAGCACCGCGATATAGAGCACTGATACCTGCACCGTGATAGAGTGATCTGACACCAGCACCATGACATAACACATGTATGAGGTGTATCTGGGATCGACAACTACAAGCATTCTTTTTTTATATGTGAAATTCTGAAAATTCAGGAATCTTGAGACAATGGAGGCGAGGGAAGGTTAGGGTAGGCAAAGAAGAGGGTGCAGGAGATGATCACCAGCACCAGCACCGTGATATAGAGCACTGACACCTGCACCGTGATAGAGTGATCTGACACTAGCACCGTGACATAACACATGTATGAGGTGAATCTGGGATCGACAACTACAAGCATTCTTTTTTTTATATGAGAAATTCTGAAAATTCAGGAATCTTGTGGCAATGGAGGCGAGGGAAGGTGAGGGTAGGCAAAGAAGAGGTTGTAGGAGATGATCACCAGCACTGCGATATAGAGCACTGAAACCTGCACCGTGATAGAGTGATCTGACACCAGCACCGTGACATAACACATGTATGAGGTGTATCTGGGATCGACAACTACAAGCATTCTTTTTTTATATGTGAAATTCTGAAAATTCAGGAATCTTGAGACAATGGAGGCGAGGGAAGGTGAGGGTAGGCAAAGAAGAGGGTGCAGGAGATGATCACCAGCACAATGATATAGAGCACTGACACCTGCACCGTGATAGAGTGATCTGACACCAGCACCGTGACATAACACATGTATGAGGTGTATCTGGGATCGACAACTACAAGCACTCTCTTTTTTATATGTGAAATTCTGAAAATTCCGGAATCTTGAGACAATGGAGGCGAGGGAAGGTGAGGGTAGGCAAAGAAGATGGTGAAGGAGATGATCACCAGCACCGTGATATAGAGCACTGACACCTGCACTGTGATAGAGTGATCTGACACCAGCACCGTCACATAACACATGTATGAGGTGAATCTGGGATCGACAACTACAAGCATTCTTTTTTTATATGTGAAATTCTGAAAATTCAGGAATCTTGAGACAATGGAGGCGAGGGAAGGTGAGGGTAGGCAAAGAAGAGGGTGCAGGAGATGATCAACAGCACCAGCACCGCGATAAAGAGCACTGACACCTGCACAGTGATAGAGTGATCTGACACTAGCACCGTGACATAACACATGTATGAGGTGAATCTGGGATCGACAACTACAAGCATTCTTTTTTTATATGTGAATTTCTGAAAATTCAGGAATCTTGTGACAATGGAGGCGAGGGAAGGTGAGGGTAGGCAAAGAAGAGGGTGCAGGAGATGATCACCAGCACCGCGATATAGAGCACTGATACCTGCACCGTGATAGAGTGATCTGACACCAGCACCATGACATAACACATGTATGAGGTGTATCTGGGATCGACAACTACAAGCTTTCTTTTTTTATATGTGAAATTCTGAAAATTCAGGAATCTTGAGATAATGGAGGCGAGGGAAGGTTAGGGTAGGCAAAGAAGAGGGTGCAGGAGATGATCACCAGCACCAGCACCGTGATATAGAGCACTGACACCTGCACCGTGATAGAGTGATCTGACACTAGCACCGTGACATAACACATGTATGAGGTGAATCTGGGATCGACAACTACAAGCATTCTTTTTTTTATATGAGAAATTCTGAAAATTCAGGAATCTTGTGGCAATGGAGGCGAGGGAAGGTGAGGGTAGGCAAAGAAGAGGTTGTAGGAGATGATCACCAGCACTGCGATATAGAGCACTGAAACCTGCACCGTGATAGAGTGATCTGACACCAGCACCGTGACATAACACATGTATGAGGTGTATCTGGGATCGACAACTACAAGCATTCTTTTTTTATATGTGAAATTCTGAAAATTCAGGAATCTTGAGACAATGGAGGCGAGGGAAGGTGAGGGTAGGCAAAGAAGAGGGTGCAGGAGATGATCACCAGCACAATGATATAGAGCACTGACACCTGCACCGTGATAGAGTGATCTGACACCAGCACCGTGACATAACACATGTATGAGGTGAATCTGGGATCGACAACTAAAAGCATTCTTTTTATATGTGAAATTCTGAAAATTCAGGAATCTTGAGACAATGGAGGCGAGGGAAGGTGAGGGTAGGCAAAGAAGAGGGTGCCGGAGATGATCACCAGCACCAGCACCGTGATATAGAGCACTGACACCTGCACCGTGGTAGAGTGATCTGACACTAGCACCGTGACATAACACATGTATGAGGTGTATCTGGGATCGACAACTACAAGCACTCTCTTTTTTATATGTGAAATTCTGAAAATTCCGGAATCTTGAGACAATGGAGGCGAGGGAAGGTGAGGGTAGGCAAAGAAGATGGTGAAGGAGATGATCACCAGCACCGTGATATAGAGCACTGACACCTGCACTGTGATAGAGTGATCTGACACCAGCACCGTCACATAACACATGTATGAGGTGAATCTGGGATCGACAACTACAAGCATTCTTTTTTTATATGTGAAATTCTGAAAATTCAGGAATCTTGAGACAATGGAGGCGAGGGAAGGTGAGGGTAGGCAAAGAAGAGGGTGCAGGAGATGATCAACAGCACCAGCACCGCGATATAGAGCACTGACACCTGCACAGTGATAGAGTGATCTGACACTAGCACCGTGACATAACACATGTATGAGGTGAATCTGGGATCGACAACTACAAGCATTCTTTTTTTATATGTGAATTTCTGAAAATTCAGGAATCTTGTGACAATGGAGGCGAGGGAAGGTGAGGGTAGGCAAAGAAGAGGGTGCAGGAGATGATCACCAGCACCGCGATATAGAGCACTGATACCTGCACCGTGATAGAGTGATCTGACACCAGCACCATGACATAACACATGTATGAGGTGTATCTGGGATCGACAACTACAAGCATTCTTTTTTTATATGTGAAATTCTGAAAATTCAGGAATCTTGAGACAATGGAGGCGAGGGAAGGTGAGGGTAGGCAAAGAAGAGGGTGCAGGAGATGATCACCAGCACAATGATATAGAGCACTGACACCTGCACCGTGATAGAGTGATCTGACACCAGCACCGTGACATAACACATGTATGAGGTGTATCTGGGATCGACAACTACAAGCACTCTCTTTTTTATATGTGAAATTCTGAAAATTCCGGAATCTTGAGACAATGGAGGCGAGGGAAGGTGAGGGTAGGCAAAGAAGATGGTGAAGGAGATGATCACCAGCACCGTGATATAGAGCACTGACACCTGCACTGTGATAGAGTGATCTGACACCAGCACCGTCACATAACACATGTATGAGGTGAATCTGGGATCGACAACTACAAGCATTCTTTTTTTATATGTGAAATTCTGAAAATTCAGGAATCTTGAGACAATGGAGGCGAGGGAAGGTGAGGGTAGGCAAAGAAGAGGGTGCAGGAGATGATCAACAGCACCAGCACCGCGATAAAGAGCACTGACACCTGCACAGTGATAGAGTGATCTGACACTAGCACCGTGACATAACACATGTATGAGGTGAATCTGGGATCGACAACTACAAGCATTCTTTTTTTATATGTGAATTTCTGAAAATTCAGGAATCTTGTGACAATGGAGGCGAGGGAAGGTGAGGGTAGGCAAAGAAGAGGGTGCAGGAGATGATCACCAGCACCGCGATATAGAGCACTGATACCTGCACCGTGATAGAGTGATCTGACACCAGCACCATGACATAACACATGTATGAGGTGTATCTGGGATCGACAACTACAAGCATTCTTTTTTTATATGTGAAATTCTGAAAATTCAGGAATCTTGAGATAATGGAGGCGAGGGAAGGTTAGGGTAGGCAAAGAAGAGGGTGCAGGAGATGATCACCAGCACCAGCACCGTGATATAGAGCACTGACACCTGCACCGTGATAGAGTGATCTGACACTAGCACCGTGACATAACACATGTATGAGGTGAATCTGGGATCGACAACTACAAGCATTCTTTTTTTTATATGAGAAATTCTGAAAATTCAGGAATCTTGTGGCAATGGAGGCGAGGGAAGGTGAGGGTAGGCAAAGAAGAGGTTGCAGGAGATGATCACCAGCACCGCGATATAGAGCACTGATACCTGCACCGTGATAGAGTGATCTGACACCAGCACCATGACATAACACATGTATGAGGTGTATCTGGGATCGACAACTACAAGCATTCTTTTTTTATATGTGAAATTCTGAAAATTCAGGAATCTTGAGACAATGGAGGCGAGGGAAGGTGAGGGTAGGCAAAGAAGAGGGTGCAGGAGATGATCACCAGCACAATGATATAGAGCACTGACACCTGCACCGTGATAGAGTGATCTGACACCAGCACCGTGACATAACACATGTATGAGGTGTATCTGGGATCGACAACTACAAGCACTCTCTTTTTTATATGTGAAATTCTGAAAATTCCGGAATCTTGAGACAATGGAGGCGAGGGAAGGTGAGGGTAGGCAAAGAAGATGGTGAAGGAGATGATCACCAGCACCGTGATATAGAGCACTGACACCTGCACTGTGATAGAGTGATCTGACACCAGCACCGTCACATAACACATGTATGAGGTGAATCTGGGATCGACAACTACAAGCATTCTTTTTTTATATGTGAAATTCTGAAAATTCAGGAATCTTGAGACAATGGAGGCGAGGGAAGGTGAGGGTAGGCAAAGAAGAGGGTGCAGGAGATGATCAACAGCACCAGCACCGCGATAAAGAGCACTGACACCTGCACAGTGATAGAGTGATCTGACACTAGCACCGTGACATAACACATGTATGAGGTGAATCTGGGATCGACAACTACAAGCATTCTTTTTTTATATGTGAATTTCTGAAAATTCAGGAATCTTGTGACAATGGAGGCGAGGGAAGGTGAGGGTAGGCAAAGAAGAGGGTGCAGGAGATGATCACCAGCACCGCGATATAGAGCACTGATACCTGCACCGTGATAGAGTGATCTGACACCAGCACCATGACATAACACATGTATGAGGTGTATCTGGGATCGACAACTACAAGCATTCTTTTTTTATATGTGAAATTCTGAAAATTCAGGAATCTTGAGATAATGGAGGCGAGGGAAGGTTAGGGTAGGCAAAGAAGAGGGTGCAGGAGATGATCACCAGCACCAGCACCGTGATATAGAGCACTGACACCTGCACCGTGATAGAGTGATCTGACACTAGCACCGTGACATAACACATGTATGAGGTGAATCTGGGATCGACAACTACAAGCATTCTTTTTTTTATATGAGAAATTCTGAAAATTCAGGAATCTTGTGGCAATGGAGGCGAGGGAAGGTGAGGGTAGGCAAAGAAGAGGTTGTAGGAGATGATCACCAGCACTGCGATATAGAGCACTGAAACCTGCACCGTGATAGAGTGATCTGACACCAGCACCGTGACATAACACATGTATGAGGTGTATCTGGGATCGACAACTACAAGCATTCTTTTTTTATATGTGAAATTCTGAAAATTCAGGAATCTTGAGACAATGGAGGCGAGGGAAGGTGAGGGTAGGCAAAGAAGAGGGTGCAGGAGATGATCACCAGCACAATGATATAGAGCACTGACACCTGCACCGTGATAGAGTGATCTGACACCAGCACCGTGACATAACACATGTATGAGGTGAATCTGGGATCGACAACTAAAAGCATTCTTTTTATATGTGAAATTCTGAAAATTCAGGAATCTTGAGACAATGGAGGCGAGGGAAGGTGAGGGTAGGCAAAGAAGAGGGTGCCGGAGATGATCACCAGCACCAGCACCGTGATATAGAGCACTGACACCTGCACCGTGGTAGAGTGATCTGACACTAGCACCGTGACATAACACATGTATGAGGTGTATCTGGGATCGACAACTACAAGCACTCTCTTTTTTATATGTGAAATTCTGAAAATTCCGGAATCTTGAGACAATGGAGGCGAGGGAAGGTGAGGGTAGGCAAAGAAGATGGTGAAGGAGATGATCACCAGCACCGTGATATAGAGCACTGACACCTGCACTGTGATAGAGTGATCTGACACCAGCACCGTCACATAACACATGTATGAGGTGAATCTGGGATCGACAACTACAAGCATTCTTTTTTTATATGTGAAATTCTGAAAATTCAGGAATCTTGAGACAATGGAGGCGAGGGAAGGTGAGGGTAGGCAAAGAAGAGGGTGCAGGAGATGATCAACAGCACCAGCACCGCGATATAGAGCACTGACACCTGCACAGTGATAGAGTGATCTGACACTAGCACCGTGACATAACACATGTATGAGGTGAATCTGGGATCGACAACTACAAGCATTCTTTTTTTATATGTGAATTTCTGAAAATTCAGGAATCTTGTGACAATGGAGGCGAGGGAAGGTGAGGGTAGGCAAAGAAGAGGGTGCAGGAGATGATCACCAGCACCGCGATATAGAGCACTGATACCTGCACCGTGATAGAGTGATCTGACACCAGCACCATGACATAACACATGTATGAGGTGTATCTGGGATCGACAACTACAAGCATTCTTTTTTTATATGTGAAATTCTGAAAATTCAGGAATCTTGAGACAATGGAGGCGAGGGAAGGTGAGGGTAGGCAAAGAAGAGGGTGCAGGAGATGATCACCAGCACAATGATATAGAGCACTGACACCTGCACCGTGATAGAGTGATCTGACACCAGCACCGTGACATAACACATGTATGAGGTGTATCTGGGATCGACAACTACAAGCACTCTCTTTTTTATATGTGAAATTCTGAAAATTCCGGAATCTTGAGACAATGGAGGCGAGGGAAGGTGAGGGTAGGCAAAGAAGATGGTGAAGGAGATGATCACCAGCACCGTGATATAGAGCACTGACACCTGCACTGTGATAGAGTGATCTGACACCAGCACCGTCACATAACACATGTATGAGGTGAATCTGGGATCGACAACTACAAGCATTCTTTTTTTATATGTGAAATTCTGAAAATTCAGGAATCTTGAGACAATGGAGGCGAGGGAAGGTGAGGGTAGGCAAAGAAGAGGGTGCAGGAGATGATCAACAGCACCAGCACCGCGATAAAGAGCACTGACACCTGCACAGTGATAGAGTGATCTGACACTAGCACCGTGACATAACACATGTATGAGGTGAATCTGGGATCGACAACTACAAGCATTCTTTTTTTATATGTGAATTTCTGAAAATTCAGGAATCTTGTGACAATGGAGGCGAGGGAAGGTGAGGGTAGGCAAAGAAGAGGGTGCAGGAGATGATCACCAGCACCGCGATATAGAGCACTGATACCTGCACCGTGATAGAGTGATCTGACACCAGCACCATGACATAACACATGTATGAGGTGTATCTGGGATCGACAACTACAAGCATTCTTTTTTTATATGTGAAATTCTGAAAATTCAGGAATCTTGAGATAATGGAGGCGAGGGAAGGTTAGGGTAGGCAAAGAAGAGGGTGCAGGAGATGATCACCAGCACCAGCACCGTGATATAGAGCACTGACACCTGCACCGTGATAGAGTGATCTGACACTAGCACCGTGACATAACACATGTATGAGGTGAATCTGGGATCGACAACTACAAGCATTCTTTTTTTTATATGAGAAATTCTGAAAATTCAGGAATCTTGTGGCAATGGAGGCGAGGGAAGGTGAGGGTAGGCAAAGAAGAGGTTGTAGGAGATGATCACCAGCACTGCGATATAGAGCACTGAAACCTGCACCGTGATAGAGTGATCTGACACCAGCACCGTGACATAACACATGTATGAGGTGTATCTGGGATCGACAACTACAAGCATTCTTTTTTTATATGTGAAATTCTGAAAATTCAGGAATCTTGAGACAATGGAGGCGAGGGAAGGTGAGGGTAGGCAAAGAAGAGGGTGCAGGAGATGATCACCAGCACAATGATATAGAGCACTGACACCTGCACCGTGATAGAGTGATCTGACACCAGCACCGTGACATAACACATGTATGAGGTGAATCTGGGATCGACAACTAAAAGCATTCTTTTTATATGTGAAATTCTGAAAATTCAGGAATCTTGAGACAATGGAGGCGAGGGAAGGTGAGGGTAGGCAAAGAAGAGGGTGCCGGAGATGATCACCAGCACCAGCACCGTGATATAGAGCACTGACACCTGCACCGTGGTAGAGTGATCTGACACTAGCACCGTGACATAACACATGTATGAGGTGTATCTGGGATCGACAACTACAAGCACTCTCTTTTTTATATGTGAAATTCTGAAAATTCCGGAATCTTGAGACAATGGAGGCGAGGGAAGGTGAGGGTAGGCAAAGAAGATGGTGAAGGAGATGATCACCAGCACCGTGATATAGAGCACTGACACCTGCACTGTGATAGAGTGATCTGACACCAGCACCGTCACATAACACATGTATGAGGTGAATCTGGGATCGACAACTACAAGCATTCTTTTTTTATATGTGAAATTCTGAAAATTCAGGAATCTTGAGACAATGGAGGCGAGGGAAGGTGAGGGTAGGCAAAGAAGAGGGTGCAGGAGATGATCAACAGCACCAGCACCGCGATATAGAGCACTGACACCTGCACAGTGATAGAGTGATCTGACACTAGCACCGTGACATAACACATGTATGAGGTGAATCTGGGATCGACAACTACAAGCATTCTTTTTTTATATGTGAATTTCTGAAAATTCAGGAATCTTGTGACAATGGAGGCGAGGGAAGGTGAGGGTAGGCAAAGAAGAGGGTGCAGGAGATGATCACCAGCACCGCGATATAGAGCACTGATACCTGCACCGTGATAGAGTGATCTGACACCAGCACCATGACATAACACATGTATGAGGTGTATCTGGGATCGACAACTACAAGCATTCTTTTTTTATATGTGAAATTCTGAAAATTCAGGAATCTTGAGACAATGGAGGCGAGGGAAGGTTAGGGTAGGCAAAGAAGAGGGTGCAGGAGATGATCACCAGCACCAGCACCGTGATATAGAGCACTGACACCTGCACCGTGATAGAGTGATCTGACACTAGCACCGTGACATAACACATGTATGAGGTGAATCTGGGATCGACAACTACAAGCATTCTTTTTTTTATATGAGAAATTCTGAAAATTCAGGAATCTTGTGGCAATGGAGGCGAGGGAAGGTGAGGGTAGGCAAAGAAGAGGGTGCAGGAGATGATCACCAGCACCGCGATATAGAGCACTGATACCTGCACTGTGATAGAGTGAACTGACACCAGCACCGTGACATAACACATGTATGAGGTGTATCTGGGATCGACAACTACAAGCATTCTTTTTTTATATGTGAAATTCTGAAAATTCTGGAATCTTGAGACAATGGAGGTGAGGGAAGGTGAGGGTAGGCAAAGAAGAGGGTGCAGGAGATGATCACCAGCACCAGCACCGCGATATAGAGCACTGACACCTGCACCGTGATAGAGTGATCTGACACTAGCACCGTGACATAACACATGTATAAGGTGAATCTGGGATCGACAACTACAAGCATTCTTTTTTTATATGTGAAATTCTGAAAATTCAGGAATCTTGAGACAATGGAGGCGAGGGAAGGTGAGGGTAGGCAAAGAAGAGGTTGTAGGAGATGATTACCAGCACTGCGATATAGAGCACTGAAACCTGCACCGTGATAGAGTGATCTGACACCAGCACGGTGACATAACACATGTATGAGGTGAATCTGGGATCGACAACTACAAGAATTCTTTTTTATATGTGAAATTCTGAAAAATCAGGAATCTTGAGACAATGGAGGTGAGGGAAGGTGAGGGTAGGCAAAGAAGAGGGTGCAGGAGATGATCACCAGCACCAGCACCGCGATATAGAGCACTGACACCTGCACCGTGATAGAGTGATCTGACACTAGCACCGTGACATAACACATGTATAAGGTGAATCTGGGATCGACAACTACAAGCATTCTTTTTTTATATGTGAAATTCTGAAAATTCAGGAATCTTGAGACAATGGAGGTGAGGGAAGGTGAGGGTAGGCAAAGAAGAGGGTGCAGGAGATGATCACCAGCACAATGATATAGAGCACTGACACCTGCACCGTGATAGAGTGATCTGAGACCAGCACCGTGACATAACACATGTATGAGGTGAATCTGGGATCGACAACTAAAAGCATTCTTTTTATATGTGAAATTCTGAAAATTCAGGAATCTTGAGACAATGGAGGCGAGGGAAGGTGAGGGTAGGCAAAGAAGAGGGTGCAGGAGATGATCACCAGCACCAGCACCGTGATATAGAGCACTGACACCTGCACCGTGATAGAGTGAGCTGACACTAGCACCGTGACATAACACATGTATGAGGTGAATCTTGGATCGACAACTACAAGCATTCTTTTTTTATATGTGAAATTCTGAAAATTCAGGAATCTTGAGACAATGGAGGCGAGGGAAGGTGAGGGTAGGCAAAGAAGAGGGTGCAGGAGATGATCACCAGCACCAGCACCATGATATAGAGCACTGACACCTGCACCGTGATAGAGTGAGCTGACACTAGCACCGTGACATAACACATGTATGAGGTGAATCTGGGATCGACAACTACAAGCATTCTTTTTTTATATGTGAAATTCTGAAAATTCAGGAATCTTGAGACAATGGGGGCGAGGGAAGGTGAGGGTAGGCAAAGAAGATGGTGAAGGAGATGATCACCAGCACCGTGATATAGAGCACTGACACCTGCACTGTGATAGAGTGATCTGACACCAGCACTGTCACATAACACATGTATGAGGTGAATCTGGGATCGACAACTACAAGCATTCCTTTTTATATGTGAAATTCTGAAAATTCAGGAATCTTGAGACAATGGAGGCGAGGGAAGGTGAGGGTAGGCAAAGAAGAGGGTGCAGGAGATGATCAACAGCACCAGCACCGCGATATAGAGCACTGACACCTGCACAGTGATAGAGTGATCTGACACTAGCACCGTGACATAACACATGTATGAGGTGAATCTGGGATCGACAACTACAAGCATTCTTTTTTTATATGTGAATTTCTGAAAATTCAGGAATCTTGTGACAATGGAGGCGAGAGAAGGTGAGGGTAGGCAAAGAAGAGGGTGCAGGAGATGATCACCAGCACCAGCACCGTGATATAGAGCACTGACACCTGCACCGTGATAGAGTGATCTGACACCAGCACGGTGACATAACACATGTATGAGGTGAATCTGGGATCGACAGCTACAAGAATTCTTTTTTATATGTAAAATTCTGAAAATCAGGAATCTTGAGACAATGGAGGCGAGGGAAGGTGAGGGTAGGCAAAGAAGAGGGTGCAGGAGATGATCAACAGCACCAGCACCGCGATATAGAGCACTGACACCTGCACCGTGATAGAGTGATCTGACACTAGCACCGTGACATAACACATGTATGAGGTGAATCTGGGATCGACAACTACAAGCATTCTTTTTTTTATATGAGAAATTCTGAAAATTCAGGAATCTTGTGGCAATGGAGGCGAGGGAAGGTGAGGGTAGGCAAAGAAGAGGTTGTAGGAGATGATCACCAGCACTGCGATATAGAGCACTGAAACCTGCACCGTGATAGAGTGATCTGACACCAGCACCGTGACATAACACATGTATGAGGTGTATCTGGGATCGACAACTACAAGCATTCTTTTTTTATATGTGAAATTCTGAAAATTCAGGAATCTTGAGACAATGGAGGCGAGGGAAGGTGAGGGTAGGCAAAGAAGAGGGTGCAGGAGATGATCACCAGCACAATGATATAGAGCACTGACACCTGCACCGTGATAGAGTGATCTGACACCAGCACCGTGACATAACACATGTATGAGGTGAATCTGGGATCGACAACTAAAAGCATTCTTTTTATATGTGAAATTCTGAAAATTCAGGAATCTTGAGACAATGGAGGCGAGGGAAGGTGAGGGTAGGCAAAGAAGAGGGTGCCGGAGATGATCACCAGCACCAGCACCGTGATATAGAGCACTGACACCTGCACCGTGGTAGAGTGATCTGACACTAGCACCGTGACATAACACATGTATGAGGTGTATCTGGGATCGACAACTACAAGCACTCTCTTTTTTATATGTGAAATTCTGAAAATTCCGGAATCTTGAGACAATGGAGGCGAGGGAAGGTGAGGGTAGGCAAAGAAGATGGTGAAGGAGATGATCACCAGCACCGTGATATAGAGCACTGACACCTGCACTGTGATAGAGTGATCTGACACCAGCACCGTCACATAACACATGTATGAGGTGAATCTGGGATCGACAACTACAAGCATTCTTTTTTTATATGTGAAATTCTGAAAATTCAGGAATCTTGAGACAATGGAGGCGAGGGAAGGTGAGGGTAGGCAAAGAAGAGGGTGCAGGAGATGATCAACAGCACCAGCACCGCGATATAGAGCACTGACACCTGCACAGTGATAGAGTGATCTGACACTAGCACCGTGACATAACACATGTATGAGGTGAATCTGGGATCGACAACTACAAGCATTCTTTTTTTATATGTGAATTTCTGAAAATTCAGGAATCTTGTGACAATGGAGGCGAGGGAAGGTGAGGGTAGGCAAAGAAGAGGGTGCAGGAGATGATCACCAGCACCGCGATATAGAGCACTGATACCTGCACCGTGATAGAGTGATCTGACACCAGCACCATGACATAACACATGTATGAGGTGTATCTGGGATCGACAACTACAAGCATTCTTTTTTTATATGTGAAATTCTGAAAATTCAGGAATCTTGAGACAATGGAGGCGAGGGAAGGTGAGGGTAGGCAAAGAAGAGGGTGCAGGAGATGATCACCAGCACAATGATATAGAGCACTGACACCTGCACCGTGATAGAGTGATCTGACACCAGCACCGTGACATAACACATGTATGAGGTGTATCTGGGATCGACAACTACAAGCACTCTCTTTTTTATATGTGAAATTCTGAAAATTCCGGAATCTTGAGACAATGGAGGCGAGGGAAGGTGAGGGTAGGCAAAGAAGATGGTGAAGGAGATGATCACCAGCACCGTGATATAGAGCACTGACACCTGCACTGTGATAGAGTGATCTGACACCAGCACCGTCACATAACACATGTATGAGGTGAATCTGGGATCGACAACTACAAGCATTCTTTTTTTATATGTGAAATTCTGAAAATTCAGGAATCTTGAGACAATGGAGGCGAGGGAAGGTGAGGGTAGGCAAAGAAGAGGGTGCAGGAGATGATCAACAGCACCAGCACCGCGATAAAGAGCACTGACACCTGCACAGTGATAGAGTGATCTGACACTAGCACCGTGACATAACACATGTATGAGGTGAATCTGGGATCGACAACTACAAGCATTCTTTTTTTATATGTGAATTTCTGAAAATTCAGGAATCTTGTGACAATGGAGGCGAGGGAAGGTGAGGGTAGGCAAAGAAGAGGGTGCAGGAGATGATCACCAGCACCGCGATATAGAGCACTGATACCTGCACCGTGATAGAGTGATCTGACACCAGCACCATGACATAACACATGTATGAGGTGTATCTGGGATCGACAACTACAAGCATTCTTTTTTTATATGTGAAATTCTGAAAATTCAGGAATCTTGAGATAATGGAGGCGAGGGAAGGTTAGGGTAGGCAAAGAAGAGGGTGCAGGAGATGATCACCAGCACCAGCACCGTGATATAGAGCACTGACACCTGCACCGTGATAGAGTGATCTGACACTAGCACCGTGACATAACACATGTATGAGGTGAATCTGGGATCGACAACTACAAGCATTCTTTTTTTTATATGAGAAATTCTGAAAATTCAGGAATCTTGTGGCAATGGAGGCGAGGGAAGGTGAGGGTAGGCAAAGAAGAGGTTGTAGGAGATGATCACCAGCACTGCGATATAGAGCACTGAAACCTGCACCGTGATAGAGTGATCTGACACCAGCACCGTGACATAACACATGTATGAGGTGTATCTGGGATCGACAACTACAAGCATTCTTTTTTTATATGTGAAATTCTGAAAATTCAGGAATCTTGAGACAATGGAGGCGAGGGAAGGTGAGGGTAGGCAAAGAAGAGGGTGCAGGAGATGATCACCAGCACAATGATATAGAGCACTGACACCTGCACCGTGATAGAGTGATCTGACACCAGCACCGTGACATAACACATGTATGAGGTGAATCTGGGATCGACAACTAAAAGCATTCTTTTTATATGTGAAATTCTGAAAATTCAGGAATCTTGAGACAATGGAGGCGAGGGAAGGTGAGGGTAGGCAAAGAAGAGGCTGCCGGAGATGATCACCAGCACCAGCACCGTGATATAGAGCACTGACACCTGCACCGTGGTAGAGTGATCTGACACTAGCACCGTGACATAACACATGTATGAGGTGTATCTGGGATCGACAACTACAAGCACTCTCTTTTTTATATGTGAAATTCTGAAAATTCCGGAATCTTGAGACAATGGAGGCGAGGGAAGGTGAGGGTAGGCAAAGAAGATGGTGAAGGAGATGATCACCAGCACCGTGATATAGAGCACTGACACCTGCACTGTGATAGAGTGATCTGACACCAGCACCGTCACATAACACATGTATGAGGTGAATCTGGGATCGACAACTACAAGCATTCTTTTTTTATATGTGAAATTCTGAAAATTCAGGAATCTTGAGACAATGGAGGCGAGGGAAGGTGAGGGTAGGCAAAGAAGAGGGTGCAGGAGATGATCAACAGCACCAGCACCGCGATATAGAGCACTGACACCTGCACAGTGATAGAGTGATCTGACACTAGCACCGTGACATAACACATGTATGAGGTGAATCTGGGATCGACAACTACAAGCATTCTTTTTTTATATGTGAATTTCTGAAAATTCAGGAATCTTGTGACAATGGAGGCGAGGGAAGGTGAGGGTAGGCAAAGAAGAGGGTGCAGGAGATGATCACCAGCACCGCGATATAGAGCACTGATACCTGCACCGTGATAGAGTGATCTGACACCAGCACCATGACATAACACATGTATGAGGTGTATCTGGGATCGACAACTACAAGCATTCTTTTTTTATATGTGAAATTCTGAAAATTCAGGAATCTTGAGACAATGGAGGCGAGGGAAGGTTAGGGTAGGCAAAGAAGAGGGTGCAGGAGATGATCACCAGCACCAGCACCGTGATATAGAGCACTGACACCTGCACCGTGATAGAGTGATCTGACACTAGCACCGTGACATAACACATGTATGAGGTGAATCTGGGATCGACAACTACAAGCATTCTTTTTTTTATATGAGAAATTCTGAAAATTCAGGAATCTTGTGGCAATGGAGGCGAGGGAAGGTGAGGGTAGGCAAAGAAGAGGGTGCAGGAGATGATCACCAGCACCGCGATATAGAGCACTGATACCTGCACTGTGATAGAGTGAACTGACACCAGCACCGTGACATAACACATGTATGAGGTGTATCTGGGATCGACAACTACAAGCATTCTTTTTTTATATGTGAAATTCTGAAAATTCTGGAATCTTGAGACAATGGAGGTGAGGGAAGGTGAGGGTAGGCAAAGAAGAGGGTGCAGGAGATGATCACCAGCACCAGCACCGCGATATAGAGCACTGACACCTGCACCGTGATAGAGTGATCTGACACTAGCACCGTGACATAACACATGTATAAGGTGAATCTGGGATCGACAACTACAAGCATTCTTTTTTTATATGTGAAATTCTGAAAATTCAGGAATCTTGAGACAATGGAGGCGAGGGAAGGTGAGGGTAGGCAAAGAAGAGGTTGTAGGAGATGATTACCAGCACTGCGATATAGAGCACTGAAACCTGCACCGTGATAGAGTGATCTGACACCAGCACGGTGACATAACACATGTATGAGGTGAATCTGGGATCGACAACTACAAGAATTCTTTTTTATATGTGAAATTCTGAAAAATCAGGAATCTTGAGACAATGGAGGTGAGGGAAGGTGAGGGTAGGCAAAGAAGAGGGTGCAGGAGATGATCACCAGCACCAGCACCGCGATATAGAGCACTGACACCTGCACCGTGATAGAGTGATCTGACACTAGCACCGTGACATAACACATGTATAAGGTGAATCTGGGATCGACAACTACAAGCATTCTTTTTTTATATGTGAAATTCTGAAAATTCAGGAATCTTGAGACAATGGAGGTGAGGGAAGGTGAGGGTAGGCAAAGAAGAGGGTGCAGGAGATGATCACCAGCACAATGATATAGAGCACTGACACCTGCACCGTGATAGAGTGATCTGAGACCAGCACCGTGACATAACACATGTATGAGGTGAATCTGGGATCGACAACTAAAAGCATTCTTTTTATATGTGAAATTCTGAAAATTCAGGAATCTTGAGACAATGGAGGCGAGGGAAGGTGAGGGTAGGCAAAGAAGAGGGTGCAGGAGATGATCACCAGCACCAGCACCGTGATATAGAGCACTGACACCTGCACCGTGATAGAGTGAGCTGACACTAGCACCGTGACATAACACATGTATGAGGTGAATCTTGGATCGACAACTACAAGCATTCTTTTTTTATATGTGAAATTCTGAAAATTCAGGAATCTTGAGACAATGGAGGCGAGGGAAGGTGAGGGTAGGCAAAGAAGAGGGTGCAGGAGATGATCACCAGCACCAGCACCATGATATAGAGCACTGACACCTGCACCGTGATAGAGTGAGCTGACACTAGCACCGTGACATAACACATGTATGAGGTGAATCTGGGATCGACAACTACAAGCATTCTTTTTTTATATGTGAAATTCTGAAAATTCAGGAATCTTGAGACAATGGGGGCGAGGGAAGGTGAGGGTAGGCAAAGAAGATGGTGAAGGAGATGATCACCAGCACCGTGATATAGAGCACTGACACCTGCACTGTGATAGAGTGATCTGACACCAGCACTGTCACATAACACATGTATGAGGTGAATCTGGGATCGACAACTACAAGCATTCCTTTTTATATGTGAAATTCTGAAAATTCAGGAATCTTGAGACAATGGAGGCGAGGGAAGGTGAGGGTAGGCAAAGAAGAGGGTGCAGGAGATGATCAACAGCACCAGCACCGCGATATAGAGCACTGACACCTGCACAGTGATAGAGTGATCTGACACTAGCACCGTGACATAACACATGTATGAGGTGAATCTGGGATCGACAACTACAAGCATTCTTTTTTTATATGTGAATTTCTGAAAATTCAGGAATCTTGTGACAATGGAGGCGAGAGAAGGTGAGGGTAGGCAAAGAAGAGGGTGCAGGAGATGATCACCAGCACCAGCACCGTGATATAGAGCACTGACACCTGCACCGTGATAGAGTGATCTGACACCAGCACGGTGACATAACACATGTATGAGGTGAATCTGGGATCGACAGCTACAAGAATTCTTTTTTATATGTAAAATTCTGAAAATCAGGAATCTTGAGACAATGGAGGCGAGGGAAGGTGAGGGTAGGCAAAGAAGAGGGTGCAGGAGATGATCAACAGCACCAGCACCGCGATATAGAGCACTGACACCTGCACCGTGATAGAGGGATCTGACACTAGCACCGTGACATAACACATGTATGAGGTGAATCTGGGATCGACAACTACAAGCATTCTTTTTTTATATGTGAAATTCTGAAAATTCAGGAATCTTGTGACAATGGAGGCGAGGGAAGGTGAGGGTAGGCAAAGAAGAGGGTGCAGGAGATGATCACCAGCACCGCGATATAGAGCACTGATACCTGCACCGTGATAGAGTGATCTGACACCAGCACCGTGACATAACACATGTATGAGGTGTATCTGGGATCGACAACTACAAGCATTCTTTTTTTATATGTGAAATTCTGAAAATTCAGGAATCTTGAGACAATGGAGGCGAGGGAAGGTGAGGGTAGGCAAAGAAGAGGGTGCAGGAGATGATCACCAGCACCAGCACCATGATATAGAGCACTGACACCTGCACCGTGATAGAGTGAGCTGACACTAGCACCGTGACATAACACATGTATGAGGTGAATCTGGGATCGACAACTACAAGCATTCTTTTTTTATATGTGAAATTCTGAAAATTCAGGAATCTTGAGACAATGGGGGCGAGGGAAGGTGAGGGTAGGCAAAGAAGATGGTGAAGGAGATGATCACCAGCACCGTGATATAGAGCACTGACACCTGCACTGTGATAGAGTGATCTGACACCAGCACTGTCACATAACACATGTATGAGGTGAATCTGGGATCGACAACTACAAGCATTCTTTTTTATATGTGAAATTCTGAAAATTCAGGAATCTTGAGACAATGGAGGCGAGGGAAGGTGAGGGTAGGCAAAGAAGAGGGTGCAGGAGATGATCAACAGCACCAGCACCGCGATATAGAGCACTGACACCTGCACAGTGATAGAGTGATCTGACACTAGCACCGTGACATAACACATGTATGAGGTGAATCTGGGATCGACAACTACAAGCATTCTTTTTTTATATGTGAATTTCTGAAAATTCAGGAATCTTGTGACAATGGAGGCGAGAGAAGGTGAGGGTAGGCAAAGAAGAGGGTGCAGGAGATGATCACCAGCACCAGCACCGTGATATAGAGCACTGACACCTGCACCGTGATAGAGTGATCTGACACCAGCACGGTGACATAACACATGTATGAGGTGAATCTGGGATCGACAGCTACAAGAATTCTTTTTTATATGTAAAATTCTGAAAATCAGGAATCTTGAGACAATGGAGGCTTGGAAAGGTGAGGGTAGGCAAAGAAGAGGGTGCAGGAGATGATCACCAGCACCAGCACCGTGATATAGAGCACTGACACCTGCACCGTGATAGAGTGATCTGACACCAGCACCGTGACATAACACATGTATGAGGTGAATCTGGGATCGACAACTACAAGCATTCTTTTTTTATATGTGAAATTCTGAAAATTCAGGAATCTTGAGACAATGGAGGCGAGGGAAGGTGAGGGTAGGCAAAGAAGAGGGTGCAGGAGATGATCACCAGCACAATGATATAGAGCACTGACACCTGTACCGTGATAGAGTGAACTGACACCAGCACCGTGACATAACACATGTATGAGGTGTATCTGGGATCGACAACTACAAGCATTCTTTCTATATGTGAAATTCTGAAAATTCAGGAATCTTGAGACAATGGAGGCGAGGGAAGGTGAGGGTAGGCAAAGAAGAGGGTGCAGGAGATGATCACCAGCACCAGCACCGTGATATAGAGCACTGACACCTGCACCGTGGTAGAGTGATCTGACACTAGCACCGTGACATAACACATGTATGAGGTGTATCTGGGATCGACAACTACAAGCACTCTCTTTTTTATATGTGAAATTCTGATAATTCAGGAATCTTGAGACAATGGAGGCGAGGGAAGGTGAGGGTAGGCAAAGAAGAGGGTGCAGGAGATGATCAACAGCACCAGCACCGCGATATAGAGCACTGACACCTGCACCGTGATAGAGGGATCTGACACTAGCACCGTGACATAACACATGTATGAGGTGAATCTGGGATCGACAACTACAAGCATTCTTTTTTTATATGTGAAATTCTGAAAATTCAGGAATCTTGTGACAATGGAGGCGAGGGAAGGTGAGGGTAGGCAAAGAAGAGGGTGCAGGAGATGATCACCAGCACCGCGATATAGAGCACTGATACCTGCACCGTGATAGAGTGATCTGACACCAGCACCGTGACATAACACATGTATGAGGTGTATCTGGGATCGACAACTACAAGCATTCTTTTTTTATATGTGAAATTCTGAAAATTCAGGAATCTTGAGACAATGGAGGCGAGGGAAGGTGAGGGTAGGCAAAGAAGAGGTTGTAGGAGATGATCACCAGCACTGCGATATAGAGCACTGAAACCTGCACCGTGATAGAGTGATCTGACACCAGCACCGTGACATAACACATGTATAAGGTGAATCTGGGATCGACAACTACAAGAATTCTTTTTTATATGTGAAATTCTGAAAATTCAGGAATCTTGAGACAATGGAGGCGAGGGAAGGTGAGGGTAGGCAAAGAAGAGGGTGCAGGAGATGATCACCAGCACAATGATATAGAGCACTGACACCTGCACCGTGATAGAGTGATCTGACACCAGCACCGTGACATAACACGTGTATGAGGTGAATCTGGGATCGACAACTAAAAGCATTCTTTTTATATGTGAAATTCTGAAAATTCAGGAATCTTGAGACAATGGAGGCGAGGGAAGGTGAGGGTAGGCAAAGAAGAGGGTGCCGGAGATGATCACCAGCACCAGCACCGTGATATAGAGCACTGACACCTGCACCGTGGTAGAGTGATCTGACACTAGCACCGTGACATAACACATGTATGAGGTGTATCTGGAATCGACAACTACAAGCACTCTCTTTTTTATATGTGAAATTCTGAAAATTCAGGAATCTTGAGACAATGGAGGCGAAGGAAGGTGAGGGTAGGCAAAGAAGAGGGTGCAGGAGATGATCAACAGCACCAGCACCGCGATATAGAGCACTGACACCTGCACCGTGGTAGAGTGATCTGACACTAGCACCGTGACATAACACATGTATGAGGTGAATCTGGGATCGACAACTACAAGCATTCTTTTTTTATATGTGACTTTCTGAAAATTCAGGAATCTTGTGACAATGGAGGCGAGGGAAGGTGAGGGTAGGCAAAGAAGAGGGTGCAGGAGATGATCACCAGCACCGCGATATAGAGCACTGATACCTGCACCGTGATAGAGTGAACTGACACCAGCACCGTGACATAACACATCTATGAGGTGTATCTGGGATCGACAACTACAAGCACTCTCTTTTTTATATGTGAAATTCTGATAATTCAGGAATCTTGAGACAATGGAGGCGAGGGAAGGTGAGGGTAGGCAAAGAAGAGGGTGCAGGAGATGATCAACAGCACCAGCACCGCGATATAGAGCACTGACACCTGCACCGTGATAGAGGGATCTGACACTAGCACCGTGACATAACACATGTATGAGGTGAATCTGGGATCGACAACTACAAGCATTCTTTTTTTATATGTGAAATTCTGAAAATTCAGGAATCTTGTGACAATGGAGGCGAGGGAAGGTGAGGGTAGGCAAAGAAGAGGGTGCAGGAGATGATCACCAGCACCGCGATATAGAGCACTGATACCTGCACCGTGATAGAGTGATCTGACACCAGCACCGTGACATAACACATGTATGAGGTGTATCTGGGATCGACAACTACAAGCATTCTTTTTTTATATGTGAAATTCTGAAAATTCAGGAATCTTGAGACAATGGAGGCGAGGGAAGGTGAGGGTAGGCAAAGAAGAGGTTGTAGGAGATGATCACCAGCACTGCGATATAGAGCACTGAAACCTGCACCGTGATAGAGTGATCTGACACCAGCACCGTGACATAACACATGTATAAGGTGAATCTGGGATCGACAACTACAAGAATTCTTTTTTATATGTGAAATTCTGAAAATTCAGGAATCTTGAGACAATGGAGGCGAGGGAAGGTGAGGGTAGGCAAAGAAGAGGGTGCAGGAGATGATCACCAGCACAATGATATAGAGCACTGACACCTGCACCGTGATAGAGTGATCTGACACCAGCACCGTGACATAACACATGTATGAGGTGTATCTGGGATCGACAACTACAAGAATTCTTTTTTATATGTGAAATTCTGAAAATTCAGGAATCTTGAGACAATGGAGGCGTGGAAAGGTGAGGGTAGGCAAAGAAGATGGTGAAGGAGATGATCACCAGCACCGTGATATAGAGCACTGACACCTGCACTGTGATAGAGTGATCTGACACCAGCACTGTCACATAACACATGTATGAGGTGAATCTGGGATCGACAACTACAAGCATTCTTTTTTTATATGTGAAATTAAGAAAATTCAGGAATCTTGAGACAATGGAGGCGAGGGAAGGTGAGGGTAGGCAAAGAAGAGGGTGCAGGAGATGATCAACAGCACCAGCACCGCGATATAGAGCACTGACACCTGCACAGTGATAGAGTGATCTGACACTAGCACCGTGACATAACACATGTATGAGGTGAATCTGGGATCGACAACTACAAGCATTCTTTTTTTATATGTGAATTTCTGAAAATTCAGGAATCTTGTGACAATGGAGGCGAGGGAAGGTGAGGGTAGGCAAAGAAGAGGGTGCAGGAGATGATCACCAGCACCAGCACCGTGATATAGAGCACTGACACCTGCACCGTGATAGAGTGATCTGACACCAGCACGGTGACATAACACATGTATGAGGTGAATCTGGGATCGACAGCTACAAGAATTCTTTTTTATATGTAAAATTCTGAAAATTCAGGAATCTTGAGACAATGGAGGCGTGGAAAGGTGAGGGTAGGCAAAGAAGAGGGTGCAGGAGATGATCACCAGCACCAGCACCGTGATATAGAGCACTGACACCAGCACCGTGATAGAGTGATCTGACACCAGCACCGTGACATAACACATGTATGAGGTGAATCTGGGATCGACAACTAAAAGCATTCTTTTTATATGTGAAATTCTGAAAATTCAGGAATCTTGAGACAATGGAGGCGAGGGAAGGTGAGGGTAGGCAAAGAAGAGGGTGCAGGAGATGATCACCAGCACCAGCACCGTGATATAGAGCACTGACACCTGCACCGTGGTAGAGTGATCTGACACTAGCACCGTGACATAACACATGTATGAGGTGTAACTGGGATCGACAACTACAAGCACTCTCTTTTTTATATGTGAAATTCTGATAATTCAGGAATCTTGAGACAATGGAGGCGAGGGAAGGTGAGGGTAGGCAAAGAAGAGGGTGCAGGAGATGATCAACAGCACCAGCACCGCGAAATAGAGCACTGACTCCTGCACCGTGATAGAGTGATCTGACACTAGCACCGTGACATAACACATGTATGAGGTGTATCTGGGATCGACAACTACAAGCATTCTTTTTTATATGTGAAATTCTGAAAATTCAGGAATCTTGAGACAATGGAGGCGAGGGAAGGTGAGGGTAGGCAAAGAAGAGGTTGTAGGAGATGATCACCAGCACTGCGATATAAAGCACTGAAACCTGCGCCGTGATAGAGTGATCTGACATCAGCACCGTGACATAACACATGTATGAGGTGAATCTGGGATCGACAACTACAAGAATTCTTTTTTATATGTGAAATTCTGAAAATTCAGGAATCTTGAGACAATGGAGGCGAGGGAAGGTGAGGGTAGGCAAAGAAGAGGGTGCAGGAGATGATCACCAGCACAATGATATAGAGCACTGACACCTGCACCGTGATAGAGTGATCTGACACCAGCACCGTGACATAACACATGTATGAGGTGTATCTGGGATCGACAACTACAAGAATTCTTTTTTATATGTGAAATTCTGAAAATTCAGGAATCTTGAGACAATGGAGGCGTGGAAAGGTGAGGGTAGGCAAAGAAGATGGTGAAGGAGATGATCACCAGCACCGTGATATAGAGCACTGACACCTGCACTGTGATAGAGTGATCTGACACCAGCACTGTCACATAACACATGTATGAGGTGAATCTGGGATCGACAACTACAAGCATTCTTTTTTTATATGTGAAATTAAGAAAATTCAGGAATCTTGAGACAATGGAGGCGAGGGAAGGTGAGGGTAGGCAAAGAAGAGGGTGCAGGAGATGATCAACAGCACCAGCACCGCGATATAGAGCACTGACACCTGCACAGTGATAGAGTGATCTGACACTAGCACCGTGACATAACACATGTATGAGGTGAATCTGGGATCGACAACTACAAGCATTCTTTTTTTATATGTGAATTTCTGAAAATTCAGGAATCTTGTGACAATGGAGGCGAGGGAAGGTGAGGGTAGGCAAAGAAGAGGGTGCAGGAGATGATCACCAGCACCAGCACCGTGATATAGAGCACTGACACCTGCACCGTGATAGAGTGATCTGACACCAGCACGGTGACATAACACATGTATGAGGTGAATCTGGGATCGACAGCTACAAGAATTCTTTTTTATATGTAAAATTCTGAAAATTCAGGAATCTTGAGACAATGGAGGCGTGGAAAGGTGAGGGTAGGCAAAGAAGAGGGTGCAGGAGATGATCACCAGCACCAGCACCGTGATATAGAGCACTGACACCAGCACCGTGATAGAGTGATCTGACACCAGCACCGTGACATAACACATGTATGAGGTGAATCTGGGATCGACAACTAAAAGCATTCTTTTTATATGTGAAATTCTGAAAATTCAGGAATCTTGAGACAATGGAGGCGAGGGAAGGTGAGGGTAGGCAAAGAAGAGGGTGCAGGAGATGATCACCAGCACCAGCACCGTGATATAGAGCACTGACACCTGCACCGTGGTAGAGTGATCTGACACTAGCACCGTGACATAACACATGTATGAGGTGTAACTGGGATCGACAACTACAAGCACTCTCTTTTTTATATGTGAAATTCTGATAATTCAGGAATCTTGAGACAATGGAGGCGAGGGAAGGTGAGGGTAGGCAAAGAAGAGGGTGCAGGAGATGATCAACAGCACCAGCACCGCGAAATAGAGCACTGACTCCTGCACCGTGATAGAGTGATCTGACACTAGCACCGTGACATAACACATGTATGAGGTGAATCTGGGATCGACAACTACAAGCATTCTTTTTTATATGTGAAATTCTGAAAATTCAGGAATCTTGTGACAATGGAGGCGAGGGAAGGTGAGGGTAGGCAAAGAAGAGGGTGCAGGAGATGATCACCAGCACCAGCACCGCGATATAGAGCACTGATACCTGCACCGTGATAGAGTGATCTGACACCAGCACCGTGACATAACACATGTATTAGGTGTATCTGGGATCGACACTACAAGCATTCTTTTTTATATGTGAAATTCTGAAAATTCTGGAATCTTGAGACAATGGAGGCGAGGGAAGGTGAGGGTAGGCAAAGAAGAGGTTGTAGGAGATGATCACCAGCACTGCGATATAAAGCACTGAAACCTGCACCGTGATAGAGTGATCTGACATCAGCACCGTGACATAACACATGTATGAGGTGAATCTGGGATCGACAACTACAAGAATTCTTTTTTATATGTGAAATTCTGAAAATTCAGGAATCTTGAGACAATGGAGGCGAGGGAAGGTGAGGGTAGGCAAAGAAGAGGGTGCAGGAGATGATCACCAGCACAATGATATAGAGCACTGACACCTGCACCGTGATAGAGTGATCTCACACCAGCACCGTGACATAACACATGTATGAGGTGTATCTGGGATTGACAACTACAAGCATTCTTTTTTTATATGTGAAATTCTGAAAATTCAGGAATCTTGAGACAATGGAGGCGAGGGAAGGTGAGGGTAGGCAAAGAAGATGGTGAAGGAGATGATCACCAGCACCGCTATATATAGCACTGATACCTGCACCGTGATAGAGTGATCTGACACCAGCACCGTGACATAACACATGTATGAGGTGAATCTGGGATCGACAACTACAAGCATTCTTTTTTTATATGTGAAATTCAGAAAATTCAGGAATCTTGAGACAATGGAGGCGAGGGACGGTGAGGGTAGGCAAAGAAGAGGGTGCAGGAGATGATCACCAGCACCAGCACCGTGATATAGAGCACTGACACCTGCACCGTGATAGAGTGATCTGACACCAGCACCGTGACATAACACATGTATGAGGTGTATCTGGGATCGACAACTACAAGCATTCTTTTTTTATATGTGAAATTCTGAAAATTCAGGAATCTTGCGATAATGGAGGCGAGGGAAGGTGAGGGTAGGCAAAGAAGAGGGTGCAGGAGATGATCACCAGCACCACGATATAGAGCACTGACACCTGCACCGTGATAGAGTGATCTGACACCAGCACCGTGACATAACACATGTATGAGGTGAATCTGGGATCGACAACTACAAGCATTCTATTTTTATATGTGAAATTCTGAAAATTCAGGAATCTTGAGACAATGGAGGCGAGGGAAGGTGAGGGTAGGCAAAGAAGAGGGTGCAGGAGATGATCAACAGCACCAGCACCGCGATATAGAGCACTGACACCTGCACCGTGATAGAGTGATCTGACACCAGCACCGTGACATAACACATGTATGAGGTGAATCTGGGATCGACAACTACAAGCATTCTTTTTTTATATGTGAATTTCTGAAAATTCAGGAATCTTGCGATAATGGAGGCGAGGGAAGGTGAGGGTAGGCAAAGAAGAGGGTGCAGGAGATGATCACCAGCACCACGATATAGAGCACTGACACCTGCACCGTGATAGAGTGATCTGACACCAGCACCGTGACATAACACATGTATGAGGTGAATCTGGGATCGACAACTACAAGAATTCTTTTTTATATGTGAAATTCTGAAAATTCAGGAATCTTGAGACAATGGAGGTGAGGGAAGGTGAGGGTAGGCAAAGAAGAGGGTGCAGGAGATGATCACCAGCACAATGATATAGAGCACTGACACCTGCACCGTGATAGAGTGATCTGACACCAGCACCGTGACATAACACATGTATGAGGTGAATCTGAAATCGACAACTAAAAGCATTCTTTTTATATGTGAAATTCTGAAGATTCAGGAATCTTGAGACAATGGAGGCGAGGGAAGGTGAGGGTAGGCAAAGAAGAGGGTGCCGGAGATGATCACCAGCACCGTGATATAGAGCACTGACACCTGCACCGTGGTAGAGTGATCTGACACTAGCACCGTGACATAACACATGTATGAGGTGTATCTGGGATCGACAACTACAAGCTCTCTCTTTTTTATATGTGAAATTCTGAAAATTCAGGAATCTTGAGACAATGGAGGCGAGGGAAGGTGAGGGTAGGCAAAGAAGAGGGTGCAGGAGATGATCAACAGCACCAGCACCGCGATATAGAGCACTGACACCTGCACCGTGATAGAGTGATCTGACACTAGCACCGTGACATAACACATGTATGAGGTGAATCTGGGATCGACAACTACAAGCATTCTTTTTTATATGTGAAATTCAGAAAATTAAGGAATCTTGTGACAATGGAGGCGAGGGAAGGTGAGGGTAGGCAAAGAGAGTGCAGGAGATGATCACCAGCACCAGCACCGCGATATAGAGCACTGATACCTGCACCGTGATAGAGTGATCTGACACCAGCACCGTGACATAACACATGTATGAGGTGTATCTGGGATCGACAACTACAAGCATTCTTTTTTTATATGTGAAATTCTGAAAATTCAGGAATCTTGAGACAATGGAGGCGAGGGAAGGTGAAGGTAGGCAAAGAAGAGGGTGCAGGAGATGATCACCAGCACCAGCACCAGCACCGTGATATAGAGCACTGACACCTGCACCGTGATAGAGTGAGCTGACACTAGCACCGTGACATAACACATGTATGAGGTGAATCTGGGATCGACAACTACAAGCATTCTTTTTTTTATATGTGAAATTCTGAAAATTCAGGAATCTTGAGACAATGGAGGCGAGGGAAGGTGAGGGTAGGCAAAGAAGAGGTTGTAGGAGATGATCACCAGCACTGCGATATAGAGCACTGAAACCTGCACCGTGATAGAGTGATCTGACACCAGCACGGTGACATAACACATGTATGAGGTGAATCTGGGATCGACAACTACAAGCATTCTTTTTTATATGTGAAATTCTGAAAATTCAGGAATCTTGAGACAATGGAGGCGAGGAAAGGTGAGGGTAGGCAAAGAAGATGGTGAAGGAGATGATCACCTGCACCGTGATATAGAGCACTGACACCTGCACCGTGATAGAGTGATCTGACACCAGCACCGTCACATAACACATGTATGAGTTTAATCTGGGATCGACAACTACAAGCATTCTTTTTTTATAGGTGAAATTCTGAAAATTCAGGAATCTTGAGACAATGGAGGCGAGGGAAGGTGAGGGTAGGCAAAGAAGAGGGTGCAGGAGATGATCACCAGCACCAGCACCGCGATATAGAGCATTGACACCTGCACCGTGATAGAGTGATCTGACACCAGCACCGTGACATAACACATGTATGAGGTGTATCTGGGATCGACAACTACAAGCATTCTTTTTTTTATATGTGAAATTCTGAAAATTCAGGAATCTTGAGACAATGGAGGCGAGGGAAGGTGAGGGTAGGCAAAGAAGAGGGTGCAGGAGATGATCACCAGCACAATGATATAGAGCACTGACACCTGCACCGTGATAGAGTGATCTCACACCAGCACCGTGACATAACACATGTATGAGGTGTATCTGGGATTGACAACTACAAGCATTCTTTTTTTATATGTGAAATTCAGAAAATTCAGGAATCTTGAGACAATGGAGGCGAGGGAAGGTGAGGGTAGGCAAAGAAGATGGTGAAGGAGATGATCACCAGCACCGCTATATATAGCACTGATACCTGCACCGTGATAGAGTGATCTGACACCAGCACCGTGACATAACACATGTATGAGGTGAATCTGGGATCGACAACTACAAGCATTCTTTTTTTATATGAGAAATTCAGAAAATTCAGGAATCTTGAGACAATGGAGGCGAGGGACGGTGAGGGTAGGCAAAGAAGAGGGTGCAGGAGATGATCACCAGCACCAGCACCGTGATATAGAGCACTGACACCTGCACCGTGATAGAGTGATCTGACACCAGCACCGTGACATAACACATGTATGAGGTGTATCTGGGACCGACAACTACAAGCATTCTTTTTTTATATGTGAAATTCTGAAAATTCAGGAATCTTGAGACAATGGAGGCGAAGGAAGGTGAGGGTAGGCAAAGAAGAGGGTGCAGGAGATGATCACCAGCACTGTGATATAGAGCACTGACACCCGCACCGTGATAGAGTGATCTGACACTAGCACCGTGACATAACACATGTATGACGTTAATCTGGGATCGACAACTATAAGCACTCTTTTTTTATATGTGAAATTCTGAATATTCAGGAATCTTGAGACAATGGAGGCAAGGGAAGGTGAGGGTAGGCAAAGAAGAGGGTGCAGGAGATGATCAACAGCACCAGCACCGCGATATAGAGCACTGACACCTACACCGTGATAGAGTGATCTGACACCAGCACCGTGACATAACACATGTATGAGGTGAATCTGGGATCGACAACTACAAGCATTCTTTTTTTATATGTGAAATTCTGAAAATTCAGGAATCTTGCGATAATGGAGGCGAGGGAAGGTGAGGGTAGGCAAAGAAGAGGGTGCAGGAGATGATCACTAGCACCACGATATAGAGCACTGACACCTGCACCGTGATAGAGTGATCTGACACCAGCACCGTGACATAACACATGTATGAGGTGAATCTGGGATCGACAACTACAAGCATTCTATTTTTATATGTGAAATTCTGAAAATTCAGGAATCTTGAGACAATGGAGGCGAGGGAAGGTGAGGGAAGGCAAAGAAGAGGGTGCAGGAGATGATCACCAACAGCAGCACCGTGGTACAGAGCACTGACACCTGCACCGTGATAGAGTGATCTGACACCAGCACCGTGACATAACACATGTATGAGGTGAATCTGGGATCGACAACTACAAGCATTCTTTTTTTATATGTGAAATTCTGAAAATTTAGGAATCTTGAGACAATGGAGGCGAGGGAAGGTGAGGGTAGGCAAAGAAGAGGGTGCAGGAGATGATCACCAGCACCTGCACCGCGATACAGAGCACTGACACCTGCACCGTGATAGAGTGATCTGACACCAACACCGTGACATAACACATGTATGAGGTGAATCTGGGATCGACAACTACAAGCATTTTTTTTATATGTGAAATTCTGAAAATTCAGGAATCTTGAGACAATGGAGGCGAGGGAAGGTGAGGGTAGGCAAAGAAGAGGGTGCAAGAGATGATCACCAGCACCAGCACCGCGATATAGAGCACTGACACCTGCACCCTCTTCTTTGCCTACCCTCACCTTCCCTCGCCTCCATTGTCTCAAGAGTCCTGAATTTTCAGAATTTCACACTTAAAAAAAAGAGTGCTTTTAGTTGTCGATCCCAGATTCACCTCATACATGTGTTATGTCATTGTCCATGTGGTGGGACTATGTGTGCACAGCTAGTAATTATTTTGTGGCTGCAAATATGACCTGTAGGTTTGTAAAGTTCACCATCCCTGTGATGTGCTGACTTCCTCCTCGGGCTGCTTATTATGAGGGGCTCCCACCATCCCTGTGCTATGCTGACTTCCTCCTGGGGCTGCTTATGGTGCAGGTGTCAGTGCCGTATATCACGGTGCTGGTGTCAGTGCTGTATATCACGGTGCTGGTGTCAGTGCTTTATGTCACGCTGCTGATGTCAGTGCTCTCTATCACGGTGCTGGTGTCAGATCACTCTATCACGGTGCAGGTGTCATTGCTGTATGTCACGCTGCTAATGTCAATGCTCTCTAGAGGTTCACTGATAGGCTGCATTGGTGGGCACTGATAGGCTGCATTGGTGGTCACTGATAGGCATAGTTAAGGCGGCACTAATAGGCACAGATAAGGCAGCACCGATGGGCACAGATAAGGCGGCACTGATGGGCAAAGATAGGCACAGATACGATGGCACGGATGGGTGGCACAGATGGGTGGCACGGATGGGTGGCACGGATGGGTGGCACGGATGGGCACGGATGGGTACCACTGATAGATGGGACTGAGGGGCACTGATAGGTGGCACTGATAGGTGGCTCTGATAGGCACTGATGGGCAGCACTGCTGGGCACTGATGTGCACTGGTAGATGACACTGATGAGCACGGATATGTGGCACTAGGGTGCAGCACCTTTGTTGAGGCAGATTGTGGGCACTGCTGGGTGGCACTGTGGGCACTGCTGGGTAGCACTATGGGCACTGCTGGGTTGCACTGACGGGGGGCACTAATTTTTTATTATGTGTAGTTATGAGGGGGCAGGTTGGCACTGGCAGGGGGCAGGTGGGCACTGGCAGGGCTGGCTGTGATCGGGACTGATGTCCCGATCAAGGCCGCCGGTGATCGGCTTTTTTTTTTCTCCTCGCGCTGTCAGCGCGAGGAGGAATAATAGCCGATTACCGGCTCCGTTATATCACATGAACAGCTGTCATTGGCTGACAGCTGATCACGTGATAAGGGGTCGGGAACGACCCCTTGCAGGATTGGTGATCAGGTGAGTCTCATAGACTCGCCGATCACAGAGCGCGCCGCGTGCGCCCCTCAGGGGGCGCGCAGGCCGCTCGTGCACGGGACTACGTCTATTGACGTCGTCCCGGAAAAGGAGATCCGCGCTATAGCCGTCATTCGGCTATAGCACGGGTCTCAAGTGGTTTAAAAAGTGTCAAACTACATGCTAAAACAAGTGCCAAAATGTGCGTTATAAACCACACCAAAATGCGTGTTCAAAAAAGTGCCAAAATGCACAATATAAAAACCCACGGGCAGATGTACGTTAAAAAAATATGGCATGTTAAAAAAATGTCAAAATGCACGTAAATAATGTCAAAATTAGCAAGAAAAGGGCCAAAACACACATTTAAAAAATGTGCCAAAATGCGTATAAAAAAGCCTCAGTGCTTATTATTTTAAATGGAATTACACGCTCTTTATAACTTTGGTTTCACTTTTAAAACTCAGCTGCTCGGTAATCACACAGGTGTCAGAGGAGATCACAGGCAGCCCCCCCCCCCCCTCTACTCAAATCTCAGGTGTTTTCAGAGGAAAAACTCCTGAGAACAAATGTTCTCAGCACCGTGATATAGAGCACTGACACCTGCACCGTGATAGAGTGATCTGACACCAGCACCGTGACATAACACATGTATGAGGTGTATCTGGGACCGACAACTACAAGCATTCTTTTTTTATATGTGAAATTCTGAAAATTCAGGAATCTTGAGACAATGGAGGCGAAGGAAGGTGAGGGTAGGCAAAGAAGAGGGTGCAGGAGATGATCACCAGCACCGTGATATAGAGCACTGACACCCGCACCGTGATAGAGTGATCTGACACTAGCACCGTGACATAACACATGTATGACGTTAATCTGGGATCGACAACTATAAGCACTCTTTTTTTATATGTGAAATTCTGAATATTCAGGAATCTTGAGACAATGGAGGCAAGGGAAGGTGAGGGTAGGCAAAGAAGAGGGTGCAGGAGATGATCAACAGCACCAGCACCGCGATATAGAGCACTGACACCTACACCGTGATAGAGTGATCTGACACCAGCACCGTGACATAACACATGTATGAGGTGAATCTGGGATCGACAACTACAAGCATTCTTTTTTTATATGTGAAATTCTGAAAATTCAGGAATCTTGCGATAATGGAGGCGAGGGAAGGTGAGGGTAGGCAAAGAAGAGGGTGCAGGAGATGATCACTAGCACCACGATATAGAGCACTGACACCTGCACCGTGATAGAGTGATCTGACACCAGCACCGTGACATAACACATGTATGAGGTGAATCTGGGATCGACAACTACAAGCATTCTATTTTTATATGTGAAATTCTGAAAATTCAGGAATCTTGAGACAATGGAGGCGAGGGAAGGTGAGGGAAGGCAAAGAAGAGGGTGCAGGAGATGATCACCAACAGCAGCACCGTGGTACAGAGCACTGACACCTGCACCGTGATAGAGTGATCTGACACCAGCACCGTGACATAACACATGTATGAGGTGAATCTGGGATCGACAACTACAAGCATTCTTTTTTTATATGTGAAATTCTGAAAATTTAGGAATCTTGAGACAATGGAGGCGAGGGAAGGTGAGGGTAGGCAAAGAAGAGGGTGCAGGAGATGATCACCAGCACCTGCACCGCGATACAGAGCACTGACACCTGCACCGTGATAGAGTGATCTGACACCAACACCGTGACATAACACATGTATGAGGTGAATCTGGGATCGACAACTACAAGCATTTTTTTTATATGTGAAATTCTGAAAATTCAGGAATCTTGAGACAATGGAGGCGAGGGAAGGTGAGGGTAGGCAAAGAAGAGGGTGCAGGAGATGATCACCAGCACCAGCACCGCGATATAGAGCACTGACACCTGCACCCTCTTCTTTGCCTACCCTCACGTTCCCTCGCCTCCATTGTCTCAAGAGTCCTGAATTTTCAGAATTTCACACTTAAAAAAAAGAGTGCTTTTAGTTGTCGATCCCAGATTCACCTCATACATGTGTTATGTCATTGTCCATGTGGTGGGACTATGTGTGCACAGCTAGTAATTATTTTGTGGCTGCAAATATGACCTGTAGGTTTGTAAAGTTCACCATCCCTGTGATGTGCTGACTTCCTCCTCGGGCTGCTTATTATGAGGGGCTCCCACCATCCCTGTGCTATGCTGACTTCCTCCTGGGGCTGCTTATGGTGCAGGTGTCAGTGCCGTATATCACGGTGCTGGTGTCAGTGCTGTATATCACGGTGCTGGTGTCAGTGCTTTATGTCACGCTGCTGATGTCAGTGCTCTCTATCACGGTGCTGGTGTCAGATCACTCTATCACGGTGCAGGTGTCATTGCTGTATGTCACGCTGCTAATGTCAATGCTCTCTAGAGGTTCACTGATAGGCTGCATTGGTGGGCACTGATAGGCTGCATTGGTGGTCACTGATAGGCATAGTTAAGGCGGCACTAATAGGCACAGATAAGGCAGCACCGATGGGCACAGATAAGGCGGCACTGATGGGCAAAGATAGGCACAGATACGATGGCACGGATGGGTGGCACAGATGGGTGGCACGGATGGGTGGCACGGATGGGTGGCACGGATGGGTGGCACGGATGGGCACGGATGGGTACCACTGATAGATGGGACTGAGGGGCACTGATAGGTGGCACTGATAGGTGGCTCTGATAGGCACTGATGGGCAGCACTGCTGGGCACTGATGTGCACTGGTAGATGACACTGATGAGCACGGATATGTGGCACTAGGGTGCAGCACCTTTGTTGAGGCAGATTGTGGGCACTGCTGGGTGGCACTGTGGGCACTGCTGGGTAGCACTATGGGCACTGCTGGGTTGCACTGACGGGGGGCACTAATTTTTTATTATGTGTAGTTATGAGGGGGCAGGTTGGCACTGGCAGGGGGCAGGTGGGCACTGGCAGGGCTGGCTGTGATCGGGACTGATGTCCCGATCAAGGCCGCCGGTGATCGGCTTTTTTTTTTCTCCTCGCGCTGTCAGCGCGAGGAGGAATAATAGCCGATTACCGGCTCCGTTATATCACATGAACAGCTGTCATTGGCTGACAGCTGATCACGTGATAAGGGGTCGGGAACGACCCCTTGCAGGATTGGTGATCAGGTGAGTCTCATAGACTCGCCGATCACAGAGCGCGCCGCGTGCGCCCCTCAGGGGGCGCGCAGGCCGCTCGTGCACGGGACTACGTCTATTGACGTCGTCCCGGAAAAGGAGATCCGCGCTATAGCCGTCATTCGGCTATAGCACGGGTCTCAAGTGGTTTAAAAAGTGTCAAACTACATGCTAAAACAAGTGCCAAAATGTGCGTTATAAACCACACCAAAATGCGTGTTCAAAAAAGTGCCAAAATGCACAATATAAAAACCCACGGGCAGATGTACGTTAAAAAAATATGGCATGTTAAAAAAATGTCAAAATGCACGTAAATAATGTCAAAATTAGCAAGAAAAGGGCCAAAACACACATTTAAAAAATGTGCCAAAATGCGTATAAAAAAGCCTCAGTGCTTATTATTTTAAATGGAATTACACGCTCTTTATAACTTTGGTTTCACTTTTAAAACTCAGCTGCTCGGTAATCACACAGGTGTCAGAGGAGATCACAGGCAGCCCCCCCCCCCCCCCCTCTACTCAAATCTCAGGTGTTTTCAGAGGAAAAACTCCTGAGAACAAATGTTCTCTGCTTCATAAACAGGGTGCCAGAGGAGAAGATTTTTCTCTGAGAACTGAAATTAGATAAATGATCAATGTTTGATAAATGTACACCATGGTGTGTTACCGTGTGATGTATTAAGGCTATTCAATATGAATGGGCTGCAACACACCACAACAAATGAAAACATGTACATGACCTATTTTTAACAACGCAGTTCACTGCAAGAAATGGAATGTGTGTTGTGCTAGGATGCGGTGCATTGTGCATTTCAATTTTACTGTACAGTGCTTTGGGGTGCCATTTACATTCCTATTGTATATCCTGGCTTATTTCCAGGACACGACAGTTGTGAATGCTTTACCCCAGCATTGCAGGAGCAATTGAGCCTCCTGGTTTCAAAAGCAGTAATTTATAGTGCACCAGGGGAATTGCTAGGTCTGCAAAAAATCAGGGTCTAGAGCCCATACCAGTTGTCACCAACCTTTTTGCAGGCCTGGAGGGGGGGCACGCCAGTGGTAAGAATTTTTTTGTGGGCAAAGGCTGGTATTGCCATTTCAATCATCATGGCACCATGGTTGATATGGTGTCACGGTGATTGTTTCTATTGTTACATTTTAATATATAATAAAATGGTTCAACTCACCATAATGCAGAATCAGTGGGAGCCCTGGGCGTGTGACTTGCCACATCTCTTGCCACCAGATGCATCATGTCACCTGCCACTGTTACCATATGCAGCTTTTTAACTTGCCACAGTCACCTGCTACTTATGGTGGCAGGCTGGCAGCTCTGGTCCATCTAGTGAGGGCAGGAGAGCGGAGAAGTGGGGGCAGTGATGATGATGTCATCTCTTTGCTCCCCGCCACACATCCGATATTGAAGTGGCTCTGCTGCGATGGCGGAAGAGTAGTGACGTGGAGCAGACGGAGAGAGATGATGTCATCTCTGCTTGTCTGCCCACTTGTCTCTCTCCTCCACCTCTAATTAAGCCTGCCCACTGCAGCCATGACCTGCTGGTTAGGCAGCGAGCCTGCGGCAAGAAAGTCGGGGCTATGGCCTCCAGGCTCGAAACCCCCCCCCCCCCGCCGACGCCTATGCAGTGCACACTATCTCTTCCTGTCCCACATCCCCACCAGGATTCTCACACTGCTGTAGTCCCTTTCTAGCTTGTAAGTGTGGTGCGGCAGCAATAATTCACACAGTCATGTGTAATGAAAAAAACCTGTATTAAAACAGCACAGGTACACAGGCTGTCCATCCAAGTACACTCACAGTAATGAGCTACACTCACTCATGGTAATGAGAAGAGAACAGGTATCAGCCGGACTGACAGCATCTCTTAAGAGAGCAGAATGCGGCCTTGCCATCTCATGTTCAAACAAGTTGGGACTCCCAAACTCCAAATTCCCTCCTCATCAGGAACCTCTCTCTACTGCCAATGCTTTTCCCTAACACGTGGAGTACCTGTCCCTATTCTACCAATTCACAAAAGCACGCCAAGCCTGGGAGCCAGGGTCTTAAATAGTCTCTGCCTGACCTAAGATGGCAGCCAGATTCACATGGGGAGGCAGTATCCAACTGAATTGCTCCCACAGTGACCCAGGAAACCTAGAGTACCTTTTTACTTCCTCCTCAGCTACAAGGCTGCTGTGGATGAGCGTCACCTGCAGTGGAGAAAGTAGACCATACCTGCATACAAGCTCATGACCAGTGTAGTTCAGAGGTACCCAACCTGCCTCTTACTGCTATACCTCGTGTAGTCCAACATCCCCATTTCTTACCCTTCTAAAATGATGAGACCACACCTTCATTTTGGAGTATAAATGGCCATAGCAGCCTATTTATTATTCACACCATATAAATAACTCCAATATCAAATATATACCAAAATATCACCTCCGCAACAACTTGTTTAACTCCAGTCTGTTGGTCTTTGACAGCACCCCCGAGCTCCAACACATATTCCACCAATACACTGCGGAACCTTTTTCCACACGATAGGCCTCCAGCAGATAATCAGCTCGGAGACAACCCCCTTCCCGCAGCTAACCTTTCGCTGGAATACACCGGAGGGGCACATACTACTGATGAGCACCCCACCCCTTTCCATCACATATGTTTACTGCCACCGTCAAAGACCAACAAAACACCGCCACAGCCCACAAGCATGACACCTTACCCTTAAGGGTTCCCCCACACCCCCAGGGCCCGCTGGATCACATTTTGCAGCCCCAGCGCCCAGAAAACAATCCCCACTACCTAGAGGTGTATTCTAACACCCTCAATTACAGGCCCCATTAGTTTACACCTCTACTTGCCTGATCACCATGCCCCCCCA
This sequence comes from Lithobates pipiens, assembly GCF_037356315.1. NCBI lineage: Eukaryota > Metazoa > Chordata > Amphibia > Anura > Ranidae > Lithobates > Lithobates pipiens. The sequence goes on from NW_027507789.1 coordinate 136,973,824, forward strand.
TTCTGAGCCACAACCTCCCCACCACCTGAGTGTTAGACAACCATACGAAGTCATAAAATATCTGATTTAACGTCCGAGATCAGCTCCCTGATCATTCAAACCCAGAATTACCCCTTGCATGTATAACTCAAACGACCGGCAGTCTATCCTGCCACGCTTAACGTTCCACTTCCGATATCACCTTGCTCCACCTCAACCCCCATACCCCTAGCCAGTGAACACATGCCTCCTTCCTCTAGCTACCCAACTGTCTGCCAACCGATCTCACATCTGCTCTCCTGGCCCCCCAACAAACATACAGATAACAATGAAAATCCAGACAAGGCATATAAGTCCTCCATCTGGATGAAAAAACTGACAAACAAAGGCAGCACCAACTTTCAAGTAAACCAATGTACCCCACACCACGAATAACACAGCTTGTATGTACAGCCTACCCCCCACTCTTTTTTCATTCCACCACCACATGAAGGCATAGGTAAGTGTGTAATCTCTTTGCTTCCCTCCTACCATTCCTCCTTACCGCCACCTCATCAAACCCACATCTGGCAGCTTCTACAGCCGCCCCAATGCGGAAGGAGTGTGAAGCGTATTCTGCACCATCCAACCTTGCATCCCAGTGGCATTTTCAGAACACCCACCCAATCTAGAACCTCGACCAATACTTTCCAACCTTGTGCCATATGAACTGCCCCCCATGCCATCTGTTCAAAACCCTAGATACTCACTAACCGTTTTGTCCCGTTTTTTTTTTTTATTACCCTGAAGCCTGGTAACACAAACATCAGCACCTCCAACCCTCTAACCCTTTGATCCTTTTATTTATTTATTGTTTTAATTGTCCAACCCAAACTCCTTTTTTCAATCCACCCTTCACAGCAGGTTAAACAAAAGCCAATAACCCACCAGTTTTCACTCAATGGCAGATACCAACCTCCGTTTACCAAGTTCCTGAAACCACAGTACCACCAACGACCTTACCCTCCACATAGTCATGTTTGACCTCAGACTCCTGCACCGAACAACCCACCCTTCCTTTCATACCTTCACTTAAGCCGCCCATGTGGACTCACTGGCTGACTGCCCTGTTACCTCTCGTGGTGACTCCAATACCATCTCTCATATCCAGCCCGAGTAGGGAACTCCTCTCCCGCTGTGGCCGGCTAACTCTCTGAACCTGTCCCACTGAAAATAGATGCAAGGATTAAGCCCCCCGTGTTTCCAATGCTTGCAAGATGAATAGCATATAGAAAATTATTGAACTGCACCTAACGCAACACAAAATGGCGTAGCCGCTGTATGACCAGTTGTGACAATGCGGACATGTGGTTGACCATGTAAACCACACCCACATAATCACAATTCAACTCCGTGTCAGGTTCCTGCATGACCTTTACCCTAGCTCCATAGCCAGAACCACTGGAAAAATTCCAATAGCACACGTTTATGAATAAACACCCCCCTTCCACCCAACAAAATTGGGGCCAAATGGGCTCACTCTATTGCCCCTGAAAGAAAAATTTCCCCCAAACCTGTTTACTCCGCCATGTTCGTGACCTCTTTTCCCATCGACCTTATTCACCGGGCTAGCATCCACCTATCGTCCGTTGTATGCGGCCAACCCTCCCTATGTTCCGCATTCCACTGTTTAAATTAGCCAGGGCCTGGAACCCCCACTGTAGCAGACGGCAGCCATTGGCCAAAACCCACTCATCGGAATAAAACCGGCAGGCGAAATTTAACTTACCCAGCAACAAATGCAAAGTCCTCAACTGTATCTCGCGCCGTCCCTGGGCCTCCCACGCCCGATTCTATAGTACCTCCAGCTTGGTCACCGGCAGACGACCCTCCGTAACCCCTGAAACAATCCCAATGCCAAAATAAAATAGTACAATATCCCTCATCGGGCCCCCTGTGTTTTGCAGCCAATGGCACTAATGAACCTACCTGCAATGTGCTGCAATGTATAAAATATAATTGCACACACACTGGAGGAAAGCGGCCCAACACACAAAAACATCCAAGCCATGTATAATTGAATCAGGGACCGACACGTTTCTACCCCCCCCCCCCCCCCCACACTGGTAAAGAACTAAACATCTAACCATGGCCCACTAAATTGAGAAACCCAGAGGCAGGCATCAATCCAAGTAAAAAACTCCTCTTGCCAGCATCTATCCAGCAGCCAAAGCTCTCTGAATAAACTGTAAGCAAGTGGAACATGAATTCCTAGTTTGCCATAGGCGCCCCTTTTTTTGTCACACCTAACCCACCTTATAGCTGTGTACCTGAAGTATCGGACACAGTGCACCGCATCGGATTATGACAGAACTTTTTTTATTATTATTTATTTATTTTTTGACAGATAAGTGGGGAAACAAGGCAAAACTTGTTTGGTTCCTTCTCAGGCACCACCCCCGCTGTAGACACCATTAAAAATCCCGGAGGCAAGCAGCCTTGCCATTTCCTTATCTGGGTATCTATTTTTGAACACTCGTGTTTAACGTAAAAAAAACACTGAACTGACAGGAGCTCACATTGCACTGCCAACCCACCCCCTTTCTTTTCGGCTGACCGTCCAGAGGGGGGTACACCCCCCGAAGGAACTGCTTTGGGGGCCTCTACTACTACAGAAACTGCATCCAGAGACCGCTATCCTTTGACCCCCATGAAGAGAAGGCCATACCGACCTGCGCGGTCTAAACTGCTCATCATCCCGTAGCCAATCAGATCCCCCTTTTTAACATGTGCACCTACCAATGGCCTACATATAACAGAACAACGCCGTACCATGTTCGGGTACTTCCCCCCCATGACAATCGCATAATGGCGTCCGCCTTCCGCAAAATGAATCGTTACCTCCTCTTACCTTCATCCTTTTTCCCTTAATCTTCCTGCTTGACCCTATACACTTAATATTTAAATTCCCCCCCCTTTTTTTTAAAGGGGGGCCATAACGAGAAGATCTCCACACACTTGCCTTTTCAAATCGTATCCCGGACCTCCTATTTAATTGTGTTCCCAGGGGACCCTCAAAGCACCGGTACATCTCACTTTTTTGTTTTTTGCGTCTGTAATCCTTACCATCTCCATCCTACCATTACCTGACAACCCCACCGCTGCGCCACTGTCCCAAAACTGGCAGGCGCACCGCCCGTCACTTGTGGGCCAGCATCCACCACCTCTGTTCCCAGCGGAGCAACCGTCACCAACATTGCACCTCCTTTCCAACCCCCCAACAAATCCCGCAATGCAACTTAAACGAAAAACATTTAGACATCATTTGACTTACCGGGCTGACTGGAACCCCAACAGCCGCCTCGCTTGCTTCCATCGCTGGCTTGCATCCCTGTGGCTCCTCCTCGCACAATGACAGCTTCCAACCTGTCGTCCTAGACCAGGACCGGTGGTGTCATCATCCCCCAGACAAAGAGATCCTGGGGGCCGTGGAGTCCCTCCACTGTAGTGCCTGTCACACCCTAAAGCTCCGCCTCCTGCCACGGTTCCACACATGCCCTCACATACTGTGACCTGGAAGGTCAACCTCGTCCTTCCACCTCCATCTTGTGCCATCTCATGCTGTCTGTAGGGGCCACACGCACCCACGGAGCTCCGCCCCCTTTTTTTGTATAGACGGCCGTACTAATAAGTCTCCCTCGACGAGCCTTCCTCCCCACGCAGCGATGCAGGCAGAGGAGGTAGTAGTCCTAGGATTCACAGGTGAGGAAGCGGTACCATAACGGCCCATGGCCCCGCCCACCGAGCTTGGCCGGTGGCGTGGAGTCCGCCCAGATCCTGCTCAGGCAGACAGTTGGCTATTCTTTGCTGGGGGACCAGATTTTTCCCCCCAGAGAGCTCCTCGCCTGGAGCATAGCCCCATATGAGGGCCCTGGTGAAAACAGAGTGCCAGAGGCTGTAACCTCTGCATGCACAACAACCCTCACCTTCTGGCTTCGATCCGCTCACCTGGTCATCCATAAAGACTGCAAACTGTCTGTGCATCCACCCTGGTCTCCTGTTCGCCGCTGCTTCCTGCAAACTCATCCGAGTGACATCTCAGCCATGTTGGAGGAGCAGAGGAAAAACCTGCCTCCTCCTTTCTTTCTCCACAACTTTCTGTTCCCCAGCCCAGTCCAACCTCCTCCTTATATATTACCACCCCCCCTTGGACTTTACTCACTGTCCCCTCCTCTCTTATCTCTTCACATGCATTGTCTCCCCTAAACACACTGTCATGCCCAGCCCTGCACTACTTTTCTTTTCTGTCTTTTCCGTTCTGGACCTCACTTACTCTGGGCCACAGCAGAATGGCTACTGAGCTTCCTTCTGTAAGAACAAATTAAGAGTCACTTTGGTTGTCCTCAAAAAAGCTCACTGGATGTTTTATTGTAGAATATGTCCCAGAAATAAGCCAGAATGTGGGAATGTAAACATTAGGAGCATTTCAGCCAGGTTTCACGGTGATAGAATATACCTACAGGTGTGGGATTTACACAAAACAATATTTTTACAAATGGCATACCTCCAACTTTGTGAGATGGGAATGAGGGACACTTATCAGCAAAAGTATGCAGGCATAGGACACACCCCTCGCCGTGCCCCCATAAAGGAGAATTGTAAAAAAAACAAGATTGTTAAATCCACAAGTGCTTTTTTTACCACTACTGCTCCTTTATATTGGCTTTTGGAAGTTACAAATGCAGCAATTTAGAAATCAGATGAAAGGTTTAGTGCTAGAAAACACTTTTTGATAGATAACAAGTGCATTTTATATACATCTATATAGGTCAGACCAAAATGAGGGACAAATGAAGAGGAATGAGGGACATTGCTCCAAATCAGGGACAGTTGGGAGCTATGAAATGACACAGTGAATTTTAAACTATTGTGGCCCCTTATTTCCATGGGTCAGTTTATGTAAAAGGTGAACCTTGTGATATGGCTGAACCGGAGTGACTCCATCTTTATTAATATAAGATTAACCTGTTAGTTTAAGCTCTGTGTTTGCAGACTGTAGCGGTTTTCCTATAAAGCATACATATGAGAAAATATAGCTTGCATAAGCAGTTTTATTTTGTCTAAATAAAGAAATTGTGTCACAATATGTCTGGGCCACAAGACTCATGAAAGCAAACGACATATTTAATCATATGTAATGTACACCTCTGTATTAACCACACCCATGTTCTATGCAATGATTGGCTGATAATGGGGCATATAAATTGTAGACCCGCCCAGAATAAACCAGACAGCCTGTCGGGACCTGGACTTGAACCCGGGTCCTCAGCTGTGTCTGGCAATGAATCTTCTCTCTGAGCTATCTGAGATGCTGGACAGTGCCTTGTCAGATCCTGCTGTTGTTTATATTTGCTACTGCTCGTTATCGACCCTTGGCTTGCCCCATGACTACGCTTCTGCCTGATCCCAACCTGCAACAATTCGTTACCGACCTTTTGGCTTGCTTACTAACCGCTTCTGTTTGATCCTTACCTGCTCATCCGCTACTGAACCCCGGCTTGCTCAACTCCTGGTGGGGCGATCCTGAGGACCGCGACCTGGTACTAAAACGCAGCTAAATCCATCTCCACCATCTGGAGCTCTGGTGAAAACCGTTTAGTACTTAGACTCACCTAAGGAGAGCCTGTGTCATCTGCCAGGGTGACTGCCTGTGTTCCTATCCTGCTGGTTAGTGGTAGTCTTGCAACTGCTATAGCAATTGGTCTTCGAGCCTGAACCCTGGTCGTGACACAACCCCTGAACACCAATCTTGACTAATTTCTTCTTGTGTTCAGAACAATGCTGTCTCCTTAGTACTGCAGTGCTTAAGCAGGTTTCGTAAGTGTGCTAATTGCCCTAATTATACCTAGCTGGTCTTTGTCAGGTATATAGAAATACCATTTTAATCACAACAGATGGAGGCACTTGCTGAAATTTGGATTTAGGACTTGGCGGGGTGGTGGTCAAACTTTGATTTTGAGGTAAACGAATAATTTTTTATTGTCTTAGCTTTGACACAATCCTGGTCGGATTAATTTTAATTAAGAAGAGAATTATGAGACGGGCCAGGCTGTTAAGAAGAGGCTCTTGGGAAGCCTGTTTCCTCTGGGACTGTTGAGAAGTTTAAAACGTAATATTACGCCCTTTTTGGGAAAGAGAATAAGAAAAAGGTAATGGGGCCAATTACTACCAGGACCCACAAAACTTTTGCTCTATCTGGCTTTTCTTGTCATTTGCATTAAAGTAATAAGATATCTATTGTGTTGTGTGGGATACAGGCCTGTATTTTTTTGGGACATCGTATAACTTACCTTACCCCAGGCAGCCATTGTTTTCACTGTTATATGATGTCCCAAAAGGGGAAAATTAGAGTGAAGTAAATTTCCCTTGTTATGTTTAGGTATCGTGGAAAGGGTCAGTACTGTTATATGCATGTTCATATAAGTTTGATAAGGTTTTCTTTGAAGAGAGATGGTATAGTATATGAATAATATGACCCCCCCCCCCCTCCCCTTTGCTAGTATGTGGGTTATAGAGCTCTGGAATGATAGGTGCTTGATTCTGATTAAAAAGTGCATAATTTGTTTGGGCGGGTTTAACATGTTTTAGTAACTCTTGGAATGGTATCGGAATGGTATTTTTTGCAGGTTGGAAAAGGAATGTGTTTTAGTTTGGAGGGGGTTGTAAGGTAAGTGGGTGTTTTGGAAAATGCCCGAGGTGTGTTGAGATTAAGTAAGTGATTTAGTTAGGTGTTAATAAAAACATCTTAAATTGTTGAGGGTAAGGTAAGTGAAGTAAGAAGGTAAAAAGAGAGATTTGAGTTATTTAATAAAGGAAGGTGTGCATTTTGCAAGGTTTTTCAATGCGTTGTACTTTTTTATACAAGACGATTTCAAAGCTATTTTAAAACTGACACATAGAGAAGAGAAAAAAAAAGTGAAGGAAAGTACTTTTAAAAATGGGAAGTTAGCAGTCACAGTTGTTTTGAGATTTAAAGGGGACATTTTACCGGCATTGCATACCAAGCTTGCGGGATTTTTTCTCATGTTTGCTGTAGCAATGTGGAGATATTTGTGATCATGCATTTATTGATTATGAAGTATCTTTGAGGAAACTATTTTAAAGGACAGCTGAGATAGGAGGTTTTGAGCAGGTAAGGAAATTAACACAGAGAGAGTTTTGTTTAAAATAAGGATTTTTAAAGTGTCACAGCTAGTTTCATTTGGATTATCAGATAAAAAGTGTTGTTAAAATAAGGATTTTTTTGTGTAGACTTACCCTGTTACCTTGTTTGTCTGTTTGTTCATTTGTTTGTTGATTATTTGTTTATTGTTGTTTTGCTGAAATTATGAGTCGGTACAGGTGGGTTTGTAGAATGTGCAGATCAGTGCAGATCACTGTTTGGCAACAGGCACGTGAAAAGGTTCAACCAAGGGTAAAAAGAGAGAGAGTTGGTGGGGAGGCTAGAACCCTTGTTGAAAGCACCCCACCTTGTGCAATGAGCAGCCCTGGTGCTGGGGTCTCGTGAGACTTTTGCGGGATTACAGTACCAGAGATTTATAGAGACATCAAGATGTTGGTTTATTGGGCAGTGATTAAATTGCTGCTGGATGCACTGACAGAGGGACATGGTTACTGTTTTGGGGGTCTGAATGAGGTAGAGGGAGATTATGAATCTTCCTCCTTCCCCCTCGGGATTCCCCCAGATTCCTTCATCGCTCCCCGATTTTCCACCTCTGAGCGGGTGGGTTTGGGGGTGTGAATTGTGGCACGGATCTCCGGTGAGGCGCTAGCTTCATGGACTGACCGTTTTTGTGTTGATCAGTGAGGATTCTCAGAGTGCAGTGATCATCGGAGGGAGAACATGTTTAAACACTTCTCCCACGACTGTCTCTGTTTCATGGACTGTTTGTGGACTGTGATTAGTGGCAATCCTTGGGGTCGCCCTGTTTGCAGTTTCATAAGATGGACACCTAGGTAAGGGAAAGTTGTTAATAGAGAGAAATGCTTAATTTTATGTGTATTTGAATTTTTGTCTTGTCTTGGAATTCTAATTTAGAGTATAAGATTGTTTTTGTTTTCTGAATGCAGATAAATTGATAAATTGTTGGGTAGTTGATATATGTTCTATGATCCTGTCAAAACAGAGAGCGTTGCTAAAATGGGCAGGTGAAAGGGACAGAGTAGGGTACTCATCTGTGAGTGGTGCTTTAAGAGGATTGAATCACGGATATGGACAAAGACAGATTACTATTTGAGTGATGCCTCCTGTCCAAAGTACTGTTTAGCACAATGCATGGAGGTACATATCCGCTCGCAGAGATCTGCTATTTTGTTTCGGTTGGAAGAGGGGAACAAACCTACAACCATGCCTTCACCACCGCTTTTGTGGGGAGCATACTTCTATATTTGCATTCCATAGTCAGCGAGTCAGAGAGACTTGCTGAGGTGGAGAATGAATGTTAAAGAAGGATTTGATTCAGAAAAGTTATCTATAAAGGTACATGTTTATTGTTAAAATGTTGCAACTAGTGTCAGTCTATTCATGAAATGTGTTGGGCACATATTAAGCCCATGCCCACTCCATAGTAAATTGGTAACATTAAAAGGGGAATGTGACATGTCACTGATAAAATTATATGTATGAGCTGGTACCAAATTTTTTTTTAAGGAATCTGATCAGATACAAATTTTTAGAGTCTGACTTTAAGACTGTTTTGGGTGTGGTTGCCTATCCTTACATTATTGAAGTTAAAAGGTGTTCTTTTCTGATAACAGCAAATGTGCTATTGAGTGAAATGAGATGTGTCATTTATGCTCCTAGATTGCCTGAAGGTACTACTTCAATGTTCGGCCTCTCTATGTGACCAGGCTGTGTAAAAGTCCTACACCTGTGGTATCGCCCTACTCGGGAGGAGTAGCAGAATGTGTTTTGGGGTGTAATTTTTGCTATATACATGCTATGTGTTAGAAATATCTTATAAATTGACAACTTTGTGTAAAAAAAAATGCGTTTTAATTTTTTTTCCACATATTCCAAAAACTTCTGGAAAAAAATTAACCGTTCAAAAGACTCATTATGCCTCACAGATTATACGTTGGGGTGTTTGCTTTCCAAAATGGGGTCATTTTATGGGAAATTCCATTGTCCTGGGACTCCAGGGCCTTCAGAAGTGTAATAGGTGGTTGAGAAATGAGATGCGTCATTTTTGCTCGTAGAACATCTGAAGGTACTACATCAATGTTGGTGCTCTGTATGTGGCCAGGCTGTGTAAAAGTCTCACATGTGGTATCACCGTACTCGGGAAGAGTAGTAGAATGTATTTTGGGGTGTAATTTGTTGTATGCATATGCTGTGTGTGAGAAATAACCTGATATGTCAATTTTGTAAAAAAAAATAATAATAAAAAAAATCTTCATTTTGCAAAGAATTGTGGGAAAAAAATACAACTTAAAAAAACTCACCATGCTACTTACTTAATACCTTGGAATGTCTACTTTGTAAAAAGGGGTCATTTGGGGGGTATTTGTACTTTCCTGACTTGTTAGTGTCTCAAGAAATGAGATACACCTGATATACTGAAGGCCTGATCAGATGTGATCAATTTTCAGCGATTGGCACCATAGTTTGTAGACTCTATAACTTTCACAAAGACCAAATAATATACTCTAATGTGGGTTATTTTTACCAAAGATATGTAGCAGTATAAATTTTGGCCAAAATGTATGAAGAAAAATTACTAATTAGCAAAAATTATGACAGAAACAAAGAAAAAGGCATTTTTTTTCACAAAATTTACGTTTTATTTTATTTATAGCACAAAAAAAAAAACCCCACTAGTGATTAAATACCACTAAAAGAAAGCTCTATTTGTGTGGAAAAAAGGACACAAGTTTCATATGGGTAAATAAGTGTTACATGACTGAGTAATTGTCATTCAAACTGTGAGAGCGCTGAAAGCTGAAAATTGGTCTGGTCAGGAAGGGGGTGTAAGTGCACTGTATTGAGGTGGTTAAGCTGTATTAACAATGATTTTGAAATGTTAATTTTAACTGATTATAATTAAGAGTCCAGAATTCGAAAGTAAACAAAGGGAAGTTGTATATTCCAGGTGCTACGCCAGAGGAATCGTGGTTAGTAAAGAAAGAGAGAAGTAACTGTGTTGTGTAATTCCGGACACTAGAGAGAAAATATTTAAGGTTTAAATATGTTATGGACAAATGAAGGATGAATGGAATGGCCAAATGAATGTGGAATGAGAGAGTGGTTGTATTGTGTTTAACCACTTCCCACCCGGCCAATGTACATATACGGCCGGGTGGGAGCTCTCTACTTCTGATAGAACATTCAGGAACATCCTTCAGAAGGAGGGGGATCGCACGTGCACGTGCCCGCGCAGGGCGCGATCCCGATATGTTTGTGTCACCCAGACACGGCGCATCTCGAATCGGCAGGAGGGCTCTGTGATTGGCCCTCCTGATCACATGATGGCCGTGTCCAATCACGGCCGTCATGTGATGTAAACAAACAGCCGGTTGCTAAGCAATCGGCTCCTTCTCTCCTCACACAGAAGTCATCGCTGAGGAGAGGAGAGCAGATCACTGCAGCTGGCTGGTGATCAGTGAGTATGAGCTGTTTTTACAGCTTTTTACTAACTGATCACCAGTCTAGTGTAAACACACATCACCACACAGTGTAAACACACATGTCACCACAATACACATGTCACCACACGTCCCCAAAACACACATGTCCCCAAATAAAAAAACACATGTCCCCCACATATGTCCCACTAAAATCACATGTTCCAATGATTATCTGCACACATACAGTGGTGTGAAAAAGTGTTTGCCCCCTTCCTCATTTCCTGTTCCTTTGCATGTTTGTCACACTTAAGTGTTTCGGAACATCAAACCAATTTAAACAATAGTCAAGGACAACACAAGTAAACACAAAATGCAATTTGTAAATGAAGGTGTTTATTATTAAAGGTGAAAAAAAATCCAAACCATCATGGCCCTGTGTGAAAAAGTGATTGCCCCCCTTGTTAAAACATACTATAACTGTGGTTGTCCACACCTGAGTTCAATTTCTCTAGCCACACCCAGGCCTGATTATTGCCACACCTGTTCACAATCAAGGCATCACTTAAATAGGAGCTGCTTGACACAGTAAGGTCCACCAGAAGATCCTTTAAAGCTACACATCATGCCGAGACCCAAAGAAATTCAGGAACAATTGAGAAAGAAAGTAATTGAGATCTATCAGTCTGGAAAGGGTTATAAAGCCATTTACAAAGCTTTGGGAATCCAGCGAACCACAGTGAGAGCCATTATCCACAAATGGCGAAGACATGGAACAGTGGTGAACCTTCCCAGGAGTGGCCGGCCGCCCAAAATTACCCCAAGAGTGCAGCGACAACTCATCCAAGAGGTCACAAAAGACCCCACAACAACGTCCAAGGAACTGCAGGCCTCACTTGCCTCAGTTAAGGTCAGCGTTCATGCCTCCACCATCAGGAAAAGACTGGGCAAAAATGGCCTGCATGGCAGAGTTCCAAGGAGAAAACCACTGCTGAGCAAAAAGAACATCAAAGCTCGTCTCAATTTCTCCACAACACATCTTGATGATCCCCAAGACTTTTGGGACAACATTCTGTGGACCGATGAGACAAAAGTGGAACTCTTTGGAAGGTGTGTGTCCAAGTATATCTGGCGTAGAAGGAACACTGCATCTCATAAAAAGAACATTATACCAACAGTAAAATATGGTGGTGGTAGTGTGATGGTCTGGGGCTGTTTTGCTGCTTCAGGACCTGGAAGACTTGCCGTGATAAAAGGAACTATGAATTCTGCTGTCTACCAAGAGATCCTGAAGGAGAATGTCCGACCATCTGTTCTGTACTCAAGCTGAAACCAACTTGGGTTCTGCAGCAGGACAATGATCCTAAACACACCAGCAAGTCCACCACCGAATGGCTGAAGAAAAACAAAATGAAGACTTTGGAGTGGCCTAGCCAAAGTCCTGACCTGAATCCTATTGAGATGTTGTGGTATGACCTTAAAAAGGCCGTTCATGCTCGAAAAACCTCTAATGTAACTGAATTAGGACAATTCTGCAAAGATGAGTGGGCCAAAATTCCTCCAGGACGCTGTAAAAGCCTCATTGCACGTTATCGCAAACGCTTGGTTGCAGTTGTTGCTGCTAAGGGTGGCCCAACCAGTTATTAGGTTTAGGGGGCAATCACTTTTTCACACAGGGCCATGATGGTTTGGATTTTTTTTTCACCTTTAATAATAAACACCTTCATTTACAAATTGCATTTTGTGTTTACTTGTGTTGTCCTTGACTATTGTTTAAATTGGTTTGATGTTCCGAAACACTTAAGTGTGACAAACATGCAAAGGAACAGGAAATGAGGAAGGGGGCAAACACTTTTTCACACCACTGTATGTACGTGATCACCTGCACACATATGTACATGATCATTTGCGTACATATGTCCGTGTGTCAGGGACTTACCAGCGATGGACAGGCACAGCTGCATGCACGCATGCGCACGCGTGCTTCTTCTCAAACTGAGCCTCAGCGTGTTCACACTGGCAGGCGTTGGCGCGTGCTTCGTGTGCATTCGCGGGTGGTGCGCAGGCGTGCGCGCATGCGTTAGGCACGCGCGAGTGCGCGATAGCGCTATTTGCCACCACTGAACGCTTAAAGGTTCTCCTAGTGCGGCGCTGTTTCGTCTCAGATGTGCATCTGACTACCTGAACCTGATTATCTGCTACTGTTACCAACCCGGCTTTGTTTGACTTCTCTGCCTTCTCCAAACCCGACCCGGCCTGCCTGACCTTGCTACCACTTCTACCTGTGATTCCATTGCCGACCTCTGCCAGTTTTACCGACGCTTCCTTGCCTGCTGCTATCACCTGTCTGCTTGCCTACTGACCCAGACCGTCCAACCCTGCCCCAACCTGCTGCCTGTTCAGTGTTCTGCTGTGCCTGTGGTTCCTCTCATCGGCTCCTGTAGCTGCTGCTTGCATTTCTCAGCTCTTCTATTCACTTCCAGCCGTCCAGCCATCCAGAGGGATCTCTTCTCTGCTATCAGTCCCAGCGGCCCTATCCAGCAGGCACTCTTACCCACTGTGCTCTCGAGACCGCTGTTCCCATTCCAGTGGCTCCTGAACCAGCGTTCTAAGAGAGGTCTCCTTCTACAAGTCGGGCTTCAACACCAGGTACCTAACACCGTGATCACATAAACCAATTATTATACACTTAACGGAATTTTTTTTACCAAAAACATGTAGCAGAATATATTTTGGCTTAAATTTATGACAAAATTTGATTTTATTGGATTTCTTTTAAAATAGAAAAAAGAAAATATAGTTTTTTTTTTCCAAATTTCCGCTTTTTTGCACTTATATCGCAAAAAAGAGTCGTGAATAAATACCACCAAAATAAAGCTCTGTGCGAACAAAATGATAAAAATTTCATTTGGGTACAGTGTAGCATGACCACGCAATTGTCATTGAAAGTGCGAGAGCGGTGAAAGCTGAAAATTGGGCTGGGAAGGAAGGGGGCGAAAGTGCCCTGTATTGTAGTGGTTAATGAACACACAGGGTATAATTTTGATTAGTAAAGTATTTTAAGTGTGTGTCTAGAATGTGCACAACAGGTTGTCTCATATTGTGTTTAGGCCCATGTTATATTTTCCTTAAAAGTTTGGGGTTAAATTAAAAGAACTGTTCAAGGGATTTTGGTAAAGGAAGAGTGAAATTTGAAAAAAATGGTTGAAGAAGTTACTGAAATTAAATGAATGGGATCAAGATACATTTCTGCATATATTGAGTCCATGGGGTACTAAAATATGATAGGAAGAATTTATTTGAAATAAGCAATCAGAATGACTATTCTGGATATTTACCTTCTGAATTCCCAGGGTGTCAGTCATGAAGTGTTGATGATGAAATGTTGTCTATCCATCAATGTTTTGTTTGTTGCTGATGATCAGACATATTTGCAAGTCCGGAGACTTCTGAGTCAGAATATGTGTTTGGGTAAAATGTTCTGTCCTAAGTCCCTCGGGCCCACTTGGGTCCCGGGAATAGAAGAAACTAAAGAGGTTTAAGTTTTGTTGAAGTTCTGCTATAATACTGGATTTGGAAAAATGTTTAGTTAATTATATTTACTCTATATACTGAAAACCCTTGCTGAGAAACATTTTCATTCCTGCATGTTTTACTTATGTTTGAGTCAATTAAGAATATTATTTTTAATATCTCCAATGGTTAAGGCCTGAATTGATCAGGTAGATTCTGTGATTACTCATGTCAGATGAGGAGTATCTGCCCCAGCCAGCCTGCATTCACTCACAACCCTATTCACAGGAAGAAATGCCCACCCCAGTCATACCCTACACCCATTCATACCCTGCCCTATGCCCTATCCAGATGAAGTAATGACTACAGCTTTAACATGGAAATCTTTGTTCATCTTTGTTGTTCAAATACCATAGGAGGTGCTCAGATGACTAAAGGCGGACTCCTGCTGGAAAATGTTCCTGCGAATTATACCTCAAGGGGGAGCCAAATGACGCAAACCTGGGTACAAAATTCCCGTGAGCACCACATTAGAGATACAGATGTGCCAGCCGAAAGTCCTCGGTCTCGCCCAACGAATCAGTTCCAGTCTGTCTGTGGATATCAAGTTCTGTCCTTACAAAGAGGCAGTGTTTTGGGGTAGATAATTCATGTCTGTACATATGAGTGATCACAGAATTGAACCAAAAGGTTTTGGGAAAAGTTGAGCAGAATGAGAGTTATAATGTGGACATTTCTTTTTCCTTCCTTTTTTTGTAAATTTAATGGACATTCAGAAGCCATCCAAGAGACATTTCTTTTTGAGCTTTTCTTTGGGACTATTTTTATTTGGCCTAAAGGCTGTCATGCCCCTCCCACTTGTTTCTATGGACTATCACTCCCCTTCCTCCCTTTTGCATTCCATGGACAATTTCTATGCAGCTGAGATTACGTGTTTCTTGTTTTCTATTTTTGCATGCTTGGAAGGTGGTCCGGGTAAGGGTCAGGGGGCATATTGGGATTGTTGTTGTAGTGTGCCCAGGACATGCTCGACCATTTCAGTGTGTATACTGTTTGAAGGGATGCTGGCATAGGCACTGTATTATATATGTATTGGTTCACATGTCATCTACCAGCCTCTGTGTTCTGGGGGAGCCTTAAGGTTATATGTGGCCCACCCGATAACACCACTAATAACACACTCATTGGACATAGAGGGGTGTGTATTCAGAGTCTACAGGAACTCCACAGTGTTTGACACCTTAGATCGTGCCCTACATCACACTTCATGCATACCTCTGACCCCCATACTGAGATGGCCAAACTAATTCCACAGCTTGCCCTTGCAGGATTCTCTGAGGGTGCCCAACAGGTCCTTAAGCAGACAGCCACTGGTCTTGGGCAACAGCACATACATATGTTGTGGAAGAACATGCCATCCATGGATCCCGAATGATTCCAAGGGATGGTGTTACTTGGCCTCATTGGTTCCGATAGTGGTGATTCTCGGGGACAGTGAGGAACGTCACTTGCTCAAAGCTGTTGTTCATCCTGGATGCCCCCTCAAACACCGTTATGCTGGGTCATTGTTTCTGGAAAAGAACATGACCTGGGCATGGTTCCTCTTAGCCCTTGCACACTCGGTCGGAGAATCTGTCGGAATGAGTCTTATCGGACCATGTCGTCAGATAGTCCGACTGTGTGTGGTATGCATCAGACTGATTCCGTCCGAATCTCCGTCCGACCCAATTTTCCAACATGTTGGAAAGATTTCCCAACCAACTGGGCCGGATGGACCTAATCCGATCATGTGTAGAGCATTTTCATCGGACCAAGTGCCACGCATGCTCACATTTAAATTCCGACACAGAAGCGCTCGTTCAGGTAAAACTACTGCTCGTAAGCGATATAGCACATTCGTCACGCTGCAATGTTAAAAAATCATTCATCAAGCGCATTCTCTTGTTCTTTACAATGCTGCAAGAACCAACTTCTTTTGATGCTCATAGTCACACACACTTCTCCCAAACGGATATCATTACTCTTTTTTAACCATTTCAGCAATACAATTTTATTTTAAGTCACATCTACACAATGTTTTTTTTTGTTTGTTTTTTTTGGATGTTTTTTTGGGGGGGATTCCCTAAAAATCTCCTTTAATGACACTGGTCATTTATCCTTTTTTTTACTTTTTATTTTTGGGTGTAAACTTACAACAACAACATTATTGTATTTTTTATATTTTCTTTTTCTTTTTTAATCTACAGGAGGTTGTTTAGTGTTGGTACCCCTTGTTATTTAGTTCACTTTGTATTTTGGAAATGTACCTGCCTGCTCACAAATAAACTCTACTTTTTGAAGGAAAAAGTTACACAAGTATTTCATCAAACAAAAATAAAATGTATTTTGTTTGCTCCAAAATAAAACTAGGAACGCAGCACTGGAGAAACTTCTTAACTTTGGTGCAGCCTTTGGCCCCCAGGGCAGACATGACTAAATGAGATCTAAAAAAATTGGTGGCCTGAGGAGTAGATATCTCAGGGAGAGAAGTCTGCTGCTGAAGTCCTAGAGAGCAGGACATTCAGATGCCATTTCTGTCCCCAGGATGGTGATCTTCAAGAGGCTGCATCTTCTGGCACACCAGACTCATCCCAGGCCATCACTCTCTGGTCTTCCTTTGGGACTTCCCACCAGGCATCCTTCCAGGCTGTGGCTGGGCTCCTGTAGCTGGGGCAGGAGGAGAAGGAGGGCGTTGGTGGACCTCCTGGCTGCCACTTGCCACAGCCTCCCCCCGACTGAGGTCTTCCTGTGTATGAAAAGGGGACATAGTTTTAGTTTTTTGATCATCAATCACAACATTTTGTGCTCCTGGCTTTTGCTATTTGAATGTTACCAAATAGAACAGACTATCATTCTGACACCAGCATTTTTCTTTCCCGTCCCAATCATTTTTGGTCACTACTGTCTATTGAGATGTAAACCACTTGGAAAAATCTCAACTTACTGATCAATAAGAACATCTAGTTAACATCATTAAATGTAACACAAGAAATATGTTCAACAATGCAATACCTGTCTCAAGCTTGGCCCCACCACATGGTGCTGCCTGGAAGGCCCAGGTTGGTCATCAGAAGCCTCAGCTGGGGGTGAAGGATGCCTTGGAGGAAGCATGGAGAGTGGTGGCCTGAGTGGTGGCCTGGGTACCCCTTGGTCTACCAGAAAATGCAGCCTGTCAAAGTGCACCATCCTGGGGTAATAAACAGCACCTGGATCTCCTGCTCTCAAGGACTCCAGGTGCTTCTTTCTCTCCCTGAAATATGTAAGGTTCATGGCCACAATTTTGCGATTCAAATATGTCATGTCTGCCGTGGGGACCCTGATCTGCACCAAAGCAAGCAGTTTCTCCAGTGCTGCGTTCCTCTTTGATCTGTCATTATAAAATTTGTTGTGGAACTGCCACAGGCAGGGCATCTCCATGTAGAGCTCGAGGTATAGCCCCATAAAGTTGGCATTGTTGAATGGGTCCATTTTTTCTGCAAGACACAACACAAGAAAAACCCTCAAATACTAATAATGCAATTAAAATCCCTACTAATCTTGTCCCAACAGCGGCCTAGATACAAGCAGTCTAGTCTAGTGAAGCACAAAGTTAAAAATGTTACCTTCGTTTCCACGTTCGCCGCGTCCGTGACTCACATTCTCCTCCCAGATCGTACAGACGATACACATGTGTGGCGTTTTATATACAGTGTGCATGCGTGAAACTCTGCCCGCCCCTGACGTTCTTTCCAGACTATTCCCCGCCCCTTCGCTTCCCACGCAGTGGGGAGAACACATGGCGGAGAGAACGCAGGTGCGCAATAATAGTTCCACTAACGAGGAGGAGGGTGAGGAAAGCCCGGAGCCTGAAACGTCCCGATCCAGGAAGACAAGATTTAAGGCCTCAAATATGTCTTTTGGAGAGATGTTAGAGATGGTGGACATATTGAACAGGACCGACTATGATGGGAAGTATGGACCTTACCCAAACCCAAATATCAGAAAGGCCAAGATCATGAATAAAGTTGTGAAGAGTCTTCTGAAGAATTTTGGGGTACACCGATCCAAGGATCAACTGAGAAAACGCTGGTCAGACCTGAAACTGAGGGAGCACGAGCAGTACCTAAGGATCAAGCGTGTTCTTAAAAAAAAGTAAGTAGTTGTCGTGTGTTCATATGATTATTCTTGCTTGCATACATGCTCCATGTGCTTTGATTTCATGTTGTGCATTTTAAAATGGCCACTTTCAAGGTCATGGGTTCGTTCGTTCGTAGGAAACATTGTTCTGCAGGGAAGTATTCCAGCTTAACAAAGTGACCCCAATAATGTTCTCACCTTGTAACTCGGCCCAAAAACCCATTGTACAACACTTCCAAGCAATGTTTCATATTCCTATTTCTGCCCTCTGTGTGCTAATTAATCTTTGTTTACATTCTCATAGGGGAGAGAAGACTCGGCAAGTATGAGGACACCAGGGACCATGAGGACACCAGGGACCACACCCCTCCCAAAGAAGGGCAACTTCCAAAAGAAGAAACAGAGGAGCAGGAGCAGGAGCAGGAGGAGGAGGAAGAAGGAGAGATCGTGGAGGTTGGCCAAATTGTCACCACAACAGGTGAGTGTCGGAGAACACAGCTTCCGGTAAGCTCATCAATGTATATCACCATATTTGGATTACATGGTGTGTTTGTTTTTTTTTTTTCTAGGTGATGTGGAGGAAGATTCCCGTTTTACCAGTGAAAGTGCCCAGATCTTGATCGGGGAGATAATGGGGTGCAATAGGGATTTGGAAATTGTACAACAAAACATCAATGATGTTAAAAAAAAAATGAAGAACATCATTGATGTTTTGGGGAGAGTGTGAAAACGAAAAAACTAGATAAGGTTTTATTTTTGCTTTTTATAAAAAAAAATGTTGTATTTTGCATAATTCCAAATTTGGAAGATGCACAGAGTGTGTAAACATGCGCTATCTCCCATCATGGGGGATCAATGAACATGTTTTGTGGAAAGTGTCTGAGATGAAGGGGTTGCAGCCCCAAAGCATGTACATTGATCCCCCATGATGGGAGTTAGCACATGTTGACACACTGTGTGCATCTTCCAAATTTTGATTTTTCAGGGGTCACACCCCATGTGATGAAGGCAATATCAGCCCAGTTTGTACATACTCAGGTCTGATATTGTCTTCACTTTTCCAAGTTGAACTTTGTAAGTTCCTGTGTTCTGTATTTTACGCTTTGATACATGCCTGTTTACACAAAATAACAACTAAAAAATAAATATGATTAAACTTGGTTTTGGATCCCCAAAATATCTTGGTTTGTTGTAAAAACCTTTACTAAACGCACATATGAATGTGCTTGTATTAAAAAGTTGAATTCTCAACAATGTGTGGCTTCCTTTTTCATTGGGCTTAAAATGTATTTGTAGTGAAATTCGAGTTTGTGCTGAGTGCAATTTAATAAAGGCAACTCCACTTTGCACTCCAAGTGCAGTTTCAGGTGTACTTTTGCAGTGCACTTGTAGTGCATAGTGGATGTGCCTTTAGTAAAAAGCACCCAGAGTGATGTGTAAATTTGGACAATCATGCCATTTTCCTGCCATGGTGCTGAAAACGAGCATGATTTAGATCAGATAATGCACTACACATTAGTTAACAAAAAGAAGGTGTGTGTGTGTAGCAGACCCACAACATAATAAGATTATCTGAAGAAGAGACTGTCCCCTCATCTCACTCTGAACTTGGGTTTGCACTGTTGGTGAAAAAGGCACAACTTGACGAAAAATGGCAAAGAGGGAGGCCACAGTCTGCCATTCCTGTGGCGTTGAAGGACACTGTGTAGTGACACAAGAGAAAAAAATAGTAATTTTACAAATCAACATTGCATGCAGATTAGACACCCACATTTTTGGACAAAATTAGTATAACATTTTTTTAAATGAGTATTTAAAGCCTAAAGTATAAGGTCTCCTTATGAGAGTCCTAACCCCCCCATCTGATGGGCCCTTGCTAAAAAAAGAGGGGGGATGTTTAGGACAGGTAACCCTTCCCACTTGATTGAGAGCTGAATGCCTAAATAATGTGTGATACTTTGTGAAGCCCCTCCTTAGTTACACTATTGGCAGCCCACCGGACAGGTAAGAAGTGTCTTAATAACAAAATGGAAGCACATGTTGACATTCTGCTATTACATAGCAAGAAAATGAATGTGTTAAAAAAAATCAAAATAGCATTTGAAAGTATTGAGGCCCTTACACTACATGCTTTGGTGAATTGTTCCATAAATGTTATCATGAAAAAGGTATTTAGAGTGTGTATTGGGTTGGGTCAAGTCATCAGATAGAAGATTGCTATCAGCTGAGGTAACAGTTGGGGAGAGGGGGGTTACTAATGAGTTTGGCACAACTCCAAAAAAACAATAAAAAGGTCACTTTGCATGAATTGAAGCACACACATCACATTCGTAGAGATTTTAGGGGGTGTTTAGGGGAAAGCAATACTATGGAACTGACAAAAGACATTGTCAAGTGACTAGACTATAGTTTTAGGTGCCAAGAAGAGCATGGTGGGGAAGTTAGTGAGGCAAATCTGCATGAGGACTAGTGATGGACGAA
Organism: Lithobates pipiens; assembly: GCF_037356315.1. Lineage (NCBI taxonomy): Eukaryota > Metazoa > Chordata > Amphibia > Anura > Ranidae > Lithobates > Lithobates pipiens. Next base: position 136,994,554 of record NW_027507789.1, read on the forward strand.
CTTCCGACGGGACGTTTCGCGAACGCGGACCGCGAACGCGGCCGATAGTTCGTGAAACGGAACGTTCGCGACGGGCCCCGTTGACTTCAATGGGAGGCGAACTTCGCAAACCTATAGGTCAAATTTGCAGCCACAAAATAATTATTAGCTGGGCAAACATAGTCCCACCACATGGCCAATGACATAACACATGTATGAGGTGAACTTGGGATCGATAACTACAAGCATTCTTTTTTTATATGGGAAATTGTTCTGACAATTCAGGACTGTGGAGCGCATGAAGGCAATGGAGGAGAGGGAAGGTCAGGGACCAGGGTAGGCAAAGAAGAGGGTGCAGGAGATGATCACCAGCAGCGTGACATACAGCAATGACACCTGCACCGTGATAGAGTCATCTGACAACAGCACCGTGATAGAGAGCACTGACATCAGCAGCGTGACATAAAGCATTAACACCAGCACCGTGACATACAGCATTGACAGCAACACCGTGATAGAGAGCACTGACATCAGCAGCGTGACATAAATCACTCACACCAGCACTGTGATATACAGCACTGACAGCAGCACCGTGATAGAGAGCACTGACATCAGAAGCGTGACATGCAGCACTGACATTAGCACCGTGATATACAGCACTGACAGCAGCACCGTGATAGAGAGCACTGACATCAGAAGCGTGACATACAGCACTGACTTCATCACCGTGATATACAGCACTGACAGCAGCACCATGATAGAGAGCACTGACATCAGAAGCGTGACATACAGCACTGACATCAGCACCGTGATATACAGCACTTGCCGCATCACCGTGATAGAGAGCACTGACATCAGCAGCATGACATTAAGCACTCACACCAGCACCGTGATATACAGCACTGACAGCAGCACCGTGATAGAGAGCACTGACATCAGCAGCGTGACATTAAGCACTCACACCAGCACCGTGATATACAGCACCGACAGCAGCACCGTGATAGAGAGCACTGACATCAGCAGCGTGACATACAGCACTGACACCAGCACCGTGATATACAGCACTGACAGCAGCACCGTGATAGAGAGCACTGACATCAGAAGCGTGACATACAGCACTGACATCAGCACCGTGATATACAGCACTGACAGCAGCACCGTGATAGAGAGCACTGACATCAGCAGCGTGACATTAAGCACTCACACCAGCACCGTGATATACAACACCGACAGCAGCACCGTGATAGAGAGCACTGACATCAGCAGCGTGACATTAAGCACTCACACTCGCACCGTGATATACAGCACTGACAGCAGCACCGTGATAGAGAGCACTGACATCAGCAGCGTGACATTAAGCACTCACACCAGCACCGTGATATACAGCACTGACAGCAGCACCGTAAGCAGCCCCAGGAGGAAGTCATCACAGCACAGGGATGGTGTGATTCCCTCATAATAAGAACCCCCAGGAGTAAGTCAGCACAGCACAGGGATGGTGTGATCCCCTCATAATAAGCAGGCCCAGGAGAAAATCAGCACAGCACAGGGATGGTGTGATCCCCTCATAATAAGAACCCCCAGGAGGAAGTCAGCACAGCACAGGGATGGTGTGATCCCCTCATAATAAGAACCCCCAGGAGTAAGTCAGCACAGCACAGAGATGGTGTGATCCCCTCATAATAAGCAGGCCCAGGAGAAAATCAGCACAGCACAGGGATGGTGTGATCCCCTCATAATGAGAACCCCCAGGAGGAAGTCAGCACAGCACAGGGATGGTGTGATCCCCTCATAATAAGAACCCCCAGGAGTAAGTCAGCACAGCACAGGGATGGTGTGATCCCCTCATAATAAGCAGGCCCAGGAGAAAATCAGCACAGCACAGGGATGGTGTGATCCCCTCATAATAAGAACCCCCAGGAGGAAATCAGCACAGCACAGGGATGGTGTGATCCCCTCATAATAAGAACCCCCAGGAGTAAGTCAGCACAGCACAGGGATGGTGTGATCCCCTCATAATAAGCAGGCCCAGGAGAAAATCAGCACAGCACAGGGATGGTGTGATCCCCTCATAATAAGAACCCCCAGGAGGAAGTCAGCACAGCACAGGGATGGTGTGATCCCCTCATAATAAGCAGGCCCAGGAGAGAATCAGCACAGCACAGGGATGGTGTGATCCCCTCATAATAAGAACCCCCAGGAGTAAGTCAGCACAGCACAGGGATGGTGTGATCCCCTCATAATAAGAACCCCCAGGAGTAAGTCAGCACAGCACAGGGATGGTGTGATCCCCTCATAATAAGCAGGCCCAGGAGAAAATCAGCACAGCACAGGGATGGTGTGATCCCCTCATAATAAGAACCCCCAGGAGGAAGTCAGCACAGCACAGGGATGGTGTGATCCCCTCATAATAAGAACCCCCAGGAGTAAGTCAGCACAGCACAGGGATGGTGTGATCCCCTCATAATAAGAACCCCCAGGAGTAAGTCAGCACAGCACAGGGATGGTGGGATCCCCTCATAATAAGCAGGCCCAGGAGAAAATCAGCACAGCACAGGGATGGTGTGATCCCCTCATAATAAGAACCCCCAGGAGTAAGTCAGCACAGCACAGGGATGGTGTGATCCCCAGTGTGGCTTTGTGTGTTCCGTTGCTCCCACTCGGCTCGGTGATGGCTGCCCATGTGCCTTCTTAAGGCGGTCATCCCTAGATGAGTGTTGGGCTTACCGCGACTAATGCGTTCACTGCAAGGATTGCAGATGGCAACGCTATTGTCAGCAGCGGACACGTTAAAAAAAGCCCACACTGCTGAGCCATGTGCCGGTGTCCTGGGAGCGCCAGATGTGACCGTACATGGTCGATGACTCGCTCCTGATACATTTGCAGTCTACTTTGTCCCTCCTGTGCAATGTAAGTTATTCCTGCTTCTCCTCCCTATCTGCTGGTCCATATCTCCCTCTGAACTCCCCTCCTCTTCCTCTCTTGTGGGCACCCACGTGACATCACTAGACACGTCATCATCAACGTCACCTTCCCCACCGCTATAAGTAGAGATCTCGGAGTAGGCAGCAACACCGGGGACCAACCTCCTCCTTGGGCTGATCTGGGTACTGTCGTCAGACTGCTGAGTAGCGGTTGTTGCTACCTCCTATTCCTGATCCAATACCAAGAGTGGCTGCGCATCAGAAATGTCCTCTTGATATGGATCGGAAAATAATTCCTGTGACTCAAGCGGAAGGTATGTGGTGGTGGTGTTGTTGGTGGTAGTGTCTTTGGGGGTGCACATAGCAGAGAGTGAAGAAGAGGGTGCAGATCGAGAGGATGAGGAGGGTGCAGAAGAGTAAGGCTGAGTGAGCCACTCAACCAAGTCTGGTGCGTCCTTTAAAGTAATTGAACGCACCTTCTGCAACTTCCCACTTTGGCTCAAGGCTGTTGCTCCTGCCCTACCCCTACCACCCCTGCGGAAGGGCCTGCCTCTTCCTCTGCCTGTCATTTTTTAAATGACCCTGTGACAAAACTCTTAGTCCCTATACCGATGAAGGACTGCTGCAGTATAGGTCAGCGGTCAGCAGTGGTGCACCTCAACCCTATCTATTGTGGACCGATACCGGTCCTTACAGAACAGCAGACTGTACCTCACTCAACCCTATGTACTGTAGCACCCTTCACCAAGTTACCAGTCCTTATAAGGACCTTTGTGGACCAAGCAGGTTGTGTGTGACTGATTAGCAGACTGTACGTCAGTCCCTATACTGCTGAAGGACTGCTGCAGTATAGGGCAGCGGTCAGCAGTGGTGCACCTCAACCCTATCTATTTTGGACCGATACCGGTCCTTACAGAACAGCAGACTGTACCTCACTCAACCCTATGTACTGTAGCACCCTTCACCAAGTTACCAGTCCTTATAAGGACCTTTGTGGACCCAGTAGGTTGTGTGTGACTGATTAGCAGACTGTACGTCAGTCCCTATACTGCTGAAGGACTGCTGCAGTATAGGGCAGCGGTCAGCAGTGGTGCACCTCAACCCTATCTATTGTGGACCGATACCGGTCCTTACAGAACCAGCAGACTGTACCTCACTCAACCCTATGTACTGTAGCACCCTTCACCAATTTACCAGTCCTTATAAGGACCTTTGTGGACCCAGTAGGTTGTGTGTGACTGATTAGCAGACTGTACGTCAGTCCCTATACTGCTGAAGGACTGCTGCAGTATAGGGCAGCGGTCAGCAGTGGTGCACCTCAACCCTATCTATTGTGGACCGATAGCGGTCCTTACAGAACAGCAGACTGTACCTCACTCAACCCTATGTACTGTAGCACCCTTCACCAAGTTACCAGTCCTTATAAGGACCTTTGTGGACCCAGTAGGTTGTGTGTGACTGATTAGCAGACTGTACGTCAGTCCCTATACTGCTGAAGGACTGCTGCAGTATAGGGCAGCGGTCAGCAGTGGTGCACCTCAACCCCATCTATTGTGGACCGATACCGGTCCTTACAGAACAGCAGACTGTACCTCACTCAACCCTATGTACTGTAGCACCCTTCACCAAGTTACCAGTCCTTATAAGGACCTTTGTGGACCCAGTAGGTTGTGTGTGACTGATTAGCAGACTGTACGTCAGTCCCTATACTGCTGAAGGACTGCTGCAGTATAGGGCAGCGGTCAGCAGTGGTGCACCTCAACCCTATCTATTGTGGACCGATACCGGTCCTTACAGAACAGCAGACTGTACCTCACTCAACCCTATGTACTGTAGCACCCTTCACCAAGTTACCAGTCCTTATAAGGACCTTTGTGGACCAAGTAGGTTGTGTGTGACTGATTAGCAGACTGTACGTCAGTCCCTATACTGCTGAAGGACTGCTGCAGTATAGGGCAGCGGTCAGCAGTGGTGCACCTCAACCCTATGTATTGTGGACCGATACCAGTCCTTACAGAACGGCAGACTGTACCGCACTCAACCCTATGTACTGTAGCACTCTACACAGACCAAGTTACCAGTCCTGATAAAGAGCTTTGTGGAACAAGTGAGTTGTGAATGATTAGCAGACTGCAGGAGAAGGGCAGCATTCAAGTATACAGTGGTGTGAAAAAGTGTTTGCCCCCTTCCTCATTTCCTGTTCCTTTGCATGTTTGTCACACTTAAGTGTTTCGGAACATCAAACCAATTTAAACAATAGTCAAGGACAACACAAGTAAACACAAAATGCAATTTGTAAATGAAGGTGTTTATTATTAAAGGTGAAAAAAAATCCAAACCATCATGGCCCTGTGTGAAAAAGTGATTGCCCCCTAAACCTAATAACTGGTTGGGCCACCCTTAGCAGCAACAACTGCAACCAAGCGTTTGCGATAACGTGCAATGAGGCTTTTACAGCGTCCTGGAGGAATTTTGGCCCACTCATCTTTGCAGAATTGTCCTAATTCAGTTACATTAGAGGGTTTTCGAGCATGAACGGCCTTTTTAAGGTCATACCACAACATGTCAATAGGATTCAGGTCAGGACTTTGGCTAGGCCACTCCAAAGTCTTCATTTTGTTTTTCTTCAGCCATTCGGTGGTGGACTTGCTGGTGTGTTTAGGATCATTGTCCTGCTGCAGAACCCAAGTTCGTTTCAGCTTGAGTACACGAACAGATGGTCGGACATTCTCCTTCAGGATCTCTTGGTAGACAGCAGAATTCATAGTTCCTTTTATCACGGCAAGTCTTCCAGGTCCTGAAGCAGCAAAACAGCCCCAGACCATCACACTACCACCACCATATTTTACTGTTGGTATAATGTTCTTTTTATGAAATGCAGTGTTCCTTCTACGCCAGATATACTTGGACACACACCTTCCAAAGAGTTCCACTTTTGTCTCATCGGTCCACAGAATGTTGTCCCAAAAGTCTTGGGGATCATCAAGATGTGTTGTGGAGAAATTGAGACGAGCTTTGATGTTCTTTTTGCTCAGCAGTGGTTTTCTCCTTGGAACTCTGCCATGCAGACCATTTTTGCCCAGTCTTTTCCTGATGGTGGAGGCATGAACGCCGACCTTAACTGAGGCAAGTGAGGCCTGCAGTTCCTTGGACGTTGTTGTGGGGTCTTTTGTGACCTCTTGGATGAGTCGTCGCTGCGCTCTTGGGGTAATTTTGGGCGGCCGGCCACTCCTGGGAAGGTTCACCACTGTTCCATGTCTTCGCCATTTGTGGATAATGGCTCTCACTGTGGTTCGCTGGATTCCCAAAGCTTTGGAAATGGCTTTATAACCCTTTCCAGACTGATAGATCTCAATTACTTTCTTTCTCAATTGTTCCTGAATTTCTTTGGGTCTCGGCATGATGTGTAGCTTTTAAGGATCTTCTGGTGGACCTTACTGTGTCAAGCAGCTCCTATTTAAGTGATGCCTTGATTGTGAACAGGTGTGGCAATAATCAGGCCTGGGTGTGGCTAGAGAAATTGAACTCAGGTGTGGACAACCACAGTTATAGTATGTTTTAACAAGGGGGGCAATCACTTTTTCACACATGGCCATGATGGTTTGGATTTTTTTCACCTTTAATAATAAACACCTTCATTTACAAATTGCATTTTGTGTTTACTTGTGTTGTCCTTGACTATTGTTTAAATTGGTTTGATGTTCCGAAACACTTAAGTGTGACAAACATGCAAAGGAACAGGAAATGAGGAAGGGGGCAAACACTTTTTCACACCACTGTAATATTCTTTCTATATTTGGAAGAAAGAATATTATACATGTACAAGCCTATTACCATACCACTGATACCAGTCCTGAAAAGAACCTTTGTGGAACTAATAGTAACAGCAACTGTTTAAACTGACCCTCACTGCCTGACACACTGACAGGAGCTGAATGATGGCAGAACAGGTCTCTGGAATAATGATCCCCAGAGCCTGGGGGGAGATGCCTGTAGAGAACTTGAGGTCCTGAAGGCTTCTCACTGTCGCCAAGTAGCGCAACGTGGCGATGAGCCTCTGCTCCGGAGTGATGGCTTGCTGCATGCAGGTATCCTGCCTGGTGATATAAGGTGACAGCAAAGCCAGCAGACAGTGAAAAACAGGGTCCGTCATCCTGAGAATAATCCATAAATGATCAGGATTATTCTCGCGGATCTCACAGAGCAAAGGCATGTGGGAGAACTGGTGACGCTGGCGCAACCAATTCTTGGTCGTCCAAACATGTTACATCTACGTACTCATGGTACAGTTTGTGCTGTGCAGGGGTTCTTTCTTTGACTTTGACACAAGCCCTTTGGCTTATGTCAAAGTCAAAGTAAGAACCCCTGCACAGCACAAACTGTACTATGAGTACGTAGACGAAACATGTTTTTAAAACGGTCGGCTGGTCAGAACGGACACCAGAAAGCAATGCTAAACAGCAAGGCCTGAAAGGACGACCTGAATAGCAGAAGCAAGCAGACAATAAAAAATGCCTTTCAAAGTGTACTATACCAAGATAGAGTCCACAATGAGAAGCAAATACTTAATGACTGCACGCACTGATTATCAGATACACAAAGACAAGCAGTAGCGATCTGAATCACTAATCTGAAAAGCGTGAATCGTCTTTCACCAAACTTCTACTAAAACACGAGATCAGCAGAAGGAGCCCAAAGGGTGCCGGACGTGGTGCTGAACTTCCTTTTTCTAGTCCTGCCATACACGGCTTACGTCACCGCGTTCTTGGCAACCGCGAAATCAGACAACTTGGCCCGACCGTGGGTATGCAACAATTTCGGACACAATCTGTCGGACTAAATCCGACGGGCAAAATCCGACGGATTTGGTTGGCAAAATTTCCGACCGTGTGTACGTGGGCTAAGGAGCCTAAGGGGGTATTGACATGATGAAAAGGCAAAATAATTGCTTGGAAGCCTCCTGGGTAATATGGGGGGTTTGGTTTCAATGTTGAATCCTGGATTGGTCCTGTATTAGGGATATTGCTTTGTTTGTTGTACTGATTTTGCTTATGGTATTACTTTTATACGCCTGTTTCAAGTTTATTATGTCCATGATTTTCCGAGGTACTTGACCTTCCAACCCAGCTGCAGCTAATAGAATATGTCTTAAATTTTACTATGGTAACCGGGGTGAGTATGTCACAATGAGAAGAAGTAAGTCATGTTCATGATTTGATTTCATGACTTAAAGAGGGGATTGTTGTGATATGGCTGAACCGGAGTGACTCCATCTTTATTAGTTCATATAAGATTAACTTGGGTTAACCTGTTAGTTAGTTTAAGCTCTGTATTTGCAGACTGTAGCGGTTTTCCTATAAAGTATACATATAAGAAAATATAGCTTGCATAAGCAGTTTTATGTACTGTCTAAATAAAGAAATTGTGTCACAATATGTCTGGGCCACAAGACTCATGACTGTGACTCATGAAAGCAAATGGAATAATTAATGATATGTAATGATATGTAATGTACACCTCTGTATTAACCACACCCATGTTCTATGCAATATTTGGCTGAAAATGGTGCATATATATTGTAGACCTACCCAGAATAAACCAGACAACCCCTGAACACCAATCTTGACTCATCTCTTCTTGTGTTCAGAACAATGCTGTCTCCTTAGTACTGCAGTGCTTAAGCAGGTTTCGTAAGTGTGGTAATTGCCATAATTATACCTAGCTGGTCTTTGTCAGGTATATAGAAATATCATTTTAATCACAACAAACCTTTAGTCCTTTTGTTATCAAATCCATTTTGCCTTATTTTTGAACATATGTTTAAAAAATAATTTTAGGCCTTAAGATTATTTAACAAAAATCCCAAAACATATACACTGCTCATAAAAGGAACACTTTTTAACCACTTCAATACCAGGCACTTAGACACCTTCCTGCCCAGGCCAATTTTCAGCTTTCATCTCTGTAGCAATTTTAATGACAATTGCGCAGTCATACAACACTGTACCCAAACAAATTTTATATCATTTTTGTTCCCACAAATAGAGCTTTCTTTTGGTGGTATTTGATCACCTCTGCATTTTTTTTTTTTTGCCCAACAAATAAAAAAAAGACAGAAAATTTTGGAAAAATAACAAGTTTTTTTTGTTTCTGTTAAAATTCTATGTAAATACGTTTTCTTCTTCAATGATGGGCACCGATGAGGTGGCACTGATGGGCACTCATAGGTGGCACTCATAGGCGGCACTGATGGGTACTTATGGGCACTCATAGGCGGCATTGATGGGTATTTATGGATGGCACTGATAGGTGGTATGGATGGCACTGATGGGTGGCATTGCTGGGCATCACTGATGTAATGTGTTACATAATGTCAGTACCCATTTGTGGGTACAGATTGGGCATTCATTTGCACATGTGGATGGCCATGGGGTACATACCTGGCCATCCACATGTTGCCTCCTTCCCTGGTGGACCTGGCGGCGTCCCTTTTGGTCCAGTTCGGGCATCCGAGGGGGGCTTGCCTGATAAACAATCAGCACAGACCCCCCTGTCAGGAGAGCAGCCAATCAGATCTCCTCTATTCACATCTGTCAGACGCGAGTGAGGAAAATCAGATCAACGGCTTTTCCTGTTTACACCGTGATCAGCCGTGATTGTACACAGCTGATCAAGTGCTAAAGAGCCTCAGACTGACACACCACACCAACGATGGGCATGCAGTGGCTGTTATCCTGAAGGACATCATATGATGCCCAGTCAGGATAACTGAACCACTGCCCAGCCATTGTTTTGCTATAGGCCAGGCGGGAAGTGGTTAATCAGAGCATCAGTTAAACTCCTGGGATATTGATCTGGTCAGTTAAAGCAGAGTTCCACTTGTTTGGAAGTTTATTAAGGTGGTTGTATACCCTTTTTTGTAACTTTTACCTACAGGAAAGCCTATAATAAGGCTTACCTGTAGGTAAAAAAAATATCTCCTAAACCTGTACGGTTTAGGAGATATTCCCCTCGGTATGCGCCGCTGACTGCAGCGGCGCATGCGCACGAGGGGATTCTCGGCCTGAAAATCCGGCAGTGGCCGGCGGCCGGAAAGAAATCTCCTGCGCGCATGCGCGGGAGTGACGATATCGCGGCTCTGGCCACTCACAGCGCCGGAGCCGCGATACCCGGAAGAAACGCAGAGGGAGCATGTCAGCTCCCTCGGCGTGGATCGTGCCAGATGTCGGGGCCTCGTTCTAAGGTAAGTATTTCATAATGAGCTAGTATGCGGTGCATACTAGCTCATTATGCCTTTTGCTTTGCAGGTGTTAAAAAAAAAAAAAAATAGCGGGTTTACTACCGCTTTAAGTCAGCAGCTACAAAAAGTGACTCTGCTGATTTTTTTATAAACAGACACTCACTTGTCCCACGGTCCAGCAACGTGGCCGCCTGAAGCCTCGCTCCTCTCCCCCTTCTCTCTGTGGCGCCATAATTGCAACTGTGGGCATCCAGCTGGGACAGCTTGAGGCTTCACAGTCGGGTGCGAGTCGCAATGCACTGTTTTAGTGGCCAGGCAATCTTCTGGGACATGTGACTGAGATTGCAGAGAGGGAGGGGCCACTTAAGGGGAGAGGAGGAGTGGCCTAGGCAGGAAGGCAACGGAAGTGGGACAGGAAGTACCTGTCAAAACCAGGTACCCACTCCCCTCCAAAAAAATGACATGCCAAATGTGACATATAAGGGGGCAAAGAGTGATTAAAGAAAAAATTCCACTTTTGGATGGAACTCCGCTTTAAGTAGCAGACGGGTTTTTAAAGAGGCTGTATAGGTTCAATGTTTTTTTTAAAATAACAAACATGTTATGCTTACCTCCACTGTGCAGTTCATTTTGCACAGAGTGGCCCCGATCCTGCCATTCTGGGGGTCTGACGTCAGCTGTCTCGGCTCCTTCTCGCTAAAGCTATGCCCCTCTGGCAAGCTGTTGCCTGAGGCGGTTAGCTTGCAGTTGCGCTCCAATGTCATATACTTGGCGTCTATAGACGTCAAGTGTATGACTCGATCCCGCCCCCCCGGCGGCCGAGTCATTGGATGTGGTTGACAGCAGCACCGCTATCAATCTATCCAATCAACGGCCAGACTCAGTGGAGAAGAGGACGCCGGGGGATGTGCACAGCAGGTGAACGGGCTCAGGTAAGTAAATCAGGGGGACTGGGGGCCCATGACAGTGAGGTATTTTTTCACCTTAATGCATAGGATGCATTAAGGTGAAAAAACACAAACCTTTACAACCCCTTTAATTGGTTTCAGCTGCTTTGATGTTAATGAAATTAACAACAGGTGCACTAGATGGGCAACCATGAGACAACCTCTAAAACAGGAATAGCTTTAAAGGTGGTGGCCACTGACATTTTGTTTCCCTACTCATCTTTTTCTACTTTTTTTTACTAGTTTTGCATTTGGATAGGGTCAGTGTCACTACTGGTAGTGTGAGGCGATACCTGGACCCTATAGAGGTTGCACAGGCAGTCCAATACCTCCAGGATGGCACATCAATACATGCCATTGCCAGAAGGTTTGCTCCTGTCTCCGAGCATAGTCCCAAGAGCATAGACAAAATTCCAGGAGATAGGCAGTTACTCTAGAAGAGTTGAACAGGGGCATAGAAGGTCCTTAACCCATCAGCAGGACCGGTATCTGCTCCTTTGTGCAAGGAGGAACAGAATGAGCACTGTCAGAGCCCAACAAAATTACCTCCAGTAGGCCACTGGTGTGAATTTTTCTGACCAAACAATCAGAAACAGACTTCTAGAGGGTGGCCTGAGGACACAACGCCCTCTAGTGGGCCCTGTGCTCACTGCCCAGCACTGTGACACTTGATTGGCATTTACCATGGAACACCAGAATTGGCAGGTCCACCACTCGTGCCTTGTGCTTTTAACAGATGAGAGCAGGTTCACCCTGAGCACATGTGACAGACGTGAAAGGGTCTGGGGAAGCCGTGGAGAACTTTATGCTGCCTGTAACATCGTTCAGCATGACCATTTTGGTGGTGGGTCAGTAATGGTCGAAGGAGGCATATCCATTGAAGGACTTCTACAGGCTAGACAATGGTACCCTGACTGCCATTAGGTATTGGAATGAAATCCTTGGACCCATTGTCAGAAGCCTCATGTGACGAGAGTGTGCAGCCAGTTACAGAAGGATGTGACAGGGCTGGCTTAGCCCTTCCTCCTCTGGGCTGGCCACTCAACTGTCGGCTAATTGCCAGCTCTCTTCTCTCTCCACTGTTACCAGCTGTTTCCAATGATGCTCGTCTGGCCAGCTTATATATAAGTCTTCCAGCTCATTTCTCCTTTGCCTTCATGTTTGGTCACATCACTAGGAACCATCTCCTGCTGTTGTTTCAAGACTCCTGGCTTCCATCCTGCTTGCAGTTGCTCACCTTGGATCCCTGACATCTGGACTGGCTGATTACCCGATCTGGTTTATGAACTTTGAACTGGCTGACTACCCAATCTGGCTACTGGACTCTGGCTTGCTTGACTACGCTTTTTCCTATTTATCTTTTTATTTTTATTAATAAACAAGTGTGATTTGATTGTACTTCTGTCTGTCTGTTTCATGGTTCCTGACAGTACGGGAAAGCCATGAATTCAGAAGATACAGTCAACCCACTTGTTGGTAATATTTTTTCCAGATTGGATGAGCAAGATCACTGTATGGATCAGTTTGCCATGGCGTTACAAACGCTCCTGAATCGCACGGCTCACCTGGAATCCCCCACGGTGGCTGCTCCGGTACAACCTGAGTCGCAGGCCATCCCTGCTGCTGCGCCAGTTTCTGTGCAGGCACCCCCCTTGAGTATTACCTCTATAAGAGGTATGTCTGGTTCTGCTCCTCTTCCCCAGCGATTTGGGGGTGATCCAGTTCAGTGCAGAGGGTTTCTCAATCAGGTTGAGATATACTTTGAGATACTGCCCCAGGCGTTTCCCACGGACAGAAGCAAAGTAGGTTACCTGTTGTCTTGAGTTACCCTCAGTTTGTGGCCTCCTTTAAAAGGGTTTTTGATGTCCCTGCACGCTCCGCTTCTGCTGCCAAGTGCCTCATGTCCATCAAACAGAGTATGAGAACTGTTGCGGACTACCCCATTGAATTCCGTACTCTGGCAGCAGATGTTGCTTGGAAAGCCCTCCTGGCTGCTTTTTCTCATGGTCTCTCGGATTCCATCAAGGATGAGATAGCAGCCCGAGATATACCCACTGAGCTGGAGAGCTTGATCTCGTTTGTCATACTCATTGACTCCAGATTCTCTTAGGCAGCGCTTGCGGAAGCCTCCTGTATGTTTGCCTCCGAGCTTTGTAGTCTCACCCATGCCTCCCTCACCTCCCATGCCTCCTGGTACCGAGTTGGTCAGTGAAGATGAACCCATGCACCTGGGTTTCACGTGTCTCTCTGTAGATGAGAGCCTTTAGGAGGAGGGAGAGATTGTGCCTTTATTGTGGCCAGGCAGGTCACTTTTTAAAGTCTTGTCCTACTCATCCAGGGAACATCTGAACCTTGAGGTCCTGTCATGGACAGACCTTAGGTGGCGTTGTTTTGTCCCCAGTTATCCTGAAGGATAAGCCCCTGGTTTCAGTCACCCTTTCTTGGGCTGAGTCGTCCATCGAGATACAGGCTCTAGTCAACTCTGGGGCTGCAGGCCGGTTCATTGATGCTGCTTTTGTTTCGCAGAACTCGATTCCGCTGCAGCTGCGTGACACTCCACTTGCCATTGAGGCTCTTAACGGGAGACCTTTACAGCCTGCCCGCAGGACTCATGAGACGGTTCCGTTGTCCATGGCCGTAGGAGCTCTTCACCATGAGATAATCCAATTCCAATTTATTTCCTCATCCAGATTTCCACTGGTTATTGGTTATCCTTGGTTACAGAGGCACAACCCCTCTTTTGATTGGCTCCATGCTGAGGTTCTCTCCTGGTCACCACAATGCAGTGAGACACACTTCCTGAAGGTATCCAAGGTCCTGTGCACCACTTCACTCCCCTGCCTGCCGGAGGAGTACCGGGATTTTGGTGATGTCTTTGATAAAGGTCAAGCCGATAGTTTGCCTCCACACCACCCTTATGATTGCGCAATTGACCTTCAGCCTGGTGCCATACCTCCTTGTGGCCGGGTTTACCCTTTGTCGGTCTTGGAGGATAAGGCCATGGAGGAGTATGTTGCTGACGCACTTTCTCGAGGTTTCATCCGCAAATCCTCGTCTCCTGCTGGTGCTGGTTTCTTCTTTGTGAAAGAGCAGTGAACTGAGACCTTGTATAGATTATAGGGGTCTCAATGTCACGATTAAGAATGCCTACCCGATTCCATTGATTACTGAGTTATTTGACCGCCTCAAGGGAGCAACAGTTTTCACGAAGCTTGACCTGAGAGGGGCATACAATCTTGTGCGCATTAAGGAGGGCGATGAGTGGAAGACTGCGTTTAATACCAGAACAGGCCATTATGAATACCTGGTAATGCCTTTTGGCCTTTGTAATGCCCTGGCAGTTTTCCAGGAATTTATTAACGATGTCCTCCGAGATTTGTTGCAATTGTGTGTGTGATGGTGTATCTCGATGATATCCTCATATTTTCCAAGTCCCTGGAGAGCCACCACACAGATGTCTGTCATGTACTTTAGAAACTAAGAGAGAACAATCTCTATTGTAAACTGTAGAAGTGCGAGTTCCATCGTGAACAGGTTACATTCCTGGGCTATGTAATTTCCACTGCTGGTTTTTCAATGGATCCAGAGAAACTTTCGGCAGTCCTACAGTGTCCTCGACTCGTGAGTTTACGTCCTCTGCAGCATTTTCTGGGCTTTGCCAATTACTATTGGAAGTTTATTCGTAACTTCTCGTCTCTGGTCAAGCCTCTGACTGATATGACCAGAAAGGACGGTAACCCACAGAGTTGGTCTCCGGAGTCCATTAAGGCCTTTTAAAACTCTCAAGGCTGCCTTTGTTTCTGCTCCTGTGTTGGCACATCCCGATCCTACATTGCCTTTTATCCTAGAAGTTGATGCTTCTGAGACTGGAGTTGGCGCCCTTCTGTCTCAACGTCCTAACTCTGAGAGTGCTGTGCATCCGTGTGGCTACTTTTCCAAGAAATTGTCACCTGCTGAGTGCAATTATGAGATTGGTGACAGAGAGCTGTTGGCGATCATTTTACCCCTGAAAGAATGGAGACATCCCCTTGAAGGTACCACCGTTCCCGTTCTCATTCTGTTGTGGAAAATTTTAAATGTATTTATTATATGTATTGTCATAAGAGTCCTCCTGTGTTCATTCTCCCCCGGCCCGCTCTAAAAGAGCTAACTGGGGCAGACTGACGCCGGTTGAGATCCGTTAGGTAGTGGATAACTCCTTGGGCTTGGAAAAAGGTGTTTGCAGAGTGGGTGTATGTCCGCCAGCAAAAGGGCCCCTTTACACTGTACAGACGATCGTCTGGGGGCATATGCTTGCTCTGCAGGGATTGGTTGTGTGCGGATGTGCGCTCATTGTCTCTGTTGTGTCTGATCAGCACATGGAGATGGGCAGTGCACATCTGTGGATAACCTTCCATCCACACGGAGAAGTAGAATAATCCAGGTATGCATTGTTCTCTGAAACAATGTATATTAAGGATTTCTATCAATGGAATTGTAGTCATCGTTCATTGGTTTTGTATGGTTTCCATCATTGAAAGCATTTAGTCAGTTTGCGTCACTGACTATTTGAATGTATACATGTCTGTGATTGGTACTTTATTCTGAATTGTATTGCATTGTATTGTCCTTATATGGGCATTCACATCCTGTGTTGCAGCTGTGAGGTCCCAACCTTTGTGGGAGGTGTTCAGCTGTTGGAGGCAAACCCTCTAGGGCGTGACTTCCAGTGGAAAGGTAAATAAAAGATCGGTCGAGGTCCGAGAGGAGACACATGCTGACCGTTTGGAGAATGTAAGAATGCTGGTGATGGCTCTTTAATGGAGAACCAGAGGGGCCTGGCTGAGGAGCCACCAAGCTGAAATGAGGATGTAGAAATGCGGGGGATGTCTGGTCATTGGGATGAATGGGTTGGAAGGTAAGCTTAAAGTATTATATCATTAAGATGGAAATGGGTGCTTATCGGAGCACAGCAGCAGATGTGGCTGCGTGCATAGCATACAGCCAAATTGCTATTACAATTCTTACCGACCATAAGAATCTTACATTCTTGTCTGAGGCTAAGCGACTCTCTCCCAGAAGGGGGCGATGGGCTCTTTTCTTGTCGAGCTTTAATTACATTGTCTCAGTCTCACCCGGTACTAGGAATGTAAGGGCTAATGCCTTGTCACGACAATTTTCCTCCACTTCCAAGTGGGTTCCGGTTCCTATGATTCCTCCTATGATTCCTCCTGATCGTATCTACAGTTCGCACCAGCCTTACTTCTCCTTTGGGTGACAAAATTCTTGCTGCTCATGTCCATGCTCCTCCTGATAAACCTTGTGACCGCTGCTTTGTTCCAGAGAGTCTCCATACTGCAGTGCTCCAGACTTATCATTTTTCCAAGGCAGCCGGCCATCCTGGGAAGAATCAACTCATTTGGGCCATCTCCCAACAATTCTGGTGGCCTAGTCTATGGGCTGATGTTACTGCTTTCCTAGCTGCCTGTCCCGTGTGTTCTCAGAGTAAGACTCCACGACACCTTCCAGTGGGCCTCCTACAACCCGTACCCAATTTAGAGAGGCCCTGGACTCACCTGTCTATGGATTTTATTGTGGAATTGCCCAACTCCCAAGGCAACACTGTTATCCTTACGGTGGTTGACCGGTTCTCAGAGATGTGTCATTGTATTCCACTTAAGAAGTTGCCCACCTCTAAGGAACTGGCTTCCATTTTTGCTCGGGAGATCTTTCGTTTACATGGGCTACCAAAGGGGATTGTCTCGGATAGGGGCAGTCAGTTTGTCTCCCAGATCTGGCAAGTCTTTTGTGCACAGTTGGGAGTCCAGCTTGCGTTCTCTTCTGCGTATCACCCGCAGTCTAATGCAGCCGCAGAACGAGCCAATCAGTCCTTGGAGCAATTCCTACGTTGCTATATTTCTGACCATCATAACAACTGGTCTGACCTATTACCTTGGGCAGAGTTTGCTCACAACAGTGCCTTGAATTCTGCCTCCCGATTGCCTCCATTTATGGCAAATTATGGTTTCCAACCTTCCATGTTGCCTGACTCGTTTGTTCCGCAGAGTATTCCTGCATTAGAGGAGCATCTCTGTGGTCTTTGTTCCACTTGGGTACAGGTCCAGAAGGTTTTGCATCATGCTAATGATAGGTACGGACTCCATGCTGACACAGACGCCTGCCAGCACCTTCCTACCAGGTTGAGGACAGGGTCTGGCTGTCATCTCACAATCTTCGTGTTCCCTCACTGAAGTTTGCACCTCGGTTTATTGGGCCATTCTGTATCCTTCGCAGGATTAACCCAGTAGCTTACGCATTGGACCTTCCTCCTAGTATGCGCATCTCAAATGTGTTTCATGTCTCCTTATTGAAACCGTTGGTCTGTAACCAATTTACCAGCTCGGTGCCACTTCCTCACCCTATTCAGGTTGAGAACCATGAGGAGTATGAGGTATGATCCATTGTTGACTCCCATAGGTTCCGTGGGCGCATAAAGTACCTGTTGCATTGGAAGGGGTAGGGTCCGGAGGAATTCTCCTGGGTTTCATCCTCGGACATACATGCTCCTGTCCTCCTCCGTGAGTTCCATAGACGGTTTCCCCTCAAGCCCGGTGGCCCTCCGAGGGAGAGGGGTCATTGAGGGGGGTACTGTCAGGGCTGGCTTAGCCCTTCCTCCTCTGGGCTGGCCGCTCAGCTGTCAGCTAATTGCTAGCTCTCTCCTCTCTCCACAGTTACCAGCTGTTCCCAATGATGCTTGACTGACCTGCTTATTTAAAGCCTTCCAGCTCACTTCTCCTCTGCCTTCGCATTGGTCACATCACAAGGAACCATCTCCTGCAGTTTGTTTCAAGACTGGCTTGCTGACATCCCTCCTGGCTCCTTATCCTGCTTGCAGTTACTCTCCTTGGATCCCTGACTTCAGGCCTGGCTGATTACCCGATCTGGTTAATGAACTTTGGATTGGCTGACTACCCGATCTGGTTACTGGACTCTGGCTATGCTTGACTACACTTTTTCTATATACCTTTTTATTTTTATTAATAAACAAGTGTGATTTGATTGTACTTCTGTCTCAGTCTGATTCATGGTTTCTGACAGATCTGTTCCAGCAACCATCGCCAGCGTCTGATTTACATGGTGCAGGAATACCTAGCGGCAAGGTCTGACTCGGACACCTTTCCCACCAAAAATCCTCTGGTTTACTGGGTCTTGAGGGTGGATCACTGGGCAGAGCTTGCACAGTATGAAATTGAGCTACTGGCCTGTCCTGCATCCAGCGTTCTTTTTCGGAACGCACCTTCAGTGGTGCTGGTGGCTTTTTAACCGATCACAGGGTGCCCCTGTTCACCGACTCAGTTGATCGACTGACCTTCATAAAGATAAATTATTCTTGGATCACCACCAGCTACCAGTGCCAGCAGCCCAATTTTTCAGCCCCTGTTTAACAGGGGCATGTAATTACAATTCTTGATATAATATTTCACAGGAGGGCCCATTCCTGGGCCCACCCAGAGTAACTGTGAGGATTTATAGTGTTGTGGCACCAGCACCACAACCACCAAAGGTCAATTTTTCTACCACTGTTCAACAATGGCATGTAATTACAATTCTTGATATAATCATTCACAGCATGGCGCTCCAGTGCCCACCAAGAGTCACTTTGAGGGCTTACAATGTTGTGGCAAAACCAACACCTTGTTCCGCCATTTCTGCAGAGCATATAGGGCAGGCCCTTACTTTCAAACATCCAACTTACAAACATCTCCTACTTGCAAACGGAAGGAGACAACAGCAAGCGAGATGAAAAAAGACGGACGGCAAAACAAATTATACAGGGGTGATAACCTTTCCCTATTTTTTCCAAAAAGCTTAAAAATTGATTTTTTGACTGGAGCTACACTTTAAAAATGTACCAGTTGAAAATTACAAACAGATTCTACTTAACACAACAAACCTACACAGTCCCTGTCCGCCTGTATACTGCTGTTCTGAGTATATGGGGCCTGGGGGCCACACGTATTTCATTTTTTTTTATATGGGTACGGGGTTCCCCTTAATATCCGTACAAGACCCAACGGGGCTGGTAATGGGCAGGGAGGGCTACCCATGCCATTTTTCTCAATGATTTTCAACCATATTGCAGGAACCAGATATAACATTAAAACCGCAAGCAGTTTTAAATGACGTTAAATGTCATTTTGCGCAGGGACTGTTCTAAACACGGGAAACACGTGGCACTTCACAGGCATACTATAGACACCCCCGGGCACGATATTTAAAGGAATATTTCACTTTTTTTCACTTTAATCGTCATTAAAATCAGTGCTCCCGCCAAAACAGCCATTTTTAAAAACATTTTAGGCATTGACCCATGTCCCCTGGGGCAGGAGCCAGGTCCCCAAACCCTTTTTAGGAAAGCATCTTGCATATTAGCCATTAAAATTAGCACTTTTAATTTCGAACGTTCGAGTCCCATAGACTTTAATGGGGTTCTAACGTTCGTACGAATGTGGGGTCCATTCGAAAGTTCCGGGGGGTGTTCGGCTCATCCCTAGTGGTGGTGGTGGTGGTGCTGGTGCCACAACCCTATAAGTGCTCACCATTACTCTCGGTGGGCACAGGAACGGGCCCTACTTTTTTGGGGGGAGGGGGAGGAGTTAGGATTAAATAAAGAAGGGAGCTAGAGAATATTGAAATAAGTGCGATACACACATTTAAAATACTTGGATTTCAAGGAGGGGGGAAAATTAGTGCCACACATACTAGAATAGTAAGTTTGTTGGAATGTTAATAAATATATATGTATGTACGTTTATGTAATTGATGGATTGTGAAGTAATGTATCCTTTATCTCTCTTTTTGATAAATAAAAGATTAAATACTAAAAAAAAAGGAAGCCAGACCAAACAATAGCACTTAGAAAGTGAAAAAAAGCATATTATGGGGCATAAAGAGGGCCACAAAGTAGAATATTAATCATATAAGCCTAGAAGAGCTAACCAATGCAGTATAAGAACAGGGGAAAAGATGCACCACCTCACAGGACAGTAAAAACATACTGAACACCCTCAAAATAAGGGAATAGAGAAAGGGAAAAATTTGAAATTTCTCTACTTCTTCAGTGACTACTTGTAAAAATATTGCTAGGTTGGAGTTAGTTTGATTGAGGGAAATATGGTGGATTTTTTTCTCACTATAGGCTCATATTGCTAGAGCATCCTGACTTGGGGGTGTCAAGGGATACATTTGGTGATGTCCAAATTCTGGATCCCATGATAAAAAATGTTGGAGAACAAGTCATAGTGGTTAATGGGGAGTCACAAGTGCCTGAGGTTAAAAGAAGGTTTCCACACTTTACATCTAATAGTTATTTGCCTTACCTTTTCACTGAAGTCTGGGGTGAAATTGTGAACCATTTATTGGTCCTCCAACCTTTTAGATGCATGGTTACTCAACTTGGCTCACATTGATGGACTTGAAGGACACTTGGGGCTGAGAAAACAGAGGCACAGGTATTAGACCAGTTCTACTGGGCGGGAATCACTGCTGAAATAAAAAGTTATTGTGTTTCCTGTCCAACATGTCATCTAACTGCTTCAGTGTTGCATTTTAGGAATTCTTTAGTCCCTCTGCCTATTATACAATTTGAACATACTGTGATGGATCTGGTAGGTCCTCTTTAAAACTTTTACAGGGTCACCAGCATATTTTTGTTGTACTTAATTTGCTCATGTTAATTAGACTGATGTTTATGTTGGCTGTTCCCTAGCTATGGACAAAAGATATATATAGGAAAGGCTATTGGTCAGAAAATAAACAAGTAAAAAGGTACCACATCCCAGTTGAGAAATTTAGAAAAAGAAAGGGAAAGAAGCTGACAGGGGACTGGAGGGTAACCAACCCCCGGGATTTTTATAACGGTACCAAGTGTATAAAGACAGTAGATAAAAATCAATAAAGTTTTATTAAATGTACAAAAGACATTTCCCAAATAAGGAAAACAATTATTTCCATATACATACAATATGACAAATATAAATATACAAAGGCTGGTGCAGAATCCTATAAAACTCCACAGATTACCACATTTGTATATTATTTAGCCTGCATTGTTTCTTTCCTACATGTTTCGCTCTTCTGAGCTTCCTCAGGACATTGCAGCATACAGCGATATACAGAAAAAACTGAAAATACACAAAAAATAAACAATTATATAAATGTAAAGAACCTTAGGGGACAGACAATATGTCCACCAAAAATTCAAAACATATAATCAAATGATTGTAATAATACTTCCACTCTGATCTGAACTTGACCAGAGCAGCTTTATATTAAAAATGATTAAATTCATCTAAAACAAGGACATAGTTGTTGGTAGACAAAGAAGTGATTACAAAAAAAGACATTCAATTCTATGGATGAAATCCAAATTTATAAACATATTTATATAATAGCATAATTCTCCGATTTGGAGATTATAAATTAGGTTATATGGACTAAAACACCTTACCCCTTAAAATTTGTGAATTTGTATATTGTTTTTCACTACTGTAGATATTGGTTGTTGGTAAGTGAAGAAACTCACGCCATACATATGGAGTGTGATGAGGACACCATTGGGGATCCTTGATATTTCCCTAGAGTCTGCAGAGGCACGAGAAAGAGAGTACAATGTATCTAAGTTGCTTAGTTTAGAAATTGGGTAGCAAGTGATAATCAACTTGAAAGCATACCTGGGAAAATCCAGGAAATAGCTGAGTTTGAACCAGTTGAAAATGCCAAATAGCAAGATGATCCGTGTACTGTCAGATAAAAGTTGTAAAACAGTGCGTTTTAAAGCACAAGGTATTAGTCTATGCAGATCTAAAAAGTAAAGAAAAAGAGAGAAAGGACCAAGTCCTAGCATCAATGGGTGCCCTCATTAAGTTTAAAATAAGGGTAAAAATTCCCCAGTTGGACCCAGAGGAACATCCTCTAAGTCCCACAAAAGTTTCAGGCTCCTACCTGTTTTTAAGATGATGTTTGAATCAGTGTAGTTCGAATATTCATCCGCTAACGAGCGTCCCCAGGGTCTCTTCCTGTCACTTGCCTGACCGGCACTGACGGGACTGATGTTTTATCTCGTGGCTCCAGCCCGGCGGCGTCTGACGTCACCACCAGGCTTTGGGCACGTCTTTGAGGAGGACTTCCTTGCTGCGCATACGTGTCGTATTGCGCATGCGCGAAGGACGTAATCTACGTCGTTACAGCACATCAGCCATTTTGGAACATGGCTAGAGTCAAGGATTTGCCCACAATTGTCTGTCCGTGCCTGCGCTGAAAGTGACCACCACGCTTATGAGAAGCAGGCGACCATGATGGAAATGGGCACTGTACCCTGATCATATTACCGGACAGAGAGAGAGCTTGCAAATACACGGGAAGGGGATGGCGGAATAGAATTGCCAACCTCTATGTAGTCCCCGGTTTCAAACGATGACAAGAGGGAAACTTTTTGCAAACAGTGGGCAAATAAAAACCTCACCCTTAGAATAGGGGCAAGTTGACCAAATCCATAACTGGTTAAATAGGCTATGGGTCAATCTTGCCCCGGGGTGCCCATACAGACTCATTAAAATGGGAAATATAGAAATCCCTCATGAAGATTTGGAGTCACAGACACAATCCATTAGGTATTCTACACAAAAGTCATATGATCAAGTTAATCAATATACATTATAATATTGAAATATATTTTCACATCCCAGGGGAGGAAGGAGGAAAAAAAAAAAAAAGGGAAAAAATCACATATATATATAAATCATAACTAATTTTAAAGAAAAGGCTTAAAGCTGATGGCGTCATTGAGTCCAGGAGACCGAGTGGCTTCTAAATTGAATATCCACCGGGTCTCTCGTTGTAAGAGAATGTGATTATAGTCGCCCCCTCTTTCTCCCAGAGGGACGTATTCGAGTGGGAAAAAATGCATGAGATTGTCACTGAACTGGTGGTATAGGCCGAAATGTTGGCTAATTGGAGTTTCCATCTTTTTCCCCCGCACCAGGGATACGTGGTCCTTAATGCGGTGGAAAAAGGGACGTTTGGTTTTGCCTACATAGAAGGCATTGCACTGACAGATCATAATGTACACTACACCCATCGATTGACATGTCACTGCAAATTTGGGCTTAAACAGATGACCATTTGGCAATAATATGGATCCTGATGCATGTAAATATCTGCAAAAACCGCACTTATGACAGGGAGCACATCCCATTCGTCTTTGTCCCATTGTTGAAGGAGGGGAAAAGTGACTCTGCACTAAGGAATCCCTCAGAGATCGTGATCTCCTGTAGGTGATGCCCGGATATTCCGGGAGATGTTTGGCTAAAACAGGATCCCCCTTCAGGAGATACCAGTATCTCTGAAGGATTCCTTTAACTTGCAAATGTTGTTCATTAAATGTGGTAATGAATCTGACACCACAAGCCGTCTTAGGTGGTCTATGATCGTGTATTAAGGAGGCCCTATTCTGTTTTCTGACTTGCGTATATGCCCTTTTTAAACTTTTATTGCTGTAGCCTCTTTGGCGCAGGCGCAGCTTTAGTTTCCTAGCCTCTAGGGCAAAATCTTCATGGTTACTGCAGTTTCGTCTTAGGCAGAGATACTGTCCGTACGGGATGCTCGATATCAGAGGGGACGGGTGTGAACTGGATGCATGCAAGAGCGAATTTGCCGCAGTGGTTTTTCGGTGGAGAGTGGATTGAATCCCACCTCCCATATCAGTAAAAATTTGCACATCCAGGAAAGTTATCCTGGAAAGGCTTTTTTCCATGGTGAATCTTAAGTTGAAGGAATTGACCCCCAACAGATCCACAAAGGTGACTAAGTCTCTTTCATTACCTGTCCAGATAAAGAAAATGTCATCAATGAATCTCCGCCACATTGGAATTAAATCAAAAAATCGCTGCAGGTTTTCTTGAAGAAAAATCTGACGCTCCCATCCCCCCAGGTACAGGTTGGCATATGAGGGAGCACACTTGGTCCCCATAGCCACCCCCTGCACCTGGAGGTAATGGGAGCGTCCAAACATAAAAATGTTGTTGGTAAGAATGAAATGTAGGAGATCCAAAATGAATTTCATATAGTTAGGTGGGATTCGCCCATCCTCCACAATAAAGCTCTCGACAGTCCGAACCCCCAAATCATGGGGGATCGAATTGTACAAGGCCTCTACATCCAAAGTTACTAGCCAGGTCCCCTCCGATAGCGAGATCCCGTCCAAGGCCCGCAATAGGTCAGAGGTATCACGTAAATATGATATCAAGCCCTCTACAAAGGGGCGTAAGAAGTCATCCACTAAAGCACTCGCATGCTCAGTCAAACAGCCTCTCCCCGAGACAATGGGACGGCCTGGGGGTTTCAATGGGTGTTTGTGCACCTTCGGTAAGGCATACATTGTTGGCGTTTTAGGATTGGGAACATGTAAATATTCCCAAGTCTTTTTCGTAATAGTTCCTTGTCTGTAGCCTGATTCAATAAGCTTGCCAAATTGGGCATTGGTGTGTCCAATATGGCTTGCTGGAATTTTTCGATACCATTGTTTGGTCTAGAACCATTTTTTCATATTGCATGACATCCATTATCACAAGGTTGCCCCCTTTATCTGCTGGTTTGATCATAATGGCTGTATTGGATTTTAACATAGAAAGAGCCTCCTTTTGCTGTTTAGTTAAATTGGATTGTTTTGATCCCACCCACCTTGTTTTAATTATTTCTTTTGTAACCTGTTGCACAAATGCCCATATGTTGGGATTATTTTGCAAAGTAGGTAATTTTGTCGATTTCGATTTGTATTCTTTCACTATGTATGAAGAATAGGGATTCTCGGATTGAATGGCCTCAAGGGGCCCTAGATCTTGATTTTGATCCGAGGACAACAAAGATGCCTCTTCAAGATCAGTTGAGTCAATCCTTCCTTCGTCCCATAGTTCCATTAAATCCTCAATGGCTTTAACCTCAGAGAGGCTTAGACCATCAAGTGGTATATTCGCCTGTTGTAAATCCTGTTCAGAGTTTGATGGTTTATCAAAAATAGCTTTGAACATAAGTTTTCGAGCAAACAGATAAGTATCCTTCACCAATTCAAAAGTGTCTATAGGTTGTGTAGGACAGAAAGAAAGGCCCAGTCTCAATAAAGAGATTTGGGCTTCAGTGAGTGAACTGGAAGAAAGATTCATTATTTCAAAGGGGTTTTGTTGTGTCTCGAGTGACTCATGGTCTGGTCCAACAGTTTGGGAACAGGTTGGCTGAAGATAGGGGCTGTGCGAAAACCCGACTCAGTGGCAACCGCGGCCCGCCCCCCATTTGTTTGGGGCGAGGCCGCGGGTGTCTGTGAGTCGGGCCCCGAGTTGTGATGCAAAAGTGAAGGGGTGTTAGGTTTTATCACAGAAGCTGCTTTGGCTGCTGAGGCTCTAGTGTGAATAGAGGTGTTTGATGTGTGAGGAGTTGGTTTGGTTTTAGAGTTCCCTTTATTATCATTAGTGCGTTTCGTGTAACGCGTTTTCTTACCCGACATTGTGATCGCCGTGACCTGTGAAGAGGAAGAGGAAGAAACAGAAGAATTAGAAGACATATCTGAATCTGTTTGCTTTGAAATGTTAGTTCTCGTTCTACCTTGTTTAGCCATAAATTTTGTTTTATTATTTAGATTGGATGTCCAATTATATGCCTGGTTGTTATCGTAGGCTAATTTGTCTCGCATGAATTTTCTCTCTTTGTTTTGTATCAAAGTAGCTACATATTGTTCTAAATTGGATTTTAAATTAATTTCTCGATCTGAGAAGGATTCATGCGAGACAACCTTGCCATTTTCTTCATAGAGTTTTTGAATTTCATTATCAATAATATTCAGCTCACTCGTATAATGAGAGCACAATATCTGCATCATTATAGTGGAACATTGCTGAAGATTAGCTTCCCATTGGAGTTTGAAAGTAGCATCTATTTTGTAGATCGTAGGAAAAATTTGTATTCTCAAACCCCAAGGGGACATCTCATTATCTATGTATTTAAGAAAATATTGTTTGTTCCAATAGATACGTGATTTTTTTCTCCAACATTCGTTGGAGTCTTAAGAAAAACCGGTCCATAGTTAGTCCCCCTGTTGCCAAACCTTGGGAATGATGGAAGGTGTCCATGAGCCCGTCAAATTCGCTACCACAATATTTAGCCATGGAAAAAAAAAAGAGAAAAACCTAATTTATAAAATCAGCACCAATGTCTATGAAATTTGCAAGGAAACCTTGCTCAAAATCACCTTCACAGGAAATTGAGACCAAATATAGCCTCATCTATAATTACGGTGACTAGGCGAATAACACCCTCGTTAAATTATGGACAAAAGATATATATAGGAAAGGCTATTGATCAGAAAATAAACAAGTAAAAAGGTACCACATCCCAGTTGAGAAATTTAGAAAAAGAAAGGGAAAGAAGCTGACAGGGGACTGGAGGGTAACCAACCCCCGGGATTTTTATAACGGTACCAAGTGTATAAAGACAGTAGATAAAAATCAATAAAGTTTTATTAAATGTACAAAAGACATTTCCCAAATAAGGAAAACAATTATTTCCATATACATACAATATGACAAATATAAATATACAAAGGCTGGTGCAGAATCCTATAAAACTCCACAGATTACCACATTTGTATATTATTTAGCCTGCATTGTTTCTTTCCTACATGTTTCGCTCTTCTGAGCTTCCTCAGGACATTGCAGCATACAGCGATATACAGAAAAAACTGAAAATACACAAAAAATAAACAATTATATATATATAAATGTAAAGAACCTTAGGGGACAGACAGTATGTCCACCAAAAATTCAAAACATATAATCAAATGATTGTAATAATACTTCCACTCTGATCTGAACTTGACCAGAGCAGCTTTATATTAAAAATGATTAAATTCATCTAAAACGGGGGGGCGTGGCCTGACGCGCATGGCGACGGACGTGTAGCTGAGGAGCTCCTGCCGCTCACGGAGCTATTCGTCGCCATCCACCTACAATCGCGCACAATCTGCCCATAAAATTGATTTGCCCGGTCCGCGCTGTGCCGCCACGGGATCCTGGACGATTTTTCCCCGGAATTGGGGCTCCCAGCCGCCTGGACCTGCCACTCATTTCTCCGCCGGCCGCCGCCATCTTGGGCCTCCGGGATCGCCCGAAGCCTCCGGAGCCACGCCGGCGGGTGAGGTAAGGGGCTGTCATCGGTCCCCTCCAGTTATCTCCCCCCCGCCTGGATCTTAATTGGGGTGGTTTCGGGCTCCCGTGCCTCTCGGGGGGCCCGCGGCCGGCTCCGGCCTAGTGCGGCCTACTGAGGCCTGAGGATCCCCGGGATTTCCTATGGCTGCTGCCGGGAACGTGCTCCGCGGATGTTTTGGCTCACTTCTGCGATCTGCCTGTCTGCTCTGGCCTGATTGCCCACCCCCCACCCCCCCACCCCCCCACGGAGGATTGCTTTATCTGACTTGTCTCTCTGCTTGTGGTTCTCCATCCACCTTTGTTTGTGACCCCAGCCTGCTCTCCTTGTCCACTACTCCAGGCATCCTTGTTCCCGGCACCCCCTGCAGCCCTCTGCACACAGACTCTGCTCTGGCTACCTTTGTATATTCATTTACTCTACTGCAGCAGGGGACTGACCACTTTACATTCCTTTGACCTGGATGATCTTTTAATCCTCTCAGATTATACGCCACTATACCTCACGGAATTACTACGGCGAAGGTCACCTTGATCTATCTCAAGACTGTAACTATAGGACCACGTTCTGATTTATGCAAGTCCCTCCTGAATGATCTGGACTTCCACCTGTAAGGGCCTGCCCCCACGTATGGAGAGGTAGGTCGGGCCTACGCTCGGCTCCTGGCTCCCCCGGCCCCACGCCCCTTATTTTGGACAGTAAACCGGCTATTCACAGCACCATGGGGAAAGACAAGCCCAAAGCACACAAGAGCGGTAATAGCCGTCACCCGGGAGGGGATCTCGATGATTATTTTGGCCATGGACGGTCGTCCTCACAGCACCGACCGGCATCCAAAGGGACGCCGGCCCCTCCATCCCCGGCATGCTCTGAATCAGCTCTGCAGTCTCAGGTGAGACCCCACAGTCTGCTTTCACACTCTGAGGACACTGCCCTCTCCCCCAGGCTTACCAGAAGCCGCTCTAATGCCTCCCTAGGTTCGGGGGATGGATGGGACATGGAATTGCAGATTAGATCCCTGCACAGCTACATGAGGTCTCTACCCACCAAAGCTGACTTTGAACACTGTGTACTCTGGATCGAGGAAACGTACCGAAAGGAGATCTCTGACTTGAGAAAAGATGTGGGGGTACGCTTTGATGATGTGGATAGCACAGTAGATGGCCTGCGGGACACCGTACAATCGGATCCTCAATACCCACACTGTCCTACTTCAGCAGCTCTCATACCAACAGGACGACCTCGAAAACCGCAGTCGCCGCAACAACATACGTATACGGGGGATACCCGAGTCGGTTGACTCCAAAAATCTGCCTGCAGCTGTGACGACTATCTTCAACCAACTGCTCCAACGACCCAAGGATGACCCGATCGAATTGGACCGGGTGCACCGTACATCGGGTCCCCGTACCCCTGACCCCTCCTTCATTCGTGACACGTTGTGCCGTGTCCATTTCTACAAAGTAAAGGAGAACATCATGAGGGCCGCTAGCACGCAGCAGTCGATCCTCTTCAATGACACACCCATCATGCTTCTTCCTGATCTCTCTCGCCAAACACTGGCTTTGCGGAAATCCCTACGCCCCCTCACGCAACTCCTGCAAGCAAGACAGATCAAATACCAATGGCGTTTCCCGTTCCATCTTCGAGTGCACCACGCGGGTAAAACCGCTGTATTTCGTACATTGGGAGACCTGCCTACATTTCTTAGTACGCTTGAACTGCCTCAAGTCGCCCTACCTGACTGGCCGTTTGCACCGACCACTCCAGATCTGCCCTACACCCCGCAATGGCAGAAGCAAGGTCGCAGGCGCACCCCTCGGTCCCCGCAGCTTTCGGATCCCAACGACTGACCCGATCCAGTGGGCCCACCCGGGCCTGTTTTCTCTTCCCGCCGCTGGGGTCTTCCCCTGTGATGGCCTTGGACCCGTATGGGTCGAATATCTCACTTGTTGATTAACCCTTTTGTTTACAGGTTTTCTACATATCTTTTACAACCCCCGTTGCTGTGTTCCCCTCCTCCCTATCCCTATAGTTGGGGTTCTCCGTTGTGCTGATAGTTCCTGGACGGACCTCAAGACTTGTCTTTGCAACCCACTGTCTACAACGGTCCCCTCCATGTTGTCCTTGACATATTTTGCGATTATTGTTATGCTTAATCTGACCCCTTTGTTGGGCCTATTGCATATTCTTCCCCCTATGACTCATAGATGTTCTCTATTTTATGCCGGTTTACAATTGCATTTATTGATGACCACTAAGATAATTATGACTATTATGTTCTTTAGTTTACTCTTTAGGTCGCAACAGATATTGGTTTACCCGTGGGGCCGGGGTGCTGGGAGATGCCCGACTCTGTGTTTTTGTCCCACACTCCCCCCCCTTAGGGGTTTTTCTTTCTTTTTTGTTTTTTGTTGTGCGCCCCACGGTGATCCTATGATCACTGTGAGATGCACTGATTTTTGCCTCTATGACAGGCTTTTTTCCTCTACAATGTTTGCCTTTTGGAGCCACCTAGTGGCCTTTTTTATTTTTATTTTTATTTATTTATTTATTTTCTTGCCTACTCCTCCTTTCTGCCTGACCTACTGGGCCCGTCTCCTATCACTGATGTTTGCATATGCTCCGTTTCATATCCCCCTGTTTATTGTGCTGGGAGCGGGTTGCCACACCTACCACTGTTGCTACTACCTCTGCAAGGTTGTTATACTGTTCTTTCTCTCTCTTCTTTCTTCTCTTCTCCCCTTCGCCTTCTCTTTGCCTATTCCCTCCCGCCCCTTCCCCCCTCTCTTACCTCCCCTGTACCTCCTCTATTCCCGTTCCTTACCCCAATGGGGTTTGCCCATAGTGTCACTTGTCCTATTGATCCCGAGCTCCACTCCAATGTTCCCACATGGCTAGTGACGATTCGATAACCTTCGCTTCCTTTAATTGTAGGGGTTTCAACACTCCCGAGAAGCGGAGCCAGACACTTTACCATTTTCACAAAAAGCGTACGAAAATTCTGTTGCTTCAAGAAACACATTTTCGCGCTGGAGCTGTTCCGGCACTGCGCAATAGGTATTACTCTCAATGGTTTCACAGTGTTAATCCGCAGGCCAAATCCAAGGGGGATTTTCATAAATCTTTTAACTCTGAGGTTCTGGACTCTCTCATAGATGATTCAGGCCGCTATATATTTTTGAAACTGAAACTAAACGATTTTCTCTTTACAGTAGCTAACGTTTACGTGCCGAACGTGGGCCAGGCTCGGTTCCTCTCTTCAGTCCTCACCAGACTATCCTCCTTCGGAGGGTCAACTTTTATTGTTGGAGGTGATCTCAATATTGGCCTCTCCCCATCCGCAGACACATCCTCGGGTAAGTCTTCTGTACCTTGTTCCACCTTGACACGTATTAAATCACTCCTCCATTCCTCCCATCTGGTGGATGTCTGGCGAGTCCAGCATCCCACAGAAAGGGATTACAGTTATTTCTCAGTTTCACACAATTCCTACAGTAGATTGGACCACTTTCTCATATCGCAATCCCTTCTAGACACGCCCCTCCATACGGCGATTGGTAACCTCCTATGGTCTGACCATGCCCCCATCTATCTGACTCTAGTCCGCCCCCCCGTTGCCCGCCGGGGGGCGAGCTGGAGACTTAACGACAATCTGCTGCGGGACACCGTGTGTGTAGCGGATGTCTCCAAAGTCATAAAAAATTTCATAGGTGACCACTCCGCTGACACAACCTCCCCTTTGAACCAATGGGACACGCTCAAATGTGTGATCCGGGGTACCCTCATACAACACGGCTCCCGCCTTAAGAAGGCCCGCGCTCATGACATACGCAAACTCCTCTCTACCATAGCGGACCTTGAACCCCTTCATAAAAAAGAACTGGACCCTGCGTTTTTTGTCCAGCTTTCCAACGCCCGCAGAGACTTGCTCCAGCTTCTAGACGCGCACTCCCTAATTGCCAGGGATAAAGCGCGGAATCACTTTTACTCCCTGGCGAACAAATGTGGTAAACATCTGGCTAGAACTATTCACCCTAGACCCCCACGACATTCTATCCCCTTTATCGTCCAATCGGACCATAGGAAAACATTTAACACCTCTGGGATATCTGAATCCTTCCGGCAATACTATTCACAGCTTTATAACCTTTCGCGTGCAAACCCCTCCGATCGGTCCCCCCCCTCTCCCGACCCCACACTGGATTATATTATGGAAACTGCCTTACCCGCTATTGATGATGCAGACGCGACATCCCTAGATGAGCCCCTAATTACTTCAGAATTTTTGCAGGCCATCAAAGCCCTTAAAGTGGGAAAATGCCTGGGTCCTGACGGCTTTACACCCCGGTTCTACAAGACATTTGCCCCACAACTTGCACCCCTTCTGACGAAGGCCTTTAATTCGGTAGACAGTCTTAACCTCCCCTCCAAGGAATCTTTATCTGCCAACATCTCTATTGTCCCTAAACCAGGCAAGGACCCATCCCAATGCAGCAGCTATCGACCCATATCCCGCTCAACATAGATATTAAGCTATTTGCGAAGGTTCTGGTTACCCGTCTGTCCACTTTATTGCCTAAAATTATTCATAACGATCAAGTGGGGTTTGTCCCTGGCAGAGAAGCGAGGGACAACACCTCCAAGACGATACATCTTATCTCCCTGATCCAACGTAAAGGCCTGAAAGCTTGCCTCTTATCTTTTGACGCTGAAAAGGCCTTCGATAGGGTCAGCTGGAGGTTCCTACGGCTGTCTCTACAACAACTTGGCCTCGGAACACCCTTCATCTCTAAAGTTATGTCCCTATATTCACGACCCTCGGCTGCGGTCCTATTCAACGGTACCACGTCAGCCCCCTTTGACATTGCAAACGGTACCCGCCAGGGCTGTCCCCCCTCCTCTTTGTCATCATTATTGAACACTTGGCCTGTGCCATACGACAAAACCCCTCCATTCTAGGTATTGTGGCAGCACGCAGGTAAAATCACCTGGTTGTATTCAGGATGGGAAATATGTGTGTCCTAGATTCAGGCTTTATGCAGACTTTTACAATTAGAGGGGAAGAGTTAATGAGCCCAGCTGAAGTAAGTGGGCTCATTAAGACCTCTACAAAAAACCCCAGCATGCTTAGGGAGATGCTCCATCCTGGAACCAGTTTTGTGTGTATAGACTGGGGAGTGTGATATCTGTTCTGTGCGGTGAGTTAACGCCTGTGTGGCAAACCCCTACAATAGGGACAGGGACTGGGGCAGCACAAGGCTGCACCCAGTTGTTAGACAGGGAGTCTACGTGTGTAGTTAGAGGTCAAGCTGACCAGGATTTATTTTCTTGTTTTATTTTGTTTGGCTGTTATATGTATCATTGCATGTAGCCTAAATAAACCGGATCTTTTGTTTTTTTGCACCTACACCGCTGTCTGCTGTGCCTGACTTTGTGTTGTGAACCCATCCAGGGGGTCACACATACCCGCTACTGAGCTAACCCCCTCACAGTTGGTGGAGAATTTTGGCAGTTTTTTTTTCAATTTTTTTTTAAAAGGCCAGCATGGAGGAGATACTGAGACAGCTGGCTCTAGCAAATGCAAATCAGCAGCAAGCAAATGCAAATCAGCAGCAAACAAATGCAGCTTTACAAAAGAGCCTTGCAGCTCAACAACAAGCCCAGCAGCAGGCAAATGCAAATCAGCAGCAGACAAATGCAACTTTGCAGCAGAGTTTGGAAGCTCAGCAACAAGCCCAGCAGCAGACAAATGCAACTTTGCAGCAGAGTTTGGAAGCTCAGCAACAAGCCCAGCAGCGATCTGAAGCCCGCTTCATAGACCTGTTGCAGAAGCAAGAGCAGAATTTTCAACAGCAAATAGAGACATTGATACAGCAACGTCCGCAGACCAATGAAGCAAGTGGGTACAATAATACCGCATCCTTTGGTGTGAGCCATTTATTGACAAAAATGACTGGAGAGGATGATCCAGAGGTGTTTTTGACCACATTTGAAAGGACTGCTGAAAGGGAAAAGTGGCCTAAGGAGCAATGGGCTGGACTGGTGGCCCCTCTGTTAACTGGGGAATCGCAGAAAGCTTATTATGACCTAGAGCCTGACCAAGCAAAAGACTATGTGGTGCTAAAAGCAGAAATATTGGCACGGCTGGGTGTCACCCTGGCAGTCCGGGCTCAGCGTGTGCATAACTGGACTTTTCAGGTTGGAAAACCTCCCAGGTCTCAAATGTAGGATCTCATTCACCTGAGCAGGAAGTGGCTGCAGCCAGAGATTTTGACTGCACCAAACATTGTGGAACGTGTGGTTATGGATCATTTCCTGAGAGCTCTTCCTACTGCCATCGAAAATGGGTAAGCCATGGAGACCCAGAAAATGCAGATAAACTTGTGGATCTGGTTGAGAGGTACTTGGCTACAGAGAACTTGACCACCTCTTCCAGGGACTCACGGACTTTCCCCCCTAAGACCAGATCATCCCCAGTGGCGGGTAAGATGACTCCAAGGGGTGAGGGTGGAGAGAGTGAGAGGGTGGGAGTTCTACCTAAGGTCTGGCGGGAGCAGCCCAGGAAGCCCATGCTGCAAGAGGCAGCGAAAAAAATTATTTGCTACCGCTGCCGGCAAGAGGGACATATTGCAGCCAATTGCCCAGTTGTGGATGAGCCTATGCAATGTGACTTTATAAGGGAGAGACGTCAGTCGCTGTTTGCGACAGTTGCATGCACGGCCATTCGGGGACCTGAGAAACATTTATGTAAAATGTGTATTAATGGTAGACATGTTGATGTGTTGCTAGATTCAGGTAGCCTGGTAACATTGATAAAAGCTGAATTAGTTACTACAGAGGTCTCTGGGAAGAACAGGGTGGCTGTTATTTGTGTGCATGGGGACACCCGAGAGTATCCTGTAACTTCAGTGTTTTTTGAGACCCCCAAAGGTAACCTCTCTCATCAGGTGGGGTTAGTGTCTCAGTTACCACATGATGCTATTGTGGGAAGGGATTTTCCAAAATTCTGGGAACTCTGGGATTGTCCTGAGGCCCCCATTGGTGCCCCTATAAACCAGGAAGATGACCAGAATTCCTCTGGGAGTGGTGAGGACTCTCCTGAATTTCCCTTGTCGGTATTGGCGGGGGAAACTCGAGAAACTGGGGAGGAGCCAACATCCTCAGATGAAAACATGCCGTCTGTGGAGTTTTCGGATCTTGAGGTTCACAGGGAAAATTTTGCCACAGAACAGTTAAAAGACCCCACCCTAATAAAGGCACGGGAAAATGTGGTGAAAGTAGATGGCGAGTTAGTGA
This sequence comes from Lithobates pipiens, assembly GCF_037356315.1. Taxonomy (NCBI): domain Eukaryota; kingdom Metazoa; phylum Chordata; class Amphibia; order Anura; family Ranidae; genus Lithobates; species Lithobates pipiens. The sequence goes on from NW_027507789.1 coordinate 137,029,173, forward strand.
ACCCAGATAAGACTTGCCCTTATCCTTACTTCACTATGGAAAGGGACCTGCTATATCGAGTGGCTCAAAGGGCAGAAGAAACCATTGAGCAACTTGTAGTACCCAAACCTTACAGGAAGTTGGTGTTAGAATTGGCTCATGGACACATTCTGGGAGGTCATCTGGGGACAGAGAAAACCAGAGAGAGGGTATTGCAGAGATTCTATTGGCCTGGGGTCATGAAGGAAATAGAAAAGTATTGTTCCTCCTGCCCTGTGTGTCAGAAGTCGGCACCTATGCCACATTTCCGTAACCCACTGGTACCTCTTCCTATCATTGAGGTCCCCTTTGAGAGGATCGCAATGGATTTGGTAGGTCCGATAATGAAGTCTGCTAGGGGGCATCAGTACATTTTGGTTATATTGGACTATGCCACCCGTTATCCGGAAGCAATTCCTCTCCGAAATACCTCGGCCAAAACCATAGCCAAAGAGCTATCCCTTGTTTTTAGCCGCGTGGGTATTTGTAAGGAACTGCTTACGGACCAAGGTACACCCTTTATGTCCCGGGTTATGAAAGAATTATGCAAGTTGTACAAAGTGAAGCAATTGCGTACATCTGTGTATCACCCCCAAACAGATGGGTTGGTTGAAAGATTCAACAAAACCCTAAAACAAATGTTAAAGAAGGTGGTGGATAGAGATGGAAAGAATTGGGATTGTCTAATACCCTATCTGATGTTTGCCATTAGGGAGGTACCCCAATCCTCTACGGGTTTCTCACCCTTCGAGTTGCTCTATGGGAGACACCCAAGAGGGCTGCTGGATATCGCCAAGGAAACTTGGGAAAATGAGAGTTCTCCTCACAGGAGTGTGATTGAGCACGTCGCCCTGATGCAAGATAGAATTGCACAGGTAATGCCAATTGTAAAGGAACATTTAACCCAAGCGCAGTTAGCACAGCAGAGAGTGTACAACCGTGGGGCCAAGACCCGTACTTTTTCCCCGGGGGATAGGGTCTTGGTGCTAGTCCCTACGGTTGAAAGCAAATTTCTGGCCAAATGGCAAGGTCCATATGAAGTAATTGAAAAAATTAGTGAGGTGAACTACAGGGTTAGACAGCCAGGAAGGCGAAAGCCGGAGCAGATCTATCACGTCAATCTGCTGAAAGCCTGGAGGGATAGGGAATCCCTAGTCGCAGAGACTTTGTCACAAGTACAGCCTGATTGCTTAGTTCCTGAGGTTGGAATAGCAGACACCTTATCGAAACCCCAACAACAGGAGGTTAAAGAGTTTGTACTTCGTAACAAAGAGATTTTCTCTGAGCTTCTGGGACAAACATCTGGCGTAGAGCATGACATTATCACCCCGCCAGGAGAAAGGGTAAAACTAAAACCTTATAGAATACCAGAGGCCCGACGGGAGGCAATACGTGGGGAGGTTCAAAGGATGCTGGAATTGGGTGTGATAGAGGAGTCCCAGAGTGACTGGTCCAGTCCTATTGTACTAGTGCCCAAACCTGATGGGAGCTGGCGGTTTTGTAACGATTTTAGACAATTAAATAAAGTTACAAAATTTGACACCTACCCCATGCCACGTATAGATGAGTTGATTGACCGTCTGGGAACAGCCCGATATATGACAACTCTTGATCTCACCAAAGGGTATTGGCAAATTCCCCTGGCCGAGTCGGCCAAGGAGAAAACTGCGTTTGTAACCCCAGATGGGGCATTCCAATATAAGAGAATGCCGTTTGGGTTACAGAATGCACCGGCAACATTCCAGCGGAAAATGGATAAGATTCTGAGGCCCCATCAGAAATATGCTGCAGCTTACCTGGATGATGTGATTATCCATAGCACAGACTGGGTCTCACATTTTCCAAAAGTACAAGCAGTCCTAGACTCTATCCGGGAAGCTGGGTTTACGGCCAATCCAAAGAAGTGTACCATTGGACAGGAGGAGGCCAAATATCTTGGGTACACTATTGGGAGGGGGTGATAAAACCCCAACTCAATAAAGTCGAGGCCATACAGAGTTGGCCACGTCCCAACAGCAAGAAATAGGTACAAGCCTTTCTGGGAATCGCTGGCTATTATCGACGATTCATTCCCCATTTTGCTTCTCAGGCTGTGCCCCTCACCAACCTGACAAAAGGGAAAGAGTCGGTTATGGTTAAATGGTCCCCAGAGGCTGAAGAAGCATTTCAGTCCTTAAAAACAGCCTTATGTAGCCAGCCAGTGTTGTACTCACCAGACTTCTCTAAGGACTTCATGGTACAAACTGATGCATCAGACGTTGGGTTAGGAGCAGTGTTATCCCAGGTCTGGAACGGGGAAGAGCACCCAGTCATTTACCTCAGCAGGAAGTTGAAGTCCCATGAGGTAAATTACTCCACGATTGAGAAGGAATGTTTAGCAGTGAAGTGGGCTCTAGATTCCCTTCGGTACTATCTGCTAGGTAGGCACTTTGACCTGGTGACTGATCACGCTCCTTTAAAGTGGATGGCTCAGAACAAGGAGACCAATAGAAGGGTAAATAGGTGGTTCCTGGCCCTACAGGAATTTAACTTTACAGTTAAGCATCGCCCTGGTGTTAAAATGGGGAATGTGGATGCTTTGTCTCGGATACATGCGTGTCTGGCTGCTTGTGTTACAACCCCAAGGTTGAAACAAGAGGGGGGGGTATGTGGCAGCACGCAGGTAAAATCACCTGGTTGTATTCAGGATGGGAAATATGTGTGTCCTAGATTCAGGCTTTATGCAGACTTTTACAATTAGAGGGGAAGAGTTAATGAGCCCAGCTGAAGTAAGTGGGCTCATTAAGACCTCTACAAAAAACCCCAGCATGCTTAGGGAGATGCTCCATCCTGGAACCAGTTTTGTGTGTATAGACTGGGGAGTCTGAGATCTGTTCTGTGCGGTGAGTTAACGCCTGTGTGGCAAACCCCTACAATAGGGACAGGGACTGGGGCAGCACAAGGCTGCACCCAGTTGTTAGACAGGGAGTCTACGTGTGTAGTTAGAGGTCAAGCTGACCAGGATTTATTTTCTTGTTTTATTTTGTTTGGCTGTTATATGTATCATTGCATGTAGCCTAAATAAACCGGATCTTTTGTTTTTTTGCACCTACACCGCTGTCTGCTGTGCCTGACTTTGTGTTGTGAACCCATCCAGGGGGTCACACACACCCGCTACCGAGCTAACCCCCTCACAGTATCCAAACTCCGTCTGCACATCACAAACTTTCCCTGTATGCTGATGACCTCCTTGTGTATGTTCAGAATCCACACACCTCCCTACCATCCCTACTCAGAGAATTTCAACGTTTTGGTATCCATAGTAACTTCAAGATCAACATTGCTAAGACTGAAGCCCTTAACATATCCCTCACCCCCTCCACACTGTCCCTTCTAAAATCCAATTTCTCATTTAAATGGCAGACCAAGGGGATCTCTTATCTAGGGGTCATTATACCCTCCAACCTAGCTAATTTGTTTTCCCTGAATTATATTCCCCTGCTTAACCGTATACGGAAGGACCTTGAGGAATGGGGGGATCTCCCCTGCCCTGGTTCGGAAGGATTAATATTCTAAAGATGGACATCCTGCCCAAGCTCCTGTATTTATTCAAAACCATCCCCATCCAAGTCCCCAAATCTTTTTTCATCTCCCTGCGTTCGCTAGCCATCAGATTCATGTGGAACAGGGGCCTCCCCAGAGTTAAATTTAAACTGCTTACACTCCCGAAGACTATGGGGGGAACAGGCCTCCCTGACTTTGAGACTTACCATACGGCTGCTCACATGACTCGTATCATAGAATGGTTCCCCCATCCTCCCTGCAAGGCCTCGGTGGCTGTTGAACAGGACCTTTCTCCTGTGGATCTCCGAGCTCTTCTATGGGGATACAATCAGGACTACTCTAGTATGACATCCTTATCCCCATTGACTTTGGCCTCCTTGAAATTATGGTATAAGACAGGGCTAAACACCACCCTTTCCTTGACGTCCCTCTTTGACCATCCTGCTTTGCCACAAAGTACAGGGGCAGCCTCCCTAGGACCCTTTAGGCGTACGGAGTGGCCGCAAGCTCTCACATTTGTACATCCCTCTCAGGGGACCCCGGTCCCCCTGACAGACTCTGGAGATTGGCTCACGGCCCTACAGGTGTCCGCATTTACCAAACGCCTACACTCCTCCTCTCAAATACACTGCAAGCTTACCAACTTTGAGGTATTGTGCTCGCTCCCAGAAACCCCCAAACACCTGCTATCCTCCTTATATAACTTACTACAGACTTTAGCGCATGATCAGCTCCCATCTTATACTAGGCTGTGGTCTGCGGATTTGGGTGAAGACATCTCTGCGCCGGAATGGCAAACCTCTTTCCACTTCACGCACAAGTCGACCATCTCCTGCTACTCTCAAGAGAAGAACTATAAGCTACTGTCCAGATGGTACAGAGACCCTGCTACTTTACACAAAATCTTCCCGTCTACGCCAGCCACTTGCTGGCGCTGTGAAGCTTCAGTCGGAACTTATATACATGTCTGGTGGGACTGTGAGAGGATTCGCCCCTTCTGGACACAGGTTTTTGAATGTTATAATCTTCTAGCTGATACTCCGGTTCCTATCTCCCCGAAAATTGCATTACTCTCCATACTGCCCGGGTCTATTAAATCGCAGAGACAAAGATTACTCCGCTTTTTTATGTCCTCTGCTAGGCAGCTGATACCTGCTTATTGGAAGACGATGACTACTCCCCCATTGTCGCGGTGGGTATCCATTATGAATGACACCATGAGAATGGAGGAGATGTTGGCACTGGACAATGACACTTACACCAAGTTTATATCTCAATGGTCGATCTGGCTCCGCTTCTCTTCCTCTGACGCCTTAATGAAACAAATCCTGAACGCATAGGGACGCTGTGGGCTCTCTCCTACCCTACCCCCCCCCCCTACCCCTATCCCTTCCCTTCCCCCCTTTCCCTCTCCTCTCATCTTGCTATTCATTTTTCCCCTCTACTACTCTGTTCCTCTTTCTCTTGCTCCTCTCTTCCCTTTTCTCTTCTCTTTCTTTCTGTCTTAATTAATTACACGTTGTTTCATGTATTAACCCATGAGTATTTTTTCCCTGCTGTGGCCTTGTGGATCGGGAACAGGCTGTTTTCCATGTTTTTCAAACTTTCCAACGGGACCGACTGTGGCTGATAGTCATTAGCCGGACACCCGTGAATGTAATCCTGTTACTGTTACTGCTTGTTTTTGCCTCATGACGGTTACTGTCTTATTGTTTTAATTTGAAATGTTCAATAAAAATATTTTCAACACTAAATTCATCTAAAACAAGGACATAGTTGTTGGTAGACAAAGAAGTGATTACAAAAAAAGACATTCAATTCTATGGATGAAATCCAAATTTATAAACATATTTATATAATAGCATAATTCTCCGATTTGGAGATTATAAATTAGGTTATATGAACTAAAACACCTTATCCCTTAAAATTTGTGAATTTGTATATTGTTTTTCACTACTGTAGATATTGGTTGTTGGTAAGTGAAGAAACTCACGCCATACATATGGAGTGTGATGAGGACACCATTGGGGATCCTTGATATTTCCCTAGAGTCTGCAGAGGCACGAGAAAGAGAGTACAATGTATCTAAGTTGCTTAGTTTAGAAATTGGGTAGCAAGTGATAATCAACTTGAAAGCATACCTGGGAAAATCCAGGAAATAGCTGAGTTTGAACCAGTTGAAAATGCCAAATAGCAAGATGATCCGTGTACTGTCAGATAAAAGTTGTAAAACAGTGCGTTTTAAAGCACAAGGTATTAGTCTATGCAGATCTAAAAAGTAAAGAAAAAGAGAGAAAGGACCAAGTCCTAGCATCAATGGGTGCCCTCATTAAGTTTAAAATAAGGGTAAAAATTACCCAGTTGTACCCAGAGGAACATCCTCTAAGTCCCACAAAAGTTTCAGGCTCCTACCTGTTTTTAAGATGATGTTTGAATCAGTGTAGTTCGAATATTCATCCGCTAGCGAGCGTCCCCAGGGTCTCTTCCCGTCACTTGCCTGACCGGCACTGACGGGACTGATGTTTTATCTCGTGGCTCCAGCCCGGCGGCGTCTGACGTCACCACCAGGCTGTGGGCACGTCTTTGAGGAGGACTTCCTTGCTGCGCATACGTGTCGTATTGCGCATGCGCGAAGGACGTAATCTACGTCGTTACAGCGCATCAGCCATTTTGGAACATGGCTAGAGTCAAGGATTTGCCCACAATTGTCTGTCCGTGCCTGCGCTGAAAGCGACCACCGCGCTTATGAGAAGCAGGCGACCATGATGGAAATGGGCACTGTACCCTGATCATATTACCGGACAGAGAGAGAGCTTGCAAATACATGGGGAAGGGGATGGCGGAATAGAATTGCTAACCTCTATGTAGTCCCCGGTTTCAAACGATGACAAGAGGGAAACTTTTTGCAAACAGTGGGCAAATAAAAACCTCACCCTTAGAATAGGGGCAAGTTGACCAAACCCATAACTGGTTAAATAGGCTATGGGTCAATCTTGCCCCGGGGTGCCAGTACAGACTCATTAAAATGGGAAATATAGAAATCCCTCATGAAGATTTGGAGTCACAGACACAATCCATTAGGTATTCTACACAAAGGTCATATGATCAAGTTAATCAATATACATTATAATATTGAAATATATTTTCACATCCCAGGGGAGGAAGGAGAAAAAAAAAAGGGAAAAAATCACAAATATATATATATATAAATCATAACTAATTTTAAAGAAAAGGCTTAAAGCTGATGGCGTCATTGAGTCCAGGAGACCAGGAGACCGAGTGGCTTCTAAATTGAATATCCACCGGGTCTCTCGTTGTAAGAGAATGTGATTATAGTCGCCCCCTCTTTCTCCCAGAGGGACGTATTCGAGTGGGAAAAAATGCATGAGATTGTCATTGAACTGGTGGTATAGGCCGAAATGTCGGCTAATTGGAGTTTCCATCTTTTTCCCCCGCACCAGGGATACGTGGTCCTTGATGCGGTGGAAAAAGGGATGTTTGGTTTTACCTACATAGAAGGCATTGCACTGACAGATCATAATGTACACTACACCCATCGATTGACATGTCACTGCAAATTTGGGCTTAAACAGATGACCATTTGGCAATAATATGGATCCTGATGCATGTAAATATCTGCAAAAACCGCACTTATGACAGGGAGCACATCCCATTCGTCTTTGTCCCATTGTTGAAGGAGGGGAAAAGTGACTCTGCACTAAGGAATCCCTCAGAGATCGTGATCTCCTGTAGGTGATGCCCGGATATTCCGGGAGATGTTTGGCTAAAAGAGGATCCCCCTTCAGGAGATACCAGTATCTCTGAAGGATTCCTTTAACTTGCAAATGTTGTTCATTAAATGTGGTAATGAATCTGACACCACAAGCCGTCTTAGGTGGTCTATGATCATGTATTAAGGAGGCCCTATTCTGTTTTCTGACTTGCGTATATGCCCTTTTTAAACTTTTATTGCTGTAGCCTCTTTGGCGCAGGCGCAGCTTTAGTTTCCTAGCCTCTAGGGCAAAATCTTCATGGTTACTGCAGTTTCGTCTTAGGCAGAGATACTGTCCGTACGGGATGCTCGATATCAGAGGGGACGGGTGTGAACTGGATGCATGCAAGAGCGAATTTGCCGCAGTGGTTTTTCGGTGGAGAGTGGATTGAATCCCACCTCCCATATCAGTAAAAATTTGCACATCCAGGAAAGTTATCCTGGAAAGGCTTTTTTCCATGGTGAATCTTAAGTTGAAGGAATTGACCCCCAACAGATCCACAAAGGTGACTAAGTCTCTTTCATTACCTGTCCAGATAAAGAAAATGTCATCAATGAATCTCCGCCACATTGGAATTAAATCAAAAAATCGCTGCAGGTTTTCTTGAAGAAAAATCTGACGCTCCCACCCCCCCAGGTACAGGTTGGCATATGAGGGAGCACACTTGGTCCCCATAGCCACCCCCTGCACCTGGAGGTAATGGGAGCATCCAAACATAAAAATGTTGTTGGTAAGAATGAAATGTAGGAGATCCAAAATGAATTTCATATAGTTAGGTGGGATTCGCCCATCCTCCACAATAAAGCTCTCGACAGTCCGAACCCCCAAATCATAGGGGATCGAATTGTACAAGGCCTCTACATCCAAAGTTACTAGCCAGGTCCCCTCCGATAGCGAGATCCCGTCCAAGGCCCGCAATAGGTCAGAGGTATCACGTAAATATGATGTCAAGCCCTCTACAAAGGGGCGTAAGAAGTCATCCACTAAAGCACTCGCATGCTCAGTCAAACAGCCTCTCCCCGAGACAATGGGACGGCCTGGGGGTTTCAAGGGGTGTTTGTGCACCTTCGGTAAGGCATACATTGTTGGCGTTTTAGGATTGGGAACATGTAAATATTCCCAAGTCTTTTTCGTAATAGTTCCTTGTCTGTAGCCTGATTCAATAAGCTTGCCAAATTGGGCATTGGTGTGTCCAATATGGCTTGCTGGAATTTTTCGATACCATTGTTTGTTGTTCAAAAGGTCTAGAACCATTTTTTCATATTGCATGACATCCATTATCACAAGGTTGCCCCCTTTATCTGCTGGTTTGATCATAATGGCTGTATTGGATTTTAACATAGAAAGAGCCTCCTTTTGCTGTTTAGTTAAATTGGATTGTTTTGATCCCACCCACCTTGTTTTAATTATTTCTTTTGTAACCTGTTGCACAAATGCCCATATGTTGGGATTATTTTGCAAAGTAGGAAATTTTGTCGATTTCGATTTGTATTCTTTCACTATGTATGAAGAATAGGGATTCTCGGATTGAATGGCCTCAAGGGGCCCTAGATCTTGATTTTGATCCAAGGACAACAAATATGCCTCTTTAAGATCAGTTGAGTCAATCCTTCCTTCGTCCCATAGTTCCATTAAATCCTCAATGGCTTTAACCTCAGAGAGGCTTAGACCATCAAGTGGTATATTCGCCTGTTGTAAATCCTGTTTAGAGTTTGATGGTTTATCAAAAATAGCTTTGAACATAAGTTTTCGAGCAAACAGATAAGTATCCTTCACCAATTCAAAAGTGTCTATAGGTTATGTAGGACAGAAAGAAAGGCCCAGTCTCAATAAAGAGATTTGGGCTTCAGTGAGTGAACTGGAAGAAAGATTCATTATTTCAAAGGGGTTTTGTTGTGTCTCGAGTGACTCATGGTCTGGTCCAACAGTTTGGGAACAGGTTGGCTGAAGATAGGGGCTGTGCGAAAACCCGACTCAGTGGCAACCGCGGCCCGCCCCCCATTTGTTTGGGGCGAGGCCGCGGGTGTCTGTGAGTCGGGCCCCGAGTTGTGATGCAAAAGTGAAGGGGTGTTAGGTTTTATCACAGAAGCTGCTTTGGCTGCTGAGGCTCTAGTGTGAATAGAGGTGTTTGATGTGTGAGGAGTTGGTTTGGTTTTAGAGTTCCCTTTATTATCATTAGTGCGTTTCGTGTAACGCGTTTTCTTACCCGACATTGTGATCGCCGTGACCTGTGAAGAGGAAGAGGAAGAAACAGAAGAATTAGAAGACATATCTGAATCTGTTTGCTTTGAAATGTTAGTTCTCGTTCTACCTTGTTTAGCCATAAATTTTGTTTTATTATTTAGATTGGATGTCCAATTATATGCCTGGTTGTTATCGTAGGCTAATTTGTCTCGCATGAATTTTCTCTCTTTGTTTTGTATCAAAGTAGCTACATATTGTTCTAAATTGGATTTTAAATTAATTTCTCGATCTGAGAAGGATTCATGCGAGACAACCTTGCCATTTTCTTCATAGAGTTTTTGAATTTCATTATCAATAATATTCAGCTCACTCGTATAATGAGAGCACAATATCTGCATCATTATAGTGGAACATTGCTGAAGATTAGCTTCCCATTGGAGTTTGAAAGTAGCATCTATTTTGTAGATCGTAGGAAAAATTTGTATTCTCAAACCCCAAGGGGACATCTCATCATCTATGTATTTAAGAAAATATTGTTTGTTCCAATAGATACGTGATTTTTTCTCCAACATTCGTTGGAGTCTTAAGAAAAACCGGTCCATAGTTAGTCCCCCTGTTGCCAAACCTTGGGAATGATGGAAGGTGTCCATGAGCCCGTCAAATTCGCTACCACAATATTTAGCCATGAAAAAAAAAAAAGAGAAAAACCTAATTTATAAAATCAGCACTAATGTCTATGAAATTTGCAAGGAAACCTTGCTCAAAATCACCTTCACAGGAAATTGAGACCAAATATAGCCTCATCTATAATTACGGTGACTAGGCGAATAACACCCTCGTTAAATTATGGACAAAACATATATATAGGAAAGGCTATTGGTCAGAAAATAAACAAGTAAAAAGGTACCACATCCCAGTTGAGAAATTTAGAAAAAGAAAGGGAAAGAAGCTGACAGGGGACTGGAGGGTAACCAACCCCCGGGATTTTTATAACGGTACCAAGTGTATAAAGACAGTAGATAAAAATCAATAAAGTTTTATTAAATGTACAAAAGACATTTCCCAAATAAGGAAAACAATTATTTCCATATACATACAATATGACAAATATATATATACAAAGGCTGGTGCAGAATCCTATAAAACTCCACAGATTACCACATTTGTATATTATTTAGCCTGCATTGTTTCTTTCCTACATGTTTCGCTCTTCTGAGCTTCCTCAGGACATTGCAGCATACAGCGATATACAGAAAAAAACTGAAAATACACAAAAAATAAACAATTATATATATATAAATGTAAAGAACCTTAGGGGACAGACAATATGTCCACCAAAAATTCAAAACATATAATCAAATGATTGTAATAATACTTCCACTCTGATCTGAACTTGACCAGAGCAGCTTTATATTAAAAATGATTAAATTCATCTAAAACAAGGACATAGTTGTTGGTAGACAAAGAAGTGATTACAAAAAAAGACATTCAATTCTATGGATGAAATCCAAATTTATAAACATATTTATATAATAGCATAATTCTCCGATTTGGAGATTATAAATTAGGTTATATGAACTAAAACACCTTACCCCTTAAAATTTGTGAATATGTTTTTTTTTTTTTTCTCCTTCCTCCCCTGGGATGTGAAAATATATTTCAATATTATAATGTATATTGATTAACTTGATCATATGACCTTTGTGTAGAATACCTAATGGATTGTGTCTGTGACTCCAAATCTTCATGAGGGATTTCTATATTTCCCATTTTAATGAGTCTGTACTGGCACCCCGGGGCAAGATTGACCCATAGCCTATTTAACCAGTTATGGGTTTGGTCAACTTGCCCCTATTCTAAGGGTGAGGTTTTTATTTGCCCACTGTTTGCAAAAAGTTTCCCTCTTGTCATCGTTTGAAACCGGGGACTACATAGAGGTTGGCAATTCTATTCCGCCATCCCCTTCCCCATGTATTTGCAAGCTCTCTCTCTGTCCGGTAATATGATCAGGGTACAGTGCCCATTTCCATCATGGTCGCCTGCTTCTGATAAGCGCGGTGGTCGCTTTCAGCGCAGGCACGGACAGACAATTGTGGGCAAATCCTTGACTCTAGCCATGTTCCAAAATGGCTGATGCGCTGTAACGACGTAGATTACGTCCTTCGCGCATGTGCAATACGACACGTATGCGCAGCAAGGAAGTCCTCCTCAAAGACGTGCCCGCAGCCTGGTGGTGACGTCAGACGCCGCCGGGCTGGAGCCACGAGATAAAACATCAGTCCCGTCAGTGCCGGTCAGGCAAGTGACGGGAAGAGACCCTGGGGACGCTCGCTAGCGGATGAATATTCGAACTACACTGATTCAAACATCATCTTAAAAACAGGTAGGAGCCTGAAACTTTTGTGGGACTTAGAGGATGTTCCTCTGGGTACAACTGGGGAATTTTTACCCTTATTTTAAACTTAATGAGGGCACCCATTGATGCTAGGACTTGGTCCTTTCTCTCTTTTTCTTTACTTTTTAGATCTGCATAGACTAATACCTTGTGCTTTAAAACGCACTGTTTTACAACTTTTATCTGACAGTACACGGATCATCTTGCTATTTGGCATTTTCAACTGGTTCAAACTCAGCTATTTCCTGGATTTTCCCAGGTATGCTTTCAAGTTGATTATCACTTGCTACCCAATTTCTAAACTAAGCAACTTAGATACATTGTACTCTCTTTCTCGTGCCTCTGCAGACTCTAGGGAAATATAAAGGATCCCCAATGGTGTCCTCATCACACTCCATATGTATGGCGTGAGTTTCTTCACTTACCAACAACCAATATCTACAGTAGTGACAAACAATATACAAATTCACAAATTTTAAGGGGTAAGGTGTTTTAGTTCATATAACCTAATTTATAATCTCCAAATCGGAGAATTATGCTATTATATAAATATGTTTATAAATTTGGATTTCATCCATAGAATTGAATGTCTTTTTTTGTAATCACTTCTTTGTCTACCAACAACTATGTCCTTGTTTTAGATGAATTTAATCATTTTTAATATAAAGCTGCTCTGGTCAAGTTCAGATCAGAGTGGAAGTATTATTACAATCATTTGATTATATGTTTTGAATTTTTGGTGGACATATTGTCTGTCCCCTAAGGTTCTTTACATTTATATATATATAATTGTTTATTTTTTGTGTATTTTCAGTTTTTTCTGTATATCGCTGTATGCTGCAATGTCCTGAGGAAGCTCAGAAGAGCGAAACATGTAGGAAAGAAACAATGCAGGCTAAATAATATACAAATGTGGTAATCTGTGGAGTTTTATAGGATTCTGCACCAGCCTTTGTATATTTATATTTGTCATACTGTATGTATATGGAAATAATTGTTTTCCTTATTTGGGAAATGTCTTTTGTACATTTAATAAAACTTTATTGATTTTTATCTACTGTCTTTATACACTTGGTACCGTTATAAAAATCCCGGGGGTTGGTTACCCTCCAGTCCCCTGTCAGCTTCTTTCCCTTTCTTTTTCTAAATGTTCCCTAGCTATGTTAATTATCTTAGTTTGGATAACATGATCAAGCTCTTTTTGTTTGGTATATAAATTCTGTGTGAGTTTACAATAATTAGTTCCAGTTAGCAACCAGTGTCATCTAGTTTAGGGTGGTTAGCGATAATACCTGGTTCCTGGCTCCAGACTGGAAGAAGCTATATCTTGACGAAAGTACCTTGAAAGTATCTTGACGAAACTATCTTGACGAAATTACCCAAGCTGGGAGCTGGATGCTTCCGTCACAATTTGATATAGAAGAAAACTTTGGATTTGGATTAGGAGTAGTGCACCATTAAAGTCCCTTTACCTTTTTGGCTGCCAGTCTAGGCATTCATTGTTTTTGCTATATTATTTTGAGTGGTGCTAAATTATTTGTTTGGATCCTCAGCACTGTTATGTTACGCTTAAAAATGGGTATGATATTGCGTTTGTGCACCCTAAAATTTGTATATTTTTTGCATTTCCTAAATCATTGCGCGGTTATCATATTACATTTAAAAAATGGTACTCCAACAATATTATTGACTGGTTTCTGATTTCAGAAAATTCACTGCTCCTAAAAATTAAAGGAACATTTTAAAAACACATACACCCTGAAAATTAAAGTGAAAAAAATAATGCACCCGGCTATTCCATTTTGCTGAAATTTCATTGCATTGGTGCTCAGTAGTTTGGCTCCCCCGCATGCTAGTATCCATGCCTAACAACGTTGGGGCATTCTTCTAATGAGACAACGGCTGGTGTCCTGGAGTATTTCCTCCCAGATCTGGACCAGGGCATCACTGAACTCCTGAACAGATTGAGGTGCAACCTGGTGGTGTCGGATGGACCGAAACATAAAGTCCTAGAGGTGTTCTATTGGATTTAGGTCAGTTGAGCATGGACCAGGCATGGAGCCGGGGGCACAGGTCCAATTGCCCCCCCAGGAAATAGTGAACAGGCTGTGCTGATGCCAACCCCCCATCAGCCATTGCTGACACAGGGTAGCGGTGCTGAAACTGACAGGCTCTGTGAAGAGAGTGACACACGCAGAGCCACAGCTGTGGGGGATTTCCACCCCTCCTTCTCCTCCTTGAGCTGAGCTTTCACCTGGCAATGCCCTACATTCAGGGCCAATGGCTTGGAAACTAGCAGCTAGAGGATTATGGGATATATAGTCCCAGATACTAACAGGCCCCAGGATGATTCCCTAAGAGGACTGCAGTCCCCAACATGCCGAGCGGGAGGGGGAAGAGGAAGAGAGGAGAAGAGGGACCATGAGGCTGCCTGGTGGAGGGAGTCAGTGATTCTATTATTATTATCCTCCAAGGTAAGAACTTACCTCCAGGTAGGGAGGAGTGAGCGGGATGAGGAGGGGTGGGATGCAGGTTTTCATAGAGGTACAAGACCTTATCATTGGCTACATCTACCCTGTTCTGCCCTCCACATGGCTACATCTACCTTGTCCTCCCCTCCACATGGCTGCATCTACCCTGTCCTCCCCTCTACCTGGCTGTGTCTACCCTGTCCTCTCCTCCACATGGCTGCTCCCACCCTTTCCTCTCCTCTTCTACATCCACCCTTTCCTCCCCTCCACCTGGCTACATCCACCCTTTCCTCCCCTCTACCTGGCTGCTCCCACCCTGTCCTCCCCTCCACCTGGCTACATCCACCCTTTCCTCCCCTCTACCTGGCTGCCCCCCCCTGTCCGCCCCTCCACCTGGCTGCTCCCACCCTGTCCTTCCCTCCACCTGGCTACATACACCCTTTCCTCCCCTCTACCTGACTACATCCAACCTGTCCTCCCCTCCACCTGGCTACATCCACCCTGTCCTCCACTCCACCTGTCTGCTTCCATTCTGTCCTCCCCTCCACCTGGCTGCTCCCACTTTGTCCTCCCCTCCACCTGGCTTCTTCCACTCTGTCCTCCCCTTCACCTGGCTGCAACCATCAATACTTTTCCAAGACACTGTGTATTTATATGTGTGTGTATATATATAATTGCATTTTATAGTTCCCCCCTACTTTTGTGCATGTCCCATGTGCCCCCCCCCCAAATATGAAAGCTGGAGATGCCACTGTCTCTCACAACCCCCCTGCATCACCGCATATTTGCATCTAAAAGAAGACCGCCATTACTGCGCAGGCCTCACTCTGGAACAACAGGGACACTGTCACTGGCAGTGACAATCTGCATCTGATAACAGGCGATGTAGCAAGTAAAGTCTATATAAAGTGATCTTACGCAAAATTTAATTCACTATACAACACTATGGATAAATAACAGATGTAAAATGAAAAATAAAATCAGAAAAAATATTCTATCTATATCTCCTCATGGAGTAAAATATAAATATATATGTATAAAAAGTGCAAAAAAGTGTCCAAAATATTGCTTAAAACACGTGAAATGTTAACAGGGACCAAATTGTCCTCTAAATAATAATTCTATTGGTGAATAGAGTAAGCTTCTGCTGAGAAAAATAAGAAATTATTCTCACATTACCGTGTGCAAAACGGAAAAAATAAAGGGGAAAGGGGTGCATATACCTAAACAGCAATATTAAAGTGCACATTGCACTTTAATATTGCTGTTTAGGTATATGCACCATATGCAATTTTTTGCAATATATGCAGATGGATATTATTCTTAGGTAATTTTATTGACCACCTACACAATTGAATATTATCATTACTATTTTTTCTAGCCTGCTGATCTATGTTATCTTGATACACACTGGTCTTATATTTTCCACGTATTCCCTTTGAACAGCGCAACATCATTTTCTTTAATAAAGTTTCTGCTGAGGTCACAGAGTGATGGATCCAATATATGTGATGTTAGATGAGCTTTAACATATTAAATGTCCATAAGTATTCCACAGACTGCCTCTTAATGCTGAAGTCTCCCAGAACTCTCACCTTAGTTACAGACGTAAATCGCATCCAAAACCCAATAAAGGTCTCCACTATCATCTATTGGTCCCTCTTTCAGCTTCTGCACGTGGCAGATAGACTCCTCCAATGTAAAAGATAATCCTCTAAGCTTTCCCAATTTAATCCAATAGCAAAATGCCTTAAACATGACAGCAACGCTTCTGTAACTAAGGTGAGAGTTCTGTTTAAGCCCACCTAACATCACATATATTGGATCCATCACTCTGTGACCCCAGCAGAAGCTTACTCTATTCACCAATAGAATTATTATTTAGAGGACAATTTGGTCCCTATTAGGGATGAGCCAAACACCCCCAGTTCAGTTCGCATCCAGAACATTAAACGGCCGAAAGTTTGCGCAAACTTTCGAACACCGTTAAAGTCTATGGGACTCAAACGTGAGAAATCAAAAGTGTAAATTTTAAAGGCTAATATGCACGTTATGCAAGTCCTAAAAAGGGTTTGGGGACCCAGGTCCTGCCCAAGGGGACATGTATCAATGCAAAAAAGTTTTAAAAACAGCCGTTTGTGGGAGCAGTGATTTTAATGATGCTTAAAGGGAAAAAAAATAAAAGTGAAATATTCCTTTAAATGCCTGGGGGCTGTCTTTAGTATGCCTGTAAAGTGGTGCATGTTTCCCATGTTTAGAACAGTCCCTGCACAAAATGACATTTCTAAAGGAATAAAAGTCAATGAAAATTATTGAGAATAACAGCATGGGTAACCCCCCAGCCCATTACCAGGCCCTTTGGGTCTTGTATGGATATTAAGGGGAATCCTGTACCCAAATTAAACAAAGCCTCCAGCAGCACTGAATGTTCATTCCGAAAGAATGCTGGATGCAGGACAGGCCAGTAGCTCAATTGTCCTCTGGGCCACTAAGGACGACCTGATCCGCAGCCACCTCCTCCCAGCCACCTACCAGTCCATGGGTTTCTGGGTTTCTCCTCCTCCTCTTCCTGTGTGATCGGCGCGCAGGAACACTGTCTGGATAAAGGGGGCCTTGAGAGGTAAGGAAGTCCTCCTCTTCCTCCCTCTGTTCTGCCTCAAGTGCCCTGTCCATTATCCCACGCAGCGTGTGCGCTAACTGGTAGACAAGAGGGACAGTATCACTGTTGCATGCACTGTCACTGCTCACCATCCTCGTGGCCTCCTCAAATGGTGACCGGTCAGTGCATGCATCCTTCATCACCAAACCCCTTTACACTATAGGCCTGAGAAATAACCTGTCTAATTCACCTTGAGAGAGAGGATTTTGATGCTGCTTGGCCCTTCCTAGGGCCTTCCGGCAAAATAAATAAGCAATCAGTCTTTCTTATCTGAGCAGTTGCCTGAAGATAGGTACTGATTGCCCTTACCACATCTAAAGTGTGCAAAGATTCTTCTTCTGTGGACTGTGGATCCGGAAAAAAGGATGGTAGGATTACATCTTGATTCAAATGGAATCCCGAAACTACCTTAGGCAGAAAGGTCCTGTTGGGACGCATTACCACCCGGTCCTTATGAATAATTAGATATGGTTCCTTGCTGGAGAGAGCTGCTAGCTCTGACACTCTCCTAGCCGAGGAAATGGCTACCAAGAAAAACTATTTTTTAGTCAAAAGAACTACGGAAGCCAAATGCAAAGGTTCAAATGGCTGCCCCTGCAAAGCTGAGAGAACCAAATTCAGATCCCTGAAGACTGGCGGTCTTATCCGCATGGCCCCCTGGATGAAAGCCCGCACCAGGGAATGTGATGTAAGTGGCTTCTGAAAAAACACTGACAAGGCTGAAATCTGCACCTTGATAGTGCTCACACCAGGAAACATATGCCTTCCAGATTTTGTAGTAAATAAGCCTGGAGGCCGGCTTTCTGGCATTGACCAGAGTAGAAAGGACTGGCCCCGAAAGCCCACGATCCCTCAGAATGTGGGTCTCAACAGCCAAACCGTCAAATTCAGACTGTGTAAAGCAGGATGGTAAATTGGACCCTGTGAGAGCAGATCTGGCCAGAGAGGAAGGATCCATGGCCTGCCTACTGCCAACTTCATGATCTCTGCGTACCAAGGTCGCCTGGGCCAAGCCGGGGATACCAAAAATACCGACTTTGTTTCCCTCTTGATTATTCCCAGGAACTGTGACAGAAGCAGGCATGGGGGGAAGGCATAAATTAGATTGCACTAATCCCAGGGAACTGTCAGAGCATCCGACCCCTGAGCAAGAACATCTCTTGTCCTTGACACTAATTTGTTCAGCTTTCTGTTGAATCTGGACGCAAACAGATCTACGTCTGGAGTACCCCACCTGCGACCTATGTTCTGAAACACGTCGGGGTGCAGAGCCCATTCTCCTGGGCACAACTGCTAGCGGCTCAGAAAATCCGCCTGCCAATTTTCCACTCCTGGAATGAAGACTGCAGAAAGGGATGGAACATGCCTTTCTGCCAAGGCAAGTATGCGATTCACCTCTTTTTGTGCAACCAGACTCCTGGTACCACCCTGGTGATTGATATAGGCCACTGCTGTGGCATTGTCGGACTGAACCCGAACAGGGAGACCCCGTAGTCTGTAAGACCACTTTATGAGAGCCATATAAACTGCCTGGATCTCCAAGACATTTATGGGCAATAGCTTCTCGATTGCAGACCATTTCCTCTGCGAGCACGTCTCCTCCAACACTGCTCCCCAGCCTGTCAGGCTGTCATCTGTCATAATAATCTTCCATGGAAGAGGAAGAAAAGTTTTGCCTTTCAGCAAATTCTCGGTTTGTAACCACCAAACGAGACTCTTGCGTGTCCCTGGGGACAGACACATAGAAAGATCCAAGGCCTGGAGCTTCCTGTTCCACGCCGCAAGGATGCATCTTTGCAGAGGCCTTGAGTGGAACTGGGTGAATGGAACGGCCTCGAAGGAGGCGACCATTTTCCCTAACAGTCTCATGCACAACTGAATAGGGGAAGATCTTCTGCCCAGAATTAGGCGCACCAGACCCCCAATGGCCAAGGCCTTTGGCCTTGGTAGAAACACCCCGCCTTGAGCGGTGTCGATGACCATACCCAGGTACTCCAACCTGGTAGCAGGCTGTAGGGATGATTTTTCTAGGTTTATAATCCAACCTAGGCGTTCCAGGTGGTCTAGTGTTCTGGTAACACTGTGGTTCAGGAGCGCTACTGTTTTCTCTATGAGAAGCAAATCGTCTAGATAAGCCATGACGGCTATACCCTGAGCTCTTAGGTTTGCCAAGAGAGGGTCTAGAATCTTTGTGAAGACTCGAGGAGCCATAGCGAGCCTGAACGGCAAAGCCACAAATTGAAAATGGCGCTGCTCTACCGCAAACCTTATATACTTTTGGTGTGCGGAAAATATTGGCACAGGAAGATATGCATCCTTGATATCTATTGATGCCATAAACTCTCCCCCTTGCAGGGAGGAGACCACAGTGTGTATTGACTGCATTCGGAAGGACCGGATGTGTAAAAACTGGTTCAGATCCTTCAGATCCAGGATAGGTCTGACACCTCCATTTGGCTTTGGAACCGTGAAGAGATTTGAGTAAAAGCCTGGACCCTGTTCTTTTGGGTCCACTTCCACTATCACCCCCTGGGATAGTAAGTGATCTAAGGCCAGGAATAGTGGTCTTTGCTTTACTGAATCCCTGGGGATCCTTGACCTTAGAAAGCGAGAAGGTGGAATGTCCTGAAACTCTAGCTTGTAGCCCAGAGATACCGAGGAGACTACACACTTGTCCCGGATCTCTTCCCGCCAGGCTTCTGCAAACTGCCGAAGCCTTTCCCCCACTCGGCCGAGTGGGGGCGCCCCTTCACAAAGAAGCTTTTGGGCTCTGCTTGGCAGGCTTTCACCCCCAAGTCTTTTTCTGCCCCTGGGCCCGGCCTTGAGCCTTTCCTGTAGAGGGAGGTTGGGAAGGTCATTGCCACTGCTTAGAGCTTGATGCTCCGGGAGAGAGAGAATGCCTAAATGATGGACCTTTGCTCCTTTTGATTGGAAGGAGAGTAGATTTACCCCCTGAAATTCTTTGGACGAACTTGTCTAATTCTTCTCCAAATAAACGTTCCCCCTTAAACGGGAACCCAGTCAAATGCTTCTTGCATGATAGCTCAGCTGCCCAATTTTTTAGCCATAGGGCCCTTCGCATGTGTACCAAAAGGAGAGACAAATGAGATGCTTGTTGAACAGAATCCAAAATCGCATCAATCATAAAACACAGAATTTGAGGTATTTCTGCATAGTTCTCCACTTCCTCACTGGGAAGAAGGCCAGGCATCTGCTTAACTTGTTCCTTGAGGAACTGACACAACCCCACGGCTGCGACTGTAGGTTTCACTACTGCGTCAGTCATGGAAAAAGAAGCTTTCAATAAGGTTTCCAGCTTCTTATCAGTTGGATCCTTAAATACCTGAGCATTATCCAAAGGACAGGTCAAGTTTCTATTCACGCAAGACACAGCCGTATCGACAGATGGGACCCCCCATTTCTTGGCGAAACTTTCCTCCAGAGGATAAAGCATAGAAAACCTTTTAGGAGGAGCAAACAGTTTATCGGGATGTCCCCACTCCTCATACAACAATTTATCCATTAAGGGATGAATTGGAAAGGAAAAGACAGTCTGTAGGATTTTCCTGACTCCCAGGGAAGAAACAGAGGACGTAGCGACCTCAGCAGCAGGCATTCTGAATGTGGTACGCACCAATTCAGTATAATAATGCACCTGTTTTCTGAGCGCCTGGGAGGAGGGGACTCTCTCCTCTTCCTCTGATTCATCCGACTGCTCAAGATCCCTGTCCCAAGATAGGGATCTCTCCTCATTGTCAGAAGTGTCATCTGAAAGAGGAATCTCAGCAGAGAGAGGGGATCTACCCCTTTTCCTGCTATCTTTTAGGGAAGCTGAAATACAATACATGATTCTCCCTTCAAAACCCTCCAATGTAGCCCTAAGGGAGTCCTCAGTGACATATACTGGGGATGACAGGGGCACAGACTCATCCTGTGAGGCTGGCTCCAGGCTTGCAGGGGGGATGGTAACCTACAGGCATTTTTAGAACCCCTAGACCTAGGCGGTGATTTACCAGTGCCTTTGTTACCTCCCCCTGAGACCCTCTTACGAGGAGACATAGTCCTAAGCTACAAAGCAGAGGTACTAGTACAAAGTGCAATCACTGTTGTGCTCAAAGTCTCACAATAAATATATATGCTTAAACTGCTCAACCTGATGCTGAGTAGGTGTCTTAGGTTTGCCTGGATCCAATCCCTTAGGATGCTTACTGCCCACAGCTCCTGTGTCTCCACTTACAGCCCCCTGGCGCTCTGGGCTTTTTAAAATTGCCACCTGGTGCCTGCGCAGTACAGCGCCGTGCACGCCAACGTGCACGGCTCGCAACCACACTCCCCCCCTCCATTAGCACAGGAGCACGCTTAGCGCATGTGCACGCGGACCACCGGACGTCCAGGGGGTAAGGGGACCACCATCGGAGCTGCGCGGGACCCCCAGACTACGTGGGACCCCTGTATTACCTTTATTGTGGCAGAGAGTGAAGTGGAAACGTGAGTCATCTGGAGGAACCAGGTTTCACTGAGCGTGTGTATCTGAAAGGCATGTAAGTATGCATGAGGCTGCTCTTACTCCCTCTAGTGGTGGAAACCAGGTAAGACATACAACTACTCAATGAAGAAATCCATAATATATATTTATATAGGATTAACTTCCCTTACCTGTCCTCGCCACAGGAATTGCTGAAAACAGACAGATTCCAGCCTTCACCCATCATGGTGGGCAGAGTTGTGCCAAGCTTCAGGATTTTTTGAGGTTCCTTTTCAGAGGAACCTCCTTCCTGGACCTTGTAAAAGACTCTGCCAGAAACTTTCGTGCCACTATGTAAATAGTACACCAAGTCTGGTTTTCCCAGAGCCCAGTCTTCCAATAGGAGAGGACTTACAGGCAAAACCTAATTTCTTCGGATGACGAAGCCCGGGTACCATACCATCTTGGGAGTCAAAATATCGGCCCGAGATATGGATCCTGTTTGTTGTAGACCTTAGGCCCCCGCAGGGACCTGCACAGAGCTTTCTTCATAGCACATGTTTTACGTGACCAACCACCATAGACACTGGCAAAAAAACGGAGGTGCCTCCCATATGGGAGGGGTTATATAAGGGAGGAATTCTCCTTAATTGAGGGTTAACCAGTGTCCAATATAACCCACTATGTAATGAAGCTCCTGTGTAACGTGATGTATGATCAAGAAAGGACATTAATTTTGTTTGGGAGCCACAATTGTCAGGTAAAGCGACGCAGTGCCGAATAGCAAAAAGTGGTCTGGCCATTGGCCTGCAAAATGGTCCGGTCTGAAAGTGTATATACTGTTTTTCTTCTAACACCGCAGAGAATAAAATTGCAGTCGTTAAAATACTTTTCTTACACCGTATTTGCACTGTGGACTTACAAGCGCACTTTTTGTGGAAAAAAAATCACTTTTTTTTAATAAAAAATAAGATAGCAGTAAAATTAGCCCAATAATTTTTATATTGTGAAAGATAATGTTCCGCCGAGTCAATTGATACCCAACATGTCACGCATGAAAATTGACCCTGCTCGTGGAATTGCGACAAACATTTACCCTTATCAATCTCCATAGGCGAAATTAAAAAATTCTACAGGTTACATGTTTCGTGTTACAGAGGAGGTCTTGAGCTAGAATTATTGCTCTCATTCTACCGATCACAGCAGGATGGGGCAGGTTTATTTTTTTATTATTATTATTTGTTTTGTCTTTTTTTGTTTTTACACTGTTTAAAAAAAATTCACGGGGGGCGTGGCCTGCACTGGAGCTGAATGGCAGCATAACTCCGGAGCTCCGGTGAACCAGTGGACAAAGCAGCTAAAGAACGGCAGAAAAACACTCAGTTTTGATCCCACAACCTGGCGATCTACTGCGGGCACCTCTAAGGAACATGACCAACAAGCGAAAAGGGTCATCTAAGCCCCAACGTCTGATGGACGATTTTACTCGGCCTTGGCATGGAGGTAGGCAAAATCGCGCTGGTACAGTGTCCACACCGGCTCACAAACACCAGCCTAAAAAGCTTACCAAAGACACATCGCCCCACCATAGTGAGCCAGAAGACAGCCTGCAATCCCCCTCCCCATATTCACCATCAGGGAGCCCGGCTAAATCTAAAATAAGGCTATCAAACCTTCTTCCAATACCAATTTATCTCCATCAATCCAAGCTTCTCTACATGCATGGAAGGTAGTAACGAGTACACAACACACAAATACTCCTACATCTTCAATCCCAATACCTATCACCTGCTTATCAGAGGTTATACCAGATATCCACATTAATCTATGGGAACTGACACAAAAAATACTATTGCGCTGGTATCTAACTCCTTATAGGATATCTAAATTTGACATCCAGGCTTCGCCACTATGTTGGAGGAAATGCAGTAATGTGGGCACGCTCTTCCATATTCTGTGGGACTGTACATACATCCGTAGACTATGGGAAATAGTGTTTAACATAATTTAGAAAATATTACATCTACGCATACCTAAAAACCCAGGAATGGCTATTCTATCACTGGGTATAGACATACTCCCAAAAAATATCAGGGTAATAACAACCCACATTTTACTGAGCACCAGACTAGTAATTATGAGGCACTGGAAAGATCAAGAACCCCCACGAAAAAAGAGATAATACTTACCACCAACACACATGCCAACTATGAGATTATGTTCGCATTGGGCTCAGGAGGTGGAGTCTAACTCAATGGACATGTCCCACTAGATCTCTGCTCTGTGAAGAAGGAGAACCACTAAACAAAGACAACCCACCAAATTATTTCTTACAGAAACTCGGTCTGAACATTCTTGTGAGTTGAGAGAATCATTTGGACTAAAAATGGTATTGGGGAGGCCGAAATAAGTTTAAAAATAGGCGCTCAGGCAAAGACTGCAGTGAAAATAACGCCAGTCTCCTCAGCTACAGGCACAATCACCTCAGCACACAGGATAAAAACACAGTGGTCTCAGCAAGTCTCCTCACAAGAATCTGACACTGAATTATTTCTGTCACAGAAATCTTCACATGAATTAACTGCATCCCAAAGCCTTATGAAACAATTTGAGAAGATACTGAACAAAACATTAAAGATTACCTCAGAACAAATAACCAATAACCTGACTAAAGAAATCAGAGAGTTGGGAAATTGCACAGCTGTGCTGGAAATTAAAGTTGAAGGAATAGAAAACTCAACACTTGAATACTTGAATGAAATAGATTGTCAGAGAATTGGTATACTGTCAGAGAATTAGTAGACCAGACTGTGCGGACGGCACAGAGGAAACCAGAAACACATGTAAGTGAAAAAAAATGGTTTTTATTTACATAGGTTAAAAGTAAGTGAATATAATAGTACACAACCAACCCAAAACCACAAACAACAATGTTTCAATGTATCAGCAGATAGGTAAGGATGGGGAATAAACAGGGCAGGGCGAGGACGGATGGATGGGCTGCAGAGCAGGGATCCAAGGCAAACAGGAGGGACAGGGACAGGTCTTGGATGGGATCGGATTAGATCAGGTTGGGTCAGATGCAGGCTCAAGGTCAGGGATGCAGGCTCAAGGTCAGGAATGCAGGCTCAAGATCAGGGCCCAGGGAGAGAGATACCAAGGCAAGCATGTGTGGGCTTGCCGGGTATTTATAAGACTGCATTAATTGTCCTCAAGTAACACCTGAGCGCAGGAAGTGTTGCCTGTTCCCTACTGCCAGGATCCATCCGCTGGTGGACGCTAGTACTGAGGCCCAATGATGACATAACACAAGCAGGGAAAGTCTCTCCTGACAGTTACAAACTGCCAGGAGACACCTGCTGGTGGACCTCAGCACTGCATGCCAAATGATGGATCTTACCAGCGGACGGACCCTTTCCTGACATAGATCTTCTTAAAGAAGAAAACATTACACTACAAAATAAACTGGAAGGTTATGAGAACTGTGCAAGAAGGTCCAATTTGCGATTTAGAGGCATACCTGAATCGATCACTGACTTATCTGCCACAATAACAGCATTATGCCAATAATTGCAACCAAGAATACCGATTAAAAGGCTGGAAATGGACAGGGTGCACAGAGCTCTCATGCCTAAAAAAGCAGATGGACACCCACATGACATCCTAGCAAAGTTCAATTTTTATCGCACAAAGGATCCAGGGTCACAATTTTCAGATTTTCGCTGATCTCTCTCAAGTAACCATTTCTAAAAGACATGCCATGAAACCACATTTAATGGAATTACAATGTCATAACATCACATACCAATGGGATTTTCCATTCTCCATATGCTTCAGCTACAAAGGTACCAAACACATCTGTAGATCACTGAACGAACTTCAAAAAGCCTTACTTGACTTTAAATTGATCGATGGAACATCTGCAGCTACAACCTCATGTAGAAGAACAGCATCTACCTCTTCCCTACCTAACTCATCCCATGCAACCGGGAAAAATGGGGTTCATCGCACACATAAAAGGGGTCGCTATGTTTCCCCACCACAGGGCCAAGAAGATCCAATGGACTGACAGGCTATTCTTTAACAATAACATACTGAACTCATTAACTATGCTCATTTGACCCAAAATTGCAGCCTGTACCTGTATCCTATGAATAGAATACATTATGGATCAGGGGAAATCCCCTACTAAGGTTAAACCTGAATATGTTGAGCACAATCATATGGGAACATAATTATCATCAGCTATCTCCAATATATGAAACAAAGTTTATTTTTCTCTTTACCTAAATAGAATGGTTAAAAGAGCTCTCCTTATTTACTACTTGCCACCTAGAGTTGCATAATATTATCATTAAACAAATAAGGAGACTCATCCATGACTGAAAAGATATAATTTATTTCTAGGGTTGATGTATTTATATAGGCTTTATAAACAAAGTTTTAGAGAAGTCTAAGTTCTTTATAAAAGACATATCCCATTTACCTTTTTTAGATTAGATAGACTGCTCTTTCAAGTATTGCAGGAATTTAATAATCTTAATTATTTTTTTTGTTTACATTTTTCTTGGAAAACCTATTATAGAAAATAGATAATACTTTCATTAAGCCATAAGGGCTATAAACATGCATCCTAGCGGTGCAAAAAGTATTTTTTTTAATTTATATTTTTGTTTCTTGTTTAACAAAGCGGTTCTCCTATTCACGGAAGTTCCATGTGCCTCACCTAGCCTTCCTCGGATGCCCTACCTTAATATGGGGGGACTCGACGAGGGCCTCTTGTCCCCTGTTGGGGGGTTTTACCCTTCACCACGGGTACATTTTGAATACCTTCATATTATATTATTAAGCTTAGGTAATGTAAACTTGTGATAGGGAAATCCCAGAATTTAGGGGATTCCAATAACATGTTGACTGCTGAACCACATTATAAAAGATGTATTTAATATTCAAGCCTATGGTTTTAGCCATAGGCAGGGGAGCACACGTGTACAGTACATGGTAAAATAATTGCTCTAACTGAGGCTGGGAGCCTTAAAACATTTATACAATTCTAAAAGGGGGTGGAGGTCTTGTGAGTCTCTTTTTTTTTCTTTTTTGCATCAGTATGTAGCACGCTGTTATCTCTCGTCAACAAAATTGTGGCACGCCTTGCGCCCTTGTTGATTTAGTTCCCTTCTGCTTATCGCCACCATTTGTCTGTTGGCTGTGCTGCTTTCACATCACATGCATACCTTTTTAACATTTTCTTCTACCATATTCTTAATTTATTTCATTAATATTTCAAAGGTTTCCACACGTTACAAAATATGTTTTTCCATTCAATTTCCTTGTATATCCCCTACCCCCCCTCCACCTTTCCCTCATCCCCTCCCTCCCCTCTCTCTCTCCACCTCTCTCTCCCCCTCTCTCTCACTCCCCCCGGATCCACTCATTCTTAGACATGTGCATTCGTTTTCGTCCGAATGCATTTTCGTCCGAATTTCAGCTATTTTCGTTTTCGTTTTGACAAACGATAACGAAAGCACAAAATCCGAAAAACGAAAGATCCGACATAAATAAATGCTTTATTTTCGTTTTCATTGTTACAACAGTTTGATATAGAATAGGAGATTCGACATGACTCTGACGATAACAATCTGTCTATAGAACCTGTGGTCGAATGTGCTTAACCTTACCTCTATTAGTCCAAGATTATATAGAGAAAATATTCGACAGAGAAAAAAGATTTGACAGAGAGAAAAGATTCTGCAAGTTACTGTCCTAAAAAGTGTTTGGGGACCCGGGTCCTGCCCCAGGGGACATGTATCAATGCAAAAAAAAGTTTTAAAAACGGCCGTTTTTTCGGGAGCAGTGATTTTAATAATGATTAAAGTGAAACAATAAAAGTGTAATATTCCTTTCAATTTCGTAGGGGGGGGTTGTCTATAGTATGCCTGTGAAGGGGCGCATGTTTCCCGTGCTTAGAATTGTCCCTGCACAAAGTGTCATTTATGCAGGAAAAAAAGTCCTTTAAAATCACTCGCAGCTATTATGAATTGTCGGCTCCCGTAATACAGAGAACACTCATTGAAAGTCATTGATAAAAAAATAAATAAATAAATAAATAAAAAAGCGTGGGGGTCCCCCAAATTCAATTTCCAGGCCCTTCAGGTCTGGTATGGATATTAAGGGGAACCCTGCCTCAAATTTAAGAAAAAATTTGACGTGGGGTTCCCCCTAAATATCCATAACCAGACCCTTCAGGTCTGGTATGGATATTAAGGGGAACCCCGCATCAAATTTAAAAAAAATTTGACATGGGGTTCCCCCTAAAAATCCATACCAGACCCTTTATCCGAGCACGCAACCTGGCAGGCCGCAGGAAAAGAGGGGGGGACGAGAGAGCGGCCCCCCCTCCCTCCTGAACCGTACCAGGCCACATGCCCTCAACATTGGGAGGATGCTTTGGGGGTCCGTGACCCCTCAAAGCACCTTGTCCCCATGTTGATGAGGACAAGGGCCTCATCCCCACAACCCTGGCCGGTGGTTGTGGAGGTCTGCGGGCGGGGGGCTTATCAGAATCTGGAAGCCCCCTTTAACAAGGGGACCCCCAGATCCCGGCCCCCCCCCTGTTTGAAATGGTAAGGGGGTACAAAAGTACCCCTACCATTTCACAAAGAAAGTGTAAAAAATTGTTAAATAAAACAAACACACTTTTGAAAAATTCCTTTATTAAAAATAAAAAAAAGATTCCAGCGGCGGTAATCCACTCTTGCTATCCAGCGACGGACGGTCAGCTCTCCATCGATGTCTAATGTCATCCAGCGCAGCGCAGCATCCTTCTTCTGTCTCCGTGGAGGAGACACTACAGACATTCCGGCGGCTTGACGTTTCTTATATAGGGTGGGCGGGGCCACCCGTCACCTGACCCCGCCCCCCTCTGACGCAAGGGGAAACCCGGGGTTCCCTGTGACGTAGGGGTGACCCGCACCCCTCTGATGTAACACAGGCAGGTTTCCGTTACATCAGAGGGGGGCGGGGTCACCCATACGTCACGGGGAACCCCGGGTTTCCCCTTGCGTCAGAGGGGGGCGGGGTCAGGTGACGGGTGGCCCCGCCCTCCGTATATAAGAAACGTCAGCGCCGGAATGCCTCCAGTGTCTCCGTGGAGGAGACAGAAGAAGGATGCTGCGCTGCGCTGGATGACATTAGACATCGATGGAGAGCTGACCGTCCGTCGCTGGATAGCAAGAGTGGATTACCACCGCTGGAATCTTTTTTTTATTTTTAATAAAGGAATTTTTAAAAAGTGTGTTTGTTTTATTTAAACATTTTTTACACTTTCTTTGTGAAATGGTAGGGGTACTTTTGTACCCCCTTACCATTTCAAACAGGGGGGGGGCCGGGATCTGGGGGTCCCCTTGTTAAAGGGGGCTTCCAGATTCTGATAAGCCCCCCGCCCGCAGACCTCCACAACCACCGGCCAGGGTTGTGGGGATGAGGCCCTTGTCCTCATCAACATGGGGACAAGGTGCTTTGAGGGGTCACGGACCCCCAAAGCATCCTCCCAATGTTGAGGGCATGTGGCCTGGTACGGTTCAGGAGGGAGGGGGGGCCGCTCTCTCGTCCCCCCCTCTTTTCCTGCGGCCTGCCAGGTTGCGTGCTCGGATAAAGGGTCTGGTATGGATTTTTAGGGGGAACCCCACGTCAATTTTTTTTTTAATTTGACGCGGGGTTCCCCTTAATATCCATACCAGACCTGAAGGGTCTGGTTATGGATATTTAGGGGGAACCCCACGTCAAATTTTTTCTTAAATTTGAGGCAGGGTTCTCCTTAATATCCATACCAGACCTGAAGGGCCTGGTAATTGAATTTGGGGGACCCCCACGCTTTTTTGTTTAATTTATTTATTTATTTATTTTTTTATCAATGACTTTCAATGAGTGTTCTCTGTATTACGGGAGCCGACAATTCATTATAGCTGCGAGTGATTTTAAAGGACTTTTTTTCCTGCATAAATGACACTTTGTGCAGGGACAATTCTAAGCACGGGAAACATGCGCCCCTTCACAGGCATACTATAGACAACCCCCCCCTACGAAATTTAAAGGAATATTACACTTTTATTGTTTCACTTTAATCATTATTAAAATCACTGCTCCCGAAAAAACGGCCGTTTTTAAAACTTTTTTTTGCATTGATACATGTCCCCTGGGGCAGGACCCGGGTCCCCAAACACTTTTTAGGACAGTAACTTGCAAATTAGCCTTTAAAATTAGCACTTTAGATTTTGAACGTTGGAGTCCCATAGACTTTAATAGGGTTCTAAAGTATGCTATATAGTTAGCTCCGTCGAATCTTCTTTATACATTCGACAGACACCATAAGCCTTCCAAGACAGATTCGACCGTAATTCATGTGGATTTTCGGACGAATGCAATTTTTGAACGAAAAACGAAATAAATAAAAACGAATTTCGGGAGTAACTAAATAAATTAAGTTTTCAGACGAAAACGAAATTCCGAAACGAAATATTTTACTCTGCACATGTCTACTCATTCTGAAATATTCTCTTGTCTTTTTGAACTCCAACCATTTTCCCCATATACTATAATTAATTTCCAATTGATCCTCCCTTCTGAATATTGATTCCTCCATTGATCTTAACCACTCCATTTTGCCTAACCATTCCCTCATAGATGGCGGCTCAGATGCGCGCCATCTCTTTGGGATCAGGCTTTTTGCTGCTGTGTTTTATCAGTATCATGAAACAAACATGTCCACGGTTCCTTCTTTACATGTTCCCCTGTTATCCGAAAGATATTTTCTATTATTTTCTCCCAGTATGGACAGATCTTTCCACATTTCCACCAAATATGTGCAAAGGTTCCCACCTCGCCAAAGCCCCTCCAACATAATGCTGATATATCTTCTCTTCTCTTGTGCGCTCTTTGTGGGACAATATACCATCTTGCCATTAATTTAAATGACATCTCTACTGACATATTGTCCTTGGATGTTGTACCTACCATCCTTAAAATCTTCTTTCTATGTTCCTTATCCCCCAAAGTGCCCAGTTCTTCCTCCCATTTTTTCAAAAATGGTGTTTCCCTTGATTCCTTTTCCTCCTCTAGAATTTTATAAATTTTGGACATACTTTTTTTCTTACATCCCGGGGAGGAAAGCATTCTCTCAATAGGTCTTAAATCCCCTTCCCCGCGGAGTGGTCGATGCAGAGTCTGAACAAAATGTTTAATTTGTGCATATCTCCAACTATCTAAATTCCTGTATCCCCATCTTTGTCTTATTTCTCCTAAAGTGCAAAGTCTATCCTCATTCATCACTTCTTTCAACAAAATATCGTCTTTTTTTGCCCATCTCATAAAATAAACGAATTCCTCCTTCCCTGGTTTAAAAAAACTTGTGTCTAATAAAGAAATTAAAGGTGAGTTATACTGCCAATGATTTAGTTCTCCCACTTTATCCCATATTTTAAACAGATTAATAGTTAGTGGATTAGTGCTGCTCCCTAATTCGCGGTAATTCCGTGGTATCCAAACCCTTTTTCCTAAATTAACTCCACTTTGCGCTTTCTCAATATTTACCCACCCTTTGTCCCCCTTATCATACACCCAATCCACCACTCGTGAAATTAGTGCTGCCTGAAAATATCTCCTAAAGTTCGGGGCCGCTAATCCCCCTCCTGTTTTTCTCCTTTCTAGAGTTGCGTAAGAGATCCTAGGGTTCCTACGCCCCCATATGTATTTTAAGATTAGAGTTCTGAGTTTCGTGAAAAACTCCTGCGGTACTTTTATCGGAATCATTTGGAACACATATGTCAGTTTTGGTAGAATAAACATTTTCAACGTGTTTACTCTCCCTATTAACGATAGGGGTTTATGTCTCATACGTTTTATACATTCTTTAACCCTATTCAATATAGACGAGTAGTTGGCCGTGTATGCAGATGACAATGTGGGTGTATTTCTTACCCCCAGGTACCCCAGCTCCTCCCTACACCAGATAAAGGGGAAGGACGTCTGGAGTTCCTCTTGCTATTTTTTAGGTACTGTTATGTTCAGAATTTCAGTTTTTGACATATTGATCTTAAAATTTGTCAACTTCCTGTATCTGTAGACCTCCTTAATTATATTTGGCAGAGTTACCCTGAGTTCTGATACATAAAATAATATGTCATCTGCATACGCGGACACCTTATACTCCTCCCCACCTATTTTCATCCCCCTTATATCTCCATTTTTCCTAATAGAGACCAACAGGGGTTCCAAGGCCAATTCGAACAGCATTGGGGACAAAGGGCACCCCTGTCTGGTTCCATTATATAGCTCCACTACCGGGGAGAGATTTCCGTTCATTTTAATTTTTGCTGTTGGATGGGAGTAGAATGCTTTTATCCATCGCAATATTTTCTCTTTTAACCCCAAGTGTCTTAAAGTCTCGAACATGAAGCCCCAGTCAACCCTGTCAAATGCTTTTTCGGCATCCACAGATAACAGGGCGACCGGGGATCCACTGCTTTCCGCCCCATGAAACAACATTAGGGTTTTAAGGCAATTATCCCTCCCCTCCCTGCCCGTAACAAACCCTGTTTGGTGATTATGGACACACTGGGGTAACAGTGTCTTCAGCCTTTCTGCTATCACTTTTGAAAATATCTTCACGTCTGTATTCAGAAGAGAGATTGGTCTATAACTCCCGGGTGTCGTTGGGTCCTTACCCTCCTTTAATATCAAAGTTATATAAGCCATCAGTGCTTCTTCCCTCAGTTTTTCCCCTTCTGCGACTGCATTCATATACTCGCATAATTTGGGCGCCAGTATTTTTTCAAACTTCTTATAATACAAAATTGAATACCCATCCGGGCCTGGACTCTTCCCAGTTGCCATCCCCCTTATTGCCCTCACAACCTCTTCTACAGTTACAGGAGCTTCCAACTTCAACTCATCTTCTGGGACTATAGGGAGAGCTATTCCCTTTAGATACTCCATAATATATTCCTTATTTCTACTTTTCCCCTCTCCCTGTCCTACCCTATATAGCTGGCTATAATAGCCATGGAAAACCGTCGCTATTTCGGGGGTGGAGTACTTCATTTCCCCTTTTTCATTTTTTATTTTCGATATAAAGGAAGCATTTCTTCTCTCCCGTACTACTTTCGCTAACCATTTCCCAGATTTATTCCCCTCCTGGTATCTTGGGTGGAGTATTTCATTTCCCCTTTTTCATTTTTTATTTTCGATATAAAGGACGCATTTCTTCTCTCCCGTACTACTTTCGCTAACCATTTCCCAGATTTATTCCCCTCCTGGTATCTTACCCTCTCTACCATATGATCAACTCGCTCCCTTTCTTTCTCCAAGAGTCCTTCTAGTTCTGCCTTCTTACTTTTCAACTCTTCTCTCTCTGGGATCCCCTTTGGTCTCGTTTGCTGCTCTAATTCCCAGATTTCCTTATTTAAATCTTGCAACCTTTTCCCTTTTTTTTCCCTGTGCCGATACTTATTAAAATTCCTCGTATAAATGCTTTATGAGTTTCCCATATCGTACTCCTCGTGACCTCTGGGGAATCATTTCTAATAAAGAACTCTTCCAGCTCTATTTCAATCTTACTTCTAATCTCTGGGTCCTGTATCAGCGCTTCATTTAGTCTCCATGTCTCTCTCTTAGCTTGGTCTATTACTAACTCTAGCTGTATCATGACTGGGGCATGGTAAGACAGGGAAATAGATTTTATTACTGTGTCTTTAAGTGCAGGGAGCATTTGGTGTTCAATCAGTACATAGTCGATTCTAGTGAATGTCCCATGTACCGATGAATAGAAGGTATAGTCTCTGCTATTCGGATGTTTTATCCTCCAAGCGTCGACTAACTGAAATTCCAACAGTAACGCTTTTATCTTTTTATATCTAAGCCCCGACCACCGGGGGGACCCCGATGAGGAGTCCACTCGAGGGTCAATGCCCATATTCAGATCCCCGGCTACTATCAGTTTACCTTTTCTGAACTCTGCCAGTAAATCCAGGACCTTCCTCAAAAATTTGTCCGGGTCCCTATTTGGGGAATAGATATTCGCAAAGGTATATACACCGTCAAATATTCTTCCCCTTATAAACAAAAATCTCCCTTCTGGGTCTGCCACTTGTTTCTCAACTTCAAACCTTACATTTCTCTCAAAGCCTATTGCCATCCCCCTAGCGTAGCTTGTAGTAGAGTCTCCATAAAACCATGTAGGGAACCTCCAAGATGTCAATCTCGCTCCGACATCGTGTGACATATGTGTTTCCTGCAGACAGATAACATTCGCCCCGTAATATTCTAACTCCTTATTTACTCTGAATTTTTTTTGGGGAGTATTAATACCCCTCACATTGTACGTTATCAGTTTCAACATTGTCATATCTCATTCATCTCCTCCCCCCCCCTCTCTCCCTCCCCCTCCCACCGGGGGGACCAATATGATCCCTCCCAGTCAGAAGGTAAACATGGAGAGAGAGAGGAGGGGGGCGTGAGAGAGAGAGCGAGAGAGTATATGCGCCCTGATTGAGAGAGAGATTATCCCCTTCCCCCCCACATCCTCCCCTCTCCCCTTCTCCACCCCCCTCCCACTTTCCCCCCTCTCCCCCCTCCCCTTTCTACCCCTTTCTCCTCTGTTCAGAGAAGTGAACAATTTCCATCTTTGTTCCTTGCATAGGTGTCCCGGTGACCAACAGGTCATCTTTTGCCCACCTAGCATTCTTTGGGAGAGTCACCTCGTTCACAGTCTGCCGGAGCGCTCACCCTCGCCTCCCCCCTACCCGCCCACATCCCACCATCCTGTCGCCCCCAAATGATGGTGATTACACCTTGTCCCTCCCCCCCACCCCCGGCCTGTGACCACTGCATAGCCCTACTACTTCCTTCGTTTCCTAGCTCTTCCTCATATCCTGGTAATACCGGTGGGGGGATATCCAGCCTGTTACAAAAGTCCATCAAATCCTCTGGGAACCTAAACACCGCCATATGGCTGTCTCTCCTTCCCCTGAGACACACTGGAAATCCCCATTGATAGGGGACATTTAATGACCTCATCAGATCTGTCAGGGGTTTAAGGAGCCTTCTTCTCATCAATGTTTCCCCTGCCAGATCTGAGAATATCTGCAGCTCCGACTCCTGGAACAGAATTTTGTCCATCCTTCGGATATTCTCCAGTACTAGTGCCTTTTCTTCGTAATAGTGAAATCTGATTATTACATCTCTTGGTTTTTCTATGGCTTGGGCCCGATATCCCGTAACTCGATGCACTCTGTCTATTTTTAATATTTCATCCTCAGCTCTTCCTAGAATGGGGTTGAACAAATCCTGCATCACCTTGGTGAGCTCTTCATTTTTAAATTTTTCTTCTAGGCCTCTTATCCTTAGATTTTTCCTTCTTCCTCGGTTTTCTTGGTCCTCAATTTTGTATAGGATCAATCTATTTATTTTTTGAGCCGATTTCACTTGTTCTCTCAGATCCCTCAAATTCTGTTCATACCCATTCATTCTTTCCTCTATCTCTTCCACCCTGCCTAGTACTTGATCGATATCTGCCCTTATCCCTGCTATATCCAGTTTCAGTGATGTTTCAACTTTAGCCAATGCCTCTGTGAATAGTGATGGCCGAACGGTTCGCCCGGCGGTCGTTTCGCGGCGAATTTCCGACTTTCGCCGTCCGCGGGTTCGAACGCCTTTTTCCGTCGTTCGCCCCGGCGGACTTACGTGTTTAATGTATACAAGAACTTTAACCTTTCGTGACACGTTTATCATGTGTTACAGGACAACCAATTGAGACATGACAGCTCATGGACACTTGGACATTCCCCCTAACCTATAAATACACCCGATCCGGTGGCCATTTTACATTCTTTCTTCTGTCACTGTAGGGAAAGGATCCTGTGTGGAGTAGGGACAGAGAAAACGCTAGCTATTTGGTACACAAAAGTTCTTTTCAGGACTGGTATAGGTGTTAGGTCAGCAGCCTGAGTTTCTTTTGTCAGTTTAGATAAAGGGACAGAGCGCTGTATGCTGCTATTTTAGGGACAGCTCAGCCAGATTAGTCTTTCTTCATCATCATCATCATCATCATCATTAGCTGTTACTATCAGGTCCACAAAAGAGCTGTTCCAGCTAATCGTTCCAGCCTACTCTTTTTTGCCAATTTGTATAGGGACAGGCAGGAAGCAGTGTGTCAGGCAGTGAGGATAATTTTAAAGACTTGCTGTTACTATTAGTTCCACAAAGGTTCTTTTCAGGACTGGTATCAGTGGTACGGTAATAGGCTTGTACACGTATAATATTCTTTCTTCCAAATATAGAAAGAATATTATACTTGACTGCTGCCCTTCTGCTGCAGTCTGCTAATCATTCACAACTCACTTGTTCCACAAAGCTCTTTATCAGGACTGGTAACTTGGTCTGTCTAGGGTGCTACGGTACATAGGCTTGGGTGCGGTACAGTCTGCTGTTCTGTAAGGACCGCTATCGGTCCACAATAGATAGGGTTGCCGTGCACTACTGCTGACCGCTGCCCTATACTGCAGCAGTCCTTCAGCGGTATAGGGACTGACGCACAGTCTGCTAAACACTAATACACAACCTGCTTGGTCCACAAAAGTTCTTATAAGGACTGGTAACTTGGTATAGGGTGCTACGGTACATAGGCCTGAGTGCGTTACAGTCTGCTGTTCTGTAAGGACCGCTATCGGTCCACAATACATAGGGTTGCCGTGCACTACTGCTGACCGCTGCCCTATACTGCAGCAGTCCTTCATTGGTATAGGGACTGACGTACAGTCTGCTAATCACTAACACACAACCTGCTTGGTCCACAAAAGTTCTTATAAGGACTGGTAACTTGGTATAGGGTGCTACGGTACATAGGCCTGAGTGCGTTACAGTCTGCTGTTCTGTAAGGACCGCTATCGGTCCACAATACATAGGGTTGCCGTGCACTACTGCTGACCGCTGCCCTATACTGCAGCAGTCCTTCATTGGTATAGGGACTGACGTACAGTCTGCTAATCACTAACACACAACCTGCTTGGTCCACAAAAGTTCTTATAAGGACTGGTAACTTGGTATAGGGTGCTACGGTACATAGGCCTGAGTGCGTTACAGTCTGCTGTTCTGTAAGGACCGCTATCGGTCCACAATACATAGGGTTGCCGTGCACTACTGCTGACCGCTGCCCTATACTGCAGCAGTCCTTCATTGGTATAGGGACTGACGTACAGTCTGCTAATCACTAACACACAACCTGCTTGGTCCACAAAAGTTCTTATAAGGACTGGTAACTTGGTATAGGGTGCTACGGTACATAGGCCTGAGTGCAGTACAGTCTGCTGTTCTGTAAGGACCGCTATCGGTCCACAATACATAGGGTTGCCGTGCACTACTGCTGACCGCTGCCCTATACTGCAGCAGTCCTTCAGCGGTATAGGGACTGACGCACAGTCTGCTAATCACTAACACACAACCTGCTTGGTCCACAAAAGTTCTTATAAGGACTGGTAACTTGGTATAGGGTGCTACGGTACATAGGCCTGAGTGCGTTACAGTCTGCTGTTCTGTAAGGACCGCTATCGGTCCACAATACATAGGGTTGCCGTGCACTACTGCTGACCGCTGCCCTATACTGCAGCAGTCCTTCATTGGTATAGGGACTGACGTACAGTCTGCTAATCACTAACACACAACCTGCTTGGTCCACAAAAGTTCTTATAAGGACTGGTAACTTGGTATAGGGTGCTACGGTACATAGGCCTGAGTGCGTTACAGTCTGCTGTTCTGTAAGGACCGCTATCGGTCCACAATACATAGGGTTGCCGTGCACTACTGCTGACCGCTGCCCTATACTGCAGCAGTCCTTCATTGGTATAGGGACTGACGTACAGTCTGCTAATCACTAACACACAACCTGCTTGGTCCACAAAAGTTCTTATAAGGACTGGTAACTTGGTATAGGGTGCTACGGTACATAGGCCTGAGTGCAGTACAGTCTGCTGTTCTGTAAGGACCGCTATCGGTCCACAATACATAGGGTTGCCGTGCACTACTGCTGACCGCTGCCCTATACTGCAGCAGTCCTTCAGCGGTATAGGGACTGACGCACAGTCTGCTAAACACTAATACACAACCTGCTTGGTCCACAAAAGTTCTTATAAGGACTGGTAACTTGGTATAGGGTGCTACGGTACATAGGCCTGAGTGCAGTACAGTCTGCTGTTCTGTAAGGACCGCTATCGGTCCACAATACATAGGGTTGCCGTGCACTACTGCTGACCGCTGCCCTATACTGCAGCAGTCCTTCAGCGGTATAGGGACTGACGCACAGTCTGCTAATCACTAACACACAACCTGCTTGGTCCACAAAAGTTCTTATAAGGACTGGTAACTTGGTATAGGGTGCTACGGTACATAGGCCTGAGTGCGTTACAGTCTGCTGTTCTGTAAGGACCGCTATCGGTCCACAATACATAGGGTTGCCGTGCACTACTGCTGACCGCTGCCCTATACTGCAGCAGTCCTTCATTGGTATAGGGACTGACGTACAGTCTGCTAATCACTAACACACAACCTGCTTGGTCCACAAAAGTTCTTATAAGGACTGGTAACTTGGTATAGGGTGCTACGGTACATAGGCCTGAGTGCGTTACAGTCTGCTGTTCTGTAAGGACCGCTATCGGTCCACAATACATAGGGTTGCCGTGCACTACTGCTGACCGCTGCCCTATACTGCAGCAGTCCTTCATTGGTATAGGGACTGACGTACAGTCTGCTAATCACTAACACACAACCTGCTTGGTCCACAAAAGTTCTTATAAGGACTGGTAACTTGGTATAGGGTGCTACGGTACATAGGCCTGAGTGCAGTACAGTCTGCTGTTCTGTAAGGACCGCTATCGGTCCACAATACATAGGGTTGCCGTGCACTACTGCTGACCGCTGCCCTATACTGCAGCAGTCCTTCAGCGGTATAGGGACTGACGCACAGTCTGCTAAACACTAATACACAACCTGCTTGGTCCACAAAAGTTCTTATAAGGACTGGTAACTTGGTATAGGGTGCTACGGTACATAGGCCTGAGTGCAGTACAGTCTGCTGTTCTGTAAGGACCGCTATCGGTCCACAATACATAGGGTTGCCGTGCACTACTGCTGACCGCTGCCCTATACTGCAGCAGTCCTTCAGCGGTATAGGGACTGACGCACAGTCTGCTAATCACTAACACACAACCTGCTTGGTCCACAAAAGTTCTTATAAGGACTGGTAACTTGGTATAGGGTGCTACGGTACATAGGCCTGAGTGCGTTACAGTCTGCTGTTCTGTAAGGACCGCTATCGGTCCACAATACATAGGGTTGCCGTGCACTACTGCTGACCGCTGCCCTATACTGCAGCAGTCCTTCATTGGTATAGGGACTGACGTACAGTCTGCTAATCACTAACACACAACCTGCTTGGTCCACAAAAGTTCTTATAAGGACTGGTAACTTGGTATAGGGTGCTACGGTACATAGGCCTGAGTGCGTTACAGTCTGCTGTTCTGTAAGGACCGCTATCGGTCCACAATACATAGGGTTGCCGTGCACTACTGCTGACCGCTGCCCTATACTGCAGCAGTCCTTCATTGGTATAGGGACTGACGTACAGTCTGCTAATCACTAACACACAACCTGCTTGGTCCACAAAAGTTCTTATAAGGACTGGTAACTTGGTATAGGGTGCTACGGTACATAGGCCTGAGTGCAGTACAGTCTGCTGTTCTGTAAGGACCGCTATCGGTCCACAATACATAGGGTTGCCGTGCACTACTGCTGACCGCTGCCCTATACTGCAGCAGTCCTTCAGCGGTATAGGGACTGACGCACAGTCTGCTAAACACTAATACACAACCTGCTTGGTCCACAAAAGTTCTTATAAGGACTGGTAACTTGGTATAGGGTGCTACGGTACATAGGCCTGAGTGCAGTACAGTCTGCTGTTCTGTAAGGACCGCTATCGGTCCACAATACATAGGGTTGCCGTGCACTACTGCTGACCGCTGCCCTATACTGCAGCAGTCCTTCATTGGTATAGGGACTGACGTACAGTCTGCTAATCACTAACACACAACCTGCTTGGTCCACAAAAGTTCTTATAAGGACTGGTAACTTGGTATAGGGTGCTACGGTACATAGGCCTGAGTGCGTTACAGTCTGCTGTTCTGTAAGGACCGCTATCGGTCCACAATACATAGGGTTGCCGTGCACTACTGCTGACCGCTGCCCTATACTGCAGCAGTCCTTCATTGGTATAGGGACTGACGTACAGTCTGCTAATCACTAACACACAACCTGCTTGGTCCACAAAAGTTCTTATAAGGACTGGTAACTTGGTATAGGGTGCTACGGTACATAGGCCTGAGTGCAGTACAGTCTGCTGTTCTGTAAGGACCGCTATCGGTCCACAATACATAGGGTTGACGTGCACTACTGCTGACCGCTGCCCTATACTGCAGCAGTCCTTCAGCGGTATAGGGACTAAGAGTTTTGTCACAGGGTGATTTAAAAAATGACAGGCAGAGGAAGAGGCAGGCCCTTCCGCAGGGGTGGTAGGGGTAGGGCAGGAGCAACAGCCTTGAGCCAAAGTGGGAAGTTGCAGAAGGTGCGTTCAATTACTTTAAAGGACGCACCAGACTTGGTTGAGTGGCTCGCTCAGCCTTACTCTTCTGCACCCTCCTCATCCTCTCGATCTGCACCCTCTTCTTCACTCTCTGCTATGTGCACCCCCAAAGACACTACCACCAACAACACCACCACCACCACATACCTTCCGCTTGAGTGCAAATGGGGGCCTTCATGCTCCAGTGTTTTAATAGGGACCCCCGTATAAAAAGCATGAGGGTCAAGGACCAGTACTGGGTGGCAACGTACTTAGATCCCCGGTACAAACACAAAATGGCGGAAATGTTACCGCCGTCGCAGAGGGCTGTCAGAATGCAGCACTTCCAGGCCTTGCTTCGAGAAATGCTGCATTCTGCTTTTGCGTGCGCTGGCAGAGGAGCAATTCCCACTCCCAGAGAAGGATTTGCGGGTACCAATCCAACAGCGCCTGCAAGAAGAGGCCGGTTTGAAGATGTGTTGGTGACTTCGGATATGAGGTCATTCTTTCAGCCGACCCATCGACAGGTGTCATCCGGATCCAGCATCAGGGAACGCCTAGACCGTCAGGTGTCCGACTACATTGGGTTAACGGCCGATGTGGACGCTCTGAGGAGTGATGAACCCCTAGACTACTGGGTGGGCAGGCTTGACCTCTGGCCAGAGCTTGCCCAATTTGCAATCGAACTGTTGGCTTGCCCCTCATCCAGTGTCCTGTCCGAAAGGACGTTCAGCGCAGCAGGGGGGATTGTGACCGATAAGCGTACTCGCCTAGCTCACCACAGTGTTAACTACCTCACATTTCTAAAAATGAATGAGGCATGGATCTCGGAGGAATTCAACACATGTGATCAGTAGACCATGTATATGTCTATAAACAATTTTTGGAATCAAGCACACAGACCTTCTTAATTCATTTGGCTCACTTCCCTGACCCAAAAAAGCACACCGTACTATATGCCCCTACCCTCCTCTTTGAAGAGGTTGAGCGGTGTCATATTTCTACTGGGGCTGCTTATTATGAGGG
Source organism: Lithobates pipiens (assembly GCF_037356315.1). NCBI lineage: Eukaryota > Metazoa > Chordata > Amphibia > Anura > Ranidae > Lithobates > Lithobates pipiens. The sequence goes on from NW_027507789.1 coordinate 137,070,368, forward strand.
GTTCCCACCATCCCTGTGCTGTGCTGACTTCCTCCTGGGTGTTCTTATTATGAGGGGCTCCCACCATCCCTGTGCTGTGCTGACTTCCTCCTGGGGGTTCTTATTATGAGGGGCTCCCACCATCCCTGTGCTGTGCTGACTTCCTCCTGGGGGTTCTTATTATGAGGGGATCACACCATCCCTGTGCTGTGCTGACTTCCTCCTGGGGCTGCTTACGGTGCTGCTGTCAGCGCTGTATGTCACGGAGCTGCTGTCAGCGCTGTATGTCACGGAGCTGCTGTCAGCGCTGTATGTCACGGAGCTGCTGTCAGCGCTGTATGTCACGGAGCTGCTGTCAGCGCTGTATGTCACGGAGCTGCTGTCAGCGCTGTATGTCACGGAGCTGCTGTCAGCGCTGTATGTCACGGAGCTGCTGTCAGCGCTGTATGTCACGGAGCTGCTGTCAGCGCTGTATGTCACGGTGCTGCTGTCAGCGCTGTATGTCACGGAGCTGCTGTCAGCGCTGTATGTCACGGAGCTGCTGTCAGTGCTGTATGTCACGGAGCTGCTGTCAGCGCTGTATGTCACGGAGCTGCTGTCAGCGCTGTATGTCACGGAGCTGCTGTCAGCGCTGTATGTCACGGTGCTGCTGTCAGCGCTGTATGTCACGGAGCTGCTGTCAGCGCTGTATGTCACGGAGCTGCTGTCAGTGCTGTATGTCACGGAGCTGCTGTCAGCGCTGTATGTCACGGAGCTGCTGTCAGCGCTGTATGTCACGGAGCTGCTGTCAGCGCTGTATGTCACGGTGCTGCTGTCAGCGCTGTATGTCACGGAGCTGCTGTCAGCGCTGTATGTCACGGAGCTGCTGTCAGCGCTGTATGTCACGGAGCTGCTGTCAGCGCTGTATGTCACGGAGCTGCTGTCAGCGCTGTATGTCACGGAGCTGCTGTCAGCGCTGTATGTCACGGAGCTGCTGTCAGCGCTGTATGTCACGGTGCTGATGTCAGTGCTCTGTATTACGGTGCTGCTGTCAGTGCTCTGTATCTCCTGCACCCTCTTGTTTGCCTACCCTGGTCCCTGACCTTCCCTCTCCTCCATTGCCTTCATTAGCTCCATAGTCCTGAATTGTCAGAACAATTTCCCAAATAAAAAAAAAATGCTTGTAGTTATCGATCCCAAATTCACCTCATACATGTATTATGCTATTGTCCAGGTGGTGGGACTACGTGCTACCCCCTAATAATTACCCCGTGGCCGCAAATTCGACCTAAAGGTTTGCGAAATTCGCCTCCCATTGAAGTCAATGGAGCCCGCGGCGAACGGTCGTTTTCGCGAACGTTTGTGTCCGTTCGCGTTTCGCGTTCGCGAAACGTCCCGTCGGAAGTTCGTCCATCACTATCTGTGAATATCTCTCTCACCATTAGTGATGGCCGAACGGTTCGCCCGGCGGTCGTTTCGCGGCGAATTTCCGACTTTCGCCGTCCGCGGGTTCGAACGCCTTTTTCCGTCGTTCGCCCCGGCGGACTTACGTGTTTAATGTATACAAGAACTTTAACCTTTCGTGACACGTTTATCATGTGTTACAGGACAACCAATTGAGACATGACAGCTCATGGACACTTGGACATTCCCCCTAACCTATAAATACACCCGATCCGGTGGCCATTTTACATTCTTTCTTCTGTCACTGTAGGGAAAGGATCCTGTGTGGAGTAGGGACAGAGAAAACGCTAGCTATTTGGTACACAAAAGTTCTTTTCAGGACTGGTATAGGTGTTAGGTCAGCAGCCTGAGTTTCTTTTGTCAGTTTAGATAAAGGGACAGAGCGCTGTATGCTGCTATTTTAGGGACAGCTCAGCCAGATTAGTCTTTCTTCATCATCATCATCATCATCATCATTAGCTGTTACTATCAGGTCCACAAAAGAGCTGTTCCAGCTAATCGTTCCAGCCTACTCTTTTTTGCCAATTTGTATAGGGACAGGCAGGAAGCAGTGTGTCAGGCAGTGAGGATAATTTTAAAGACTTGCTGTTACTATTAGTTCCACAAAGGTTCTTTTCAGGACTGGTATCAGTGGTACGGTAATAGGCTTGTACACGTATAATATTCTTTCTTCCAAATATAGAAAGAATATTATACTTGACTGCTGCCCTTCTGCTGCAGTCTGCTAATCATTCACAACTCACTTGTTCCACAAAGCTCTTTATCAGGACTGGTAACTTGGTCTGTCTAGGGTGCTACGGTACATAGGCTTGGGTGCGGTACAGTCTGCTGTTCTGTAAGGACCGCTATCGGTCCACAATACATAGGGTTGCCGTGCACTACTGCTGACCGCTGCCCTATACTGCAGCAGTCCTTCATTGGTATAGGGACTGACGTACAGTCTGCTAATCACTAACACACAACCTGCTTGGTCCACAAAAGTTCTTATAAGGACTGGTAACTTGGTATAGGGTGCTACGGTACATAGGCCTGAGTGCGTTACAGTCTGCTGTTCTGTAAGGACCGCTATCGGTCCACAATACATAGGGTTGCCGTGCACTACTGCTGACCGCTGCCCTATACTGCAGCAGTCCTTCAGCGGTATAGGGACTGACGCACAGTCTGCTAAACACTAACACACAACCTGCTTGGTCCACAAAAGTTTTTATAAGGACTGGTAACTTGGTATAGGGTGCTACGGTACATAGGCCTGAGTGCAGTACAGTCTGCTGTTCTGTAAGGACCGCTATCGGTCCACAATACATAGGGTTGCCGTGCACTACTGCTGACCGCTGCCCTATACTGCAGCAGTCCTTCATTGGTATAGGGACTGACGTACAGTCTGCTAATCACTAACACACAACCTGCTTGGTCCACAAAAGTTCTTATAAGGACTGGTAACTTGGTATAGGGTGCTACGGTACATAGGCCTGAGTGCGTTACAGTCTGCTGTTCTGTAAGGACCGCTATCGGTCCACAATACATAGGGTTGCCGTGCACTACTGCTGACCGCTGCCCTATACTGCAGCAGTCCTTCATTGGTATAGGGACTGACGTACAGTCTGCTAATCACTAACACACAACCTGCTTGTTCCACAAAAGTTCTTATAAGGACTGGTAACTTGGTATAGGGTGCTACGGTACATAGGCCTGAGTGCGTTACAGTCTGCTGTTCTGTAAGGACCGCTATCGGTCCACAATACATAGGGTTGCCGTGCACTACTGCTGACCGCTGCCCTATACTGCAGCAGTCCTTCATTGGTATAGGGACTGACGTACAGTCTGCTAATCACTAACACACAACCTGCTTGGTCCACAAAAGTTCTTATAAGGACTGGTAACTTGGTATAGGGTGCTACGGTACATAGGCCTGAGTGCGTTACAGTCTGCTGTTCTGTAAGGACCGCTATCGGTCCACAATACATAGGGTTGCCGTGCACTACTGCTGACCGCTGCCCTATACTGCAGCAGTCCTTCAGCGGTATAGGGACTGACGCACAGTCTGCTAAACACTAACACACAACCTGCTTGGTCCACAAAAGTTTTTATAAGGACTGGTAACTTGGTATAGGGTGCTACGGTACATAGGCCTGAGTGCGTTACAGTCTGCTGTTCTGTAAGGACCGCTATCGGTCCACAATACATAGGGTTGCCGTGCACTACTGCTGACCGCTGCCCTATACTGCAGCAGTCCTTCATTGGTATAGGGACTGACGTACAGTCTGCTAATCACTAACACACAACCTGCTTGGTCCACAAAAGTTCTTATAAGGACTGGTAACTTGGTATAGGGTGCTACGGTACATAGGCCTGAGTGCGTTACAGTCTGCTGTTCTGTAAGGACCGCTATCGGTCCACAATACATAGGGTTGCCGTGCACTACTGCTGACCGCTGCCCTATACTGCAGCAGTCCTTCAGCGGTATAGGGACTGACGCACAGTCTGCTAAACACTAACACACAACCTGCTTGGTCCACAAAAGTTTTTATAAGGACTGGTAACTTGGTATAGGGTGCTACGGTACATAGGCCTGAGTGCAGTACAGTCTGCTGTTCTGTAAGGACCGCTATCGGTCCACAATACATAGGGTTGCCGTGCACTACTGCTGACCGCTGCCCTATACTGCAGCAGTCCTTCATTGGTATAGGGACTGACGTACAGTCTGCTAATCACTAACACACAACCTGCTTGGTCCACAAAAGTTCTTATAAGGACTGGTAACTTGGTATAGGGTGCTACGGTACATAGGCCTGAGTGCGTTACAGTCTGCTGTTCTGTAAGGACCGCTATCGGTCCACAATACATAGGGTTGCCGTGCACTACTGCTGACCGCTGCCCTATACTGCAGCAGTCCTTCATTGGTATAGGGACTGACGTACAGTCTGCTAATCACTAACACACAACCTGCTTGTTCCACAAAAGTTCTTATAAGGACTGGTAACTTGGTATAGGGTGCTACGGTACATAGGCTTGAGTGCGGTACAGTCTGCTGTTCTGTAAGGACCGCTATCGGTCCACAATAGATAGGGTTGACGTGCACCACTGCTGACCGCTGCCCTATACTGCAGCAGTCCTTCAGCGGTATAGGGACTGACGTACAGTCTGCTAAACACTAATACACAACCTGCTTGGTCCACAAAAGTTCTTATAAGGACTGGTAACTTGGTATAGGGTGCTACGGTACATAGGCTTGAGTGCGGTACAGTCTGCTGTTCTGTAAGGACCGCTATCGGTCCACAATAGATAGGGTTGACGTGCACCACTGCTGACCGCTGCCCTATACTGCAGCAGTCCTTCAGCGGTATAGGGACTGACGCACAGTCTGCTAAACACTAACACACAACCTGCTTGGTCCACAAAAGTTTTTATAAGGACTGGTAACTTGGTATAGGGTGCTACGGTACATAGGCCTGAGTGCGTTACAGTCTGCTGTTCTGTAAGGACCGCTATCGGTCCACAATACATAGGGTTGCCGTGCACTACTGCTGACCGCTGCCCTATACTGCAGCAGTCCTTCATTGGTATAGGGACTGACGTACAGTCTGCTAATCACTAACACACAACCTGCTTGGTCCACAAAAGTTCTTATAAGGACTGGTAACTTGGTATAGGGTGCTACGGTACATAGGCCTGAGTGCGTTACAGTCTGCTGTTCTGTAAGGACCGCTATCGGTCCACAATACATAGGGTTGCCGTGCACTACTGCTGACCGCTGCCCTATACTGCAGCAGTCCTTCAGCGGTATAGGGACTGACGCACAGTCTGCTAAACACTAACACACAACCTGCTTGGTCCACAAAAGTTTTTATAAGGACTGGTAACTTGGTATAGGGTGCTACGGTACATAGGCCTGAGTGCAGTACAGTCTGCTGTTCTGTAAGGACCGCTATCGGTCCACAATACATAGGGTTGCCGTGCACTACTGCTGACCGCTGCCCTATACTGCAGCAGTCCTTCATTGGTATAGGGACTGACGTACAGTCTGCTAATCACTAACACACAACCTGCTTGTTCCACAAAAGTTCTTATAAGGACTGGTAACTTGGTATAGGGTGCTACGGTACATAGGCTTGAGTGCGGTACAGTCTGCTGTTCTGTAAGGACCGCTATCGGTCCACAATAGATAGGGTTGACGTGCACCACTGCTGACCGCTGCCCTATACTGCAGCAGTCCTTCAGCGGTATAGGGACTGACGTACAGTCTGCTAAACACTAATACACAACCTGCTTGGTCCACAAAAGTTCTTATAAGGACTGGTAACTTGGTATAGGGTGCTACGGTACATAGGCTTGAGTGCGGTACAGTCTGCTGTTCTGTAAGGACCGCTATCGGTCCACAATAGATAGGGTTGACGTGCACCACTGCTGACCGCTGCCCTATACTGCAGCAGTCCTTCAGCGGTATAGGGACTGACGTACAGTCTGCTAAACACTAATACACAACCTGCTTGGTCCACAAAAGTTCTTATAAGGACTGGTAACTTGGTATAGGGTGCTACGGTACATAGGCTTGAGTGCGGTACAGTCTGCTGTTCTGTAAGGACCGCTATCGGTCCACAATAGATAGGGTTGACGTGCACCACTGCTGACCGCTGCCCTATACTGCAGCAGTCCTTCAGCGGTATAGGGACTGACGTACAGTCTGCTAAACACTAATACACAACCTGCTTGGTCCACAAAAGTTCTTATAAGGACTGGTAACTTGGTATAGGGTGCTACGGTACATAGGCTTGAGTGCGGTACAGTCTGCTGTTCTGTAAGGACCGCTATAGGTCCACAATAGATAGGGTTGACGTGCACCACTGCTGACCGCTCACCTATACTGCAGCAGTCCTTCAGCGGTATAGGGACTAAGAGTTTTGTCACAGGGTCATTTAAAAAATGACATGCAGAGGAAGAGGCAGGCCCTTCCGCAGGGGTGGTAGGGGTAGGGCAGGAGCAACAGGCTTGAGCCAAAGTGGGAAGTTGCAGAAGGTGCGTTCAATTACTTTAAAGGATGCACCAGACTTGGTTGAGTGGCTCGCTCAGCCTTACTCTTCTGCACCCTCCTCATCCTCTCGATCTGCACCCTCTTCTTCACTCTCTGCTATGTGCACCCCCAAAGACACTACCACCAACAACACGACCACCACCACCACCACCACATACCTTCCGCTTGAGTCACTGGAATTATTTTCCGATCCATATCAAGAGGACATTTCTGATGCGCAGCCACTCTTGGTATTGGATCAGGAAGAGGAGGTAGCAACAAGCGCTACTCAGCAGTCTGACGCCAGTACCCAGATCAGCCCAAGGAGGAGGTTGGTCCCCGGTGTTGCTGCCTACTCTACTTATAGCGGTGGGGAAGGTGACGTTGATGATGACGTGTCTAGTGATGTCACGTGGGTGCCCACAAGAGAGGAAGAGGAGGGGAGTTCAGAGGGAGATATGGACCAGCAGATAGGGAGGAGAAGCAGCAATGACTTACATTGCACAGCAGGGACAAAGCAGACTGCAAATGTATCAGGAGCGAGTCATCGACCATGTACGGTCACATCTGGCGCTCCCAGGACACCGGCACATGGCTCCGCAGTGTGGGCTTTTTTTAACGTGTCCGCTGCTGACAATAGCGTTGCCATCTGCAATCTTTGCAGTCAACGCGTTAGTCGCGGTAAGCCCAATACTCACCTAGGGACGACCGCCTTAAGAAGGCACATGAGCAGCCATCACCGAGCCCAGTGGGAGCAACGGAACACACAAAGCCACACTGCAGGCTCTCACCGTCCAGCCTCGTCTTCTACTTCTCCTTCTCCTCTCTCCTCACAATTGTCCTCCACTCCACCTTCCATCACGCCAAGCTCACATTTTTCTGCAAAAAGGCAGGCTTCCGTGGGCCTAATGTTTGAGCGTAAAAAAATGATGACGCCGGATAACCCTCTTGCCCAACGGTTGGCGGCTGGCTTGTCAGAACTCATAGCCCGCCAACTACTGCCATATAAACTGGTGGACTCGGAGGCCTTTCGCAAATTTGTGGCCATTGGAACACCACAATGGAAGGTCCCAGGAAGGAAGTATTTCTCAGAGAAGGGCATCCCAGAGCTATATGGCCATGTTCAGCGGCAAGTGAATGTATCTCTGGCACACAGTGTCGGTGCCAAGATACATCTGACCACAGACACGTGGTCTAGCAAACACGGGCAGGGAAGGTATATCAGTTTTACTGCCCACTGGGTGAACCTTCTGACGGCCGTCAAGCATGTAACCCGTGGCACCCGTGTAGATTTGGTTTTACCGCCACGGATTGCATGCAGGCCTGACTCTTCTTCTCCTCCTCCTACTCCATCCTCCTCCCTCTCCTCCTCAGCTGCCTCCTCCTTTTCCGCTGCTAGCGTCTCTTCCACTGCACCGCCCAAGCTCCCCAGAACCTATTCCACATGCCAGGTGAGACGTTGCCATGCCGTGCTGCGTCTGTTGTGCCTGGAAGCAAAGAGCCACACTGGCCCGGCACTCCTTTCAGCTTTGCGTTCACAGGCAGATGAGTGGCTAACACCGCTCAATTTGACAGTTGGTAAAGTGGTGTGTGACAACGGTGCCAATCTGCTTAGCGCATTGAAACAGGGCAAAATCACGCACGTGCCGTGCATGGCACACGTCTTAAACTTGGTCGTGCAGCGATTCCTTGTCAAATACCCTGGGGTCCAGGACATCTTGCGGCAGGCAAGGAAAATCTCGGCCCATTTCAGAAGATCTTACACGGCCATGGCTCGCCTTGCTGACATTCAGCGGCGACACCATCTGCCGGTCAGACGTCTTATTTGCGATTGCCCGACGCGATGGAACTCAACCTTCTATATGCTTGATAGGCTGCTCCAGCAGAAACGTGCAGTTAACGTCTACCTGTATGAACTCTGCGAAAGAAACGGTTCTGGGGAGCTGGGTTTTTTTTCACCGCGCCAGTGGCTGCTCATGCGCGACACATGCAGACTTCTGCGGCCATTTGAGGAGATCACCAAACTGGTCAGTCGCAGCCATGGCGCCATCAGTGACATGGTACCTTATGCCTTCTTTCTGGAGCGTGCATTGCGTCGTGTCATTGATCAGGCTGTGGAGGAGCAGGAGCGGGAAGATGAGGAAGTCGCAATGCTGGATGAATTCCCAGGGGGGGCTACTCTATCTGAGACAAGTCAACAACAGGAGTCTGATGAGGAGTCAGAGGAGGATGGTGCCGGGGCGGATGAGCAGGAGCAAGAAGAGCATGCTTTAAACCTTTCTGGGATCCCTGTTGTGCGAGGATGGGGAGAGGAGAATGAAGAGGACGACATTATCCTGGATGATGAGCAGGAGCCAGGCCACCACACCGCTTCCACTTTAGTGCAAATGGGGGCCTTCATGCTCCAGTGTTTTAATAGGGACCCCCGTATAAAAAGCATGAGGGTCAAGGACCAGTACTGGGTGGCAACGTACTTAGACCCCCGGTACAAACACAAAATGGCGGAAATGTTACCGCCGTCGCAGAGGGCTGTCAGAATGCAGCACTTCCAGGCCTTGCTTCGAGAAATGCTGCATTCTGCTTTTGCGTGCGCTGGCAGAGGAGCAATTCCCACTCCCAGAGAAGGATTTGCGGGTACCAATCCAACAGCGCCTGCAAGAAGAGGCCGGTTTGAAGATGTGTTGGTGACTTCGGATATGAGGTCATTCTTTCAGCCGACCCATCGACAGGTGTCATCCGGATCCAGCATCAGGGAACGCCTAGACCGTCAGGTGTCCGACTACATTGGGTTAACGGCCGATGTGGACGCTCTGAGGAGTGATGAACCCCTAGACTACTGGGTGGGCAGGCTTGACCTCTGGCCAGAGCTTGCCCAATTTGCAATCGAACTGTTGGCTTGCCCCTCATCCAGTGTCCTGTCCGAAAGGACGTTCAGCGCAGCAGGGGGGATTGTGACCGATAAGCGTACTCGCCTAGCTCACCACAGTGTTAACTACCTCACATTTCTAAAAATGAATGAGGCATGGATCTCGGAGGAATTCAACACATGTGATCAGTAGACCATGTATATGTCTATAAACAATTTTTGGAATCAAGCACACAGACCTTCTTAATTCATTTGGCTCACTTCCCTGACCCAAAAAAGCACACCGTACTATATGCCCCTACCCTCCTCTTTGAAGAGGTTGAGCGGTGTCATATTTCTACTGGGGCTGCTTATTATGAGGGGTTCCCACCATCCCTGTGCTGTGCTGACTTCCTCCTGGGTGTTCTTATTATGAGGGGCTCCCACCATCCCTGTGCTGTGCTGACTTCCTCCTGGGGGTTCTTATTATGAGGGGATCACACCATCCCTGTGCTGTGCTGACTTCCTCCTGGGGCTGCTTACGGTGCTGCTGTCAGCGCTGTATGTCACGGAGCTGCTGTCAGCGCTGTATGTCACGGAGCTGCTGTCAGCGCTGTATGTCACGGAGCTGCTGTCAGCGCTGTATGTCACGGAGCTGCTGTCAGCGCTGTATGTCACGGAGCTGCTGTCAGCGCTGTATGTCACGGAGCTGCTGTCAGCGCTGTATGTCACGGAGCTGCTGTCAGCGCTGTATGTCACGGAGCTGCTGTCAGCGCTGTATGTCACGGAGCTGCTGTCAGCGCTGTATGTCACGGAGCTGCTGTCAGCGCTGTATGTCACGGTGCTGCTGTCAGCGCTGTATGTCACGGAGCTGCTGTCAGCGCTGTATGTCACGGAGCTGCTGTCAGTGCTGTATGTCACGGAGCTGCTGTCAGCGCTGTATGTCACGGAGCTGCTGTCAGCGCTGTATGTCACGGAGCTGCTGTCAGCGCTGTATGTCACGGTGCTGCTGTCAGCGCTGTATGTCACGGAGCTGCTGTCAGCGCTGTATGTCACGGAGCTGCTGTCAGCGCTGTATGTCACGGAGCTGCTGTCAGCGCTGTATGTCACGGAGCTGCTGTCAGCGCTGTATGTCACGGAGCTGCTGTCAGCGCTGTATGTCACGGTGCTGATGTCAGTGCTCTGTATTACGGTGCTGCTGTCAGTGCTCTGTATCTCCTGCACCCTCTTGTTTGCCTACCCTGGTCCCTGACCTTCCCTCTCCTCCATTGCCTTCATTAGCTCCATAGTCCTGAATTGTCAGAACAATTTCCCAAATAAAAAAAAAATGCTTGTAGTTATCGATCCCAAATTCACCTCATACATGTATTATGCTATTGTCCAGGTGGTGGGACTACGTGCTACCCCCTAATAATTACCCCGTGGCCGCAAATTCGACCTAAAGGTTTGCGAAATTCGCCTCCCATTGAAGTCAATGGAGCCCGCGGCGAACGGTCGTTTTCGCGAACGTTTGTGTCCGTTCGCGTTTCGCGTTCGCGAAACGTCCCGTCGGAAGTTCGTCCATCACTACTCACCATACTTAGACTCACTTGCGGCTCCACTAGCACTGGGTCACCTTCTATTTCAGGGAGAGGCCTCTCCCTTTCTCAGCAGTTCTTCCCTTCTTTTAACCTTGTCTTCTTCCCGTGAGCTTACCCCCCATCCTAGTGCGGGTTGTACATGGGTCCTTAGGCTTTTCCACTCCCAGCCCCTCTCCCATCTCCGCACTTTTACTAACACCAGCACCTGATTTCCTTGATGTCTTCTGGCTGAGGGTTTCCTGGCTACTTTCCATCAAACTTGTCTCCCCCACCATATATCGTTGTATCCCCCCAGGGCTGGCAGACCCTGCCCCCCCTTTTTATTTGTCTTCCCCCGCATTCTCCTTATATAACAAATGATTCCAAGTCCCAGGACCCTTTATCAAAGCCAATGTCCTGACTGCCAATGTCCTGACAGCTGAATGGGTGGGTGGAAAAAGAGAGATCCCCTTTTATTATATTTTTTTTTTTTTACTCTGAGGGGTACAGATTAATTAGGTCACTTTCCAGAAACAAAATATTTCCACAAGGCAAAATGCTAGAGAGGTTATTTTGCGTGGGAGTTCTCTTTTCTTTTTTTTTTCCTTTTCTTTTCACCAGAGATAAGGCTACGCACAATGGTATAGTCCTCCTCCCACTATGCCAATATGCCAAAAGACAAAACCCCCCAAAAAAGGGGAGTACTATTAGCGAACAGTGAGCACCAAACCAATTCTCCACTTAAGACAAAATACTGGGGTTTTTGTTTTTTTTGTAGATAGAAGCAGATAGATAGATGTGAACAGCTAGCACCAGCGTTCAACCACCTGTGCCTTCTTACAAAAATGTTGTCAGAAAGTAATAAGCAGACGATAGGCAAGTGATAAGCACAGATCAACACCGCCACTTTGTAACATACATGTGAGTCATGCATCTCCAGATTACATTGCTGCTTACATATCATTCCATTTTCATCTCATCATGCCACTTCATACCCTACAGGATTTATATTCAGGTGATCAGGCAGCATTAATAACAGTCTAGCAATAGTCTAGTAATAAGTAATAAACTTATAATAGGCTTATGTTTATATCCCAGTTTAGAAAAAAAAGAGGGAAAAAAAAAAAGAAAAAAAAACCTCCTCAGCAATAGTGATGGACGAACTTCCGATGGGAAATTTCGCGAACGCGGACCACGAACGCGGACCGCGAACGCGGCCGATAGTTCGCGAAACGGAACGTTCGCGGTGGGCCCCATTGACTTTAATGGGAGGCGAACTTCGCAAACCTATAGGTCAAATTTGCAGCCACAAAATAATTATTAGCTGTGCAAACATAGTCCCACCACATGGCCAATGACATAACACATGTATGAGGTGAATCTGGGATCGACAACTACAAGCATTCTTTTTTTATATGGTAAATTGTTCTGACAATTCAGGACTGTGGAACGCATGAAGGCAATGGAGGAGAGGGAAGGTCAGGGACCAGGGTAGGCAAAGAAGAGGGTGCAGGAGATGATCACCAGCAGCGTGACATACAGCAATGACACCTGCACCGTGATAGAGTCATCTGACAACAGCACCGTGATAGAGAGCACTGACATCAGCAGCGTGACCTACAGCAATGACACCTGCATCGTGATAGAGTCATCTGACAACAGCACCGTGATAGAGAGCACTGACATCAGCAGCGTGACATAAATCACTCACACCAGCACTGTGATATACAGCACTGACAGCAGCACCATGATAGAGAGCACTGACATCAGAAGCGTGACATACAGCACTGACATCAGCACCGTGATATACAGCACTGACAGCAGCACCGTGATAGAGAGCACTGACATCAGCAGCGTGACATTAAGCACTCACACCCGCACCGTGATATACAGCACTGACAGCAGCACCGGGATAGAGAGCACTGACATCAGAAGCGTGACATACAGCACTGACATCAGCACCGTGATATACAGCACTGACAGCAGCACCGTGATAGAGAGCACTGACATCAGAAGCGTGACATACAGCACTGACATCAGCACCGTGATATACAGCACTGACAGCAGCACCGTGATAGAGAGCACTGACATCAGCAGCATGACATTAAGCACTCACACCCGCTCCGTGATATACAGCACTGACAGCAGCACCGTGATAGAGAGCACTGACATCAGCAGCGTGACATTAAGCACTCACACCAGCACCGTGATATACAGCACTGACAGCAGCACCGTAAGCAGCCCCAGGAGGAAGTCAGCACAGCACAGGGATGGTGTGATCCCCTCATAATAAGCAGGCCCAGGAGAAAATCAGCACAGCACAGGGATGGTGTGATCCCCTCATAATAAGCAGGCCCAGGAGAAAATCTGCACAGCACAGGGATGGTGTGATCCCCTCATAATAAGAACCCCCAGGAGTAAATCAGCACAGGACAGGGATGGTGTGATTCCCTCATAATAAGAACCCCCAGGAGTAAGTCAGCACAGCACAGGGATGGTGTGATCCCCTCATAATAATCAGGCCCAGGAGAAAATCAGCACAGCACAGGGATGGTGTGATCCCCTCATAATAAGAACCCCCAGGAGTAAGTCAGCACAGCACAGGGATGGTGTGATCCCCTCATAATAAGCAGGCCCAGGGGAAAATCAGCACAGCACAGGGATGGTGTGATCCCCTCATAATAAGCAGGCCCAGGAGAAAATCAGCACAGCACAGCACAGGGATGGTGTGATCCCCTAATAAGCAGCCCCAATAGAAATATGACACCGCTCAACCTCTTCAAAGAGGAGGGTAGGGGCATATAGTACGGTGTGCTTTTTTGGGACAAGGAAGTGAGCCAAATGAAGAAAGAAGGTCTGTGTGCTTGATTAAAAAAATTGTTTATAGACATATACATAGCCAAACTGCTGGTTGCAAGCTGAACAGTGGAGCCTTGAGTGGAGTGTGAATAGGTTTTGCTTTTTGCCTGCTGGTGACTGCTGGGTTGCATTTTTAGGTTCTTTTGGGGCTTTTTCTTTTTCTTGTAGCTTTTATACCCTTTTCTGTCACTTTTTAAATAGTGTTTTTTTGGTTTTTTTTTCTTCCTTTCCTTCCTTCAGCCTACTAATTAAGGGGAGGGTTTAATTGGGCACAGGTGCTTGAGGTCTATATAAGCTTGGGTTGAACTCATGTGAAATTGCCAAACTGCTGGTTGCAAGCTGAACAGTGGAGCCTTGAGTGGAGTGTGAATAAGTTTTGCATTTTGCCTGCTGGTGACTGCTGGGTTGCATTTTTAGGTTCTTTTGGGGCTTTTTCTTGTAGCTTTTATACCCTTTTCTGTCACTTTTTAAATAGTGTTTTTTTGGGGTTTTTTTCTTCCTTTCTTTCCTTCAGCCTACTAATTAAGGGGAGGGTTTAATTGGGCACAGGTGCTTGAGGTCTATATAAGCTTGGGTTGAACTCATGTGAAATTGCCAAACTGCTGGTTGCAAGCTGAACAGTGGAGCCTTGAGTGGAGTGTGAATAAGTTTTGCATTTTGCCTGCTGGTGACTGCTGGGTTGCATTTTTAGGTTCTTTTGGGGCTTTTTCTTGTAGCTTTTATACCCTTTTCTGTCACTTTTTAAATAGTGGTTTTTTGGGGGTTTTTTCTTCCTTTCTTTCCTTCAGCCTACTAATTAAGGGGAGGGTTTAATTGGGCACAGGTGCTTGAGGTCTATATAAGCTTGGGTTGAACTCATGTGAAATTGCCAAACTGCTGGTTGCGAACTGAACAGTGGAGCCTTGAGTGGAGTGTGAATAAGTTTTGCATTTTGCCTGCTGGTGACTGCTGGGTTGCATTTTTAGGTTCTTTTGGGGCTTTTTCTTGTAGCTTTTATACCCTTTTCTGTCACTTTTTAAATAGTGTTTTTTTGGGGTTTTTTTCTTCCTTTCTTTCCTTCAGCCTACTAATTAAGGGGAGGGTTTAATTGGGCACAGGTGCTTGAGGTCTATATAAGCTTGGGTTGAACTCATGTGAAATTGCCAAACTGCTGGTTGCAAGCTGAACAGTGGAGCCTTGAGTGGAGTGTGAATACATTTTGCATTTTGCCTGCTGGTGACTGCTGGGTTGCATTTTTAGGTTCTTTTGGGGCTTTTTCTTGTAGCTTTTATACCCTTTTCTGTCACTTTTTAAATAGTGTTTTTTTGGGGTTTTTTTCTTCCTTTCTTTCCTTCAGCCTACTAATTAAGGGGAGGGTTTAATTAGGCACAGGTGCTTGAGGTCTATATAAGCTTGGGTTGAACTCATGTGAAATTGCCAAACTGCTGGTTGCAAGCTGAACAGTGGAGCCTTGAGTGGAGTGTGAATAAGTTTTGCATTTTGCCTGCTGGTGATTGCTGGGTTGCATTTTTAGGTTCTTTTGGGGCTTTTTCTTGTAGCTTTTATACCCTTTTCTGTCACTTTTTAAATAGTGTTTTTTTGGGGGTTTTTTCTTCCTTTCTTTCCTTCAGCCTACTAATTAAGGGGAGGGTTTAATTGGGCACAGGTGCTTGAGGTCTATATAAGCTTGGGTTGAACTCATGTGAAATTGCCAAACTGCTGGTTGCAAGCTGAACAGTGGAGCCTTGAGTGGAGTGTGAATAAGTTTTGCATTCTGCTGTGCAAAATGTAAGCACATTGTTTCCCTGGAAGCCCAGGTTCTGAATCTGGGGAAGCAACTGTCAGCACTGAGAGGCCCCTCCACCCTAAATGAGAACCAGGATAGTACACGGCAGGTGCTGGCAGGGGCCAGCACAGAGGTGGGTGGAGACAAGGAGGTGCAGGCAGTAGCAGAGAGTAGATGGGTGACAGTCAGGAAGGGTAGAGGGGCAAGTGCCAGGGAGGCCGATCCAGGGCTGGAGCATGCCAATAAGTACGCTCCATTGAGTGACATTGGTGATCCCAGTCAGGGACCAGCACTGCTGGAGCTGAGGGATTCTCCTAGCTGCCAGGAGAAGAACTCCTCCAGTGAGAGTAGGGGGGAGAGAAGGGAAAGGAAAGACAGATTCTGGTGGTAGGGGACTCAATTCTTAGGAGGACAGAGAGGCCAATCTGTAACAACAACCTGAAGTGCCGAACTGTATGTTGTCTGCCGGGCGCTCGGGTTTGGCACATCACGGATCTGGTGGACAGATTACTGGGAGGGGCTGGGGAAGACCCAGCTGTCATGGTGCACGTTGGCACCAATGACAAAGTCAGAGGCAGATGGAGTGTCCTAAAGAATGATTTTAGGGACTTGGGAGCTAAGTTGAGGAAAAGGACCTCCAAGGTAGTATTCTCAGGAATACTACCAGTACATCGAGCCACACCAGAAAGGAAGAGGGAGATTAGGGAAGTAAACAAGTGGCTCAAAAGCTGGTGTAGTAAGGAGGGGTTTGGGTTCCTGGAGGACTGGGACGACTTCTCAGTCGACAACCGGTACTATAGAAGGGATGGACTGCACCTAAATGAGGAGGGTGCAGATCAGCTGGGATTGAGGATGGCCAAAAAGTTAGAGGGTTTTTTAAACTAGGTGATGGGGGGGTGGGTTCAGAGATAGAGATAGTCAGCGTGGAGCATATTCCAGAGGGTAATATTAGGGGCATTAGTGGTGGGGTAACCGAAGCACATAAACCCAAGGTAAATATAGTAGCAAGTCCTAGTTGTAATCTTGGAACACCCAAGAGCATAGTGTGTGACCGGTCAAAATATATTAATACATTAAAATGTTTGTTTGCCAATGCCAGAAGTCTGCCAAGCAAAATAGGCGAGTTGGAAGCTCTGGTGCATTAGGAGAGCTATGATGTAATCGGTATTGCTGAAACTTGGCTTCATTCCTCACATGACTGGGCTATTAATATTCCTGGCTATGCACTCTTTCGGAAAGACAGAGTAAAAAGGAAAGGTGGAGGGGTCTGTCTGTATGTGAGAAATAATCTCAAAGCGAGTGAGAAAGAGGACCTGGTGGGCGGAGAGTGTGATGAGTCTGAGGCATTATGGGTAGAACTGCATACAGATGCGCGTAGTTCAAAGTTAATCATTGGAGTTTGTTATAGACCACCCAATGTTAATGAGGAGGTGGAGACTCGGCTCCTTGCACAGATAGAAAGGGCTGCAAGGGCTGCGACAGTGATAATAATGGGGGATTTTAACTACCCAGAAATTGACTGGGGTAATGGCACTGCTGGGACAGTTAAAGGGCAAAAATTTGTAAACCTATTACAGGACAATTTTATGGTACAGTTTATTGAGGCCCCAACTAGGAATGATGCTCTGTTGGACCTGGTAATCTCAAACCATGCAGAACGTATTACTAATGTTCAGATAAAGGAACATCTGGGTAGCAGTGACCATAACATGATTTCATTTGATGTTAGCTGTAAGCAAAAATCACATACGGGAAAGATAAAAACACTTACCGTATATACTCGAGTATAAGCCGAGATTTTCAGCCTCTTTTTTGAGGCTGAAAGTGCCCCCCTCGGCTTATACTCGAGTCATCGCTGTCTGCCTGCTCGATCAGCGTGTCGAGCAGACAGACAGCGGACATTCTAAAATTCAAAAGCCGCGCCTCCGCCTCCGCCTTCGCCTGTGATAGGCGGAACACTGAATTTCCCAGCAGTCAGTGTTCCGCCTATCACGGACATCCGCTCATCCTCGTACTACGGACGAGGATGAGACGATGTTCGTGATAGGCGGAACACAGGCTGCTGGGAAATTCAGTGTTCCGCCTATCACAGGCAAAGGCGGAGGCGCGGCTTTTGAATTTTAGAATGGCCGCCGAGGCGCCGACGAAGAGCGGCGATCCTGGCAGGGCACGGGACGGAGGCAAGGCAAGGCACGGCACGGGACGGGACGGAGGCAAGGCACGACACGGGACGGAGGCAAGGAGGCAAGGCACGGCACGGGACAGAGGCAAGGAGGCAAGGCACGGCACGGGACGGAGGCAAGGAGGCAAGGCACGGGACGGAGGCTCGGGACACAGGCTCGGGACACAGGTAGGCTGGACACACACACACACACACACACACACACACACACACACACACACACACACATGGACACACACACACAGGGATGGATGGATACACACACACACAGGGATGGATGGATGGAGACACACACACACAGGGATGGATGGATGGAGACACACACACACAGGGATGGATGGATGGATGGAGACACACACACACAGGGATGGATGGATGGATGGACACACACACACACAGGGATGGATGGATGGATGGACACACACACACACAGGGATGGATGGATGGATGGACACACACACACACACAGGGATGGATGGACGGACACACAGGGATGGACGGACACACAGGGATGGACGGACACACAGGGATGGACGGACACACACACAGGGATGGACAGGCATGTCTCACCCTCGGCTTATACACGAGTCAATAAGTTTGCCAGTTTTTTTGGGGGTAAATTGGGGGCCTCGGCTTATATTCGGGTCGGCCTATACTCGAGTATATACGGTAATTTCAAGAGAGCAAATTTTCCAAGGATGAGGGCTGCTCTCCAGGACTTAGACTGGGAGAGAATATTGGCACCAATGGGCACAGAACAGAAATGGGAATTCTTCAAAAAGCTTGTTTGTGATCTCACGGCAAAGTATATTCCCATGGGCAATAAGTTTAAAAGGTTAAAAATAAAGCCGATGTGGCTCACGGCCAAAGTTAAAAAAGCTATAAACTATAAAAAAAGAGCTTTCAAAAAATATAAAAATGAAGGAAGACTAGTGTCATTTAAATGTTACAAGGAATTTAACAGAATATGTAAAAAGGAAATCAAGGATGCAAAAATTCAAAATGAAAGACAGATTGCAAAAGACAGTAGGACAAACCCCAAAAAATTCTTCAAATATTTTAATAGTAAAAAGGTTAAGTCTGAGCATGTAGGCCCTTTGCAAAATAATCTGGAGTGGGTGACTGGGGACAAAGAGAAGGCTAACTTATTAAATACTTTCTTCAGCTCTGTGTATACAAAGGAGCATGGGGGAGCTCATGTCCACAATGGGGGTGGTACTGACGCAGCCCCTAATCCACAATGGCTCATAAGTGATATGGTCCAGAAATATTTGGACAGAATAAAGGTGGAGAAAGCACCTGGACCTGATGGCATCCACCCACGGATCCTAAAAGAATTGAGCTCTGTAATTTCAAAGCCATTGTATTTAATTTTTAGGGACTCATTAATGACAGGAATAGTACCACTGGATTGGCGCAGGGCCAATGTGGTGCCTATATTTAAAAAGGGAACAAAGTCTTTACCAAGTAATTATAGACCCGTTAGTTTAACTTCTATAGTTGGGAAGATACTGGAGGGATTAATAAAAGACCACATAGATGAGTTCTTGCAGGAAAAAAATATTTTGAGCAACAGACAGCATGGATTCATGAAAGACAGGAGTTGTCAGACAAACCTGATTTCTTTTTATGAGGTGGTAAGTAAAACCTTGGACAGAGGGGTGGCGGTGGACGTGATATATTTGGATTTTGCAAAAGCATTCGATACTGTTCCGCACACACGGCTCATGTGAAAGGTAAAGTCTACAGGTTTGGAAACATCAGTTTGTAGATGGATAGAAAACTGGCTAAAAGACAGAATTCAGAGAGTAGTGGTTAATGATTCTTACTCTGAATGGTCTAAGGTTATGAGTGGTGTACCCCAAGGTTCAGTGCTGGGACCCTTACTTTTTAATATCTTTATAAATGATATTGGGTCTGGGATCAAGAGTAACATTTCCGTCTTTGCAGATGACACCAAGCTATGTGGTGCAATAACGTCCTTACAGGATGTCGCCAATTTACAAGCAGACCTCAATGCTCTGTCTAATTGGGCGACTATGTGGCAGATGAGGTTTAATGTTGAGAAATGTAAGGTTATGCACTTGGGGGCTAAGAATATGCATGCATCATACACGCTAGGGGGAGTACAGCTGGGGGAATCCATAGTGGAGAAGGATCTGGGGGTTTTGGTAGATCATAAGCTCAATAATAGCATGCAATGCCAAGCTGCGGTTTCCAAAGCGAGCAAAGTCCTTTCCTGTATTAAGAGAGGTATGTACTCCAGAGAGAGAGATATCATTTTGCCCCTGTTCAAATCATTAGTAAGACCTCATCTGGAATATGCCGTTCAGTTTTGGGCACCAGTTCTCAAAAAGGATATCGGGGAACTGGAGAAAGTGCAGAGAAGGGCAACCAAACTGATAAGAGGCATGGAGCAACTCAGCTATGAGGAAAGATTAGAGGAACTGAATTTATTCACTCTTGATAAGAGGAGATTAAGGGGGGGTTTGATCAACATGTACAAATATATAAGGGGTCCATATAGGGAACTTGGTGTCGAGTTATTCACTTTAAAGTCAACAAAGAGGACAAGGGGGCACTCTTTACGTCTAGAGGAGAAGAGATTTCATCTCCAAATATGGAAAGGTTTCTTCACAGTAAGAGCTGTGAAAATGTGGAATAGACTCCCTGCAGAGGTGGTTATGGCCAGCTCAGTGGATTGCTTTAAGAAAGGCCTGGATTATTTCCTAAGTGTACGTAATATAACTGGGTACTAAAATTTATAGGTAAAGTTGATCCGGGGAAAATCCGATTGCCTCTCGGGGGATCAGGAAGGAATTTTTTCCCCTGCTTTAGCAAATTGGATCATGCTCTGCTGGGGTTTTTGCCTTCCTCTGGATCAACTGTGGGTATAGAATTGGGTATATGGGCTGGTATATGTATGTGTGTATGTGTGTATATATATATGTATGGATGTATGTATGTATGTATGTGTGTGTGTATGTGTATATATATATGTGTATGTATGGTATATATTTTTTTATTTTTATTTTTTGGTTGAACTGGATGGACTTGTGTCTTTTTTCAACCTGACTAACTATGTAACATGGTCTACTGGTCACATGTGTTGAATTCCTCTGAGATCCATGCCTCATTCATTTTTAGAAATGTGAGGTAGTTAACACTGTCGTGAGCTAGGCGAGTACACTTATCGGTCACGATCCCCCTGCTGCGCTGAACGTCCTTTCGGACAGGACACTGGATGAGGGGCAAGCCAACAGTTCGATTGCAAATTGGGCAAGCTCTGGCCAGAGGTCAAGCCTGCCCACCCAGTAGTCCAGGGGTTCATCACTCCTCAGAGCGTCCACATCGGCCGTTAACCCAATGTAGTCGGACACCTGATGGTCTAGGCGTTCCCTGATGCTGGATCCGGATGACACCTGTCGATGGGTCGGCTGAAAGAATGACCTCATATCCGAAGTCACCAACACATCTTCAAACCGGCCTCTTCTTGCAGGCGCTGTTGGATTGGTACCCGCAACTCCTTCTCTGGGAGTGGGAATTGCTCCTCTGCCAGCGCACGCAAAAGCAGAATGCAGCATTTCTCGAAGCAAGGCCTGGAAGTGCTGCATTCTGACAGCCCTCTGCGACGGCGGTAACATTTCCGCCATTTTGTGTTTGTACCGGGGGTCTAAGTACGTTGCCACCCAGTACTGGTCCTTGACCCTTATGCTTTTTATACGGGGGTCCCTATTAAAACACTGGAGCATGAAGGCCCCCATTTGCACTAAAGTGGAAGCGGTGTGGTGGCCTGGCTCCTGCTCATCATCCAGGATAATGTCGTCCTCTTCATTCTCCTCTCCCCATCCACGCACAACAGGGATCCCAGAAAGGTTTAAAGCATGCTCTTCTTGCTCCTCCTCATCCGCCCCGGCACCATCCTCCTCTGACTCCTCTTCAGACTCCTGTTGTTGACTTGGCTCAGATAGAGTAGCCCCCCCTGGGAATTCATCCAGCATTGCGACTTCCTCATCTTCCAGCTCCTGCTCCTCCACAGCTTGATCAATGACACGACGCAATGCACGCTCCATAAAGAAGGCATAAGGTACCATGTCACTGATGGCGCCATGGCTGCGACTGACCAGTTTGGTGATCTCCTCAAATGGCCACAGAAGTCTGCATGCGTCGCGCATGAGCAGCCACTGGCGCGGTGAAAAAAACCCCCAGCTCCCCAGAACCGTTTCTGCCGCAGAGTTCATACAGGTAGACGTTAACTGCACGTTTCTGCTGGAGCAGCCTATCAAGCATATAGAAGGTTGAGTTCCATCGTGTCGGGCAATCTCAAATAAGACTTCTGACCGGCAGATTGTGTCGCCGCTGAATGTCAGCAAGGTGAGCCATGGCCGTGTAAGATCTTCTGAAATGGGCCGAGATTTTCCTTGCCTGCCGCAAGATGTCCTGGACCCCAGGGTATTTGACAACGAATCGCTGCACGACCAAGTTTAAGACGTGTGCCATGCATGGCACGTGCGTGATTTTGCCCTGTTTCAATGCGCTAAGCAGATTGGCACCGTTGTCACACACCACTTTACCAACTGTCAAATTGAGCGGTGTTAGCCACTGATCTGCCTGTGAATGCAAAGCTGAAAGGAGTGCCGGGCCAGTGTGGCTCTTGGCTTCCAGGCACAACAGACGCAGCACGGCATTGCAACGTCTCACCTGGCATGTGGAATAGGTTCTGGGGAGCTTGGGCGGTGCAGCGGAAGAGACGCTAGCAGCAGAAAAGGAGGAGGCAGCTGAGGAGGAGAGGGAGGAGGATGGAGTAGGAGGAGGAGGAGAAGAAGAGTCAGGCCTGCATGCAATCCGTGGCGGTAAAACCAAATCTACACGGGTGCCACGGGTTACATGCTTGACGGCCGTCAGAAGGTTCACCCAGTGGGCAGTAAAAGTGATATACCTTCCCTGCCCGTGTTTGCTAGACCACGTGTCTGTGGTCAGATGTATCTTGGCACCGACACTGTGTGCCAGAGATACATTCACTTGCCCTCTGAACATGGCCATATAGCTCTGGGATGCCCTTCTCTGAGAAATACTTCCTTCCTGGGACCTTCCATTGTGGTGTTCCAATGGCCACAAATTTGCGAAAGGCCTCCGAGTCCACCAGTTTATATGGCAGTAGTTGGCGGGCTATGAGTTCTGACAAGCCAGCCATCAATCGTTGGGCAAGAGGGTTATCCGGCGTCATAATTTTTTTACGCTCGAACATTAGGCCCACGGAAGCCTGCCTTTTTGCAGAAAAATGTGAGCTTGGCGTGATGAAAGGTGGAGTGGAGGACAATTGTGAGGAGAGAGGAGAAGGAGAAGTAGAAGACGAGGCTGGACGGTGAAAGCCTGCTGTGTGGCTTTGTGTGTTACGTTGCTCCCACTCGGCTCGGTGATGGCTGCCCATGTGCCTTCTTAAGGCAGTTGTCCCTAGGTGAGTGTTGGGCTTACCGTGACTAATGCGTTGACTGCAAAGATTGCAGATGGCAACGCTATTGTCAGCAGCGGACACGTTAAAAAAAGCCCACACACTACGGAGCCATGTGCCGGTGTCCTGGGAGCGCCAGATGTGACCGTACATGGTCGATGACTCGCTCCTGATACATTTGCAGTCTGCTTTGTCCCTCCTGTGCAATGTAAGTTATTCCTGCTTCTCCTCCCTATCTGCTGGTCCATATCTCTCTTGTGGGCACCCACGTGACATCACTAGACACGTCATCATCAACGTCACCTTCCCCACCGCTATAAGTAGAGATCTCGGAGTAGGCAGCAACACCGGGGACCAAACTCCTCCTTGGGCTGATCTGGGTACTGTCGTCAGACTGCTGAGTAGCGGGTGTTGCTACCTCCTCTTCCTGATCCAATACCAAGAGTGGCTGCGCATCAGAAATGTCCTCTTGATATGGATCGGAAAATAATTCCTGTGACTCAAGCGGAAGGTATGTGGTGGTGGTGGTGGTGTTGGTGGTAGTGTCTTTGGGGGTGCACATAGCAGAGATTGAAGAAGAGGGTGCAGATCGAGAGGATGAGGAGGGTGCAGAAGAGTAAGGCTGAGTGAGCCACTCAACCAAGTCTGGTGCGTCTTTTAAAGTAATTGAACGCACCTTCTGCAACTTCCCACTTTGGCTCAAGGCTGGTGCTCCTGCCCTACCCCTACCACCCCTGCGGAAGGGCCTGCCTCTTCCTCTGCCTGTCATTTTTTAAATCACCCTGTGACAAAACTCTTAGTCCCTATACCGATGAAGGACTGCTGCAGTATAGGGCAGCGGTCAGCAGTGGTGCACCTCAACCCTATCTATTGTGGACCGATACCGGTCCTTACAGAACAGCAGACTGTACCTCACTCAACCCTATGTACTGTAGCACCCTACACCAAGTTACCAGTCCTTATAAGGACCTTTGTGGACCAAGTAGGTTGTGTGTGACTGATTAGCAGACTGTACGTCAGTCCCTATACTGCTGAAGGACTGCTGCAGTATAGGGCAGCGGTCAGCAGTGGTGCACCTCAACCCTATCTATTGTGGACCGATACCGGTCCTTACAGAACAGCAGACTGTACCTCACTCAACCCTATGTACTGTAGCACCCTACACCAAGTTACCAGTCCTTATAAGGACCTTTGTGGACCAAGTAGGTTGTGTGTGACTGATTAGCAGACTGTACGTCAGTCCCTATACTGCTGAAGGACTGCTGCAGTATAGGGCAGCGGTCAGCAGTGGTGCACCTCAACCCTATCTATTGTGGACCGATACGGGTCCTTACAGAACAGCAGACTGTACCTTACTCAACCCTATGTACTGTAGCACCCTACACAGACCAAGTTACCAGTCCTGATAAAGAGCTTTGTGGAACAAGTGAGTTGTGAATGATTAGCAGACTGCAGCAGAAGGGCAACAGTCAAGTATAATATTCTTTCTATATTTGGAAGAAAGAATATTATACGTGTACAAGCCTATTACCATACCACTGATACCAGTCCTGAAAAGAACCTTTGTGGAACTAATAGTAACAGCTACTGTTTAAACTGACCCTCACTGCCTGACACACTGCTTCCTTCCTGTCCCTATACAAACTGGCAAAACAGAGGAGACTGGAACAATAACTGGTTACTCGAATAGCACTTTTGTGGACCTGATAGTAACAGCTAATGATGATGATGATGACTAATCTGGCTGTCCCTAAAATAGCAGCACACAGCGCTCTGTCCCTTTATCTAAACTGACAAAAGACACTCAGGCTGCTGCAACAATCAGTAGCACAGCAAACCTATATACACCTAACACCTATACCAGTCCTGAAAAGAACTTTTGTGTACCAAATAGCTAGCATTTTATCTGTCCCTGCTCCAAACAGCAACCTTTCCCTATAGTGACAGAAGAAAGAATGCAAAATGGCCGCCGGATCGGGTATATTTATAAGTTAGGGGGAATGTCCAAGTGTCCATGTGCTGTCATGTCTCAATTGGCTGTCCTGTACCCCATGATGGATGTGTCATCAGGTCAAAGTTCCTTTACACAGTAAAAACACGGAAGTCCGCCGGGCGAACGACGCCAATAGTCCGCCGAACTGACGGACCACGAACAGCCGAAATTCGCTGCGAAACGACCGCCGGGCGAACTGTTCGGCCATCCCTACTCAGCAATAGTTAATCAGTATTAGGCATCCTGCAGTCTATCCCAGCTCCTTTCGTCCGCACAGCTTTCTTCCCTCAGCTGTTCCGTTGCTCTACTGCTCTGCTACTGTTCTCTAATCCCAGACCTTACCGGCTCATAGGGGGGTGAGGGTGTCCCCTATCTTTGGCTCCATATCGTCCGTGCAGCCAGGCCAGTCCAGGAGAGAAAGGGGGGGGCAAGGTGGAGGGCTCCACACAGAGCCACCGTCCTATCGCTGTGTCCTTGCTTCTCGGGAGACACGCTCTAACTGGTCTCCACCATGTCCTCCTTCAGAGCTTCCGCTCTGCCTCGTGCAGGCGAACAGCTGACGGCGGATGGGCGGTACGGGAGGCGGGGGTGATGAGGGCGGAGGACGAAGGCCGCTCCGGCGGCCGCTACGGATCAACAGCTCCTCCCATCCCCTAGTTCTCCTGAAATAGGGCAAGCCATTCACACAGAACACACACTTGCAAGGACAGTATTAAGTACAGATAGTATGGAAAGTAAAAAGAAACATAACAAAATTCAACAGTCAAGGTTCTTGGAAAGAGTACTTCTACATGACACCGACTTACAGAAATAGGCACAGCACAAGGGGAAGTCGCAGTAAGCAAAAAGTTAGCTTACCTTCACCGCAGAAGTGAATTCCCAACTTGTGCTGCTCCATTTCTTTGCGATGTCTGTAGAGTTTCTTTTCCGGCATTCGAAGGACCAATTGATAGGGAAATCCCAGAACTTAGGGGATTCCAATAACATGTTGACTGCTGAACCACATTATAAAAGATGTATTTAATATTCAAGCCTATGGTTTTAGCCATAGGCAGGGGAGCACACGTGTACAGTACATGGTAAAGTAATTGCTCTAACTGAGGCTGGGAGCCTTAAAACATTTATACAATTCCAAAAGGGGGTGGAGGTCTTGTGAGTCTTTTTAAAGGCCTAATCAAGTTGTAATTGTATTTATATTCACAAAGGGATGGTCATTTCGCACCTATGTGTCACTTCCAGATTCTCTGGGAAAATGCCCCTTCACAGCTGGAGGTGTGAATGGCATTTGGACACAATCAAGACAGCTATACAAACACATCCTGATCATTTGCAACAAATACACTTGCTTAATCAGAATACATGTTTTTGATAATCAAGACAAAATTGTTTATAAATAAATGGCGATTCCATTTACCCGCTCAATCCCATCTTTTGGTCAAATTAAAAATTGACCACATAACTAACAAAACATAAGATAACAGCACTAAACCCAACAATTCACATAGTGGTTGTGGACAGTTGGGTTCTTGACTATTCAGTATAGAGATTCTTTTGGTGACAGTTAAAGCTGTGTAGGGCCTAACTAGATGTGAATATTAATTGTCAAGATAATGGGGAAGATGGAAAAAATGAAGTCTCATAACACATATAAAACCTAACACAAATGGCATTTTTACGAAAAGCAGATACAACTACAATTCCTATCAATCGCTCCACCATCTCTCTAACTGCCTAATCTTAGTTGAAATATCTATTTTTCTAGTTCATATTCCTCCTAATTTATGTACGCAATTTACTTCTGCAGAAAAACCTCATTTGCTTTTTGAAGGCTAAACAAAAATGTAAAAATACAAAAAATGACTAAAATAAAAATTACACGTTGATCTAACAATGTATGAAGAACGCCAAGTCTTTTGTTGATTCCTCCGCTGTAACTTTGACAGCTAGTCTATAAGACTCCACTGCAACACCTTAAGAATGCATACAATGTTCATACATAATCTTCTTTTCTTCAGGACTATCGCAGTACACATGACAAGAAACTTCCGGTAGGTGTGCAGATCTTTTTGCGTTTTTGATTTTCTTTTTAGACAGCTGACATGATAAGTATCAAAGTTCTTCAGACATCTACAAAGCTTTTGAAAGCACTCTTTTCCATCAATGCTGTTTGTGGCTGATGTCATAAAGCCACGAAATCAGGGAGGAAATTTATGAAGATGGCGTCACTCAGATTGTTAGTCCAACATTTGATCATTAACAAAAATGCCCATAAAGTCGTGGAATTTTTTTACTGCTGAAGTAAATCTATGTTCTAGAGGCAAATACGATCTAGAAAAAAAGAAAAACGTAAACCATTATCATTCAGTATAAAATATTATTCAACTGTCATTTAATCTAGACTATCCTGAATTCAATGAAACATTTATCATGAACAATAGGCTTCTCAGAGGGGGGCTGCTATCATATACATCTTGGATCAGTGATCCTACAGGAACGTAGACAAGAGAGCACAGAATACAGGGTTTACAAGAATGACAGGGGTATAGTGCAGTACTTGGGTTCAGGGTTCACAGGAAGTCAGTTACACAAGATACAGTTGATATACAAGGGTTCTAAGGCAGGAAGGATACCTAATGGTACTATCTGGGGAGAACACAGCCTGTCTGCACATGCAAGAATGGTGAGGGCCCTTGAAAGGGCCGAGGCGCAGAGTCTAAGGAACTGCCTTGTCTTCTCCAGAGCTCTTAATGGTAGAGATGGGTTGTGCTGCAAACAGTTCCCCGGTTGCGGCCCTCTTACTCACCCAGGTTTGTGCCTGGACACACACACAGACATTGGGGACAGATACACAAAGACACATAAGACGGCTAGAAATGAGTAGCCATGCAAACAGTCACACAGGAATCTATAAGTGAAGTTGCATGGTGTCACCGAACAGGAAACTAGCTTAAAATAGACTTGGAGACACAAAGGCAGACTTGCTTGGGACATTATTATTCAAAGCCTAAGGCAATCTGCTTCAGCTTGAAAAGGCAGTACTGGCTGGGCAAGTAGCTAATTCAATTAACAGGAGGTCTAATCTCAACTGCAGACCTTATAAGTTAACCACTTTCAGACCGGACCATTTTGCTGGTAAATGACCAGAGGTCTTTTTACAATTTGGCACTGCGCTGCTTTAACTGGTAATTGCGCGGTCATGCAATGTTGTACCCAAACAAAATTTGCGTCCTTTTCTTCCCACAAATAGAGCTTTCTTTTGATGGTATTTGATTGCCTCTGCGATTTTTATTTTTTGCGATATAAATGGAAAAAATGATATTTTCTACTTTTTGTTATTAGAAAAATCCAATAAATTCAATTTTAGTCATACATTTAGGCCAAAATGTATTCAGCCACATGTCTTTGGTAAAAAAAAAGTCAATAACTGTATATTTATTGGTTTGCGCAAAAGTTGTCACATCTACAAACTAAGGTAAGTTTTCTGGAATTTACGCAGCTTTTAGTTTACGACTGCCTATCTCATTTCTTGAGGTGCTAAAATGGCAGGGCAGTACAAAACCCCCCCAAATGACCCCATTTTGGAAAGTAGACCCCCTAAGGAAATTGATAAGTGGCATGTTGAGCCCATCGAATATTTTATTTTTTTGCCTCAAGCGATTGAATAATGACAAAAAAATTATTTTTTTTAATTTTTTTTTCACAAAGTTGTCACTAAATGATATATTGCTCACACATGCCATGGACATATGTGAAATGACACCCCAAAATAAATTCTGCTGCTTCTCCTGAGTACGGGGATACCACATGTGTGGGATTTTTTGGGAGCCTAGCCGCGTACGGGGCCCCGAAAGCCAAGAACCGCCTTCAGGTTTTCTAAGGGCGTAAATATTTGACTTCACTCCTCACTACCTATTACAGTTTTGAAGGCCATAAAATGCCAAGATGGCACAAAACCCCCACAAATGACCCCATTTTAGAAAGTAGACACCCCAAGCTATTTGCTGAGAGGCATGTTGAGTCCATGGAATATTTTATATTTTGCCACAAGTTGCGGGAAAATTACAAACTTTTTATTTTATTTATTTTTTTCACAAAGTTGTCACTAAATGATATATTGCTCACGCATGCCATGGGCATATGTGAAATGACACCCCAAAATAAATTCTGCTGCTTCTCTTGAGTACGGGGATACCACATATGTGGGACTTTTTGGGAGCCTAGCCGCGTACGGGGCCCCGAAAACCAAGCACCGCCTTCAGGCTTTCTAAGAGCGTTACAGTTTTGAAGGCCATAAAATGCCAAGATGGCACAAACCCCCCCCCAAATGACCCCATTTTGGAAAGTAGACACCCCTAAATTTAGGGGTACATTAGTGAGACTAGGTAATAAATGGCGGGTGCCCTGAAACTATAAAAAAATAACTAACCAACCAGCGTCACCTGTAACCGTTATATGGTGATCACTGGTGAAAGGGTTAACTAGGGGGCAATCAGGGGGCTTTATGCGGTAGTATATGGGGGTCCCTGGCGCTATAAAAAGCTGCGGCGAACCTAAATACCTACCTGCCTAACTAGCGTCACCTGTGACACTAATACAGCGATCAGAAAAATGATCGCTTATTAGGCTGGGTTCACACTGGAGCGATGCAGGAACGCCACGAATCCGCGGCGGGTTCCCGCATCGCATGCCTCCCGGCGGCAGTTCACACTGCCCTATGCGAACTGCTGGGAGTGTCAGTGAAATGTTAATGACACCCCCAGATCAGTTTGCATATCGCAGTGCGATCTGCAAACTCGGATCGCATGGTGTGAACACCCATGCGATCCGATTCTGCTGCGGACCAAAAAAAGGGTCCCGTGCGAGTTTGCGGCGGGTGCGGCGGGTGCGACACGAATTCAGCCATACTATCTGTATGGCTGAACTCGAATCGCACAGAGATCGGATGTGATTTGCACTGCAGTGCGGTGCGAATCACATCCGTTCTCAAACCGCTGCAATGTGAACCCAGCCTTAGTGACACTGGCGATGGGGGGTGATCACGGGGTTAAACCTTTATTGGGGGGGTTAGGGGGGTACCTTAGAACTAAAGGGGGCTAACCCTAACTGCCCTAACAGTTATTACAGTCACAAATGACACGCGCCGGGTGATCAGGGGGTTAAACCTTTATTAGGTAATAAATGGCGGGTGCCCTGAAACTATAAAAAAATAACTAACCAACCAGCGTCACCTGTAACAGTTATATGGTGATCACTGGTGAAAGGGTTAACTAGGGGGCAATCAGGGGGCTTTATGCGGTAGTATATGGGGGTCCCTGGCGCTATAAAAAGTTGCGGCGAACCTAAATACCTACCTGCCTAACTAGCGTCACCTGTGACACTAATACAGCGATCAGAAAAATGATCGCTTATTAGGCTGGGTTCACACTGGAGCGATGCGGGAACGCCACGAATCCGCGGCGGGTTCCCGCATCGCATGCCTCCCGGCGGCAGTTCACACTGCCCTATGCGAACTGCTGGGAGTGTCAGTGAAATGTTAATGACACCCCCAGATCAGTTCGCATATCGCAGTGCGATCTGCAAACTCGGATCGCATGGTGTGAACACCCATGCGATCCAATTCTGCTGCGGACCAAAAAAAGGGTCCCGTGCGAATTTGCGGCAGGTGCGGCGGGAATTCAGCCATACTATCTGTATGGCTGAACTCGAATCGCACAGAGATCGGATGTGATTTGCACTGCAGTGCGGTGCGAATCACATCCGTTCTCATAAACCGCTGCAATGTGAACCCAGCCTTAGTGACACTGGCGACGGGGGGTGATCACGGGGTTAAACCTTTATTGGGGGGGTTAGGGGGGCACATTAGAACTAAAGGGGGCTAACCCTAACTGCCCTAACAGTTATTACAGTCACAAATGACACCAATGCAAAAAAAAAAAAAAGCAATTGGTGTCACTGTGACTGGGGGGGCAGGGGTAATTGGGGGGGTGATCGGGGGGTAAAGGGGGGGTGTGAGTGTGCCTGGCATGTTCTACTGTATGTGTGGTGTGTTGGTGCAACTCACCGAACCTCTCTCCTCGGTGCCGGAACGAAAAATACCGACACGGAGGAGAGAATACATCACTTCCTCTCCTGTGTTTACATTACAGGAGAGGAAGTGATGTCACGAAGGATTTCCATTCGTCGAGAGCGATCGCGAGGGGGTGGCCATGAATGAATGGCCGCCCCCTCATCCCGGATCGCTCTCGAATGAATGCCGACCGCCGCAGGCACCGGGGGGGGGGGCCCGATCGGGCCCCCCACCTGCGGGCAGGCAGGGACTTATATATACGCCCATATGCCTGCCCGTGCCATTCTGCCGACGTATATCGTCGTGCGGCGGTCGGCAAGTGGTTAAAGCATTCAAACTAAATGCCAATAGTAATACATCACACACATAGGTTGGACTTAATGGACTTCTCAACCTCACCTACTATGTAATGCCAGCATACCTACTGATCTTTGGGAATAGAGGGGACAGATCTATAGAAAAGCAGAAGATCTGTGACAGGTCTGATTCAAAATCTTAAAGCGGTTGTGCACTGCTGAAAATTTTTTTTTTTTTATGGTTATGCTTTAACATTGATGTTTTTATATAAAAAGGCTTACTTGTCTTAGTTTTCTGACTGCTGCATGTCCGTTTTTGTGCAAAATGTTCATTTATATTCACAATGTTCGGCCGTTGTCATTTTTGTTGTGGGCAAGTGAAGCCCACAAGCAAAACTTCCTCCTTATTTCCTTGATTTCTAACCAGCATGCTTTGCCGGGTTCTCGCACATGCTCTGTAGCTACAGAGCAGAGCTGTGTCATTCCTGAATGTTGTCAGGAGAACGGGCGTCGTCCTATCAAGTTTCCTCCCCTGTTCTCATGTGAAGCTATCTCAGTACGAGTAAAGAGCTTCACATGAGAGGTATGTCTAGTTATGCTCTGTGTGAGCATTTTTCATCATAACCCTTTATTTTTTATTTCTTCTAATATATTGATTATGTTTTTTCCTTAATTTTAACAAATTTAATGTTAATAAATAATTTAATTGATTTCACTGTGTGCGACTCTTTTTTTATTTTTCATAATATTTGGCTGGCTTTCCCACAGCTTTTTGCGGTGGTCAGCAGAGCATGTGGAAAAGACACAAACCAACGTGCCAATTAGTTGTTTTTCAATTTTTTTTTTTTTTGAAATACAGTCTGGATTTGGACATCGCATTTGAAACAGCAATTGATCCAGACTGCTTTCAAAAACAATAAAAAAAAATCGTTTACGAGGTTAAGGGGGTATTGTAGAGTGTCGTCTATTTGTGTGTCTTCAACACTTTCACAAAGACTTAGATCATCTTTCAAAGGAGTTTCACAATCAGACAATCGGAAAATTGGGTCGTCGTAGTATGCCAATTTTCTTTTGGGACGGATTTCAGGACTATCGACCTCAGACTCGAAGGGTGAACTCATTACTGGTGTGGGCTGGACGTTTGGTGTCCAAAGTCCAGTTGCAGTATGTGGAACCGGAGGAGGTGTCATTAAACCAGCCCCAGAACTGCAATACAGGTGATCCAAGGAGATTAATCTTGCACTAGCTATTTTACAATAGCTTTCCTGTGATTCCGGGACAGTATCCTCCAAATTTGTTGTTTGGGTTTCTGCATCTTTCATTTGCACTTTGACACATTTACATGAACATGTAGTATTTACAATTTCAGATGTTGAGGTTCCTGGCATCGCGTATTGCGATCTATGAATTTTATTAAGTCTTGTGCTCCATTTAGTATCGGAGCTGGTGATCATTGAGATTTTTGGAAAAATAGTAGGTATTGCATCTTCTTTCAATTTTCTTCTTTGCCCTTGGCCAATGAAAGAATCAGCTTGGAAGTGCGCAGAACACATCCTGTACACGTTCCCACGCACGTCACTTTGGATTAGTGGAACGTATTGTTCTATCATCTCAGGCTCCATGCCAGCGTTTTGCAGCCAGATTTTAAGAAGTGTTGCATCCTTCGGGAAAATATAATATTTTCTTTTTGGAGGATTTGACTGAGCATCACTGTCGTGGCTGCAACAAAGTGCAAAGCAGCTCGGCATTTCTATTCAATAAATAAGAGTAAAATTAGTCAAACAATATGTATGTGTGTATATATATATATATATATATATATATATATATATATTTATATTTTGACATTAGGTATTAAAAATACAAATAAAAAAAAAAGACACTTTTTATTTAATTAAATAATTTATTTAGGAGCATATTCAATATTATTTTTTTTAATCACAAATAAAAATTATAATTACATAAAAAAAAAAAAATTAACAACTCCGTTTAAAATAGAAAATTTAATATAATTTTACATTGCGGATTACACAAGAGAAAGAGCAAGAGAAGAGAGAGCGGGAGCAAGCATGGATAGAGAGAGCGCGAGGGAGGGAGAGAGCGAGCGAGGATGGATGGAGAGAGAGAGAGAAAGAGAGAGAGAGAGAGAGAGAGCGCGAGGGAGCGCGAGGATGGATAGAGAGAGAGCGCGAGGATGGATAGAGAGAGAGAGAGCGAGGGAGCGCGAGGATGGATAGAGAGAGAGCGAGGATGGATAGAGAGAGAGCGAGGATGGATAGAGAGAGAGAGAGAGAGCGGGAGCGAGGATGGATAGAGAGAGAGAGAGAGGGACAGAGGAATGGATAGAGAGAGAGGGACAGAGGAATGGATAGAGAGAGAGGGACAGAGGATGGATAGAGAGCGAGCAGAAACTAGAAGAAAGAAGATGAAACACAATAAAAAAAAAACATCACATTAAAAAGAAAACAATACATTTTTATTATGGATTAGAAAGTATCAAATCCAATTGTCTGAGGGGAAAGAGAGAGATAGGTGGTTAGATAGCAGTAGAGTCAAAATGCGGGATAATGGTGATATAAAATAGATGTAGAGATATAGATATAAAGAAGATGGAGACATAGACAAAGGAGGAAGAGCTAAAAAGGTAAAAGAAGCCGTGATTGAGACAATACACACAATTATACATTGATTTAAAAAAAAAAAAAAAAGTTTTAAATTATGGATTTTAATCAAATCCAATTGTCGGAGATGGAAAACAGAGAGCGAGTGACAGAGGATGCAAGAGAGCGAGCGACAGAGGATGCGAGAGAGCGAGGATGCGAGGGACAGAGGATAGAGAGAGCGAGGGACAGAGGATAGAGAGAGCGAGGGACAGAGGATAGAGAGAGCGAGGGACAGAGGATAGAGAGAGCGAGGGACAGAGGGAAGAGAGAGCGAGGGACAGAGGGAAGAGAGAGCGTGGGACAGAGGGAAGAGAGAGCGTGGGACAGAGGGAAGAGAGAGCGAGGGACAGAGGGAAGAGAGAGCAAAGGACAGAGGATAGAGAGGGACAGAGGATAGAGATGGACAGAGGATAGAGAGGGACAGAGGATAGAGAGGGACAGCTGGAGCAAGGGACAGCGACAGAGGATAGAGAGAGCGAGCGACAGAGGATAGAGAGAGCGAGCGACAGAGGATGGATAGAGAGCGAGCGACAGAGGATGGATAGAGAGCGAGCGACAGAGGATGGATAGAGAGCGAGCGACAGAGGATGGATAGAGAGCGAGCGACAGAGGATGGATAGAGAGCGAGCGACAGAGGATGGATAGAGAGCGAGCAGAAACTAGAAGAAAAAAGACACAAAAATCAAAAAAAAAAAATCACCACATAAAAAAAAAAAAACAATACTTTTTTATTATGGATTAGAAAGAATCAAATCCAATTGTCTGAGGGTAAAGAGAGAGATTGAGGGTAAAGAGAGGAGATTGGTGGTTACATAGCAGATAGTGGTTAGAGTCAAAATGCGGGATAATGGTGATATAAAATTGATGTAGATATATAGATAGATAGATATAAAGAAGATGGAGACATAGACAAAAGGAGAAAGAGCTAAAGGTAAAAGAAGCGGTGATTGAGACAATACACACAATTATACATTGATTTGAAAAACAAAAAAAAGTAAAAAATTATGGATTTTAATCAAATCCAATTGTCGGAGATGGAAAACAGAGAGCGAGCGACAGAGGATGCGAGAGAGCGAGCGACAGAGGATGCGAGAGAGCGAGCGACAGAGGATGCGAGAGAGCGAAGGCCAGCGCATAGAGAGAGAGCGTTGGACAGCGCATAGAGAGAGAGCGCTGGACAGCGCATAGAGAGAGAGAGCGTTGGACAGTGCATAGAGAGAGAGAGCGAAGGACAGCGGATAGAGAGAGAGAGAGAGAGAGAGCGAAGGACAGCGGATAGAGAGAGAGAGAGAGAGAGCGAAGGCCAGCGCATAGAGAGAGAGCGAAGGCCAGCGCATAGAGAGAGAGCGAAGGCCAGCGCATAGAGAGAGAGCGAAGGCCAGCGCATAGAGAGAGAGCGAAGGCCAGCGCATAGAGAGAGAGCGAAGGCCAGCGCATAGAGAGAGAGCGAAGGCCAGCGCATAGAGAGAGAGCGAAGGCCTGCGCATAGAGAGAGAGCGAAGGCCTGCGCATAGAGAGAGAGCGAAGGCCTGCGCATAGAGAGAGAGCGAAGGCCTGCGCATAGAGAGAGAGCGTTGGACAGCGCATAGAGAGAGAGCGTTGGACAGCGCATAGAGAGAGAGCGTTGGACAGCGCATAGAGAGAGAGCGTTGGACAGCGGATAGAGAGAGAACGTTGGACAGCGGATAGAGAGAGAGAGAGAGAGCGAAGGACAGCGGATAGAGAGAGAGAGAGAGCGAAGGACAGAGGATAGAGAGAGAGCGAAGGCCAGCGCATAGAGAGAGAGCGAAGGCCAGCGCATAGAGAGAGAGCGAAGGCCAGCGCATAGAGAGAGAGCGAAGGCCAGCGCATAGAGAGAGAGCGAAGGCCAGCGCATAGAGAGAGAGCGAAGGCCAGCGCATAGAGAGAGAGCGAAGGCCAGCGCATAGAGAGAGAGCGAAGGCCAGCACATAGAGAGAGATCGAAGGCCAGCGCATAGAGAGAGAGCATTGGACAGCGCATAGAGAGAGAGAGCGTTGGACAGCGCATAGAGAGAGAGAGCGTTGGACAGCGCATAGAGAGAGAGAGCGTTGGACAGCGCATAGAGAGAGAGAGCGTTGGACAGCGCATAGAGAGAGAGCGTTGGACAGCGCATAGAGAGAGAGCGTTGGACAGCGGATAGAGAGAGAACGTTGGACAGCGGATAGAGAGAGAGAGAGAGAGCGAAGGACAGCGGATAGAGAGAGAGAGAGAGCGAAGGACAGAGGATAGAGAGAGAGCGAAGGCCAGCGCATAGAGAGAGAGT
This sequence comes from Lithobates pipiens, assembly GCF_037356315.1. Classification (NCBI taxonomy): domain Eukaryota; kingdom Metazoa; phylum Chordata; class Amphibia; order Anura; family Ranidae; genus Lithobates; species Lithobates pipiens. The sequence continues at coordinate 137,106,763 of NW_027507789.1, forward strand.
GAAGGCCAGCGCATAGAGAGAGAGCGAAGGCCAGCGCATAGAGAGAGAGCGAAGGCCAGCGCATAGAGAGAGAGCGAAGGCCAGCGCATAGAGAGAGAGCGAAGGCCAGCGCATAGAGAGAGAGCGAAGGCCAGCACATAGAGAGAGATCGAAGGCCAGCGCATAGCGAGAGAGCATTGGACAGCGCATAGAGAGAGAGAGCGTTGGACAGCGCATAGAGAGAGAGAGCGTTGGACAGCGCATAGAGAGAGAGAGCGTTGGACAGCGCATAGAGAGAGAGAGCGTTGGACAGCGCATAGAGAGAGAGAGCGTTGGACAGCGCATAGAGAGAGAGAGCGTTGGACAGCGCATAGAGAGAGAGAGCGTTGGACAGCGCATAGAGAGAGAGAGCGTTGGACAGCGCATAGAGAGAGAGCGTTGGACAGCGCATAGAGAGAGAGCGTTGGACAGCGCATAGAGAGAGAGCGTTGGACAGCGCATAGAGAGAGAGCGTTGGACAGCGCATAGAGAGAGAGAGCGTTGGACAGCGCATAGAGAGAGAGCGAAGGACAGCGGATAGAGAGAGAGAGCGAAGGACAGCGGATAGAGAGAGAGAGAGAGAGCGAAGGACAGCGGATAGAGAGAGAGAGAGAGCGAAGGACAGCGGATAGAGAGAGAGAGAGCAAAGGACAGCGGATAGAGAGAGCGAAGGACAGAGGACAGAGGGAGCGAAGAACAGAGGAAGCGAGGGACAGCAGAAGCGAGGGACAGCGGAAGCGAGGGACAGCGGAAGCGAGGGACAGCGGAAGCGAGGGACAGCGGATAGAGAGAGCAAAGGATAGAGAGAACGAAGGACGCGAGGGACAGCGGATAGAGAGAGCGAAGGACAGTGAAGCGTTTCCAATGATGGAATAAAAAGGGGAGGAGATGTAAAGAATGGAGGAGAGGAGATTCAGAAACAAGTAGGAGGCAAGAAAAGTCTCACATATAAAATCACACACATAAAAAACAATAAAAAAAAAAAAGGTACACAAATTAAATACAATATTTAATTTTTGGCATGGCTTTGAATAATCAATTCCACGTGTCTTTTGAATCTATGGGATAAAAAATAAAAATTATTAAAAATAAAAAGCAAACCAAACAAAAAAAACAATACAAATTTTTTTTTTAGAACATAAACGTGATTATAGTGTGTTAACCACTTGCCTACTGGGCACTTAAACACCCCTCCTGCCAAAACCAATTTTGAGCTTTCGTTGCTCTCACACTTTGAACGACAATTACTCAGGCATGTAACACCGAATCAAACTTTTCTTATTTAGATTTTTTCACACAAGTAGAACTGTCTTTTGCTCTTGTATGATTTTTTAAAAATTTAATTTGTGCTATAAATGAACAAAGTCGCGCTGTCCCATTGATTTCGATGGGTAGGAGCGGTTAATACACCACTCCTTCATCGCTCAGAAGATGCGGCTAGCAGGACTTTTTTCAGCATCCTGCTAGCGCACCGCTCCAGTGTGAAAGCCCTCCGGCTTTCAGGCTGGGTTCACACTGCTGCGGCTACAAGAACTGGATGTGATTCGCACTGCACTGCAGTGCAAATCACATCCAATCTCTGTGCAATGCGAGTTCAGCCATACAGATAGTATGGCTGAATTCGCATCGCACCCGCCCCAAACTCGCACAGGACCCTTTTTTTGGTCCGCAGCATAATCGGATCGCATGGGTGTTCACACCATGCGATCCGATTCCTGTCCGAGTTTGCAGATCGCACTGCAATATGCGAACTGATCTGGGGGCGTCATTAACGTTTCACTGACACTCCCAGCAGTTCGCATAGGGCAGTGTGAACTGCCGCCGGGAGGTATGCGATGCGGGAACCCGCCGCGGATTTGCAGCGTTCTCGCATCGCTGCAATGTGAACCCAGCCTCACACTGTAGTGAAAGGGGCCGGTTTTTTCAGGCGCTACAAAGGTGCTATTTTTACCGCTGTAACGCATGAAAACCGCCACAGTGTGAAAGTGGTCTTAGCGTCCGCTCTGCAGCCATCTTTAATGCTTTAAATAACTTACTTGAATCCGATGTAGATTAAACAGCTAAGAACTCGGTCACAGAATTTTCTATGCAGTAGTTCTTTAACTGAAAGGAAAAAATATAAAATAAAAATACATTAGTAAAGTTTAATAATTATGTTAAAATTTTTTTATAAAAATGGCTTTTTAATAATTTTTGTAGTTACCAAAATATTTTAAGAATACAATTGTTTAAAGTATTAATGCAGACAAAAAAATATATAAATAAAAAATAAAAATAAAGTATAAACGCAGCCAAAAAAAAAAATAAAAGTTGGAACTTACCTTATAATTTATTTAAGGTTTTAATTGACAATGAGAAAGATCTTCAATTTAAAAGGCACAATCAGAGTACTATATAAAATCTGAGAAGACAATTAATTTTTTTTTTTTTTAATTACCTAACATATAAATGGATGTAAAATAAATAAGACTAAAAAGAAAATTATTAAATAAAATATATATATTGTTAAAATTACACATTATTAGGTAGTCCGAGCTCCATCCATCGCCATCCCCACCTAATCAGCACCGACTGGTGCCCGAATCTCAGGCCAACTACTCCCTGGAGTGCCCTGCAGCGACTGGTGGCTATATTTGGAGCTCATACCCCTCCACTCGGCCGCGGGACGGTCGACACCGGGAGCTCGCGGCGGCCATCTTGCCGCTCCGGAGGCCTGACGAATTTTCGTGATTTCAGCTGCATCGAGCGGAAGGGGACTATCATCCACCCTCCAACCCTTCTGATCTTCTCCCCCTGTGCGCTCCGGTGGCTCGTTCGGGCCTCGGGGGTGAGCGGGGAGGCCGTGGCTGAGCCCGGCCTAGTACGGCCTAGTAAGGCCTGTGGATCCCCGGCCTTTCCTACGGCGGACACCCGCGGAAGAGCATCGCGCCCGGACCACTACCCAACGAATATAGGGACAGAGTCCCTCTGACTGCAGGATCCCCCCCTGGACAGCAAACACCTCCCAAACCCCCACACTGCATCTTTCATCAGGCCTGGCCCTGATCCAGGCCTGTGCTGACTGAGGTCAACCATCTTGCTACACCCAAAGGCCTACTACTCCTCATTTCTCACTCTGCTGGTGTGGTGGGGGAGAGGAGTCTCCTACAATCTTCTAGCCCAGTCTCCAGAGGGCGCATGCACGGCAGCTCCGAAGATGGCCGCATAGACCTGGAGCCCCGTCCCGCCCTGGCGGTTCAGGACTGATAATGGCGCCCAGAGAACCAACGCTCACTCCATAACACGTCCGCTGAGTAGTAGATACATCAGGGATCTCCCCAATGTACTCCGGGGCTGTCAGGAGAAACCTCAAGCCTACCTTCGAGACGACCCGTTCTTCCCAGACGGAGGCGAAAACGGCGGCCGGGCCTCACCGCTCGGACGCGGCTTACACGACCGGGGCTCAGCTGGCAGTCTCTCCCTCTTCTGCCCTGCAACGACAGTCAAGTACTGATCATCCTGAAATGGCTTCCCCAGCCTCCACAGTGTCCCTTCTGGAGCAATCATTCCCAGACATGGATTTCCCACCCTTGGGAGCCAACCTCCCTCAGCCCCAACATCTAACACAGCCAGGGGATCTGGGCCTACTGCAGCCGATCAATGTGCCTGAACTTTTTGCTAAATTTGCAGAACTTCTGGACAGGGGCTTACAAAATACGGCTACCAAAATCACAAATGACATCAAAGCAGACCTCCAGAACATCGGATCTCGCATTGAAACTATTGAATCCAACCTGGATGCGACGATTTCCAGAACAAATCAAAACTCTGCTTGCTTACAAGTTTTACAAGAACAACTGGATACTGCCAATGCCAAAATAGATGACCTTGAAAATAGAAATAGGAGGTGCAACTTTAGAGTCAGGGGACTCCCTGAATCCTACAAGGACGTTCCTGAGACAATACAGGCCTTCATTAAAGATCTGCTCCCTGACACCCCACAACACCATCTAGAGCTTGATAGGGCTCACAGGGCCCTCAGGCCCCCCAGGGACGATGGCCTGCCTCGAGATATTGTAGTAAAGCCTCACCACTATACAGTGAAAGAAGCAGTCATGAAGAAATCCAGATCCCTATCCAAGATCGTCTTTCAGGGACACCAATTACAAGTCTTTGCTGATATATCTCCCTCCACCATTCAAAAGAGACGCACCTTGAAACCGCTACTTCAAATTCTAATGAATAAGGACATTAAATATTGGTGGCTCTTTCCCTTTCAACCGAAGATGTTATTCAATGGCAAACCCTACACCTTTAGTTCACTTCCAGAAGGGGAACAGCTTTTCCTACGACTCGGCCTCATCTCTCACGACCCAATCGCTATGCAACAGGAGCCCTCTCCTCACTCGGCTAAAAGGCAACTTCCCTCCAGTCCATCCAGTCCACTGAACTCGATGTGGAAACCTGCAAGATACAAGAAATCGAAGGACAACGTCCCGCCTTGACTCACTATGAACTGCCTGCAGTACAAGTTTTGAGACTTTGGGGGGTTACTAGTCCCCTCTCGGGGACCTTGAGAGGGGAAATCGCCTAGAATATACCTCACCATATAGGTGGGAACAGCACTCAAGGTCTCCCTCTGTGTTGGGGGGAACTGGCTAACCCTTTTTTTTTACCAATCTTATGTTGCCACACTCAAATATTTTTCTTCTCCTGATTTGTTTTTCTTTATCATCTCCTGGTATGTGGGGAGATTCAAACGATTTCTAATGTTAACGTTGGTTCTGGGGCCTTTTTGACAGTTTCATTTTGTTTAAATTCTTAGATGGTCCCTCCTGCTAGGGCGGTGCTCATGCACCCCATCCTGCCTAGTGAACTCGGTATTGACCCTTCACTGGTCAGGATTACTCTCTATCTTTATCCCCTTTGGGATTGAGATTGGGGAGGTATTTGATTTTTTTTGCAGGTGGTATTTTATTCCGCCCGCATCGGGGGTCATGTTTGTCCCCCTTCTTCTCTTCTCTGCTCCTCTCTATCCCCTTTTCTTGCTCATTCTCTACTCTTTCTTTCCCCTAGAGGTCGTCTGGAGAATGAGGGCACGGTCTTCATCCATGCGAGCTGAAGTCACACACCGGTCTAATATTGTCCTGGTCTATGAATCTACTAAGGGTAAGTGCCTTTGTGTATCGGGGTATTCCCACTACTCTGCTCGATGGCGGTAACTAACCCAGACAAAATTCCCCTTAAGCTTATTACTCACAATGCCCAAGGCCTAAACTCCCCGGCTAAACGTCGGAAAATGTTTCAACATTTTCACTCCCAAAAAGTCGATGTAGCACTCCTACAAGAAACCCATTTCCCTAAACGCTACCATCCTTCTTTTATCCATTCCAAATTCTTTAATTTCTCACTGGCTAATGCAGATGATAAAACAAAGGGGGTGGGTATTTTTATTTCCAACAGATGTACATTCTCTCTCAAGTCATAACTTAAAGATCCAGAAGGCAGATTTCTCCTATTGATTGGAGAGCTAGAGGGTCATCTCTACTCATTCATTTCATACTACGCCCCCAACCGAGGTCAATATGCCTTCTTTAAGAATCTACTAGACACCGTGTCACCATTATTGGAGGGGACTGTAGTTTTTGGGGGTGACTCGAATACGGCCTTTGACGCGGGTATGGACAAGGCACGTCCTCCGGGTAAACGCCTTGTTCGACCCACTAAACAAAGTCTGCGCATAGCCAAACTAATCTCCCAACATGGGCTGATTGATATTTGGAGGGAAATGAATCCATCCCTGAGGGATTATACCCATTTCTCCAGTCCCCACCAATCTTTCTCGAGAATAGATCACATATGGGTTACCTCCCGTACCATTCCATTAACAAACAGAGCTTTCATTAAAGACGTAGTCTGGTCGGACCACTCTATGGTGGTGATAGCCTTCCGACGCCCTGGAATGGCTCGACCCGGTAGGAGATGGCGCCTCAATGAATCTACTTTGAGCGACCCGGGCAGGAAGGCGGCGATTGATACCAAAATTAAAACTTATTTTCAAATCAACGACACCCCGGAGGTTGGACCCTCATGCCTTTGGGCTGCTCATAAAGCGGTTCTCAGAGGACACCTTATCCAAATTGCTTCTCAAATTAACAAAGCACAAAAATCTGATATTGTCAGATTGGAGCAGGAATTCGCGGCCCTATCTAAAAGGCACAAGGCTCGCCCCTCCGAGGTTCCCATCTCGGACCTGGAGGCAGCTCGTGCTTCTTTAAACTTGGCACTCACTACTAGAGCTGAAAAATGGATCCGCTGGAATCAATCCCGTTTTTACTGCCAGGGAGATCGGATAGGCACACTTTTAGCACATAGACTTTCTCCAAAAATCAAACACACTGCTCTCCCTAAAATCAAAATAAATGGTAGTACCCTCTCCCAAAATCCGCAACGCATAATGGAACAATTTCATTCCTTCTTCCAATCCCTCTATAGTAATAAAGACTGCCCGACGCAAGCGCAGGTTGATCAGTTCCTTGACACGGTACAAAACCCAATTTTGAAATCTTCACATCGCCAGATCTTAGATGCCCCTATCTCGCAGGAAGAAGTCTGTGCTGTTATCAAAAAATTAAAACCCCACTCTGCCCCTGGCCCGGACGGTTTCTCTATACCTTACTACAAATCCTTTTCCACCACTCTAGCCCCATACCTTGCTCGTTTTTTCAATGAGCTTCGGAGAGGGGGTCCCTTAGAAGCTTCTTCTAATATGGCATATGTAACGGTTATTCCTAAACCAGACAAGGATCCTAGTGCTGTTTCCAACTATAGACCAATTTCCCTCATCAACAATGATCTAAAGATTCTGACTAAGATCCTTGCAGACCGCCTGGCCTCTTTCATTAGTCTGTATATCCATAAGGACCAGGTAGGCTTTATACCAGGCCGAGAAGGCTCTGACCAGACGCGTAGAGCCATTGACCTGATTTCTATCCTAAACTCCAACTGGGACAAAGGAGCTCCTCGACAAGGCTGTTTGCTTTCCTTGGACCTACAAAAAGCATTTGATTCTATTCACTGGTCGTTCATCTTTTCAACTTTACAGCGTTGGGGTTTTGGTGAGCATTTTCTCAATGTTCTGAGGGCTCTCTACTCAACCCCTTCGGCCCAGGTACGTCTGCAGGGATTTTACTCTGAATCTTTCCCTATCTTACGGGGGACGAGACAAGGATGTCCTCTATCCCCTCTTATCTTCGCTATAGCGATTGAATCTTTAGCGATTTCTATTAGGAACAACCCTAATATCAAAGGCATATCTTGTGGCTCCCGAACTCACAAATGCGCACTGTTTGCGGATGACATCCTACTTTTTGTATCTTCTCCCCTCACAACGCTCCCTAACTTATGCCGCCTCCTAGATGACTTTGGCTTGGTATCTGGCCTCAAGGTCAACTACAACAAATCTCAAGCACTTAACATTAATCTTGCAGACTCACTCATCTCTAGGCTTCGAGATAGCTTTAAACTCTCATGGGCCACCTCATCTATTACATATCTGGGAATAAAACTGACACCAAGGATAGATCTCCTCTATCAAGCTAATTACCCGCCGCTGTACAAAAAATTAGAGAGAGATCTCCTAAAGTGGTCGGGACTTCCCATGACATGGTTAGGTAGGATCAACGCCATCAAAATGACATTACTCCCGCGTATCCTTTACTATTTTAGAACCCTTCCGATACCAATAAACAAAAACCACCTTAGGCTCTTCCAAGCCAAAGTCATCAAATTTATTTGGGGGAAGGGTGGACGCAGATTGGCGAAGTCGGTCCTATATAGATCATGGACAGAGGGGGGACTGGGCCTGCCAAACTTGCTTTGGTATTTCCAAGCAGCACAACTTTCACAGCTCTCCAGAATCTACTCCCGATGGGAACACCCTGACTGGATACACATTGAAAGATTGGCAGTCCCGCTTCATACCCTTGATTTCCTTCTATGGAGCCCCAAAAAATCCAGACCCCCGATCATGTCGCCGACGCTGTCCCACTCATTCACTTTATGGGACTCCCTCAGAGGTAATACGCACCTAATTTCTTCTTTAGAACCCCTGAAACACTTATTTCACAACCCAGACTTCTACCCGGGCCTAGACATCAAAGCGTTCCAGTGGTGGCTAGACAAAGGGCTCTACAGAATCGGTCACTTTCTCAGACCTTTAGGCCCCCTAACAAAAGCCTATTGCGTGAGTAAACTGGACATGCCCAGATCTGAATTCTTCAGATTTACACAGATATCCACATTTCTTCACAAAAAATGCAGATCCTTCCCAGACGGTCCACAAATTACCCCTTATGAACAATGGTGTGGGCAAGGCATCGAGCAGAGGGGTGGGATCTCTCTGGTTTACAGGGCACTCTCGGGTAAACAGTCCAAAACCTCTTACATGTTGGCTTGGGAAGATGACTTAGCCCAATCTTGGAACCTGGAGACTTGGCAAAGGAATTTCTCCTACTCAAGCGAGCATTAAAGTACTTACCAGGTGGTACTTAGTACCCACGAGACTTGCCCACATCTTCCCGTCCACATCTCCTCTATGTTTCAGGGGCTGTAACCTTAGAGGTGACATGCTTCATGTTTGGTGGTCCTGTCCCAGGGTACGACATTTCTGGCGTAAAATTTTCTCCTGGATACGTATAATTACCTCACAGCCTATCTTACCATCCCCCCTCATTGCACTTCTCAACTTCCCAGTCACGGGAGCGCCCAAGATTACACAACGCCTCATCCACTTTATTTTTCTGGGTGCCAAACTTACCCTGGCAAAAACCTGGAAGACGCCTACTGTATCACCCAGAGTAGCAAAGAAAAAAATTTCTTGGATCATGAATCAAGAAAAAATGGCCGGTGTAATCTTGGATCGTTCTGAGAAATTCTATCACACTTGGGAACCTTGGGCATCTTTTGTTGGGATCACCCTCCCACATTGAAATAGCTGTACTACTGGCTGTCGCTCACTTCTCCAGACGACCTTCTACACCCCCCTTTATCTCCTTTTACACTCTTCTGCGCTAATTGCCTTTCTCCTCTACTTTTCCTCTACTTTTCCTGCTCTTATTTTCTTTGTCTATCCCCTTTTCCTCCTATACTCCCTTTTCCCCTCCCTGTAGGGGATGCTCCCTTTGGTTGCAAATATTCTTTGTGATTAGTTAACATTTCACTTATTGGATTTCCTAATCTATACGCTGCAAGGAAATCTTCATTTGTTCTACTAGGTTATTTTGCTCTCCCTCCCAGCTATTGAGTATACATCACGTGTGCCTCATTCAGTTGCATAACTCATAGCTCTCACTTACTATATTTCGAATGCATAACCAATGTAGTTGGTTGACCAGTCCCTTTCGCTGGGGGGTGGGGGGGGCCCTGGGGAGTTGCTCGGTCGCAGTGTGTTCCCATTTGGGGCGGCAGGGCGATCTTCCCTGGGCCCGTCTCGGCCTCGGGTGGAAGGTGTTAAGGGGGGATCTCCGGGTCCCCACGACTTAGGAGGGGGCCTTGTTGACCCCTTGTTCTCGAATGTACCATTGCTATCACGCGCTCTCATTCTCGGACTGGTCAAGGTTTATTCTCTTACCTTCTATATTGCAACCTTGGTCTGGGGAGGGATATGTTTTTTCTTACTTGTTTTCCCATTATATGCTTTACCAGTATGATGCATTTGTCTTTTAGGGGGCACCTCGCCCTACTGCCACTTATTATTGACATGTTTTGTAAACTGTTGTTATAATTAACAATAAAAATCTATTGCAACTAAAAATTACACATTATTAAAGTAAAATCAAGAATTAAAATATAACATTGAGATCGAATTAACAAACATAGTTAAATAAAAACAAATAAATGTGTTAAACAAAATAAAAAAAAATTGTTGACGTATATATTCTAAAATAAATAAAAATAATTATATAAAATGTATACGTGTGTTCTAAAAATTAATAATAAATTAAAATACAAATATAAAAAATTAAAATTATAAACATGATAAAAAATATATATATTTTAGACATTGATAGAGCCAATTCTTGATTATACATTTCGATTTTTTAAAAACAATCTAATATAACAACAACCAAAAAAAAAAATAAGATTAAAAAAAATAAATAAAAATTATTCGATCTAAAAAAAAAATAAAAAAATTTGCGGTTGTTTATATTCTAAATTAAAACTAACATCGAAATAACATTTAACAGTAAAAAAAAAAAACAAAAAAAAAATTACTATATATATATATATATATATATATTTATATATATATATATATATATATATTTATGGTTCAGAGCCCTATGACCGATACGTATAACGATGACAAACAGGGTTAACATAAACTTACCACTTGAAATAGACCTGAGGGTGTGCCCTGGTCTAACGTACGGTATACCAAAATAAGGGGGCATACCCTAGATAAGAAATGAGGATTAAATGAAATGAACATGAAATGAAGTGAAATAAGTACTCTGTGAGGAGTATGATGCCTTGAGAAATGCCCTAAAAGAGGGATGGGAGGGTGGGTATTGCACACAGGAACCGACAAGGAACACAGCAGAATGGGCTGATTAAATACCCCTCCGGACTCCTCCCATAAATTCCGGCCACCGTACTGGCTGATAAGGAACACAGCTGAACGGGCTGATCAATTACTCCTCCGGGCTCTTCCCATAAATACAGGCCACCATACTGGCCTTTTAACTTATGGTTCAGAGCCCTATGACCGATACGTATAACGATGACAAACAGGGTTAACATAAACTTACCACTTGAAATAGACCTGAGGGTGTGCCCTGGTCTAATGTACGGTATACCAAAATAAGGGGGCAAAAACATACTGGTAGGGAATTGCTCTTTATCGATTGAGTTTGATCATTGAGTGAGTTTAACAGATGCCTGAGCTATTTCCACCTGAGGATTGTGGCTGTACTGGGTGAAGCAGGCAGACTCCTACCTGCCTAGCTATTCAATGACATCGTCTGGGGACCCGCTGTTACCGATTCTGTAAAAGTGGATGTCTACGCTGGAGCTTACTTGCTGCTCTTTGAAACCGCTAGGGGAAGTACGAAGTGATCTTTGTATCAGGCTAAGTAGCGTCTACATAGCTCTCAGCGTGCTGGATTACCGCAGGTGAACTTTCCAGGTCACAGGAACCTGTAGTAGGCCAACACCTGGCTGCTTGTAGGACCATGCTAGGGGAGAGAGCAAACGAGGGGATAGTCAGGATGGTTGGAATACCCTTAAAGATGTCACCCATTCGGGTAAGCATTTGTCACCGACCATCGGTTGGATTTCCTGGACTTCACGAAGCACGGTTCAACCAGCGTGGGACATGAATAAAGAAGGTTTGCTGGGTCCGGCAAGGACAAGAAATGTTGCCTGCTGGCTAGGTATAGCCGAACAGCGTTATGGGATAGGCAGCTGGGTATGACAGTATGACGGAAAGGCCAGTAACTGCCTGATGTTGGAGGTTTCATAGGAGTGGTGCGTCCGGAATTTCTGAAGGCCCTCCGGCCGTCTGGTAGTTTGAGCATGTTGCGAGAAAGTGAGACGTTTACGAGTTTGGTCGCTGTTTGTAGATACAGTACTAAACCGGGGTTTAGGTGAGACTGACCAAGGACAATGGCTGACACTGGATCGGCTACAGTCAAATACGACAGCGCATCCGCTACGAGATTGCTCTAGGCCAGGAACAATGTATAGTCAACTTTAACCTGAATTATCACGACAGCTGTACCAGCCTACCCAGGCAGGACATGACTGCTAGGGATTTAGACCTATCTTGCAATAATCTCTGCTGGTTGCCTGATGGTGGCCAAAAATTGCAGCGAAGCCTGTGATGGTCGCTACATCTGTCCCTAGCTGGGGTGATAGGGGCGAGATGGACGGTATAAACATGATATACCGATCTACGTAGTACGGAACCTCTGATATTGAAAGATCCGTGGCATCCAGATTAAGGGTCTGACAGGGGCCCTGAATCTGGGAGGAGAAGACGAGGATGCATGACATAAAGACCAACCCTGGGGAATGACCATATTGCAGAACTGAGCATACCCGAAACAGACTGAAGCTGCTTCTAGGTATACCCCTGTGTGTGGGTGAAGTGTTTGAAAAACTGACCTGATAGGGTCAGCTTGTCAAGGGGGAAACTGGCGTGCGAGGATGTTCTACATGTCCCTAAAGATGGCAGTTGTGATGAGCAAGCGTCTAGCGTTGGCTACGGGCAGATGTTTCTGGATACCCGTTAGAGGGGATCTTACTGTATGGGCCATCAACAGACGGCTCACCGGGGTCCTGTAAGGATAGAAATGTCGGGTGCTGGCTAGATATAGCCTGACCGTGTTACGAGAAGAAGCCAGCTGCGTGTGGCAACTCGACCTCTGGTGTAGGACGGAAGCTGAACTCAACTGCCCAACGGGAGAAATGAGTGTCAGGGATGGCGAGTGGCGTAGTCACTGGGGCTAAGTGGCCAAATGAGTACCGCTGAAAAATGATGTGAGGCTGAGTGCCAACAAAATGCATGCAACGATCACAAGTTATGCTAAGTTGCACGCCTAGCCGTGATAGCAAGTGTTGCGCTTAAATGTGTGCTCACAATGATAGCAAGGGAGTTAACGTCACTGGAGATGTGTTTGTGGCGGCTGGACTCGGTGGTGTCGCAGACGTCCGGACACAGGGCTGTGAGCAGTATGACCTGAAAAGGCTGAATAAGTTATGCCAAGATGCGGGCTTGCTACGATTGCAAGAAGTTATGCTAGGATGCGTAGTTAGCTAGGTTGAAAAGACAAAGTCCACCCAGCCCACGATAAAATCAACAATTTAGACGAACAACATTGCACAACCCGACACACCCAATGCTATCCCCACAGCTGATCCAGAGGAAGGCAAAAAACCCCTGCAGAGCATGCTCTAATTAGCTACAGCAGGGGAAAAAATTCCTTCCTGACCCCTCGAGCGGCGATCAGATTTCTCCCTGGATCAACCTACCTACAATATAGCACCCCGTTATACTACGTACGTTAGGAAGATATCCAGGCCTTACCCAGCAACGCACTGAGCCAGCCAGAACTGCCTGCCAGCAAGTACTAGGTTCGTGCCTGGGGCTTGCTAGCGACAACTGCAACGTTTATGCTAGGATGTGTGCTAGCAACTATTGCAAGAAGTCTATGCTTGGATGCGTGTTTGCAACGATTGCAAGAAGTTTATGCTTGGATGTGAGTCTGCCACGATTGCAGGGAGTTATGCCTAGATGTGCTTGTGATGACTGCAAGATGTTTGTGACCGGATGCGTGCTAGCAACAAGCTTGCACAGAGTTGTACTTGGAAGCGTGCGAAATGAATCCGATATGAACCGGATGTAGGAGTGAAATGAATCCTATGAATTGGTTATGTGATAAATCCGACCCAACGATCGTGGAGTAGATGACAATGAATCCGATATGAATTGTTGAGTTATACCCATAAGGCTGAAAAGACGGGTGCGGATTAATGCGTTGCTGGTTTGAGGGATATGAGTTGGTAAGCGATGAATATGTGGAATGAAATAAATGAAATGTTTGCCATGATATAGACAAGAATTGGTATGTTTATGATCAATGATGAGTTGGAACTGCGGAGCACAGAACGAAATGAGGTCAAGACACCTGGGGCATGCCTAGATGAATCAGAGCATGGAGGGTGCTGCTGGACTTGACTGGCCTGTAAACACAAAGGCAAAACCAGTTGAGGATTCCATACCTGTCATAGACAACTGGCCAAATGGTGACTCCTAATGGGAGTGGTGAGCTTTGAAATGAAACGAAATGATATAAAAAATGAAATGAGACAAACACAATGAAATGTTTTTTTTTTTTGTTTTTTTTAGATATATATATTTTTTTCCTTTTCCCCCTTTTTTTTTCCATTATTATTATTCCTTCCTTCCCCCCCCCCTTTTTTTTTTTCTTTTTTGAAATGAAATCAAATGAAATGAGACGAACAAACATAAACGAAATGTTGCCTTTGATGAGAACCTGCCAGGACAGAAGCGCAGCTCGGTCGTGTCACAGGCGCCACTGACAGCGAGCCGGACTCTGGAGCATGTACTGAAATGAGGCAATTAGTGAAATGAGGCCAAATGAGCATGGCCCCCCGTCCAGAACCCGAATTTGTAAAACAACTGGGTTTGAACCGAGGTGCAGGAGGTGTCAGTGAGATGAGTGAAATGAGTGAATCCGCCATGACAGAGGCCCGAATCGCCATGCCGTAACTTTGCGACTGAGCACGAAACGGACTCTGGAGCATGTACTGAAATGAGGCCAGTCCTGGGGCACGCCGAGACGAATTAGAACATAGGTGTGACTATTCGTGTCGGAGCGTGATAGGTGAAACGAAATGATACCCATGACAAAGACAGGGATCAACGGCTGCGCTCAAGAATCAACGGTGAACCCTGTCTCTGGAGCATGTACTGAAATGAGGCGAAGCAGCTGGGCACACCGGAACGAATCGGTGCACATAACTGCGACAGGATTCGAATCGGAGCGTAATAAGTGACATACCATGACAGAGACCGGAATCAACGAGTGGCCCACCGATTCGGTAAAGAATCCGTCTCTGGAGCATGTATAGAAATGAGGCCAAACAACTGGGCGTACCGAGGCGAATCGGTGCATCGATATAATGCGACTGGATTCGTAACGGGGCGTGATAGGTGACCAGAAATGATATGCCATGACAAAGACAAGAATCGAAAACCGTGGCTGAACCTGCGAATGATTCTGTCCCTGGAGCATGTATTGAAATGAGGCCGACAACTGGGGCACGCCGGAGCGAATCGACTAGATTCGAATCGGAGCGCGACTCGTGACCGAAATTAAATGAAATGATTGAAAATGATTGAAATGATCGAAATGATAGAAATGATCGAAACAATTGAAATGATCGAAACGATTGAAATGATTGAAACAATTGAAATGATTGAAACTCTCCGGTTAGTTAGAATTTAGGACGTCTGTTTGGGAATTTTCGAAATGATCCGAACGATTCGGACGTGTGATTTGGTCGGTATGCGGAAGGTTTGAAAAATGAAACGCTCGATGTGGTGTCATGAACGAGTGACCACGACTTCTTTCGAGAAGAATGAAAATGAAATGCAATGATTAAAATGATTAAAATGAGCCGGTTAATTAGAATTTAGAACATCTGATTGGGAATTTCGAAATGAACCGAACGATTCGGACGTTTCAGTAGAGACCAGTGATTTGGTCGGTATAGCGGGTTTGTGAAATGAAACGCTCGATGTGGTGTCACGAACGGATGACCACGACTTCTTTCGAGAAGCAAGGAGCACAAACGTTTAGAGGTAACGGACGCGTGAACGATATCGGAAAAATACGAAGGTGATATTTCAGTGAGTGGTTCGTGAGTACAACAGATCACAGTTTAGTGACATGAACAACATGAAATGAGAAATGGGAGCCGAAGCCCTACCCATGACCGCCGAACCAGATGCGTTGCACGATACCGGCAAGTTTTCGAGTGTTGCGCCTCAGACAATACACGAACGCTCACGACGGCAAAACCGACTGTAACACGAGGATGAAGACAGGACTTCAATGAAGACGGAACTCACGAACACTGCACTCATTCTATCGACCGGTCTCGAATAGCCGGCCCTAGATCTGTGGCGTAGCTAGTATTGCACACAGGAACCGACAAGGAACACAGCAGAATGGGCTGATTAAATACCCCTCCGGACTCCTCCCATAAATTCCGGCCACCGTACTGGCTGATAAGGAACACAGCTGAACGGGCTGATCAATTACTTCTCCGGGCTCTTCCCATAAATACAGGCCACCATATATATATATATATATACACACATACAAAGCATTGCATCTAATATTCTAATTACAGTGCAATTTAAGAATTATTAAAGACAATAAGATTACTTACCTCTGAGCTTGTGTTTGGGCAGCTGTACCGCGTGGAGTCCGTTCACCTCTTGTTCTCAGGTAAAACTGGTAATGTTTACCTGTTTGCCCTGGAGAACAATGGCAAAATTCAAATCGCCCTTCAAACGTGGCCGCCGTGATGACGTCACGTCCTCGAAATCTCGCGAGATTTCGGCTGTATTAGTCGCAATGTCTCCTGGGATTACTTGGACGAGATCCCAGGAGACAGTGCGGGGTTCAGCAGAAAGTGATGCTGATCCCCGCAAGAGACCGCCCATCGCCGCAGGGGATGAAAATCAATACTACAAATTACACAAGGTAGATTAATCAAAAAAATAAAACTGTGGCATTATCAAATGTATGGTCTAGAGGCAACAGAATGGGAAAATGTTATTATTATGTGTGCAGAACCGCTTTAACCGCTTCCCACCCGCCCTATAGCCGAATGACGGCCTTAGAGCGGGCGGCTTCCTTCGCCTGGCCGTCCCTGGATGGCCTGGTGTTTACTTCCGCAATACGCGCCGGGGACAGGCAAACACAGATCGCTGTAAACGGCCAATCACAGCGGCCGTTTACAGCGTGATCGGCGTGTCCAATGGGAGATGATCTCATATGTAAACATATGAGATCATCTCTCAGCGCCGCTCTCCCTCCTCACACAGACAGCGTGTGAGAGGGGAGAGAAGAACGGCTGCAGCAGCCGTCAGTGTACAGAAGCAAAAAAAAAAAAAAAGTGTAAAAAAAAAAAGTTTAAAAAAAGTGCCATCCTCCCCCAGAGCCATCCTCCCCCAGTGCCATCCCCCCCAGTGCCATGCCCCCCCCCAGTGCCATCCTGCCCCAGTGCCATCCGCCCCAGTGCCATCCGCCCCAGTGTCATCCTCCCCAGTGCCATCCGCCCCAGTGCCATCCTGCCCCAGTGCCATCCGCCCCAGTGCCATCCACCCCAGTGCAATCCACCCCACCCCAGTGCCACCTGCCCGCAGTGCTATCTGTCCCCAGTGCCACCTGTTGTCAGTGCCATTTGTCCCCAGTGCCATCTGTCATCAGTGCCACGTATAAGTGGCATCTGTCATCAGTGCCACGTGTTATTAGTGCCATCTGTCATCAGTGCCACGTATTAGTGCCATCTGTCATCAGTGCCACGTATCAGTGCCATTTGTCATCAGTGCCACCTGTCAGTGTCACGTGCCATCTGTTGTCAGTGTCACGTGTCATCAATGCCACTTATCAGTGCCATCTGTCATCAGTGTCACGCGTCATTGGTGCCACGTATTAGTGCCATCTGTCACCGGTGGCACGTATTAGTGCCACGTGTCATCAGTGCCACGTATTAGTGCCACGTGTCATCAGTGCCACGTATTAGTGCCACGTGTCATCAGTGCCACGTATTAGTGCCACGTGTCATCAGTGCCACGTATTAGTGCCACGTGTCATCAGTGCCACATATTAGTGTCATCTGTCATCAGTGCCACATATTAGTGCCATCTGTCATCAGTGCCACGTGTCATCAGTGCCACGTATAAGTGTCATCATTGCCATGTATCAGTGCCATCTGTCATCAGTGTCACGTGTCATTGTCCTGGTATTTCAAAAGTGTAATAAGTAGTCAACAAGTTAGATGTGTAATTTATGCTTCTAGAACACGTGATGGCGCTCCCTGCATGTTGGGCCTTTCTATGTGGCCAGGCTGTGAAAAAGTCCCACACATGTGGTATTGTAATACTCAGGAGGAGTAGCAGAATTTTTTGGGGGGTGTCATTTGTGGTATACACATGCCACGTGAGAGAAATAACCTATTACAATGACAATTTTGTGGAGAAAAATAAAAAAAATGAAAAATCTTCATTTTGCAAAGAATTGTGGGAAAAAAATGACAACATCAAAAAGCTCACTATGCCTCTTACTAAATACATTGGAATGTCTACTTTCCAAAAAGGGGTCATTTGGGGGGTATTTGTACTTTCCTGACTTGTTCGGGTCACAAGAAGCGAGATAGGCCACCAGTACATCAGATGTGATCAATTTTGTGCGATTCGCACCACAGCTTGTAGACTCTATAACTTTCACAAAGACCAAATAATATCCACTAATTTGGGTTATTTTTACCAAAGATATGTAGCAGTATAAATTGTGGCCAAAATTTATGAAGAAAAATTAATAATTTGCATAATTCTGTCACAGAAACAAAGAAATATGCGTTTTTTTTCATTTATAGCGCAAAAAATAAAAACCCCAGAGGTGATCAAATACCACCAAAAGAAAGCTCTATTTGTGGGAAAAAAAGGACACAAAATTCATTTGGGTACAGTGTTGCATGACTGAGTAATTGTCATTCAAAGTGTGAGAGAACCGAAAGCTGAAAATTGGTCTGGGCAGGAAGGTGTTTAAGTGCCCAGTAAGCAAGTGGTTAATAATACCCAAGTAATGTTAACACTCAATGTAGTAATACTGACATACATGTAGTAATAATACATTCATTACTTTTTTTTTTGTCATCATACTTGTTTAAACTAGAGCAGCAATTATTCAATTCATTCTTAATAAAACTTTTCATCATAAAATAATATACAAAAACTATATAAGGCTCAGTTCCCACTATTGCGACTTAAAGTTGCAGCAACTTTGAAAAGGTTCTTGCGCTACCTTGATGCGACTCTGATCTAGAGACTGTGGAGATGAATCAAAGTCACACTCCAGAGTCTCTGAATTACGTGACTTTGGGGGTCACTATAGTGGAAATGTAGTCTAAGACAGGAGACACTTATTTATCTAGGCCAGGGGTGTCAAACTCAATTTCATAGTGGGCCCCATCAGCATTATGATTGTTCTCAAAAGGGCCGGTTGTATCTGTACGATTAGATGTCCAACACATCCCCTCCCCTTACATTAGATGTCAAGAGCCACCCCACCATAAGAAGTTGAGTCCCCTACTCTCCCTAACATCACAGTGCAACCCTTTTCCTTATGCTACTGCTGGGAAGAAGCTGGATGCATTGCTTGAAAGCAGAAATTACAGGGTCTGGAGGAGGACCAGAGGAGGGCTGGAGTTCTCCTGCAGCTGCAGGAGAGGTGTGAGGGCCTTGTTTGACACCTGTGATCTAGGGCATTGAAACTCTTTAAATTTCAAAACTCATATACGTCAGATCATAACACAACAAAAAAGATTTAACACTTCATACTGTAAATAGGAACAAGAAACTGGGCAGTATAGACTCAGATGGCTGCACCAATATTTAGCTAGTGGGGGGGGAGTGAAACCCATAAATGTTTACATATGAAAATAAAAAACACTTTAGAACAATACTTCCATTGTTGAATTGTCTTTGAAGGCTGTGGCTGTGGTCTCCTGTTCTGAAGACCTTAAATAAATCAACTCAGGACATAGAACTAATTTGAGGAATAAGCATCAACATTTTAGTAACACAACACATTATATTTTCCTCCTAAAAATAAAA
Organism: Lithobates pipiens; assembly: GCF_037356315.1. NCBI lineage: Eukaryota > Metazoa > Chordata > Amphibia > Anura > Ranidae > Lithobates > Lithobates pipiens. The sequence goes on from NW_027507789.1 coordinate 137,126,198, forward strand.
CAAACATTTTCTTTCTTAGATATTTTTACCAGTGCACTTTTTCTAATACCAAAAAAAATTGTTTGACGTCAAACTAAATGTTACCACGTGGATTTTATGTATGGTATACCATTACTATATAAAAAAACTATTATTCACCATGGTTAAAAATGAGCAGCTCAAAAAAAACTGATTTTTTTTTATAAGTTCCCCTTTGTCGACAGTTATACATCACCATACTGAGCATATTGGAAAACTTCTTCAAAAACTGTCGATGGAAACAAAGATTACCATTAATACACACAAACATGTAAATAAACATTACTAGGAAGTATTTAACCTTTAGGCAATATTATATTACACACTAATTGTGTTGAACACTTGGGCCTCTGACCATTGACAGTGTAGCGGTTTCCGTTACGCTGTTCCCGTGTGGTGATTCCACATCACATTCACTTTTGGTAACTATTAAAGGCATGTATGGCTTACCCATATGTGGATCCTGGAGGTGCTGATATGAGGAGGAAGGCACCAACCTTGGATTAGAAGCTGGTTTAGTAGCACATCTAAGGAGTTTAGTAATACATATTTTAAGACAATAATAAGAAACATATATTGCCAGGAAGAAACCCATGACATAGAGGAGGACAGTTCCAATAGAATACAGAATATCAGAAAGTTATTTACCGAAATTACCAAAAAGATTGTTAAACCAGCCCTTAATACTATCAGAAATACCATCAAGCATGGATTTAGGCCTTCTCCTTAAGGCTTCCACAGCTTCTTTTACCTTATTGATGTGATCAGTTATATTAATACTATAGTGAGGTATATACGTACAACAAGTGTCATTAATTAATGCACATACTCCTCCTTGTTCAGCTAACAAGTAATTGAGGGCCATTCTATTTTGTAGGGCCACTATCCAAAGCTGTTTTTGTTCTTCATTTAGGAGGATAACAGTTTCCGTCGTTTCATTCACTATTTTTTTCCATTATTCGTGCCAGTCTCCTTATCATTTGTATAGCTCTGGCTGGGCCATACATGGGAAGTATTATAGCTGCTAATCTATCACCTTCACTAATATCAAAATGGTCTGGTACATAGCCGTCGTCCCAGAGTCCATCAGTCCCTTTAAGGAGATGATTGCTGACAGGTACTTCTCTATGTTTTCTAGAGTGCCTTTGGGAGCTTCCTGTTGGGAGGTGCTTAAAATAGCTTACTTGTGGAAGCACATATCCTAAATAACAGGTGCCTTGAAAGTATTTAGGGATAAATCGGTAAGCATTATTTCCACATATAAAGAATACGTTTAATGGGAGTATGATGCACTCATAGTATTTTAGCATTAAATGGGCCAGGAATACAATATCTTTCTGAGTCTGATTATCACTTATATTCAGACATTGAAGACGATCATGTTTTCGTGACTTAAAATGTTTTGTATTTTTTTTATGACCACTATTTTCAGGTACAAATTTACCATTAGGACCTACATACATTACTCTCTGTGGCCTGGCTTTCTCTTTATACTCTATATCTCGTTCTATGTTTCTAGCCAAATCCATTATAGAAAAGGACCCCATTGTCCTCCATTCTGGTCTTATCATCTTTATTCTGTCACTCACTTTCTTGTTAAACCCACTCATCAAAGCACTTCTAAGGATACCATCAATCACTTCCTCATTTGCATTCTGACAACATGCAGCAACATGCTCACTCATCCTTTGAAAGAACATATCACATGTCTCATTCGCACCCTGGGTTGTTTGTAATAGACCAGCCCAATCACCTCCCTTGTTTTTAAACTTTAATCATCAGTAAAAGGCTTTCCTGACAGACTCCATGGCACCCTACGTGTGGGTTTAGTCCCGCCTCCATTACCCTATAGGATGATACTCCCATAAATCTTTGCTCCCTGCCAGAGGCCGTGTTCTTTTTTTGTCCTCCTCCATAGGACCTAGCATGTGTCTTTTTACCCTGAAGACTTGCATTTTTTTCTGCGATACGGACCGGCCGAGCGACTTGGAGTCGCATATTTCCAATAAGCTCTAGCTACTAGCGGAGTATGGAAAAGGGGCATATGGAAGAGGCGCTGAAGAGGTGTATGCCTGGTCACTGACAGGCGAAGCCGCGTGATTAGTCGTGAGACTAGCTACTACCAGGTGACTCTCACCCCCCCCCTCCTCCCAGAAGTCCGGCATGTGTTTGGGGACCTACCTCGGCTGGTGTCCGTCTACAGGAATGGTGAGCTGTTTCTTTTTCCATGGCAGCCTTTATGTGTAATTTCTGTGTGTTTTCTTTCTTTTGCAGTGCCTTTTCGTTCCCCATACAGCGATGTGCGGTGTATCTGGCTTGCTGGGCGGCTGGTTTCCTTGCGTTCCAGCCGCCCAGTTACTTCCTCGTTCGCCACTCGGTCATTCTGCGCATGCGCGAGACCGGCGCGAGGACGAGGCTTGGTTCGCGCATGCGCGTTGCGGGCTTCGCGCATGCGCACTAGCATTTTCATGACGAAATTCGTGACATCATTAAGGCGGCAATTTTAAAAACGGAAAACAGCTTGCAGTGATTCTGGGATGTTTGTAAAGCCTGCAGCACCATTCCTGAGCCCTGGTTCTTCAGTATTAGGTATGTGTCTTTGATGGGATCAGTTTATCTCTGCCTCCTTAGCTGTTTTCCCTGTTTAATTGAGGCTGTTTTTTCTCCAGCCCTGATGGATCCTTTGGATGCCTCACCGCCTGCTAGTGGCCAGCCCTCTCGGAGAAGGTACTTTTTTGGGGTTACCTGCCAGGGGGGGCAGTGGAACATTAGGGAATGTTCCACTAACACTGCTGGATTTTCTACCTTTTCAGCCCTTCTAAGTCTACTCAGCGACGTAGTTCTCACCGAGGAAGTGACTCGTCTAAGTCCCACCGCCGGCATTCCTCTTCCAGATCCAGACGACATGATTCTCCTGCGAGAACCAGTCTCCGTAGCCGGGAATCTTCCCGCCCTTCAACAGCTTGCCCAAGTCACGTAGCTGAAGGTTTATGCTGGGGGTGCCAGACGCAGGTTCCTGCTGACAAGTCCCTTTGTGATGCCTGTTATGTTAAAGCGACGGGTGAAAGGAGTGACTCTGACCAACAGCTGAAGTCTATGGTGGAAAGATTGGTCAAGGACAGTCTTAAAAAATTTGAAGCCCCCCAGTTGTCTCCCATAGAGTCTCCAAGGTCTCCGGGGATGGATGCTCAAGCCCAGGACACATGGGATTCCTCGTTGCCTAGCCACCCGTCTGCTGTCCTCTCAGAGAGTGAGTCTGAGGAAGAAGAGTCTGGTTCGGGTTTTGACTTTGCCCTGCTCCCTCCCTTGGTCAAAGCCATTAAGGAAACACTGAACTGGGAAGAGCCAGTAGTGGCCCCGGCGAAACAAAGAAAGTTTTTTAAGCAATTGAAGAAAGAGCGTATTAGCTTCCCTTTCCTCTCAGAACTGGGAGAAGTGATCTCGGATGAGTGGAGTAAGGTAGAGAAAAAGAATTCTCTTCTATCTAAGATTCAGAGACTTTACCCTTTTAAGGAGGAAGAAGTTAAAAACTTGGAATCTTCCCCTCTAGTGGATGCAGCGGTAATGAGATTGGTCAGACATGTGACCCTTCCTCTTGAGGACACAGTCTCTTTTAAGGACGCTCTGGATATGAGAATTGATTCTGACCTGAAGAGGATCTATCTTATGGCTGGCATGGCCTGTAAGCCGGCCCTGGCCTTAGCGGCTCTGTCTAGAGCGATGGAAGTTTGGTCCGATAGTGTTGATGAAACACTCAGGAATGTTTCTGAAGATCTGGCCAAGAGTTCTCCTATTCAAGAACTAAGACTGGCTTCAGCCTTCTTAAGAGAGGCCTCGATCGATATTATCCGTCTGGTGGCTCGAGTTATGCTCTCGTCTGTAACTGCCAAGCGTGCCTTGTGGCTCCGTCCTTGGCTAGCCGATCCCGCTTCTAAGCAGGTTTGGTGCCGTATTCCTTTTGATGGTTCTTCCCTTTTCGGCAATAAGCTGGATAGTGCTATAACTCGAGCCACCGGGGGTAAGTCGGGGTTTCTCCCCCAGGATAGACGCCTGCAGAATCAAAGAAGATCATTCCCAAGAAAGCAGGGTCAAGATCGTGCCAGGGAGGCACGCACTTACAGGCCTGGATGGGAATTTTCCAGATCTTGGAGGTCCAGACAGACATCTCTCAAAAAATCTGCAAAGGGCAGTTCGATGGGGGAAAAGGAGCCTACTAAGTCCTTTTGAGATCGAGCCCGTCCAGGCGGTCCGGGTAGGAGCACATTTGTTCCACTTTCGGCACGTTTGGGCGGCCTTGATCCAGGACTTTTGGACCATCAAGACGGTTTCCTCCGGGCACACTTGGTCGTTCAGCAGTGTCCCCAAACTCAGGTGTGTTCCCACATCCATTCCAAAGTCGGAAGAAAAAAGACAAATTCTTCTATCTTACATAAAATCTTTGTTGAATCAAGGCGCCGCTATTCCTATTCCAGACATCCAGCACGGCATGGGAATGTATTACAATCGTGAAGCAACGAGCCATGAAACCGCAGCTACAGGTACTTATTCAGCATCAAATTAAATATGTGTGGCGATTCCCTTTTGCTCTTCACTTTACCCACAATGGTCAGCAGTACACTTGCACCTCCTCAGAAGCTTTACAACGCCTTCTGGAATCCCTGCAGCTGACTACTCCAGAACAACAGTCTGAGACTGCACTTCCACGCACCCCTGCACGCCTGACCCCTTACCCTCATGCAGCTACCCCCAAGCGTGACCCCAGAGATCTGCGTTCACCACGATCCATCCGAAAGGGTACACCGGCGAAGGCTTCCACTGCAAATCTCTATAGTCCTAGAGTCTTTGTGCCCCGCTGAATGGTACTTATCGCCCCACCAATGGCTCATCTACCTTGCCCCAGTTTATGGGTGGTTTAAACCCGGACCTACCGGCTTGATTAGCCTGCTATGTTTAATGATCCTCTGTGTAGAGAAACTGTTTTTGTTTTTATTTTTTGACTTTTGATTTTTGCTTTTTTTTATGTCTACTCTTTTTATGCCTCTCCCCCACTACTGTGACACCTTATAATCTTTACGAACACCTACTACTTATCTTTTATTAGAGACCCCGGTTCACAAGCAATAACCAACTACAGAATATTGAATACTCACATCCAACAGCTTTCCTCTAGGTCACCCTTAATGGTGACCCACCCCCCCCCCTTTTTTTTTTTCTCTCCCCCTTTACCTTCCCCTCCCTTCCCCCTTCTTCACATAGGGTCAAATGACAATGTTGTTAACTTTACTGTTTTTCCCTCTTTTTTTTATGCTCTTTAGAGTTTATTGTAAGTTTATTCTCTATACATTTACTAGAGTTGTTTTAGACTACTATACTTTATGCTTATGCTGAAAATTATATATTCTTTCCCGGTATGCTGCGGGGAATGGTCACTGCTCCCCCCAACCTAGTGCGTTCTCTCTATGGCAGGATTTCTGGCCATAGAGACCATGCACATTAAAGTCGGGCGACTCGGATTTTCCCGCTTCATACCAACTCACTTATGGTTCGCCTTACGTAGTTACTTAGATACTTCTTTGTCTTTCTCTTACTACTCTTCTTTTTCTCCCTGCTTACCCCCTCTCCCTGTCTTTCCTGCTCATGGTGGTCAGTTGGCCCGGGGGGATCCCGGACCCCTATTTATCTCCTACCCATACTTTGATTTATGGCCCCCCTGAACATATTATCATTAATTTAAAAGGTCTTAATTCCCCCAATAAATGGGTCAAAGCTTTCCGCACCTTTACATCTTTACAGGCAAGTATAGTAGCATTACAAGAGACACATTTTTCCGCACATAATACCCCTAAATTCTTTCATAACAATTATCCCCTAGTATACACAGCCTCTGCAGCTACAAAGCACCGAGGAGTCCTCTTGGCTCTCCATCGTTCCCTCCCATTTACTTTTACTTCTGCTATCAAAGATCCTGAGGGACGCTATATTATTTTGATAGGCTCCCCCCAAGAATCAGATGTTACCTTAGTCTCATATTATGCCCCCAATTCTAACCCTATTCCCTTCTTTTCCCATCTCTTTCAAGTAATCAAAACTCATCTTAAAGGTACCCTGATTATGTGCGGAGACTCTAATTTAGTTATTCATCCATCTATTGATAAATCCCCTTACACACCGGATCACCAATCATTATCGACTCAATTTTGGTCCCTACTTCAGCACTACTCCATACTAGATACTTGGAGGGAATGTAACCCTACTAAGAAAAATTACTCATTTTATTCTAACCCCCATAATTCATTTTCTAGAATAGATCATATATTTATCCCTATAGCATCCTCCCCAATATTACTTCAATCTATTATTCACCCAATTACTTGGTCTGATCATTGTGCAGTGATTACCACCATCTCCTCACTTATACCAAGACCTAAAGAAAGATTTTGGCGTATGAATGATAAGCACTTAACGAATCAATCTTTTCTACTTGATATAGAGGTAGCGCTACGTGACTATCTTATGCACAACGCCACCCCAGATATCTCTCCTATTCTTTTATGGGAGGTTCATAAACCAGTAATTAGGGGCAAGTGTATTTCTGCCGCTTCTTTTCTTAAAAAAGACAGGCTCAAACGCCTACAGCACCTAGAATCTGAATACCAACGCCAATTTTTACTGTTTCAGACCACTCCTTCAGAGGCGAATAAGTCTGACCTAGATAAAACTCGGTTGGAGTTGGACTTACTTTTCTCAGATCAGCTGATAAAACTCTGCATAGGGCCCACCACACCATTTACACTAAATCCAATAAGCCCGACACTTTCTTGGCTCTCCGTCTTAGGCAACCTGAGCGAATTCATAAACCAATTAGGCTTAAAGTACATAAAGGAACCCATACTAGTAATCCGATTAGAATAGTTGATGAATTCTCCAAACGCCTCACTAAACTATACGAATCTCCCTCCCCCTTCCCTCGTGATAAGGCTGAGACATTGTTCCGAGACCTACCGATCCCTTCCCTCCCCATTCCGATCCGGAATGCTATTGATACAGAAATCTCGCCCTCTGAAGTACTCCAGGCTATCAAATTAATTAAATCCAATAAGCAACCTGGCCCAGACGGGTTTACAGGATTATATTATAAGAAATTTGCAGACGTCCTGGCCCCTCTCCTGGCGAATACTTTCAACACTCTCTTAAAAGAGGGCGCCTTTGGTAGTGATACACTTACAGCTTCCGTCTCAATGATACCTAAGCCCGATACTGATCACTCTGTATGGTCCAACTATAGACCCATATCACTCTTAAATCTTGATATAAAGCTTCTAGCAAAAGTTTTATCATTACGATTGTCTCCACACATTGGAGGGTTGATCCATAAAGACCAGGTAGGGTTCATACCTAAACGCCAAGCAAGCGATAACATACGCTGAGTTATTTTATTGCAACATTTGGCTAGATCCCGAGATATCCCTATGCACCTGTTATCCCTTGATATCCTTAAAGCTTTCGATACTGTCTCTTGGCCCTACCTTAAACATATTTTGCTTAAATGGGGCTTTGGCCCTCATTTTCTCTGTTGGATTGATGCCCTATATGCCCATCCTCAGGCTTTTGTCCGCTACTCTGGCTTCAGTTCTTGTAGATTTCCGATCCAGCGAGGCACTAGGCAGGGGTGCCCTTTGTCGCCCCTGCTTTTTGCTCTCGCCATAGAGCCACTAGCGGCTCTGATCAAATCCAACCCCGATATCCAGGGTTTGGAAGTAGCTTCCACAACGCATAAGTTATGTCTCTTCGTGGACGATGCCCTCCTATTTATCACTTCTCCTTATACCACCCTGCCCAACCTTTTTAAACTCCTCGATGTGTTTGCGCAAGTCTCAGGTCTTGAGGTAAACCAAACTAAGTCTAGAGCCCTTGCAGTATCCCTCCCTACAGAGACCCTTCAAAGTTTACGTGCTAATTACTCATTTCAATGGTCCACGTCCTATATTCCCTATTTAGGTATTAAATTAACTAGTAACCCTGCTCACCTCTATCAAACTAACTATCTCCTCATGTTGCGTAATTTGTCACTACTCCTCACCTCTTGGCAGCCTCTATGTGTCTCCTGGCTCGGACGCATTGCGGCTGTAAAAATGTCCCTACTGCCCAAATTGCTATATTTATATAGAGTTCTCCCGGTCACGGTCCCTTTATATTTTCATAATGCTATTCAAAGCCGAACTTTCAAATATATTTGGGGTAACACAAGACCTAGAATTTCTAAGTCTGTTCTTTTTCGACATAAGCTTCAGGGGGGCCTAGGGATACCGTATTTTAAACACTATTATTATGCTGCTCAGCTATCGCAAATGGCCCTCTATCACGCTGTGTCTGAAATCCCATTATGGGTCAGCCTAGAAGCAGTAGAAGCCCACCCTATTTCCGTCTCCAATTTACTTTGGCTCCCCCCTCAGACACGTAGATCACTTACTAACCCTATTACAAGCCACTCTCTCAAAATTTGGCATAAGGTAAGCACCCCTTTTAAATTAATATCTCCTCATCTCCCCTTACTCTCATTCCTGGGTCACCCAGACTTTTTTCCGGCCTACACGGAGCCAGGCGCCTTTTCGGCTCGGTTCCGTGCACGCCTCACTCGAGTATGTGACCTGTCTTCGGGAGCCTCTTTCACTACATTTCCTGACCTCCAGACGCAAGCCCAATTACCCCCTAGGGAATGCTTCCACTACCTACAGATAGCCCATTTCTTTCAAACGCACATTAAAACCGGCCCCAATCTCAAATCTATGTCCCAATTTGAAACTATATGCTCCTCTGATCCACATGCCCCAGGCATTATTTCATGCCTCTACTCTTGCCTTTCCACCACATCTGAAGACGTTCCAAGTTATGCTACTGCTTGGGCCACGGACTTATCACTTAGTCTTGATACAGAATCATGGACTGTTATATGGACCAATACCAAAAATTCCTCACAAAATGTAGTGGCTTCTGAAGCGAACTACAAGTCTTGATGCGGTGGTATTTGGTCCCCTCCAGAATCTCCAAATATGTACCTAACTATTCACCCGATTGTTTTAGAGGTTGCAAAGACCGGGGTACCCATCTCCACATTTGGTGGACTTGTCCCATCGTGGTAAATTTCTGGTCCTCAGTCTTCCACATACTAACTAAATTGTTACAACACCCCGTGACTCCTAACTCAGCAATGGCCTTGTTGAATTGGTTGCCACAAGATTTTACTAAAGCCCAAAATCCACTTTCCCTCCAAGTAATAACTGCGGCCAAACAAACGATCACGAGAGCCTGGAGGACACCTACCTTGCATATAGCTGAAACCAAACACAGAATTACACAGGCAATTATCCAATGCTAAGATAGAAGCAATAACCCTAGATAAGATCCCATTGTTTAATAAAATATGGCAACCCTGGGTAGACCATTTCCTACCGAAAAATTTCGACACTCGTCTTATGGCCCCTTAACTCTGAATGGATGACAGTTTGTGGTCCGTGGTTCCCGTGGGCCTTCCGACCATATTCTTCCCCTCTTCCCTCCTTTTCTTTGCCCTCTGATATCCCCTCTCTTTCTTCTTGTGTCCCTATCTCTTTTTTCTCCTCCTTCCCTTTTCTCTTCTCTACATCCTTTCTTCCTTACTCTCTTTTCTATATATGTAAAAATTCACCAAGCGGAACTTCTTTTCTCCGCCATTACCCTAAGTAATGGTTGTTAGTGTAAAAATGTTTGTTTACTGACTTTTCTTCTTTGGAATCCGTTGGCCTGCTTCCGTCCGGCCCCTTCTTTAACTGTTGTAACTTCATCGTACCTCACACATACAGGATCCACGGGGCTACCTTAAGATTGTTCGGATATATTCACTCCTATAAAACTTAGGTAGCAGCTTACTTGATTATTTTCCGTCACTATACCCATTGTAAATTGTTCTGCTTACTTCACTGTAACCTGTTTGACTTTTCAATAAAAATATTTGAAAGTAAGAAAGGAAAAATTCAAAATGGAAACGCTGTCCACGATTCAACAATCAGTGCAGCCAGGGGACTGGCTTGTCTCAATAGACCTCAAAGACGCCTATTTTCACGTCCCAGTGGCCACAGAGTTCCAACAGTTTCTTCGTTTTTCCATTGGCCAGCTTCATTTACAGTTTACTTGCCTTCCTTTCGGTCTGTCAACCTCCCCTCGCACATTCTCGAAGGTCCTTCTAGCAGTCGTTGCATTGTTGAGAGTCAGAAAAATCCGGATTCATCATTATCTGGACGATTTGCTTCTTCTCGCTCAGGACAAGGATTGTCTCTTGAATCACAGGGATAAAGTCATCACAACCCTCAAGGAATTCGGTTGGCTCCTGAATTTACAGAAAAGCCAGTTAGTTCCTACACAGTCTCTCGTTTTCCTCTGCGCCCTGTTCAATATGGCAAAAGGTACCATCTCTCTGCCCGAGGAGAAGATTGCAGTAGTACGGGACAGGATCCACCTGGCTCTCTCTTCATCTCGTCTCAGTGCTCTTCATTGCCTAAAGATCATAGGCACCATGGTGCCTTTCAAATGGGTTTTCTTCGTCAATGGTCGGGAGAAAAGGCCCAGTCCATCGAGATTACTCAGACCATGAGAGGTTCCCACTTCTGGTGGCTTCGTCGGGAGAACCTATTGAATTGCCACTCTCTTCTCCCAATCAAATGGATCTCAGTGACGTCAGATGCCAGCAACAAGGGCTGGGGGGCACATTGTCTATCGGAAGTGGCTCAGGGCATTTGGGACTTTTCTTCTTGGGGAATAGTGTCAAATGTGTTAGAACTACGAGCAGCCTTCCTAGCGCTGTTGGCATTTCCGCATCTGATAGTGGGTGCATCCGTAGTCCTCAGGCTGGACAATACGACTGCGGTCGCATACGTAAGGAAGCAAGGGGGCACCAGAAGTCGGTCTCTGCTGAGGGAAGTGGATCCAATAATGCATTGGACCCAGAGGAATCTGGCCAACCTAACAGCAGCCTACGTGCCTGGAGTCCTCAATGTCCAAGCAGACTTTCTATCACGAGTCCACTTGGACAACAACGAGTGGACCCTTCACGAAGATGTGTTTCAGTGGGTTCTATCCCTGGGTATGTCTCCAGAAGTGGATCTATTCGCCTCTCATTTCAACAGGAAACTAACGAGGTTCCATTCAAGGATCCGCAGGCCTACGGGATAGACACCCTAACAGAGCAGTGGCGGTTCCACAAGGCATACGCCTTCCCTCCAATTCCAATTATCTTCCAGTTCCTGAAGAGACTCAGATGGGAAGAAGTAGAAGTATTGGCAATAATTCCGCATTGGCCCAACAGGCCCTGGTTTCCTCTCCTATCCCTCCTCAGCTTTCGGAACCCAGTTCCTCTTCCTTCCAGACGGGATCTGCTCTCCCAGGGGTCGATTCTCCATCCATGTCCGGCTCACCTTCAGTTGAAGGTCTGGTTCTTAAAAAGGGGAAGGCTGGAAGCACTAGGGTGTCCTAAGGAAGCCATTTCCACTCTCTTAAGTGCGAGGAGAAGAAGCACTAATAAGGTGTATGAACGGATCTGGGCCAAATTTGTATCTTATGTGTCCTCCGGAACCAGTTCCTACGTTTCACCCACAGTTCAAGATGTTTTGGGGTTCCTGCAATCAGGCTTGGACTTACCCTTGTCAGTTAGCTCCCTTCGGGTTCAAGTCTCGGCTATTTCCGCATTTACAGGGGTTCAGTGGGCCAAGCATGCCCTTATCCAGCAGTTCTTCAAGGGCGCAGTATGACTGAGACCCCAGAAAAGACCCAGATTCCCTAAATGGGATCTGCCTCTAGTTCTAGACTTCTTTTCTCTTCTCAGTAAGGCTCTTTCCATCAGAGAACTCACCTTGAAAACCGCGTTCCTGGTGGCGGTCACCTCGGCGAAACGAGTATCAGAGATTCAAGCTCTAGGAGTCAAGGAGCCTTTTCTAACTTTTTTTCCGGACAGAGTGGTCCTAGTTCCAATGTTGGGTTCAAACCCTAAGGTCACTTCGGTTTTTCATGAAAATCAGGGAATCTCTCTACCCTTATTCAGATCCTCGGATTCCTCGGAAATTCATCCTCTTGACGTTGGACGCTCATTAAAGCTCTACTTGGAAGCTACAGCTCCATTCCCGCAGCCGGACTTCCTGTTCGTTCTGTTCTGTGGGAAGAACAAGGGCACTAGAGCATCAGTCAGGGCAATTGCGGCATGGATAGTTCAAGCAATCCAGTGGGCATACAGAGAAAAGGGCTTGGCTCCTCTTCAGGCGGTGACGGCGCATTCGACCAGAAGTCTTTCTACCTCATGGGCGGCTTCTCGCCATGTGGCTCCTGACGTGATATGCAGGGCGGCCTCGTGGTCTTCAATTCACTCCTTTATGTCTCATTATTGTGTTGAGCCGGCGGCTCTATCCTCAGTTGACTTTGGAGTTAAAGTTTTGTCAGTTGACGGTGTCAAATAAATCTTTGTTAAGCAGGATTTTTGCCCACCCGGGTGTGTTTTGGCGAGTTATTTCCCACACGTAGGCTGCCATGGAGTCTATCAGGAAAACAGAAAATTTATGTCAAATACTTACCGTAATTTTCCTTTCCTGATGGACTCCATGGCAGCAGGAGTTCCCTCCCAAATGGCTGGAGTAGGATAGTTACCAAACACGGCCTCTGGCAGGGAGCAAAGATTCATGGGAGTATCATCCTATAGGGTAATGGAGGCGGGACTAAACCCACACGTAGGCTGCCATGGAGTCCATCAGGAAAGGAAAATTACGGTAAGTAATTGACATAAATTTTCCATTTTCTTTACGTCCTTAATCTTTTTAACATTTTACTTTAATTATTTTTATCAATTTTATTAAGTGTATTGGGTGTGGGTCCAATGACCACATTATTAGCCACCCAGCAAGTATTTAAATTAACGATTTTTAGCTCACAGTTTATAGATTACCTTTTCTTTTAGAATAAGCAAATATATTTTTACGTTTGTTTTTTCATATTAAATTTACCACAGTGCAAAATGACTACACAGTGCACATGATTTTACAATTTTAAGTCAATATTTACCCAAATTATATAGATCAAATTGTTCACGATTTTAAGTCAGAAATAAAAAATTTTAGTCTCTATAGTTTTAATACATTTTTACACTTTACTGACAAAATATTTTTCTTGCTTCTAAATGTTTCAGTGACTTGTTACCTGGAATTGCCCTTGTGGCAATGTCCCGTCACTTTAAAACATACATCACAAACATCAAAAAAATCATCATGCCATCCATATTCATACTGTGTTACTATTATTTCATATTCATCAGTCCCTAACCTCAAGGAGCTTACAATCCTAAGGTCCCTAACTCACATTCATACATACACTAGGGACAATTTAGATAGGAGACAATTAACCTACCAGCATTTCCCCGGAGTATGGGAAGAGACTGGAGTACCCGGAGGAAACCCATGCAGGCACAGGGAGAACACGCAAACTCCATGTAGGTAAAGTTGTGGTTTGAATCAACTGTTTTGCTGATACAGCACTTTGGGCATGTTAATACAACTAACATGACATAACAATCCATGGATCTCACACACATATATACAACAAACATAACTCTCACACTTAACCAATAGGGATGAGCCGAACACCCCCCGGTTCGGTTCGCACCAGAACTTGCGAACGACCCCCGCGTTCAGTACGAACGTTAGAACCCCATTGAAGTCTATGGGACTCGAACGTTCGAATTGGAAAGTGCTAATTTTAACGGCTAATATGCAAGATACTGTCCTAAAAAGGGTTTGGGGACCTGCCTCCTGCCTCAGGGGACATGGGTCACTGCAAAAAAAAGTTTTAAAAACTGCCGTTTTGGCGGGAGCACTGATTTTAATGACGATTAAAGTGAAAAAAAAAAAAGTGAAATATTACTTTAAATATGGTGCCTGGGGGGTGTCTGTAGTATGCCTGTGAAGTGCCACGTGTTTCCCGTGTTTAGAACAGTCCCTGCACAAAATGACATTAAACGGAAATAACACCATTTAAAACTGCTTGCGGTTTTAATGTTATATCTGGTTCCTGCAATATGGTTGAAAATCATTGAGAAACATGGCATGGGTAGCCCTCCCTGCCCATTACCAGCCTATTTGGGTCTTGTACGCATATTAAGGGGAACCCCGTACCCATATTAAAAAAAGGAAATGCGTGTGGCCCTCAGGCCCTATATACTCAGAACAGCAGTATACAGGCGGTGCAAACAAGACAGGGACTGTGTAGGTTTGTTGTGTTAAGTTGAATCTGTTTGTCATTTTCAACCGGTACATTTTTAAAGTGTAGCTCCAGTCAAAAAAACTATCTTTAAGCTTTTTGGAAAACATAGGGAAGGGTTATCACCCCTGTATAATTTGTTTTGTTGTCCATCTTTTTTCATCTCACTTGCTGCTGTCTCCTTGCGTTTGCAAGTAGGAGATGTTTGTAAGTTGGATGTTTGAAAGTAGGGGCCTGCCCTATATTATAGCGGTATGTACTGGGTACAGAGCACGTAGACAGCAGCATCTCCTAACACTACTGACTGCAAGCTCTATTATTAAACACTTGTTAGCCCAATGTTTGCATAAAGTGAAAGATGAAGTTATGCTGAGTAAATAGATATCAAACATGTCACTCTTCAAAATTGCACATGCCCGTGGAATGGCGCCAAACGTCGCTACTTAAAAAATCACCATAGGCGACGCTTTAATTTTTTTTTTACTGGTTACATGTTTTGAGTTGCAGAGGAGGTCTAGGACTAGAATTATTGCTCTCGCTCTAACATTCTCGGCGATACCTCACATGTGTGGCACATGCGAGCACATGGGGACATGGGCGCTTTAATTTTTATTTTATTTTTTTATTGTTCATTTTACTTTATTTATTTTAGTTTGACATTTTTTTCCCCAAAAATATATTTTGTTTCACTTTTATTCCTATTACAAGAAATGTAAACATCCCTTGTAATAGGAATATGGGGTGACAGGTCCTCTTTACAGTGAAATCTGGGGGGTCAATATGACCCCACATCTCACCTCTAGGCTGGGAAGCCTGAAATAAAAAATAAAAAAAAGATTCTGGCTTTGATCGTACTGGCGAGTTGGTAGAAGCACCGGAGGGCGGTGAGGGGCATCTATGGCTGGGTATTTCAGGGTATCACCGAGTATGGCTGGGTATCTCTGAGTATGGCTGGGTATGGCAATTTATGGCAGGGTATTACAGAGTATTGGCGGGGTATTGGCGGGGTACTACAGAGTAATAGCAGGGTACTGCAGAGTATTGGGGGGTACTACAGAGTAATGGCAGGGTACTGCAGAGTATTGGGGGTACTGCAGAGTAATGGCGGGTACTGCAGAGTATTGGGGGGTACTGCAGAGTATTGGGGGGTACTGCAGAGTAATGGGGGGTACTGCAGAGTAATGGGGGGTACTGCAGAGTAATGGCAGGGTACTGCACTGCAGAGAAATGGCAGGGTACTGCACTGCAGAGTAATGGCGGGGTACTGCAGAGCAATAGCAGGGTACTGCAGAGTATTGGGGGGTACTACAGAGTAATGGCAGGGTACTGCAGAGTATTGGGGGTACTGCAGAGTAATGGCAGGTACTGCAGAGTATTGGGGGGTACTGCAGAGTAATGGGGGTTACTGCAGAGTAATGGCAGGGTACTGCACTGCAGAGTAATGGCAGGGTACTGCACTGCAGAGTAATGGCGGGGTACTGCAGAGTAATGGCAGGGTACTGCAGAGTATGCACTGGTATTGCAGAGTATTGGCAGGGAATTGAGGGGTTAAATTCGGTGAGCAGCGATGTGGGCACTGCAGATGCAGCCCACATCGCTGCTGACACCGATCTCTTTCCCCTCCGCTGTACCGATCAGTACAGAGAGGGGAGGGAGGAACAGGCGTCATAACATGACGCCGGTTTGTTTCCAAGTGATCACTCCGTCATTTGACGGAGCAATCACGTGGTAAACGGCCGCTATGAGCGGCCGTTTACCGTGATCCGTGATGCGACCCGGCGGTCACGGATGCTCTCGAGTGCGCACACCTCGGGGAACGCGAGAGCAGAATTCTGGGAGGCCGTTAATTAACGGCCTCTCAGAGTTAAACAACCCCCCTGAAGCCGTTAATCGGCAATGGGCAGTTGTTAAGTGGTTAAAGCTAGATCACTAGCTATATAGGTGAGGTGAATATAGTGGTGTATACTGCAGTCAGGGCACAGACAACAACCACTACACAGCAGCAAGATAGGAAATCAGCCAAAAACGATCGGTGTGTACTGTGTTGAAGGTACACAGAACACCCACTGCTTCAGATGCTAAGTAACACACTACACGAAGCCGCCTCAAAGGCGGCCTTATATAGTGTGGGGCGTGCACTACACAGCCTGAGCTATGATTGGCCACAGGCAGGATGCCTGTGGCCAATCATGGCTCTCCTCGCTGCCGGCGCTGCGATTGGCCAAGCATGCGGGGTCACAGTGCATGCTTGGCCAATCATGGGGCAGCAATGCACTGCGCCACCGCAGTGCATTGTGGTCCGCGCGCGCGTCACTCGAATTTTGACGCGAACGGCCCAAACGTTCGGAATTCGCCGAACGGCCGAACAGCCAATGTTCGAGTCGAACGTACGTTCGACTCGAACACGAAGCTCATCCCTATTAACCAACTACACCCTGTAGACAAAAATATTATGCAGGACAATAAGTTTCTTTCATTTCCTCTCTTTTTTTTTTTTCAACACTTTTTTAGCCTTTTAGTGGTACAAAACCCCTGTGTGCTTTTGTTCCATTCCTTGACGGACTCAGCCACTCCTGTTCCCAAGGTGAATCTTTGGCAATCCAGGAGAAGCTCCCTGTGGGATCACACAGACCCCAATCTGGGGTGTACTCGGTGGTACAATTCCCCATCTCACACGGTGGTGAGACTGCCTCAAGAATTCATCTATTATTAAATCCAATGGTCACACAGACACAATTTTACTTAATAATAGCAGGAACTGTATATCTGGCCCTTAATCCTGGCCAAGGATCTGTACCAGACTATACACTGTTGTACTAATCAGTCACACCGACCGACAGGCACACAACTGAGGGGGGGGGGGGGGTGTTAATCACAGAAGCTGCTAAAAAAAGATGAAAACTCTGGATTTAAGATGTAACAACACACTCCTTTCTAAAAAGGAAACAGTCCACTTATATGCAAGAGACATGGCAGCACATATGACAGGCACACAACTGAATAGGGTCACACAGACAGATTAAAACAGTTCAAAAATGTAACAAGCACTCCTTTAGACAAGCCACTCATGCAGGACACACAGCATTACATATTCCAACAAATGGGGCAGTACAGTAACAAAAACATGTCAATAGGAGAAAATTCTAGAGTATAGAATCTGATAGTTCTGCTTCCCTAAAGTCTTCCACATCAGCTTATAGGCACTGTGCAGAATAGGAGAGATAGTACATCTGCTCATGGTGTAGCTTTATGGACAACTACGCAGACGCGAAACGAAAAATAGAATTTCATTCAAAACTGGTACTACAGTTTCAAGCGGTGCTGTTTATTAAGCAGGCCATCACCCTCAGCAATAAACCAGGGCCTCACCACACATAGTACCTTATCAGCCACAGCCTATGAATGATCCCTTGAGTCCGAAGACCCGATTCTTGACCTGGCCTGTCACCCAGATGCAGGAAATGCAAAAATCCTAGCTAAGCACACATTGCACCTGAAATAGGGCAAGCCATTCACACAGAACACACACTTGCAAGGACAGTATTAAGTACAGATAGTATGGAAAGTAAAAAGAAACATAACAAAATTCAACAGTCAAGGTTCTTGGAAAGAGTACTTCTACATGAAACCGACTTACAGAAATAGGCACAGCACAAGGGGAAGTCGCAGTAAGCAAAAAGTTAGCTTACCTTCACCAGCAGAAGTGAATTCCCAGCTTGTGCTGCTCCATTTCTTTGCGATGTCTGTAGAGTTTCTTTTCCGGCATTCGAAGGACCAATTGATAGGGAAATCCCAGAACTTAGGGGATTCCAATAACATGTTGACTGCTGAACCACATTATAAAAGATGTATTTAATATTCAAGCCTATGGTTTTAGCCATAGGCAGGGGAGCACACGTGTACAGTACATGGTAAAGTAATTGCTCTAACTGAGGCTGGGAGCCTTAAAACATTTATACAATTCTAAAAGGGGGTGGAGGTCTTGTGAGTCTCTTTGAAGGCCTAATCAAGTTGTAATTGTATTTATATTCACAAAGGGATGGTCACTTCGCACCTAGGTGTCACTTCCAGATTCTCTGGGAAAATGCCCCTTCACAGCTATACAAACACATCCTGATCATTTGCAACAAATACACTTGCTTAATCAGAATACATGTTTTTGATAATCAAGACAAAATTGTTTATAAATAAATGGCGATTCCATTTACCCGCTCAACTTATCTGTCTTTTTCTTCTTTCCTAATCTAGATAACACTGGACTTTTGTTTCTTTTTTCCCTTTTCAAGTCCATATGGGTTGAGTCAAGAAATTGGCAGGTCAGAACAATGGGTGAGTGCTGCCTATTGACTCATCTACCATGGCCCCTTAAACATTTTATCCCTGAATGTACAGGCACTCAATGTACCACAGAAATGCACTAAAGCGTTTAGGTCATTCCAAGCAAAAAATGCACACATTGTGTGCCTGCAAGAGACTCATTTTACAGTAAAATCAACGCCTACATTTTTTAGTTCATACTATCCACAAATATTCACTGCCTTGGCCAACACCAAACAACATGGAACTCTTGTGGCTTTCCACCGGTCCACTCCATTCACAATTCATTTGGAAATTAAGGATCCAGAAGGAAGATATCTAATCCTTACGGGACACATTTTGGACACAGAAGTAACTGTGGTTTCTTATTGTGCACCTAACAAACAGCCAATTACATTCTTAACACAAACAAGGAGTAATACAAGTAGTTAATGCACATAGACTAGGAAAAATCATTGTATATGGCGATTCCAACCAGGTTCTCCTACCATTTCTGGACAAAACACCATATACTCCACCCCGTAACCACTCTAAAAATATTTCTCTCTCAACTCCTTTCCAAACACAATTTAATTGATTCATGGAGAGAGAATAATCCAACAAAAATAAATTACACCTACTTTTCACACCCTCACCAAACATTCAGTCATATTGACCACATTTTCCTGACCACAGGAATGATACCTGAGATTCTTTCATCAAATATCCCCATCCCATGTTCTGACCATAATGCAGCCCTAACAACTATTGCATCAACCATACCTAAAGCACGAGATAAAACATGGTATTTACCAGAGATATTACTTAAAAACCCTTTATATTGTCACAAAATTAAACATGCTCTGAAAGAATATTTAACATTCAACAAAAGCCCAGAAATTTCCCCAATAACATTGTGGGAAGCACATAAACCGGTCTTGAGGGGAACTCTTCAGCAGCAGTATGGAATACTCAATAGAGAACGCAGAAATCTTGCACATAAATTAGAAACACAATTTAACTCCCTTTTCTTAGCTTTCCAAAACAAACCTAATCCAACTACTAAAAATTATTTAGAGAAGGCACACCTGGAATATGATCTTTTTCTTACAGAATCATCTGATAAATTACTGCGTTGTTCCAGACATGCTTTCTTCATGAAATCTAACAAGCCAGGCACATATCTGGCGAGGGCACTTACAGTAGATCAACAAATAACACATTTAAACTAATTAGATTAAAACTATCTAAAAACATATATGGAAGCAACCCCCTTAAAATTGTTCACAAATTTTGTTCTCACTTAAATACACTATACACAGAATCAAGTACATTCAGTGCAAACAAAGCAGATTCCTTCTTCTCACAAATTAACCTACCTGAACTGTTTCACAAAAAACACAACTTGAGATACTGTCAGGGAACTCACCATGTGAATGCCCGTCCCCGTGTAGTAGTGGTTCACCTTCGATCTAGGCGCCATGCGCGTTGTCCCCATCAGAGGCGTATGAGTTCCGGAACAAACGGACGCACGCTAATCCGAACACGTGGACGTGCGCCAATCCGAACACGTGGACGCACCCGAGCAAACTGAACGTATGTACGTACTCACGCACGTACGGCCACTTCCACCAATCCTGGCACATCTCTCCCTATATAAACGGGATCCTGGCCTGATACCAGTGCTGGATCATCTTCAGCTATTCCTGAGACACCTGATCGTTGTTCCTGTGACCTTGTTCCTGATACCCATTCCTTTGGATACTCCTTGTTACTATCTCCTGGACTATCACTGACCTCGGCTTGGACTTACGACTTTGGCTTGCTTCCTGATTTTGTACCTCATTGCTAGCACGTTACCAGACCCTTGCTCATCCTTGACTACGCACCTGCCTTTCGTTCCTGTACCGCATTGCCAGCCAGTTGCCAACCTTGCTTGTTCCAGACGTGCAGTGTTTCCTTTACACCTGCTGGGCTTCTGCTGTCTTCCTCCGTGATCGACCTACACCTCTTCTTCCGTGAGGACCCAGCGTCTCCAGGCCTTCAACTTCTACCTGCAGGCACCTGCACCCTTTCGCTGTCTTCACGCTCCCTGTTACCACCTCCAGGGTTGTGGAGACCGGAAACGTGCAAAAGGCCACCCTCAACAGTCTGACTCCGCTGTAAGGCACGTGACAGTACGATCCAGCCAAAATGGAGTCCGACAGGGGTGCCTCACCTTTGGAAGCCTTGTGCCCTTACCCAGGCAGTCCAGGGCCTGAAAGATGGTTATCATCAACTTGAGCAGAGAGTGGAGTCATTAACACCAAGCACCGCTGCTTCCCAAGGGGCCACAACATCCCGGTCTGCCAGTCCGGCAACTTCAGCATCTGTACCTGCAGTAGTGGTGCCACCCCCCGAGCCTCGAGTTCCCACTCCAGAGAGGTTTTCCGGAGATCGCAGCAAATTCCATGCCTTCCGAAATGCATGCCAATTATATTTTCTGCTACAGCCTCGTACCTTCTCCTTGGAGAGCACAAAGGTGGGATTCATCGTCTCCTTACTTCAGGGGGAACCTCAAACCTGGGCCCACTGCTTATTAGAACAGGCCAGCCCTCTGCTTGATACTATGGACTCTTTCTTGAATGAGATGGCTAAGTTGTATGATGACCCTCAGCATGCCACAACTGCTGAGGCCAATCTCCATGCTCTGCAGCAGGGTCGCAGACCCGTAGAGGATTACATAATGGACTTCAGGCGGTGGAGTTCGGATACTCAATGGAACGTTACCAGTTCCACATTGGACTTTCCGAGCCACTAAAAGATGAATTGGCCCGTATCGGAGTTCCCAGTTCTTTGGAGGACCTAATACAAGTATCAATTCAAATCGATCGTCGTCTCAGGGAACGGAGATCTGAGAGAATCGGCCAGATCCGTCCCACATGGATGTTACCTAAGGTCCCGAATCATCCTCCCATTCCCACACCGGCTACCACTTCTGAAGCTCCAGAGCCAATGCAAATAGGATTGCTTCGTTCACCGTTATCTCCCGGAAAAAAAAGCAACGCCGACGCCAGAACAATCTCTGTCTCTATTGTGGGGAAGCCCCATTACCCATGAGTCTCAACCACTATCCGCCAACATCCTATCCGATCATCAAGAACTACTCCGCCTGGATGTCATTTCTTCACCCCTATTCCCAATCATTTTGGGAATGCCCTGGTTACAAGCTCATAATCCCCAAATAAACTGGGTGACTGGTGAGGTGGTTTTTCAGTCCACTTACTGCCTTCAGAATTGCTTCAAGATCTCACACCATCTGGTTCCAGTCATTGCCTGTTCAGGCCCTACATCTGAGACCCAGAGACTGGTCCCAGCCACATATCATAGTTTCCTAGACGTTTTTGACAAATGAAAGGCAGACACTCTCCCTCCTCATCGGGTTTAAGATTGCCCAATTGAATTATTGCCAGGAGCCGAAATTCCTTTCGGAAGGATATTTCCCTTATCGGAAACCTGAACTTCTGGTCCTCAAAGAATATATCGATGAGAATCTCAAGAAAGGGTTTATCAAACATTCCTTTTCTCCAGCTGGTGCCGGAATATTCTTCGGTGAAAAGAAGGATCATTCGCTCCGCCCGTGTGTCGACTACAGGGATTTGAATAAGGTGACGATTAAAAATCGCTATCCCCTTCCATTGATTCCGGAATTATTCCAGAGACTTCAGTCGGCGAAAATATTTACAAAGCTGGATTTACGAGGGGCCTATAATTTGATCAGAATCTGTGAAGGGGACAAATGGAAAACGGCTTTTCGGACACGCTTTGGCCACTTTGAGTACCTGGTCATGCCATTTGGACTCTGCAACGCACCAGCTACTTTTCAGCATTTTGTTAATGATATTTTCAGGGACTTTTTGGATTTGTTCGTAATTGTTTATTTGGATGATATCTTGTTATTTTCAAACTCTCTAGAAACCCATCATGACCATGTAAAACAGGTTCTTCTCAGACTAAGGCAAAACGGGCTCTATGCTAAAGCCGAGAAATGTGAGTTCGAACGTCAGACCATTCACTTCCTCGGCCTGGTGATATCAACTGAGGGAGTAGAAATGGATCCTCAGAAGGTTTCAGCCATTTTGTCCTGGCCATCTCCAACTGACAAGAAAGGGGTGCAACGTTTCAATGGATTCTCCAATTTCTATAGGAAATTTATCAGAAATTTCTCCAGTGTTATAGCGCCTATCACACAACTCACCAGCAAACAAAATCGGTTTCAATGGACTGTTGCAGCTCAAGCTGCATTCGATAAACTAAAAGGACTATTCACATCTGCCACAATACTTAAACATCCTTACCCTGCTCTACATTAGGCTCGGTTCACACCAGACGCGGCACAACTTGCCGCGCCGCGACCTGCCGCGACCTCAGCGGCGACTTGCAAAACGACTTCTGTATAGAAGTCAATGCAAGTCGCCCGAGGTCGCCGCAAAAGTAGTACAGGAACCTTTTTTCTAAGTCGGAGCGACTCGAGTCGCTCCTATTAGAACGGTTCCGTAGTACAGAACGGGGGCGACTTGTCAGGTCACGGCGCGGCAAGTCGTGTCGCGTCTGGTGTGAACCGAGCCTTACACTCTGGAAGTGGATGCTTCAGAGAATGCTGTAGGAGCCATTCTGTCCAAACGTCAAGGGCCTAAATCATTAATGCACCCTGTAGCTTTCTTTTCCAAACAACTAGGTGCGTCGGAAAGGAACTATGATGTGGGAGATCGGGAACTTCTGGCAATCAAATCGGCCTTAGAAGAATGGCGGTATCTCCTGGAGGGGGCAAAACATCCAATATTGATCTTCACAGATCATAAAAATCTGGAATACCTCAGAACAGCCAAATGCCTCAGGCCCCGGCAAGCGAGATGGGCTCTTTTCTTCTCCCGCTTTAGTTTCCATATAACTTACAGACCAGGATCCAAAAACAGTAAACCTGATGCGTTATCCCTTATGTTCACAGAAACTGAAGCCTCATCCCCTCTGGACACTATTCTGCAAGCTGGAAACTTTTTACTAACACAATCTAGTTTTCTATCACAGGTTCGTCAGTCGTCCCGAGGAGCATCAGTCTCTCCAGATACTAACCTCCAAGAGAAGGATGGTCTCTTCTGGCAAGGAGACAAACTCTTCATCCCTCAAAATCTCTGCATTTCTGTTCTACAGGCTTGTCATGACTATCCCCTGGCAGGTCACTTTGGGGGTCACAAGACTATGAATTTAGCTCAAAGACACTTCTGGTGGCCAAATCTTGCAAAGGACTGTAGGAACTATGTCAGCTCTTGTCCAACCTGCTTTCGGAATAAAAATAGCAAAAATAAAGCCTGGGGATTGTTGAGACCATTACCCATCCCTGAAAGACCATGGGATAAAATCGCAATGGACTTTATTGTTGAGCTCCCTCCATCTGAAGGATTCTCCTCTATCTTTGTGGTGGTGGATCGTTTTTCTAAAATGGCACACTTCATTCCCATGAAGGGAACTCCATCTGCAACTGAGACAGCCAGAATATTCATTAAAGAAGTTGTTAGTAGGGATGGCCGAACAGTTCGCCCGGCGGTCGTTTCGCTGCGAATTTCGGCTGTTCGCGGTCCGCCAGTTCGGCGGACTATTGGCGTAGTTCGCCCGGCGGACTTCCGTGTTTTTACTGTGTAAAGGAACTTTGACCTGATGACACATCCATCATGGGGTACAGGACAGCCAATTGAGACATGACAGCACATGGACACTTGGACATTGCCTCTAACTTATAAATACACCCGATCCGGAGGCCATTTTACATTCTTTCTTCTGTCACTATAGGGAAAGGTTGCTGTTTGGAGCAGGGACAGATAAAACGCTAGCTATTTGGTACACAAAAGTTCTTTTCAGGACTGGTATAGGTGTTAGGTGTATATAGGTTTGCTGTGCTACTGATTGTTGCAGCAGCCTGAGTGTCTTTTGTCAGTTTAGATAAAGGGTCAGAGCGCTGTGTCTGCTGCTATTTTAGGGACAGCCAGATTAGTCATCATCATCATCATCATCATTAGCTGTTACTATCAGGTCCACAAAAGTGCTATTCGAGTAACCAGTAATTGTTCCAGTCTCCTCTGTTTTGCCAGTTTGTATAGGGACAGGAAGGAAGCAGTGTGTCAGGCAGTGAGGGTCAGTTTAAACAGTTGCTGTTACTATCAGTTCCACAAAGGTTCTTTTCAGGACTGGTATCAGTGGTATGGTAATAGGCTTGTACATGTATAATATTCTTTCTTCCAAATATAGAAAGAATATTATACTTGACTGCTGCCCTTCTGCTGCAGTCTGCTAATCATTCACAACTCACTTGTTCCACAAAGCTCTTTATCAGGACTGGTAACTTGGTCTGTGTAGGGTGCTACAGTACATAGGGTTGAGTGAGGTACAGTCTGCTGTTCTGTAAGGACCGCTATCGGTCCACAATAGATAGGGTTGAGGTGCACCACTGCTGACCGCTGCCCTATACTGCAGCAGTCCTTCAGCAGTATAGGGACTGACGTACAGTCTGCTAATCAGTCACACACAACCTACTTGGTCCACAAAGGTCCTTATAAGGACTGGTAACTTGGTGAAGGGTGCTACAGTACATAGGGTTGAGTGAGGTACAGTCTGCTGTTCTGTAAGGACCGCTATCGGTCCACAATAGATAGGGTTGAGGTGCAGCACCACTGCTGACCGCTGCCCTATACTGCAGCAGTCCTTCAGCAGTATAGGGACTGACGTACAGTCTGCTAATCAGTCACACACAACCTACTTGGTCCACAAAGGTCCTTATAAGGACTGGTAACTTGGTGAAGGGTGCTACAGTACATAGGGTTGAGTGAGGTACAGTCTGCTGTTCTGTAAGGACCGCTATCGGTCCACAATAGATAGGGTTGAGGTGCACCACTGCTGACCGCTGCCCTATACTGCAGCAGTCCTTCAGCAGTATAGGGACTGACGTACAGTCTGCTAATCAGTCACACACAACCTACTTGGTCCACAAAGGTCCTTATAAGGACTGGTAACTTGGTGAAGGGTGCTACAGTACATAGGGTTGAGTGAGGTACAGTCTGCTGTTCTGTAAGGACCGCTATCGGTCCACAATAGATAGGGTTGAGGTGCAGCACCACTGCTGACCGCTGCCCTATACTGCAGCAGTCCTTCAGCAGTATAGGGACTGACGTACAGTCTGCTAATCAGTCACACACAACCTACTTGGTCCACAAAGGTCCTTATAAGGACTGGTAACTTGGTGAAGGGTGCTACAGTACATAGGGTTGAGTGAGGTACAGTCTGCTGTTCTGTAAGGACCGCTATCGGTCCACAATAGATAGGGTTGAGGTGCACCACTGCTGACCGCTGCCCTATACTGCAGCAGTCCTTCAGCGGTATAGGGACTAAGAGTTTTGTCACAGGGTCATTTAAAAAATGACAGGCAGAGGAAGAGGCAGGCCCTTCCGCAGGGGTGGTAGGGGTAGGGCAGGAGCAACAGCCTGTAGCCAAAGTGGGAAGTTGCAGAAGGTGCGTTCAATTACTTTAAAGGACGCACCAGACTTGGTTGAGTGGCTCACTCAGCCTTACTCTTCTGCACCCTCCTCATCCTCTCGATCTGCAACCTCTTCTTCACTCTCTGCTATGTGCACCCCCAAAGACACTACCACCAACAACACCACCACCACCACCACATACCTTCCACTTGAGTCACAGGAATTATTTTCCAATCCATATCAAGAGGACATTTCTGATGCGCAGCCACTCTTGGTATTGGATCAGGAAGAGGAGGTAGCAACAACCGCTACTCAGCAGTCTGACGACAGTACCCAGATCAGCCCAAGGAGGAGGTTGGTCCCCGGTGTTGCTGCCTACTCCGAGATCTCTACTTATAGCGGTTGGGAAGGTGACGTTGATGATGACGTGTCTAGTGATGTCACGTGGGTGCCCACAAGAGAGGAAGAGGAGGGGAGTTCAGAGGGAGATATGGACCAGCAGATAGGGAGGAGAAGCAGGAATAACTTACATTGCACAGAAGGGACAAAGCAGACTGCAAATGTATCAGGAGCGAGTCATCGACCATGTACAGTCACATCTGGCGCTCCCTGGACACCGGCACATGGCTCCGCAGTGTGGGCTTTTTTTAACGTGTCCGCTGCTGACAATAGCGTTGCCATCTGCAATCTTTGCAGTCAGCGCATTAGTCGCGGTAAGCCAAACACTCACCTAGGGACGACCGCCTTAAGAAGGCACATGGGCAGCCATCACCGAGCCGAGTGGGAGCAACGTAACACACAAAGCCACACTGCAGGCTCTCACCGTCCAGCCTCGTCTTCTACTTCTCCTTCTCCTCTCTCCTCACAATTGTCCTCCACTCCACCTTCCATCACGCCAAGCTCACATTTTTCTGCAAAAAGGCAGGCTTCCGTGGGCCTAATGTTCGAGCGTAAAAAAATGATGACGCTGGATAACCCTCTTGCCCAACGATTGACGGCTGGCTTGTCAGAACTCATAGCCCGCCAACTACTGCCATATAAACTGGTGGACTCGGAGGCCTTTCGCAAATTTGTGGCCATTGGAACACCACAATGGAAGGTCCCAGGAAGGAAGTATTTCTCAGAGAGGGGCATCCCAGAGCTATATGGCCATGTTCAGCGGCAAGTGAATGTATCTCTGGCACACAGTGTCGGTGCCAAGATACATCTGACCACAGACACGTGGTCTAGCAAACACGGGCAGGGAAGGTATATCACTTTTACTGCCCACTGGGGGAACCTTCTGACGGCCGTCAAGCATGTAACCCGTGGCACCCGTGTAGATTTGGTTTTACCGCCACGGATTGCATGCAGGCCTGACTCTTCTTCTCCTCCTCCTCCTCCTACTCCATCCTACTCCCTCTCCTCCTCAGCTGACTCCTCCTTTTCCGCAGCTAGCGTCTCTTCCGCTGCACCGCCCAAGCTCCCCAGAACCTATTCCACATGCCAGGTGAGACGTTGCCATGCCGTGCTGCGTCTGTTGTGTCTGGAAGCCAAGAGCCACACTGGCCCGGCACTCCTTTCAGCTTTGCGTTTACAGGCAGATCAGTGGCTAACACCGCTCAATTTGACAGTTGGTAAAGTGCTGTGTGACAACGGTGCCAATCTGCTT
This sequence comes from Lithobates pipiens, assembly GCF_037356315.1. Taxonomy (NCBI): domain Eukaryota; kingdom Metazoa; phylum Chordata; class Amphibia; order Anura; family Ranidae; genus Lithobates; species Lithobates pipiens. The sequence continues at coordinate 137,153,936 of NW_027507789.1, forward strand.
AGCGCATTGAAACAGGGCAAAATCACGCACATGCCATGCATGGCACACGTCTTAAACTTGGTCGTGCAGCGATTCGTTGTCAAATACCCTGGGGTCCAGGACATCTTGCGGCAGGCAAGGAAAATCTCGGCCCATTTCAGAAGATCTTACACGGCCATGGCTCACCTTGCTGACATTCAGCGGTGACACAATCTGCCGGTCAGACGTCTTATTTGCGATTGCCCGACACGATGGAACTCAACCTTCTATATGCTTGATAGGCTGCTCTAGCAGAATTGTGCAGTTAACGTCTACCTGTATGAACTCTGCGGCAGAAACGGTTCTGGGGAACTGGGTTTTTTTTCAACGCGCCAGTGGCTGCTCATGCGCGACGCATGCAGACTTCTGCGGCCATTTGAGGAGATCACCAAACTGGTCAGTCGCAGCCATGGCGCCATCAGTGACATGGTACCTTATGCCTTCTTTATGGAGCGTGCATTGCGTCGTGTCATTGATCAAGCTGTGGAGGAGCAGGAGCGGGAAGATGAGGAAGTCGCAATGCTGGATGAATTCCCAGGGAGGGCTACTCTATCTGAGACAAGTCAACAACAGGAGTCTGAAGAGGAGTCAGAGGAGGATGGTGCCGGGGCGGATGAGGAGGAGCAAGAAGAGCATGCTTTAAACCTTTCTGGGATCCCTGTTGTGCGTGGATGGGGAGAGGAGAATGAAGAGGACGACATTATCCTGGATGATGAGCAGGAGCCAGGCCACCACACCGCTTCCACTTTAGTGCAAATGGGGGCCTTCATGCTCCAGTGTTTTAATAGGGACCCCCGTATAAAAAGCATAAGGGTCAAGGACCAGTACTGGGTGGCAACGTACTTAGACCCCCGGTACAAACACAAAATGGCGGAAATGTTACCGCCGTCGCAGAGGGCTGTCAGAATGCAGCACTTCCAGGCCTTGCTTCGAGAAATGCTGCATTCTGCTTTTGCGTGCGCTGGCAGAGGAGCAATTCCCACTCCCAGAGAAGGAGTTGCGAGTACTAATCCAACAGCGCCTGCAAGAAGAGGCCGGTTTGAAGATGTGTTGGTGACTTCAGATATGAGGTCATTCTTTCAGCCGACCCATCGACAGGTGTCATCCGGATCCAGCATCAGGGAACGCCTAGACCATCAGGTGTCCGACTACATTGGGTTAACGGCCGATGTGGACGCTCTGAGGAGTGATGAACCCCTGGACTACTGGGTGGGCAGGCTTGACCTCTGCCCAGAGCTTGCCCAATTTGCAATCAAACTGTTGGCTTGCCCCTCATCCAGTGTCCTGTCCGAAAGGACGTTCAGCGCAGCAGGGGGGATCGTGACCGATAAGCGTACTCGCCTAGCTCACGACAGTGTTAACTACCTCACATTTCTAAAAATGAATGAGGCATGGATCTCGGAGGAATTCAACACATGTGACCAGTAAACCATGTATATGTCTATAAACAATTTTTTTAATCAAGCACACAGACCTTCTTTCTTCATTTGGCTCACTTCCTTGTCCCAAAAAAGCACACCGTACTATATGCCCCTACCCTCCTCTTTGAAGAGGTTGAGCGGTGTCATATTTCTACTGGGGCTGCTTATGAGGGGATCACACCATCCCTGTGCTGACTTCCTCCTGGGGGTTCTTATTATGAGGGGATCACACCATCCCTGTGCTGTGCTGATTTTCTCCTGGGCCTGCTTATTATGAGGGGATCACACCATCCCTGTGCTGTGCTGATTTTCTCCTGGGCCTGCTTATTATGAGGGGATCACACCATCCCTGTGCTGTGCTGACTTCCTCCTGGGGGTTCTTATTATGAGGGGATCACACCATCCCTGTGCTGATTTTCTCCTGGGCCTGCTTATTATGAGGGGATCACACCATCCCTGTGCTGTGCTGACTTACTCCTGGGGGTTCTTATTATGAGGGGATCACACCATCCCTGTGCTGTGCTGATTTTCTCCTGGGGGTTCTTATTATGATGGGATCACACCATCCCTGTGCTGTGCTGATTTTCTCCTGTGCCTGCTTATTATGAGGGGATCAAACCATCCCTGTGCTGTGCTGACTTACTCCTGGGGGTTCTTATTATGAGAGGATCACACCATCCCTGTGCTGTGCTGATTTTCTCCTGGGCCTGTTTATTATGAGGGGATCACACCATTCCTGTGCTGTGCTGACTTACTCCTGGGGGTTCTTATTATGAGGGGATCACACCATCCCTGTGCTGTGCTGATTTTCTCATGGGCCTGCTAATTATGAGGGGATCACACCATCCCTGTGCTGTGCTGATTTTCTCCTGGGCCTGCTTATTATGAGGGGATCACACCACCCCTGTGCTGTGCTGACTTACTCCTGGGGGTTCTTATTATGAGGGGATCACACCATCCCTGTGCTGTGCTGACTTCCTCCTGGGGCTGCTTACGGTGCTGCTGTCAGTGCTGTATATCACAGTGCTGGTGTGAGTGCTTAATGTCATGCTGCTGATGTCAGTGCTCTCTATCACGGTGCTGCTGTCAGTGCTGTATATCACGGTGCGGGTGTGAGTGCTTAATGTCATGCTGCTGATGTCAGTGCTCTCTATCACGGTGCTGCTGTCGGTGCTGTATATCACGGTGCTGGTGTGAGTGCTGTATGTCACGCTTCTGATGTCAGTGCTCTCTATCACGGTGCTGCTGTCAGTGCTGTATATCACGGTGCTGATGTCAGTGCTGTATGTCACACTTCTGATGTCAGTGCTCTCTATCACGGTGCTGCTGTCAGTGCTGTATATCACGGTGCTGATGTCAGTGCTGTATGTCACGCTTCTGATGTCAGTGCTCTCTATCACGGTGCTGCTGTCAGTGCTGTATATCACGTTGCTGGTGTGAGTGATTTATGTCACGCTGCTGATGTCAGTGCTCTCTATCACGGTGCTGCTGTCAGTGCTGTATATCACGGTGCTGGTGTGAGTGATTTATGTCACGCTTCTGATGTCAGTGCTCTCTATCACAGTGTTGCTGACAATGCTGTATGTCACGGTGCTGGTGTTAATGCTTTATGTCACGCTGCTGATGTCAGTGCTCTCTATCACGGTGCTGTTGTCAGATGACTCTATCACGGTGCAGGTGTCATTGCTGTATGTCACGCTGCTGGTGATCATCTCCTGCACCCTCTTCTTTGCCTACCCTGGTCCCTGACCTTCCCTCTCCTCCATTGCCTTCATGCGCTCCACAGTCCTGAATTGTCAGAACAATTTCCCATATAAAAAAAGAATACTTGTAGTTATCGATCCCAAATTCACCTCATACATGTGTTATGTCATTGGCCATGTGGTGGGACTATGTTTGCCCAGCTAATAATTATTTTGTGGCTGCAAATTTGACCTAAAGGTTTGCGAAGTTCGCCTCCCATTGAAGTCAATGGGGCCCGCCGCGAACGTTCCGTTTCGCGAACTATCGGCCGCGTTCGCAGTCCGCGTTCGCGAAACGTCCCGTCGGAAGTTTGTCCATCACTAGTTGTTAGGCTCCATGGAATTCCCAGTGATATTGTCTCTGACCGTGGAGTTCAGTTCACATCAAAATTCTGGAAGTCATTGTGTGAAGCTCTGGGTATCAAACGAATTTTTTTTTCAGCCTATCATCCCCAAACAAACGGGCAGACCGAACGTACTAATCAGACGTTGGAGCAGTACTTACATTGTTTCACTTCCTTTTCCCAGGAGGATTGGGCCTCATTATTACCCTTGGCAGAATTTGCATTCAATAATTCTACTCACTCTGCCACAAACCAGTCACCATTCTATTCTAATTATGGTTTTCATCCTTCTTTTCTGCCAACATCTATACTGGATTCTCCTGTACCAGCCATCCAGGATAGGCTAAATTTCTTTGTTACCAACAACCGGGTACTTAAAGAAACCATTTCCAAGGCACAGGAAGACAATAAAAGATTTTTCGACAAGAAAAGAAGGGGGGAGTTGGACTTAAAGGTCGGTGATCGTGCATGGCTTTCAACCACAAACCTGAAACTGGCATGTCCCTCTAAAAAATTGGGACCCAGATATTTGGGACCTTTTCCAATTAAAAAGAAACTCAATCCAGTGGCCTATGAACTTGAACTTCCCGGCTCATTCAAGATCCATCCTGTATTCCATACTTCTCTACTTAAGCCTGATGTACCCAATTCCTTTCCAGATAGGGAGTTAGGCCCTCCAGAAGCTGTGTTGATAGATGGAGAGGAGGAGTTCGAGATCAAAGCCATTTTGGATTACAGGAAACATCAAGGACAAAACCAATACTTGATCAAATGGAAAGGCTTTGGTGCTGATGAGAATTCCTGGGAACCTGAAGTGAACCTTCATGCCCAGAGGCTCATACGGGCTTTTCATCGCTCTCAAAGTTTGGTTCAAAGGGGCACCCGGAGGCTGCCCTTAAGGGGGGGCACTGTCAGGGAACTCACTGTGTAGCAGCGGTTCACCTTCGTTCTAGGCGCCATGCGCGGTGCCCCCGTCAGAGGCGTATGAGTTCCAGAACGAACGGACGCACGCTAATCCGAACACGTGGACGCACGCCAATCCGAACACGCGGACGCACCCACGCAAACTGAACGTATGTACGTACTCACGCACGTACGGCCACTTTCACCAATCCTGGCACATCTCTCCCTATATAAACGGGATCCTGGCCTGATACCAGTGCTGGATCGTCTTCAGCTATTCCTGAGACACCTGATCATTGTTCCTGTGACCTTGTTCCTGATACCCATTCCTTTGGATACTCCTTGTTACTATCTCCTGGACTATCACTGACCTCGGCTTGGACTTACGACTTTGGCTTGCTTCCTGATTTTGTACCTCATTGCTAGCACGTTACCAGACCCTTGCTCGTCCTTGACTATGCACCTGCCTTTCGTTCCTGTACCGCGTTGCCAGCCAGTTGCTGACCTTGCTTGTTCCAGATGTGCAGTGTTTCCTTTACACCTGCTGGGCTTCCACTGTCTTCCTCCATGATCGACCTACACCTCTTCCTCCATGAGGACCCAGCCTCTCCAGGCCTTCAACTTCTACCTGCAGGCACCTGCACCCTTTTGCTGTCTTCACGCTCCCTGTTACCACCTCCAGGGGTGTGGAGACCGGAACCGTGCAACAGGCCACCCTCAACAGTCTGACTCCGCTGTAAGGTACGTGACAGATACCTATCACGGCAGAGAAAATAGAAAAGGTCATCAAAGAGTTGAAAATTAATAAAAGACCAGGACCAGATGGTTATTCTGCATTATACTACTGCACCTTTTCAGACTCTATTTCCCCTATATTGGCAGAGGCATTTAATGATTTACTCGAAAATAAATCATTTAGACAAGAATCCTTATTGGTGATCATATGTATGATTCCTAAACCCTATTACGATGATACTTCTTGTACTAACTACCGACCTATATCAATGCTAAATCTTGATGTCAAAATTCTTGCAAAGATCTTAGCATCCCGTCTAAGTAGATTCATTGGCACACTTATAAATTGTGATCAAGTTGGCTTTATGCCAAAACGACAAGCAGGCGATAATGTACGCCGGGCAGTTCTTTTAGCACAAATTGACAAAACTCATCGCATTCCCTCCTGCTTTCTCTCACTTGATATTCAAAAGGCTTTTGATTCTATATCCTGGTCCTACCTGCATTACACATTACAGAAGTGGGGTTTTGGCCCAAATTTTACTAACTGGATCAGGGCACTATATAAAAAACCTAAAGCATATTTTAAATATGCAAGTTATAAATCTGATACCTTTAATATTGAAAGGGGCACTAGGCAGGGGTGCCCGCTTTCACCCCTGTTATTTGCACTTCTTATAGAACCACCTGCCCAATGGATCAGATCAGATCCCACCATAACGGGTATTGAAGTAGGGGGATTTCAACACAAAATGTATCTATTCGTGGATGATATCCTCCTATTTCTTTCATCGCCACAAGTATCAGGCCCTAACCTAATGCCAATACTTTATGGCTTTGCTACCTTTTCTGGCCTTTTCATTAATCCCAAGAAATGTGTAGCACTAAATGTATCTCTTTCAAATTTAGAATTAAGTTCAGGTAAGGTAGGTCTCCCCCTTCACCTGGGCAGATAAATCAATTCCATATCTAGGAATACACCTCACTGCATCACTCTTGGATCTTTTTTCAGCTAATTACCCTCCAATGTTAAAAAATATAACAAATCTGTTGAAATCTTGGAACCACCTTCCTTTATCATGATTCGGAAGAATCAACCCAATAAAAATGACAGTCTTACCCAAATTATTGTACCTTTTCAGAGTCTTACCAATTCCAATTCCTGCCTATTACCTGAGAATTATACAGAAAAAGGCAAATGCATTTATATGGGGTTCTTCTAGACCACGTACACAGCAACACACACTTTACCTCCCTAAATTAAATGGGGTCTAAGCTGTCCTAATTTCGCATCTTATTATAGAGCAGCACATATAGCAGCACGTATCGATCGAAGCTGCTGAATGTGATCCCTTGTCAATGGCAAACCTGATTTGGCTCTCGCTGAGAGATTGTAGAGGGTTGCGTAATCCAATTACAAAACATTTTGTTTCCCTATGGGCAGATACAAATTCAGAAATCAGTTGCAATCATTACATAATTCTCTACTATCTTTTTACAAAAACCCTGCATTTTACCCAGCATGGGTATCTCCTACATCTTTCAGAGCATGGGCTAGAAGTGGTATGCTGCAGATGCACAAATTTGTGAATTCCTCATCCTTTATCCCTTTCCCAACCCTCTGCGATAATTATGGAATGCCGCAATCAGAACTATTTAGGTACCTCCAGATGAAAAATGTCTTTATGCCTCTTTTAACCACAGACAGTTCACTAACTAATTTAACTAACTTTGAAAAATATTGTAAACATGACCCTCATGCTAGGGGCATAATCTCGACCTTATATGTTCAATTGTTAGCTAAACTTGAAACAGTAAAACCAGCTTATGTCCAGAAATGGGAGGTGGACTTAGAACAAACACTGGAAACCACAGAATGGAATCAAGTCTGGTTAACAACCAAACAGCCTCTCCCAATATATTATCGGTAGAGGCGAATTATAAAGTACTAATAAGATGGTACCTTGAACCGGCTAGAATAGCGAAATTTGTGCATAACTACTCATCAGATTGTTACCATGGATGAGCTGAATTAGGAACACATTTCCACATTTGGTGGTTGTGTCCCAAAGCTCAAATTTATTGGAATGAGATCTTTACTATAGCATCTAAAATGTTAGGAATATCCATTACCCCAGATCCCTCAATGGCACTCACCAATTGAAAGCCAGACTTTCTAACACACACCCAATTTAAATTAATTGTTAATTTATTCACCGCAACAAAACAAACACTTGCAAGAGCCTGGAAATCCCCTTCATTGATTGTGGATTAGGTAGTGAATAGGATGAACAGCACTATGATGCAAGCCAAAATGGCAGCTCTTGAAGCTGACACACTTATCAAATTTGAAAAAGTATGGCATCCGTGGATAAAAAATTATTTACCATCAAATTTTAACAAAGAAGTTCTATTACCATGGTAGCTGACCCGATGGGTAAGTGATTACAGTATATAGTTTCTGAGTGATATGGCGGCCCTCGACGCGACACGGCGGACCTCTCTTCTTCCCTTCTTAGTTTCTTTCCTTTCTTCTCTATCTATTCCTATGATTTTGAAGCTCTGTCCTACTTAAGGAGCTAATTCCTCTAATAAACCATACCATTAATATACGTTATTGTTATAGTAGTAATTATAGTTGAATATATCATTTACATTGTATTGAATATATAACTCTGAGCTTCATTACTTCTGTTGTATATTATGTACTTAACCATTTAAGCCCCGGACCAATTGTCAGCCTAAGGATCAGAGGTCTTTTTACAATTTTGCACAGCACTGCTTTAACTGGTAATTGCGCGGTCATGCAATGTTGTACCCAAACGAAATTCGCGTCCTTTTCTTCCCACAAATAGAGCTTTCTTTTGATGGTATTTGATTGCCTCTGCGATTTTTATTTTTTACGATATCAAAGGAAAAAGACTGAAAATTTAGAAAAAAAAAAATATTTTCTACTTTTTGTTATAAGAAAAATCGAATAAACTAAATTTTAGTCATACATTTAGGCCAAAATGTATTCAGCCACATGTCTTTAGTAAAACAAATGTCAATAAGCGTATATTTATTGGTTTGCGCAAAAGTTATAGCGTCTACAAACTAGAGTAAATTTTCTGGAATTTACACAGCTTTTAATTTATGACTGCCTATCTCATTTCTTGAGGTGCTAAAATGGCAGGGCAGTACAAACCCCCCCAAATGACCCCATTTTGGAAAGTAGACACCCCAAGGAAATTGCTAAGTGGCATGTTGAGCCCATTGAATATTTTTTTTTGTCCCAAGTGATTGAATAATGACAAAAGTTGTCACTAAATGATATATTGCTCACACATGCCATAGTTATATGTGGAATTACACCCCAAAATATATTCTGCTGCTTCTCCTGAGTATGGGGATACCACATATGTGGGACTTTTTTGGAGTCTAGCCGCGTACGGCACCCCGAAAACCAATCACTGCCTTCAGGATTTCTAAGGGTGCAAATTTTTGATTTCACTCCTCGCTACCTATCACAGTTTTGAAGGCCATAAAATGCCAAAATAGCACGAAACCCCCCCCAAATGACCCCATTTTGGAAAGTAGACACCCCAAGGAAATTGCTAAGTGGCATGTTGAGCCCATTGAATATTTTTTTTTGTCCCAAGTGATTGAATAATGACACAAAAAAAAAAAAGTTTACAAAAAGTTGTCACTAAATGATATATTGCTGGGGCGCATGCGCGCAGCTCAACGTGATGGACGTCTGCCACTAGAGCTCCGCACTCCCCGCAACGATACCGGGACTTTCTGAGGCTATCGCTATCTTCACACCCAGGCAACCCGTCGGTACGGCTCGCCGATACCGCCGTGCACCCCCCGGGATGGTCCTGACAGGCCATCGGGGTAAATCAAAGCCGAAGCCGATCAAAGAGGCACTCGCGCGGGCCTCGTCCAAGATGGCCGCGAAAGCACAAGCACAAGCTCTGGCTCCCTCGCAGCGTTCCAGCTCTCCCGCTGACACGGCGGATCCTCACAGCGAAGATTCCGATGAGGAAGGTGGGCGCAACAAAGAGGACTTCCCTGCACTTCCTAAGCCAGGTATGCCACAAACTGACCTCCTTGCTCACTTTGAAAAAATGCTGCATAAGGCCTTGAAAGTGACCTCAGAGCAAATAACCACCAAACTGACTCACGAGATACGTGAATTAGGTCAGCGCACTGCTGACCTTGAGACCCGTGCAGACGACATGGAACTGACCCTTAAAGAGCACGATCAAGAACATCTAGCTCTTCGTGAGGAAAACGCAATGCTCCTTTCCCGGCTAGAAGATGCCGAGAATCGCTCAAGGAGGGCAAATTTGCGCCTCCGTGGCATTCCGGAAACGGTGCAAGATATACAATCTTTTACTACAGCCCTATTCCAAGAGCTTTCTCCATCGATACCGATCGAGCGTCTGGAATTTGACCGGATACACAGGGCCCTGACACGCCGGCAACCTGATGGCCCCCCACGGGATATCATTGTGAAACTTCACTTTTTCAGGTCCAAGGAACAACTTCTCACTGCTGCCCGCAGCAAAGAAGACACCCTCACATTCCAAGGGCATGCATACCAGTTATTTACTGATTTGGCCCCTCTTACAATTGCAAAGCGGAGAGCCATGAAGCCGCAGCTACAAGTACTTATTCACCATCAAATCAAATATATGTGGCGTTTTCCTTTCGCTCTTCACTTTACCTATAACGGTCAACAATATACCTGTACCTCTCCGGAAGCTCTCCAGCGCCTCCTTGAGTCTCTGCATCTAACACCGCAAGAACAATCAACTGAGACCTCACTCCCACGCACCCCTGCTCGTCTCACCCCATATCCCCACGCGATGACCCCTAAACGAGACCCCAGGGATATACGCTCTCCAAGATCCATCCGGAAGGGTACACCGGCGAGGACCTCTGCAACAAATCTCTACAGCCCTAGAGTGTTCGTACCTCGCTGACCGGACTCTACCGCCCTTCTGCTTGTCATTTTGTTTTTACCCACATTTCGGGCGCTCTGAGCCTCAGCCCGGTGGTTCAATTTACCTGTTATGGTTACTGGTCACCTGTATACTTGGTGCATTTTTGACCTTGTTTTTTGGTTTTGCTTTTTGATTTTTGATTTTTGATTTTTGACTTTTGATCTTTGACTTATTGTTTTCTGATTCTAGACTATTTGCTTTTGATTTTCGAGATACTTTTACGTGGTATTGCAGGTCCCTTCTCCTTCCACTGTATTACACCCATGGACCCCCTTGTGAGCTATGTTAAAAAAATTTTTTTTTACTTATCATGGAGGTCCATGTAATCTGAACCTGAGTTAGCCATGGAGAATGCACCTGCTCAATTTACTGTTTCTCCTCAATGTCCCCCTTATAGTTGATCTACCTCTACCCCTTTCCATCCCTTCCCTTCCCCCTCCCCCTCTTCCCCCCCTCCCTATCCCTCCCTCTTCCCCCCCCCACCCCTCCTCCTTCCCCCCCACCCCTCCTCCTTCCCCCCCCCCTTAGGACCTGACATTGATATTGTTTTTTCTTTATTTATACACCACTCTACGTTCCATGAAGGTTATAGTTAGAGTATACTTTTTGACCTAATTTGAACGGCTCTCGGTTGTTTTGGTATGTTTTGTATTATATTATTTGCAATGCTTCTCCCTGTCCCGGTGTGTTGCGGGGGACAGTCACTGCTTCCCCCCACCTAGGTGCGCTCTCCCCATGGCGGACTCCTCTGCTGTCGGGACCACGCACGTTAGAGTCGGGCGATTCAGACCTTTCCGACTCGCACTAGTCTACCTAATTTTCGCCTTACATATCTACTCTGATGCCTCTCTATCTTTCTTCCTGTTCACTCGTTTATCTCCTAACTCACTCTTTCTCCAAACCCTTTTTCCTATTTCTGGTCGGTGGGCCTGGGGGGACCCCGGGTCATGCTATAGTATTTTCCCATGTCTTAGCCCATGGCTCCCTTAAATATATTATCACTTAATGCCAAAGGTCTCAACTCTCCTAATAAAAGGGTTAAAGCATTTCGTTCTTTCGTATCCTTAAAAGCGGGTATAGTAGCGTTACAAGAAACGCACTTTTCTACAAATAATACTCCTAAGTTCTTCAGTAGCAGTTACCCCTTGGTGTATACAGCCTCTGCGGCTACAAAACAGCGGGGGGTCCTCCTGGCGCTCCATCGTTCCCTTCCGTTTACGTTTGCCTCAGCTATCCGAGATCCTGAGGGACGCTATATTATCTTGTCTGGCTTTTTACAAGAATCTGAAGTAACTTTAGTTTCCTACTATGCCCCTAATTCCAATCCCATTCCCTTCTTTTCTCATCTTTTTCAAGTCATTAAGTCTCATCTTAAAGGCACATTGATTATGTGTGGGGACTCAAACTTAGTCATTCACCCTTCTATTGATAAGTCTCCCTATATGCCAGACCATCATTCGCTATCGGCTAAATTTCGATCATTGCTCCAACAATACTATCTATTGGACACGTGGAGGGAATGTAATCCCGCAAAGAAAAATTACTCCTTTTTCTCTAATCCTCACAATTCATTTTCCAGAATCGACCACATTTTTATCCCAGTAGCATCCTCTCCCGTCCTGCTCCAATCTCTTATTCACCCAATCACCTGGTCCGACCATTGTGCAGTGATTACCACTATCTCTTCACTTGTGCCACAGTCCAGCGAAAGATTTTGGCGCATGAACGACAAATATCTCACGAACGAATCTTTTCGACTTGACATCGAAGTAGCATTACGTGATTATCTCATGCACAATGCCGTCCCAGGCACTTCCCCCGTTCTTCTATGGGAAGCCCATAAACCTGTCATACGGGGTAAATGCATTTCTACGGCCTCTTTCCTCAAAAAAGATAGACTTGATCATATACACTATTTAGAATCCGAATACCAACGCCAGTTTCTGCTATTTCAAACTACTCCCTCAGAGTCGAACAAGTCTAAGTTAGATAACATCCGTCTTGAATTGGACTTGCTCTTTTCTGAAGCTGCTGACAAATCTTTGCGTAGGGCCTATCACTCTATCTACACGAAATCTAACAAGCCTGATACATTTTTGGCTCTCCGCCTTAGACAACCGGAGCGTATCCACAAACCAATCAGACTCAAACTCCACAATGGGACCCACACTAGCAACCCAGCCAGAATAGTGAATGAATTTTCTAAACGCCTCGCCAAACTATATGAATCCCCTGCCTCCTTTCCTCTTGATAAAGCTGAGGCTTTATTTCGTAACTTACAGATTCCCTCCCTCCCTATCCCTGTCCGCAGCGCCTTTGAGGAAGAGATCTCGCCATCTGAGGTAACTCAAGCTATCAAATTACTTAAACCCAATAAGCAACCCGGCCCTGATGGTTTCACTGGGCTGTACTATAAAAAGTTTGCGGAAGTTCTGTCCCCTCTCTTGGCGAATTCCTTTAATGCTCTGTTGAAAGGGGGCGTCTTCGGTGCCGAGACGCTTACGGCTTCGGTCTCTATGATACCCAAACCTGATGCTGACCACTCTGTATGGTCAAATTACAGGCCCATATCACTCTTGAACCTAGACGTAAAACTTTTAGCAAAAATTCTGTCCACACGATTAAACCCACATATTGGAGGATTGATTCATAGAGATCAGGTGGGATTTATTCCTAAACGTCAAGCTAGCGATAACGTACGCCGGGTCATTCTATTGCAGCACTTGGCGAGAACTCGGGGTATCCCTATGCACCTCTTGTCCCTCGACATTCGGAAGGCGCTCGATACCGTCTCTTGGCCTTATCTTACATATATATTGTCCAAATGGGGTTTTGGCCCTCACTTCCTTCGTTGGATTGAGGCGTTATATGCTAATCCCCAAGCATTCGTTAGATACTCCGGCTTTAACTCTGTTAGATTTCCTATCCAGCGTGGCACTAGGCAGGGGTGCCCTCTCTCGCCCCTGCTCTTTGCCCTTGCTATTGAGCCCCTTGCAGCTTTGATCAGGTCTAATCCTGACATTAGGGGATTAGAAATAGCCTCCACGATGCACAAATTATGTCTCTTTGCAGACGATGCCCTATTATTTGTAACCTCACCTCATACAACTCTACCTAACTTGTTCAAACTCCTTGACTTGTTTGCGCTAATCTCAGGCCTTGAGGTTAACCAGGCTAAGTCTAAGGCTTTAGCAGTATCCCTTCCTACAGACACACTTCAAATTTTACGCACGAACTATCCATTTCAATGGTCCACCTCCTATATTCCCTATTTAGGAGTGAAATTAACTAGTAACCCTGCCCATCTATACCAAACTAACTACTTGCCCATGCTTCGCAGCCTAACATCCCTCCTTAATTCCTGGCAACCCTTATGTGTTTCTTGGCTTGGTCGTATTGCGGCTGTCAAGATGTCTTTGTTACCTAAGTTGTTGTACTTGTATAGAACCCTTCCAGTGATGGTCCCTCTATACTTCCATAAGGCTATTCAAAGTCGAACCTTTAAATATATTTGGGGTAAGGTTAGACCTAGGGTCTCTAAGGCTGTTCTTTTTCGACATAAACTCCGCGGGGGCCTGGGTATTCCATGCTTCAGAAACTACTATTATGCAGCGCAGATAGCCCAATTGACCTTATACCATGCCAAATCTGAAATCCCGCTGTGGGTCAGTCTAGAAGCAGTGGACGCACATCCAATCTCTGTTTCCAACTTACTTTGGCTTACTCCACTGGCATGTAGATCACTTACGAACCCCATTACGAGCCACTCCCTTAAAATTTGGCATAAGGTAAGTATTCCCTTTAAATTGCTATCCCCACATCACCCTCTGCTCTCATTTTTGGGTCATCCGAATTTTTATCCGGCCCTTGCGGAACCGAACACTTTCTCAGCCTGGACCCGAGCAAACCTAACTAGAGTTTGTGACTTCTCCTCGAGAAGATCTCTCGCCACATTTTCCGCCCTACAGGCACAAGCTCATCTGCCCCCCACAGAATGTTTTCACTATCTTCAAATAACCCACTTTTTCCGGGCACATATTACCCCTGATTCTAATTCTAATTTTAATTCCATGACCCCGTTTGAATCAATCTGCTCCTCTGACCCCCATGCCCCGGGCATTATTTCATGTCTATACTCTTGCCTCTCTAACATAGCTGAAGACCTCCCGCCCTATGCTATCGCATGGACCAGGGATTTGTCACTTAACCTTGACGCGGAATCCTGGTCTGATATTTGGACCAACACCAAAAATTCATCGCAAAATGTTGTGGCATCTGAAGCAAGTTACAAGGTTCTGATGCGATGGTATCTAGTACCCTCTAGAATCTCTAAATTTGTTCCTGGCTATCCACCTGATTGCTTCAGGGGCTGCAACGAGCGGGGCACCCATCTCCACATTTGGTGGACTTGTCCCATTGTGGCAAATTTCTGGTCTTCAATTTTCCATATGCTAACCACATTGTTGCAATATCCTGTGACACCAGACCCAGCGTCAGCCCTGTTAAATTATCTGCCTCAGAACCTTACTAAAGCCCGAAATAGACTCTTCCTTCAGGTGCTAACTGCGGCCAAACAAACGATCGCGAGGGCCTGGAGGACCCCGTCACTGAATATAACTGAGACCAAACATAGAATCACTCAAGCGATGATACACGCTAAAATTGAAGCTATAGTGCTGGATAGAATTCCTTTATTCAATAGGATTTGGCAACCTTGGGTGGACCATTTTCTACCAAAAGATTTCGATACACGTCTTATGGCCCCTTAACTCACGCTGATTATTATTCTAGACTCTGCGGGTCTCCCGGGCACTCCGACCATACCTTTTTCTCCTCTTTCTTTGCTTTTCCCCTTGTCTTATGTCTTTGTTCCAATTCTCCTTTCCTCCTTCTACTTCCCTCTGTTTCCTTCTCTCTCTTTCTGATCTATATATACAATTCTCTCAGCGGAACACTACTCTACAATATCACCTGAAGTGACTGCTGCCATCATAGCATTGTCTATTATATGTTTCTCCTCTAAATGGAAGCGGTTAATTTTCTTTTGCTTTTTTATCCTGTTATGACTTCTTACTTGGATGCTTCTCGTTTGCGAACTCTAGTATCTGGAGGGTTTACGAATGCGCTTTAGTACTGTTTGTTCTATACCCTTTGGCAATAATTGGTAGCAGCCTACTAAACTATATTCTGTAATGGTTGTTAAAGCAAACTGTTCTGCTTATTTCTATGTGCCTTGTTTAATTTTTCAATAAAATATTTGAAATGATATATTGCTCACACATGCCATAGTTATATGTGGAATTGCACCCCAAAATATATTCTGCTGCTTCTCCTGAGTACATATGTGGGACTTTTTTGGAGCCTAGCCGTGTATGTGACCCCAAAATCCAATCACTGTCTTAAGGATTTCTAAGGGTGCAAATTTTTGATTTCACTCCTCACTACCTATCACAGTTTCGAAGGCCATAAAATGCCAAAATAGCACAACCCCCCCCCCCAAATGACCCCATTTTGGAAAGTAGACACCCCCAAGCTATTTACTGAGAGGCATGTTGAGTCCATTAAATATTTTATATTTTGCCACAAGTTGCGGGAATGTTCCAAACTTTTTTTTGCACAAAGTTGTCACTAAATGATATATTGCTCACACATGCTATGGGCATAAGTGAAATTACACCCCAAAATAAATTCTGCTGCTTCTCCTGAGTACGGGGATACCACATGTGGGGGACTTTTTGGGAGCCTAGCCGCGTAGGGGACCCCGAAAACCAAGCACCACCTTCAGGATCTAAATATAAAACGCTACCAAAAAAAAACTGTTAGCGATCGCAGGGATCAGGCCTGACTCTGCGAATGCTGCAGTTATGTGTTTAGTGTTTTGTAAGTGACAGTGATCGATTAATACTGCACTTGGGTGGGCTGGGCGGAGGGGCAAAACGCAGGTGCTAGCAGGTATCTGGGCTGATCCCACTAACAATGCGTTTTTTTGGAACCCTAAACTGCTGTGGACGCTAGTATAGATCTGATCAGATCAGATTTTGATCTGTTCAGATACTATACCACTACGGGAGGTGTATGCTTTGCGCGTGGGTGTTAGCGGTACTGGCACTAACCTAGCGCTGCCTGGGGCGACGCAGACCCTAACCCTAAAACCTAATTGATATCACCCTCCGGGTGATCAGGGGGTTAAACCTTTATTGAGTAATAAATGGTGGGTGCCCTGATGCTATAAAAAGCAAACTAACTAACCAGAGTCACCGTAACACTTATATGGTGATCACTGGTGAAAGGGTTAACTAGGGGCAATCAAGGGGTTAAAATCTTTATTAGGTAGTATATGGGGGTCCCTGACGCTATATAAAAACCTGACGGGGAACCTAAATATCTAACTGGCTAACCAGCGTGACCAGTGACACTTATACAGTGATCGCTGGGGAAAGGGTTAACTCTAGGGGCAATCAGGGGGTTAAAATCTTTATTAGGTAGTATATTGGGGTACCTAACACAATAAAAACCTGGCGGTGAACATAAAAAATAACTAGCTACCTAGTGGCACCAGTGACACTAATGCAGCTATCAGAAAAACGACACTGGCAAAAGGGGGTGAAAGGGTTAACTAGGGGCAATCAGGGGGTTAAAATCTTTATTAGGTAGTATATGGGGGTACCTAATGCTATAAAAACCTGGCGGTGAACCTAAAAAAAATAACTAGCTACCTAGCGGCACCAGTGACACTAATGCAGCGACCAGAAAAACGAACGCTTAGTGACACTGGCAAAAGGGGGAGAAAGGGTTAACTCTAGGGGCAATCAGGGGGTTAAACCTTTACTAGGGGGGTAGGGGGCTACCCCTGGACCTAACACTAACTGCCCTGACACTTTTTTCTGTCACAACTGACACTAAATGATCACTGCAATCAGTGACACTGTGACTGGGGGGGGGGATCGGGGGGTTGTTTGTGTGCCTATGTGTACCTACGTGTCAGTGTAGTGATTGGTGCACACTTACTATGTGTTCTCCTCGCAGTCCGGTCAAAAAGACCGCCCCGAGGAGAGTGACATCACTTCCTCCCTGCCTTTGTTTACACTACACAGGCAGGGGAAGCTTCTCATTCGCCAGGAGTGATCGAGAGGGTATGGCCAGAAACCAACGGCCATCCCCTCATTCCGGATTGCTCCTGAAGCGGAACGGACCGCCGCAGCCAGCGGGAGGGGGTCTGATCGGACCCCCACCCGCTGGAAGGCAAGCACGTACCGATACGTGCTTATGCCTGTCGGTGCCATTGTGCCGACGTACATCTCCATGAGATGATCCTTAACTGGTTAACCTATTGTCAAATACTCTATTGTATGTTCAATAAAATCTTTTTGACAGGGAGATTATGTTCGCATCATCTCAGGGAAAATTTCAAACTGAGCATGCTCAATGGAAAGCGTGGACTGATTGGTACCACACCACACCACACCAATAGCTCCAATTAATATGTATGACTTATATGCAATCAATTGACACAAAAAAAAGCTGTGTATACACATTTCTTGATCCTCTTTTTATTGTTTTAACTTTGGTTAAATCTAAGTTACTTCCATTTTTTCTTGTTCAATATTTGTTTAAGTACACAGAAGGCAACAACTTATACCCTTCATAATAAACCCAATGTTTACAATTCTACAACCTATCCGACACGAATACAGACACAACAAGTGTGAACCCAATTGGGGTGTGGGGCTGAGGGGATCTTCACTCTTTTACAAGGTGGGGAGCGGTGGATGTGTTTCTAACATTCTAATTTCAATAAAGTTTCTTGATATGCAAGTGTAACTACCAAAACGTTGCTTAAAGCTTTGTTAAGCTATAATTATATCACTCCATTTTTACAGTGAGATTTGTATTGCTTTTGAAAAATCTTAATAAAAACAAATTGTGATTAAAAAAAATTCACTTTTATTCCTATTAACCAGTTGCCGACCGCCGCACGACGATGTACGTCGACAGAATGTCACGGGCAGGCATATGGGCGTACATGTACGTCCCTGCCTTCCCGCGGGTGGGGGGCCCGATCGATCGGGCCCCCCCAATCGGGCCCCCCTCGGTGCCAGCGGCGGTCGGATACCGTGCAGGAGCGATCCGGTGTGAGGGGGCGGCCATTCATTCATGGCCACCCCCTCGTGATCGCTCCTGACGAATGGAAGTGCAGCATGACATCACTTCCTCTCCTGTAATGTAAACACAGGCAGAGGAAGTGATGTAATCTCTCCTCCGTGTCGGTATTTTTCGTTCCGGCACCGAGGAGAGAGGATCGGTGAGTTGCACCAACACTACACTACACAGTAGAACATGCCAGGCACACTCTCACCCCCCCTTCACCACCCGATCACCCCCCCAATCACCCCTGCACCCCCAGTCACAGTGACACCAATTGCATATTTTTTTTGCATTGGTGTCATTTGTGACTGTAATAACTGTTAGGGCAGTTAGGGTTAGCCCCCTTTAGTTCTAGGGTACCCCCCTAACCCCCCAAATAAAGGTTTAACCCCGTGATCACCCCCCGTCGCCAGTGTCACTAAGGCTGGGTTCACATTGCAGCGGTTTATGAGAACGGATGTGATTCGCACCGCACTGCAGTGCAAATCACATCCGATCTCTGTGCGATGCGAGTTCAGCCATACAGATAGTATGGCTGAATTCGCATCGCACCCGCCGCAAACTCGCACGGGACCCTTTTTTGGTCCGCAGCAGAATCGGATCACATGGGTGTTCACACCATGCGATCCGGTTCCTGTCCGAGTTTGCAGATCGCACTGCGATATGCGAACTGATCTGGGGGTGTCATTAACATTTCACTGACACTCCCAGCAGTTCGCATAGGGCAGTGTGAACTGCCGCCGGGAGGCATGCGATGCAGGAACCCGCCGCGGATTCGTGGCGTTCCCGCATCGCTCCAGTGTGAACCCTAATAAGGGGTTCATTTTTCTGATCGCTGTATTAGTGTCACAGGTGACGCTAGTTAGGCAGGTAGGTATTTAGGTTCGCCGCAGCTTTTTATAGCGCCAGGGACCCCCATATACTACCACATAAAGCCCCCTGATTGCCCCCTGGTTAACCCTTTCACCAGTGATCACCATATAACTGTTACAGGTGACGCTGGTTGGTTAGTTATTTTTTTATAGTTTCAGGGCACCCGCCATTTATTACCTAATAAAGGTTTAACCCCCTGATCACCCAGTGGGTGATATAAGTTTGAGGGTCAGATAAGGTCTGCGTCGCCCCAGGCAGCGTCAGGTTAGTGGCAGTACCGCTAACACCCACGCGCAAAGCATACACCTCCCTTAGTAATATAGTATCTGATCAGATCTATATTAGCGTCGCCAGCAGTTTAGGTTTCCCAAAACGCATTGTTAGCGGGATCAGCCCAGATACCTGCTAGCACCTGCGTTTAGCCCCTCCGCCAAGCCCAGCCCAGCCCACCCAAGTGCAGTATCAATCGATCACTGTCACTTACAAAACACAACACGCATAAATGCAGCGTTCGCAGAGTCAGGCCTGATCCCTGTGGTCGCTAACAGTTTTTTTTGTAGCGTTTTGATACAGTCGCTGACAGCCTAGGTGCTTTTTTACCTGTGAGTCTCACTAGTGTAACCCTAAATCTAGGGGTGTCTACTTTCCAAAATGGGGTCATTTGGGGGGGTTTGTGCCATCTTGGCATTTTATGGCCTTCAAAACTGCGATAGGTAGTGAGGAGTGAAATCAAAAATTTACACCCTTAGAAATCCTGAAGGCAGTGCTTGGTTTTCGGGGCCCCATACGTGGCTAGGCTCCCAAAAAATCCCACACATGTGGTATCCCCGTACTCAGGAGAAGCAGCAGAATTTATTTTGGGGTGTCATTTCACATATGCCCATGGCATGTGTGAGCAATATATCATTTAGTGACAACTTTGTGAAAAAAAAAAAGTTTGTAATATTCCCGCAACTTGTGGCAAAATAAAAAATATTCCATGGACTCAACATGCCTCTCAGCAAATAGCTTGGGGTGTCTACTTTCTAAAATGGGGTCATTTGGGGGGGTTTTGTGCCATCTTGGCATTTTATGGCCTTCAAAACTGTAATAGGTGGTGAGGAGTGAAATCAAAAATTTACGCTCTTAGAAAGCCTGAAGGCGGTTCTTGGCTTTCGGGGCCCCGTACACGGCTACGGGGCCCCGTACACAGCTAGGCTCCCAAAAAATCCCACACATGTGGTATCCCCGTACTCAGGAGAAGCAGCAAAATTTATTTTGGGGTGTCATTTCACATATGCCCATAGCATGTGTGAGCAATATATCATTTAGTGACAACTTTGTGAAAAAAAAAAAAAGTTTGTAATTTTCCCGCAACTTGTGGCAAAATATAAAATATTCCATGGACTCAACATGCCACTCAGCAAATAGCTTGGGGTGTCTACTTTCTAAAATGGGGTCATTTGTGGGTGTTTTGTGCCATCTTGGCATTTTATGGCCTTCAAAACTGTGATAGGTAGTGAGGAGTGAAATTACAAATGTATGCCCTTAGAAATCCTGAAAGCGGTGCTTGGTTTTCGGGGCCCCGTACGCGGCTAGGCTTCCAAAAAGTCGACCACATGTGGTATCCCCGTACTCAGGAGAAGCAGCAGAATGTATTTTGGGGTACAATTCCACATATAACCATGGCATGTGTGAGCAATATATCATTTAGTGACAACTTTGTGTAACTTTGTCATTATTCAATCGCTTGAGGCAAAAAAATAAAATATTCAATGGGCTCAACATGCCTCTTATCAATTTCCTTAGGGTGTCTACTTTCCAAAATGGGGTCATTTGGGGGGGGGGGGGTTTGTACTGCCCTGCCATTTTAGCACCTCAAGAAATGAGATAGGCAGTCATAAACTAAAAGCTGCGTAAATTCCAGAAAACGTACCTTAGTTTGTAGATGTGACAACTTTTGCGCAAACCAATAAATATACAGTTATTGACTTTTTTTTTACCAAAGACATGTGGCTGAATACATTTTGGCCTAAATGTATGACTAAAATTGAGTTTATTGGATTTTTCTTATAACAAAAAGTAGAAAATATATTTTTTTTTCTAAATTTTCAGTCTTTTTCCTTTGATATCGTAAAAAGTAGAAAATATCATTTTTTTCAAAATTTGCGGTCTTTTTACGTTTATATCGCAAAAAATAAAAATCGCAGAGTCAGTCAAATACCTTTAAAAGAAAGCTCTATTTGTGGGAAAAAAAGGACGCAAATTTTGTTTGGGTACAACATTGCATGACCGCGCAATTACCAGTTAAAGCAGCGCAGTGCCAATTGCAAAATGGTCCGGTCTGAAAGTGGTTAAAAGGAATGTAAACATCCCTTGTAATAGAAAAAAAAAACATGACAGATCCTCTTAAATATGAGATCTGAGGCCAAAAAGTCCTCAGATCTCCTATTTAGACTACAATGCAATAAGAAAATGTAATTTAAAAAATCATTAAAAAAATTGGCCCTTTAAAAGCTGTGGGCGGAAGTGACATTTTGACATTGCTTCCGCCCAGAAATTGTATGGAGACAGGTGGGGGCCATCTTTCCCTCACTCGTCTCCATACTGAGCCATTAAAAGGACGCAATATGAGCCATCAAAAGGACGCAATCACCTCCGCCGCTGCAGACAGCTCTGGTAAGCGGCAGAAGTCACCAGATTGTGGCAGGAGGGGGGTCCCTCTACCGCCACCAATAAAAGTGATCTCATGGTGAATCTGCTGCAGAGACACTTTTATCTTGTAGCGGAGCGCCCGCTGAAGAAGGGGATACCGGGATTATGGCAGCTAGCTGCTGCCATAACAATGATATCCTCCTTCAAACAGCCACTGTAAAACTGTGGCGGGCGGTCCATAAGTGGTTAAAGTAATATTAAACCCATAACCAAATGGAATATATTGAAGCTTGTCAGTCATTAGATATGGCGGGTACAATAGTTTATTTTGCTTTTTTAGGCTTTTTTCCCTTTTTTACCTGGTGATCTGGTCAGTAACACACCTCTTGTATTAGCGTGTCCTACTCTGGATGAACGAGAACGAGGAGCACGGCAGACAGCAGCATTGTCAATCTGGGGGAGGAGAGTGTTAAATGTAGTAGCAGATTTAAATACATTAACACATTAAAGCCAAACTCCAGCTAACACTTTATAATCGGTTATATCATTTTGTTTTCCTTTTGGGGATGAAGGTTTTACATAAAAAACTGACCATTACAAGCACCTCTGTCAGTGGTAAATGGTTTGTCTCATCCCTGTAACTTTATACATCTGCAGGAGATACGTACGGGCTAGATCAGCAGGTGAAAATAAAGGAAAGGAACCCTAAAAAATGTAATAAAAAATATAGATAGTGGTGATAAAGGGATATATTGCAAAGCAAAGCTGGTGACTCTGTACAGTGGAAAAAGGAACAGAGGGGGACCAGACTAACTGCAGAATTAAAATCAATGGTTTAATAAAACTGTTTATGGTGTTGATTGCCAATTTGTTTAGTTCCAAATTCTTTCATATTTTAACAAATTTAGACAAACATGAAAATTCAGAAATATGAAAATTAGAGAATTCAGAAATATGAAAATTAGAAAATATGAACATTAGACAATTATAAAATTTGGATTTTCGAATTTTCATATTTCTGAATTTATTAATTTTCTTATTTCCGATTTTTTAATTTTCAAATTTTCATATTTTCTATTTTTCCTTTAAGTTTTCTAATTTTCAAATTTTCTAATTTTTATATTTCCGAATTTTCTATTTTTTAAATTTAAAATTTTTTTTATTTAAAATTTTTCTAATTTTCTAACTTTCATATTTCTAAACTTTTGAATTTCCAAATTCTTTAATATTCAAATTCTCCAGTTTTATAATTTTCCTATTTCCAAATTTTCTAATTTTCATATATTCTAATTTTCTATTTTTTAATTCTCTAATTTTCATATTTTTTATTTTTCATAATTTCAGGATTTTCTAATTTTCATATTTCTGAATTTTCTAGTTTTCTAATTTTCATATTTATGAATTTTCAATTTTTTTATATTTTCTAATTTTCTAAATTTCATATTTCTGAATTTCCTAATTTTCATATTTTCTAATTTTCTAGTTTTTTAATTTTCTAATTTTCACATTATCTAATTTTGTAATTTTCATATTTTCTATTTTTTTTTATTTTCTAGTTCCATATTTCCAAATTTTCTAATTTTCATATTTTCTATTTTTTAATTCTATAATTTTATCATTTTCATATTTATGAATTTTATCATTTTCATATTTATGAATTCTATAATTTTATCATTTTTATATTTTCTCATTTTCATATTTCCAAATTTTATAGTTTTCATATTTTTTATTTTTTATAATTTTCAAATTTTTCTATTTTCTATTTTTTATTTTCAAATTTTTTATTTTTTTAATTCTCTAATTTTTATATTTCAAAATTTTTAAATTTTATAATTTTATATTTTCTCATTTTCTAGTTTTCATATTTCAAAATTTTAGAATTTTCTAATTTTCCATTTTTTAATGCTCTAATTTTCAAAATTTCATACTTCTAAATTTTTGAATTTTCTAATTTTCATATTTTCATATTTTCTTTTTTTTCGTTTTCTAATTTTCACATTTTCAAATTTTCATATTTCCCAATTTTTTTTCTAATTTTCATATTTTCTAATTTTCATATTTCCAAATGTTATAATTTTTTAATTTTCTAGTTTACATATTTCCAATTTTTCTAATTTAAATATTTCCAAAATTTCTAATTTTCATATGTTCAATTTGTTTTAATTCTTTTAAATTTTTTCATTTTTAAATTTTCTCATTTTCATATTTCCAAATCCTCAAATTTTCACATTTCCGAATTTTCTCATTTTTATATTTCCAAATTTTCTCATTTTCATATTTCCAAATGTTCTAATTAACACATTTGTCTAAATTTGTTAAAAAACTCATTTGGATCTAAACAAATTGCACAAGGCTAATATTTATATCAGTCTCTGCCCTCAAGGTGCTTACAATCTAAGGTTCTTAACTCACATTCACAATAGGGCCAATTTACCTACAAATATGTATTTTGAGTGTGGGAGGAAATGAGAGTGCCTAGAGGAAATCCATGCAAGTACGATGAGAATAAGTAAACTTCATCCCGATATTTAATGTTTGAGAGTTGAACCTATGACCCTAGTTCTGTCAGGCAGAAGTGCTAACAGCTAAGCCTTTCTGCCTAATTCACACTTGCTTCTTAGAATTCAATTCTTCTTCCTCCAGTGCCTCAACTATTTGCCCATTTTCTCTCTCACCACTCTACACTTTCTGCTTTCTGAACATTCTGCTTCCCCTTGCAGCTCTCATACACAATTGCTTTAACCACTTGTTTTGAGATTTTGGTGTTTACATGTTTACAACAGTTTTTTGTTAGAAAAAAATATATAATGTTTGGGGGTTCTAAGTAATTTTCTAACACCCCATGAAAATTCGAAAATTTAGAAATATAAATCAAAAATTCAGAAATATGAAAATTAGAAAATGTGAACATTAGACAATTAGAACATTTGGATTTTCAAATTTTCAAATTTCTGAATTTAGTCATTTTCCTATTTCCTATTTTTTAATTTTCTAATTTACCCATTTTCTCATTTTAATATTTCCGAATTTTCAAATTTTTTAATTTTCTATTTTTCTTATTTTCAATTTTTCTAATTTTCTAACTTTCATATTTCCAATTTTTTTAATTTCCATATTTCTGAATTATTTAATATTCATATTTTCTAATTTCCCTATTTTAATATTTCCAAATGTTCTAATTTTCATATATTCTAAATTTCAATTGTTTTTAATTGTCTTATTTTCATATTTTCAAAATTTCATATTTCAGAATTTTTTAGTTTTCGAATTTTCATATTTCTTAATTTTCTAGTTTTCTAATTTCCATATTTCTGAATGTTCTAATTAAATTTTTTTTTATATTTTCTAATTTTCTAAATTTCATATTTCCAAATTTTCATATTTTCTAATTTTCGTTTTTTCCTTTTCTAGTTTTCACATTATCTAATTTTCTCATTTTCATATTTTCTTATTTTTTTATTCTGTAATTTTCATATTTTCTCATTTTCATATTCCCGAAATTTATTATTTTCATATTTCTGAATTTTCTAATTAACACATTTGCCTAGAGGAAATCCATGCAAGTACGATGAGAACAAGTAAACTTCATCCTGGTATTTTCATGGTTGGGAGTTGAACCTATGACCCTAGTTCTGTCAGGCAGAAGTGCTAACAGCTATGCGTTTCTGCCTAATTCACACTATTTTCCCCTTGTTTCTTAGAATTCCATTCTTCTTCCTCCAGTGCCCCAACTATTTGTCCATTTTCTCTCTCACCACTCTGCACTTTCTATTGGCTGTGTCACATTCTGCTTCCCCTTGCAGCTCTCATACACAATTGTTTTAACCACTCGTTTTGAGATTTTGGTGTTTACATGTTTAAAACAGTTTTTTTTTGCTAGAAAATTACTTATTACCCCCAAACATTATAATATTGTTTTTTTTTCTAACACCCTAGGCAATAAAATGGTGGTTGTTTCAATACTTATTTTCACAACGTATTTGCACAGCGGTCTTGGAAAAAAAAATCACTTTTTTGAATAAAAAAATAAGATAGCAGTAAAATTAGCCTAATTTATTTTTATATTGGGAAAGATAATGTTCAGACCAGTAAATACCCAACATGTCACATGTAAAACTTGTGCCCGCTCGTGAAATGGCGACAAATGTTTACCCTTAACACTCTCCATAGGCGACATTTAAAAAAATTCTACAGGTTGCATGTTTTGCATTACAGAGGAGATCTAGGGCTAGAATTATTGTTCTCATTCTCTGCAAGACGGGCGCGCTTACGTTTTTTTAAATTATTATTATTTAGCCTTTTTTTCTATTTTGACACTGTTTAAAAAAAAATTCACTTTTATTCCTATTACAAGGAATGTAAACATGCCTTGTAATAGATAAAAAAATCATGGCAGGTCCTCTTAAATATGAGATCTGAGGTCAAAAGGCCTCAGATCTCCTATTTAGACTACAATGCAATAAAAAAAAAATCTAATTTTAAAATAATTTAAAAAAATTGGACCTTTAATAGCTGTGGGCGGAAGTGACAATTTGACATCGCTTCTGCCCAGCAATTGTATGGAGACCAGTGGAGGCCATCTTCCCCTCACTCATCTCCATACTGAGCTATCAAGAGGACACAAACGCCTCCGCCACTGCCGACAGCTACGGGGTAAGAGGCAGAAGGCATTAGATTGAGGCGGTAGGGGGGCCCCTCTCCCACCACGGCCCCTCTCCCACCACTGATAAAAGTGATCTTGTGTAAAATTCGCTGCAGGGACCACTTTTACCTTGTAGCGGGCTGCCCGCTCAAGAAGGGAATACCAGGGTTATAGCAGCTAGCTGCTGCCATAACAACAATATCCTCCTTCAAACAGCCACCGTAAAACTGTGGTGGGGGTCCGTAAGTGGTTAAAGTCATATTAAGCCCATAACCAAATGCAATATATTGAAACTTATCAGTCATTAGATATGGTGGCTGCAATAGTTTCTTTTGCTTTTTTAGGCTTTTTTCTCTTTTTTTTACCTGGTTATCTGGTCAGTAACACACCTTCTGTATTAGAGTGTCCTACTCTGGAAGAAACGAGCACGGGGAGCACAGCAGACAGCAGCATTGTCAATCTGGGGGAGGAGAGCGTTAAATGTACTAGCAGATTTAAATACATTAGCACATTGAAGCCAAAATCCAGCTAACACTTTATAATCAGTTATATCATTTTGTTTTTCTTTTGGGGATGAAGGTGTTACATAAAAAAAACTGACTATTGCAAGCAACTCTTCTCAGTGGTAATTGGTTTGTTTCATCCCTGTAACTTTATACATCTGCAGGATATACAGAAGGTGAAAATAAAGGAAAGAAATATATAAAATGTCATTAAAAATATAGATAGTAGCGCTAGGGGGATATATTACAAAGCAAAGCTGGCGACTCTGTTTAGTGAAAATAGGAACAGAGGGGCACCAGACTAAGTGCAGAATTAAAATCAATGGTTTAATAAATTATTGAATTTTTTAACAAATTTAGACAAATATGAAAATTATAAAATAGAGAAAATAGAAAAATTGAAAATGGAGAAATATGAAAATTCGAAAATATGAATATTAGAAAGTTCGGATTTTCTCATTTTCTTTTTTCCGAATTTTCTAATTTTCCACTTTGTTCAGTTTCTAAGTTTCACATTTTATAATTTTCATATTTCCCGAATTTTCTAATTTTTATATTTTCTAATGTTCATATTTTCTATTTTTTAAGTTTCTAATTTTCATATTTTCTATTTTAGAATTTTCTAATTTTCATATTTCTGATTTTTCTATTCTAATTTTCATATTTCTGAATTTTATCATTTTTATATTTTCTAATTTTCATCTTTCCAAATTTTCTATTTTTCCTATTTTTTTAATTTCCTATTTTCTAATTTTCATATTTCTGAATTTTATCATTTTCATATTTTCGTTTTTTTCATTCTCTTATTTTTATATTTCCGATTTTTATAATTTTATCATTTTCATATTTCTGAATTTACAAATTTTATCATTTTCATATTTTTGAATTTTCTAATTTTCAATTTTTTATATTTTCAAATTTTCCATGTTTTTAATTTTCAAATTTTCAGATTTTCTAATTTTCATTTTTTTGAATGTTCTCATTTTTATATTTATTAATTTTTATATTTTCTCATTTAGTATTTTTTAATTCTCTAATTTACACATTTTCTAATTTTCATATTTCTGTAATTTCTAATTATTATATTTTCTAATTTTCATATTTCTCATTTATTAATTTTTTAATTTTTTTTTTATTTTCTATTTTTTTTTAATTTTCTAGTTTTCATATTTCCAAATTTTCATATTTCAAAATTTTCGAATTTTCATATTTTAAAATTTTCATATTAGTTTGTTAAGAAAACTCATGTGGATCTAAACAAAAATTGCACAAGGCTAATATTATACATTTATATCAGTCTCTGCCCTCAACGAGCTTACAATCTAAGGTTCCTAACTCACATTCACAGTCCCGCGGTCACCGTACCACCTTCTCTTCCTGCTCAACCCACCTCCCAGCCTGCTGTTATGATGCTTCCACCAGAACCGAGGGTGCCTATTCCTGAGAGATTCTCGGGAGACCGTTCCAAGTTTCGGGCCTTCCGCAATGCTTGCCAGCTGTACTTCGCTCTTCAGCCCAGAACTTTTTCCTTGGAAGCTACCAAGGTGGGATTTGTTATTTCCCTGCTGCAAGGAGAGCCTCAGACCTGGGCCCATCATCTCCTGGAAAATTACATTGCTCTGACTCAGTCTCTTCCTTCTCTTTGAGGCCATGGCACAGCAGTATGATGACCCTCAACGAACTGCCACAGCTGAATCCACCCTATCTGCGCTCCAGCAGGGCCGCAGAACGGCCGAGGATGATGTTACAGACTTCAGACGCTGGAGCGCAGACACCCAGTGGAATGAGTCGGCCCTGAGGCATCAGTTCCGCATTGGGCCTTTCTGAAGGGCTCAAAGATGAACTTGCCCAAGTCGGTATCCCAGACTCCTTGGAGCGTCTGATTGCACTTGCCATCCAAATCGACCGACGGCTCCGGGAACGCAGATCTGAACGTTCCTCGCAACTCCATCTCCCTGCTTGGATGACTGCAAGAGTCCCTACAACTGCTACCCACTACTTACCTGTCCCACAAGGGGATACTGCCAGCTCTGCCCCTGTCACTGATGAACCAATGCAGCTTAGACTTATGCGACCCACCTTATCGCCAGAGGAGAGTGCCCGACGCCGGCAGTTGAACCTGTGCCTCTACTGTGATGGGTCCGGACATTACGTGAATAACTGCCCGCTAAGACATGTAAGTGCCTCACATACCTTCATCTATGGTGGGACTGCCCAAAAATTAGGATTTTTTGGGAGGGAGTGGCTAAATGGACAGGGAGGATAACAGCAAAACCAATAGAAATGACACCCCTACAATTTCTGTTTCATGGGACAGAAGGATCCATTAAAGCTTATAAAAAAGGAGTCACACCACATCTGTTGAATGCAGCCAAAATATTAATACCCAGATATTGGAAACAGATAACATGTCCCATTCTACTGGAATGGAAGGGGGAGGTAGATAAAATAATGGAAGCTGAAAAATGGATATACGATATAAAAGAACAACAAGAAAAATATAAAAATATATGGGCAGGCTGGAAGCATTATTCCCGAGAAATAGAGAAAGAGTAAATTATACCAGATTAAAAAAAACCCTCCGGAGTCTCCCAGAGATCCCTGACAGGGAGAGGGAGAAAGGAGGGGAAAGAGAAAAAATTAAGAAGCTGCTGTGCAAACTCGTGCACTCCAAAGGTACATCGTACAAGGGGTAAAGGGGTAATACGAACCCAAACCACAACTTATAAATTTTGTTGTTTGTAGTATGGTTGAAGGTATATGGGAAGTGAATAAATGAAGGAAATGTAATTGGAGGGGGGGCCTGAGGGAAGGGGAAGGGAGGGGAGACAACCAGTGGGGGAGACACCAAAATAAACAACACAACTTTTAGGAAACATAAAGGAAAGCCGAGGACTTTCCTAAGCACAAAGCACAAACAACACACCAAGGGGTCACAAACGGAATAAAAGCACGCAATAATGACTAAATAAGAAAATAATAATTTTTTTTTTTTTTTTTTAAATATATATATATATAAATAAAAGGAACCACAAAGGCACAAAAAAAAACACATAAAGAAGGGAAATAACACTGGGGAGAAATTTAAATCCCACACCCACCTCTTCTTATTGTTTTTTTTTTTTTTTTTTCTATCCCTCTCCTACACACCGGTTGACTCCACTCCAAATATCCCCTCCTCTCGGGCCACCACCTAATATTGTTATAGATAAGCAGTGGAAAGTACATATGTAAATGTGAAGACATTGGGGGACTTGTGTAAACCTCAATGCCTTAGGACTGAATGTAATTGTAATTGTCTGGTGAATTTTTTATATAAGAAAATAATAAAGATGATTTAAAATAAGTGCCTCTCCTCTGTGTCTGCCAGTCCTGTATCTTTGCCAGCCAACACCACCCATATTGCTCTTCCTCTTTCATTACAATTCCAGGAAAAGATGGTCTCCATCAGCGCCATTATTGACTCTGGGGCTTGCAGTTGTTTTATCGATACCACCTTCACCAGTCTACACACCATACCCCTTCGGAGAAAGACCCATGGACTATCCATTTTTCTGGCTGACGGTTTTCGCATCAGGTCGGGTCAGGTAACCCAGGAGACACTGCCCTTGCTGGCTATTTCCCCTTTTCAGCACAAGGAACTGTTAACCTTTGATGTGATCTCATCACCCCTGTTTCCTGTGATCCTGGGCATACCTTGGCTTCAGGCTCATAATCCCACCATCAACTGGTCCACTGGGGAGGGGAAGTTTCAGTCCTTCTATTGCTTGGATCATTGCTTGCATGAAACATCTGACCGGCCTGCTACACTTCTCTGCCTGGATTCTGATCAGGACTTGTGGCAATCTGTGCCAGAGTGGTATCACGAGTTCCTGGATGTCTTTAGCAAACGAGGGGCAGACTCCCTTCCTCCTCACCGTCCATATGACTGTCCTATCGAGCTTCTTCCGGGGGCTGAGATCCCGTTCGGACGCATTTTTCCCTTGTCAGAAAAAGAGCAGGAGGCACTAAAAACCTACATCATGGAAAATCTGGAGAAGGGGTTCATTCGCCATTCCACCTCGTCCGCAGGCGCTGGAATATTCTTTGTCACCAAGAAACATCAGTCACTGCAGCCCTGTGTGGATTACCGCGAATTGAATAAAATTATGGTCAAAAAACGCTACCCTCTGCCCCTGATACCGGTGCTCTTCCAGAACTTGAGATCGGCCACAATCTTTACCAAACTGGACTGGAGGGGGGCCTATAATTTGGTCTGCATACGGGCTGGAGATGAGTGGAAGACAGCTTTCCAAACCCGTTTTGGACACTATGAGTACCTAGTGATGCCCTTTGTGCTCTGCAATGCCCCGGCCACCTTCCAGCATCTCATAAACGATGTGTTCAGAGACTTTTTGGACATCTTTGTCATTGTCTACTTGGACGATATTTTGATTTTCTCCGGGTCCCTGGAGCAACATCGAGGGCACGTAGGCAGAGTACTGCTCCGTCTCTGCCAACGCGGATTGTATGCCAAGGCCGAGAAATGTAAGTTTGAACAGCAGAACATTCAGTTTCTCAGCCTCGAGATTTCCCCAGCAGGTATCAGAATGGACCCGCAGAAGGTATCCGCTGTTCTGGACTGGACGGCACCCACGGACAAGAAGGGGATACAATGTTTCGTAGGTTTTGTGAACTTCTATAGGAAATTCATTAAAGGGTTCTCCACCATCATCACCCCCATCACTCAACTTACCAAGCAGAGTGTACGCTTCCACTGGGGCCCCAAAGCTCAGGAGGCCTTCGAGAAGCTCAAAGGCCTGTTCACCTCTGCTCCCATCCTCAGCCACCCTGATCCATCTCTGCCTTACATCCTTGAAGTCGATGCTTCCGAAGTGGCTGTATGGGCGGTGGTGTCTCAACGCCAAGGCAGTAATGACCTGATACACCCCGTAGGGTTCTTCTTTCGGAAGCTCTCTCCTGCTGAAAGGAACTATGATGTTGGGGACCGGGAGCTGCTTGCCATCAAGTCGGCATTGGAAGAATGGAGGTACTTGTTGGAAGGGTGCAGTCCATCCTGTGTTGATTTACACTGACCACAAAAACCTAGAATATTTAAGAACCGCCAAGTGCCTGAAGCCCCAGCAGGCTCCCTGGGCCCTGTTCTTTTCTCGATTCTGCTTCCATATCACATACCGCCTATCAATCGACAACTTGTTTAGTTCTAAATTATTGAATTTTTAACAGATTTAGACAAATATGAAAATTCAGAAAATAGAAAATGGGGAAATATGAAAATGAAAGAAAAATGAACATTAGAAAATTAGAAAATTCTGATTTTCTTTTTTATTTATTCTTTATTTTCCAGATTTTCCAAAGTTTACACTCAGTAACAAAAAATATAAACCATTCATCATAATAATAAATATAGCATCATTTCTTTGAGAATAATCTTCCTTTTCCCTCCCACCCCTCCCCCATCTCTCACTCGATCCTTACCCAGGGATTTCTTTTTTTACTAACATTCCAGCTTCTTCAAATAACTTTCAGTTTTTCCAAATTGTATCCAGAGCCGCCACTTATTCTGGTACCTCCCTTCTAAATTATCCGATTTATACATTGTCTCTTCGATATTTTGTGTCCTTTCTAATCTTTCTACCCACTCCTTCATCGAGGGAGGATCAAGTTTTCTCCATCTTCGCGGTATCAATGACTTAGCAGAGTTCAATTCTGATTTTCTAATTTTCTTTTCTGAATTTTCTAATTTTCCACTTTGTCAATTTTCTAAGTTTCACATTTTTTAATTTTCATATTTCCGAATTTTCTATTTTTTAAGTTTCTAATTTTCATATTTTCTATTTTTTAAGTTTCTGATTTTCATATTTTCTATTTTTTAATTTTCTAGTTTTCATATTTTCTATTTTTTTAATTTTCAAATTTTCATATCTCTGAATTTTGTAATTTCCAAATTTTCACATTTTCTAATTTTCACATTTTTTTAAAATTTTCATATTTGTGAATTTTCTAATTTCTAATATTCATATTTCATATTTTTCTAATTTTCATATTTCCATTTTTTCTAGTATTCTAATTTCCATATTTCTGAATTTTAGCATTTTATCATTTTTATATTTTCTAATTTTCATCTTAACAAATTTTATCATTTTCCTATTTTCTATTTTTTAAATTTTTTAATTCTCTAATTTTCATATTTCCGAATTTTCTAATTTTCTAATTTTAAATTTTCTTAGTATCTAATTTTCATATTTCTGAATTTTATAATTTTCATATTTTCAGCTTTAAAAAGAATTTAAAAATTCTCGTTTTCATATTTCCGATTTTTCTAATTTTCGAATTTTCATATTTCTGAATTTACAAATTTTAATATTTTCAGTTTTTTTAATTCTCTTGTTTTCATATATCCAATTTTTCTAATTTTCAAATGTTCATATTTTTGAATTCTCTGATTTTCATATTTCTGTAATTTCTAATTATTATATTTTCAAATTTTAATTTTTTCAAATTTTTGGTTTTCTAATTTTCACATTTTCTAATTTTCTAATTGTCATATTTCCTTTTTTTTTTATTTTCTAATTTTCATATTTCCTATTTTTCTAATTTTCTCATTTACGAATTTTCTAGTTTTCTCATTTTAATTTTTCAGAATTTTCTAATTTTCAAATTAATGAATTTTCTCATTTTCAATTTTTTATATTTTCTAATTTTCTAGCTTTCATATTTCAAAATTTTCTAATTTTCATATTTTCTAATCTTCAATTTTTTTACATTTTCTAATTTTCATATTTTTAAAATTTTCTAATTTTCATATTTTCTAACTTTCATATTTCCGATTTTTTTTAATTTTCTAATTTTTAGTGGTAACTGGTTTGTCTCATCCCTGTAACTTTATACATCTGTAGGATATACTTTCAGAAGGTGAAAATGAAGGAAAGAAAGCCTAAAAAATGTAATTAAAATGATAGATAGTGGCAGTATTACAAAGCAAAGCTGGTGACTCTGTTTAATGAAAATAGGAAAAGATGGGCACCACACTAAGTGCAGAATTAAAATCAATGGTTTAATAACGCTGGTTATGGTATCAATTGGCAATTTGTTTAGTTCTAAATTATTGATTTTTTTTTAACAAACTTAGACAAATATGAAAATGAGAAAATTCAGAAAATAGAAAATTAGAAAATGGAGTAATATGAAAATTAGAAAATATGAACATTAGGAAATTCGGATTTTCAAATTTTTGAATTTTCTTTTTACCCAATTTTCTAATTTTCCACTTTGTTAATTTTTACATTTTATAATTTTCACATTTTATAGTTTTCACATTTGCTAATTTTCATATCTTATCATTTTCCTATTTCCGAATTTTATAATTTTATAATTTTCTAGTAGTCATATTTCAGATTTTTCTCATTTTTATATTTAAGATTTGTCTAGTATTCTAATTTTCATATTTCTGAATTTTATCATTTTTATATTTTCTAATTTTCATCTTTCAAAATTTTCTAATTTTCCTATTTTCTATTGTTTTAATTTTTTAATTCTCTAATTTTCATATTTCTGAATTTTATCATTTTCTATTTTTTAATGTTGTAATTTTCATATTTTCTAATTTTCATATTTCAGAATTTTATAATTTTCATATTTTCAGTTTTTTTTTATTTTCTTGTTTTCATATTTCCGATTTTTATAATTTTATAATTTTCATATTTCCGAATTTTCAGGTTTTCTCATTTTCATATTTCTGAATTGCAAATTTTATAATTTTCATATTTTTGAATTTTTGTATTTTTATATTTCCAAATTTTAGAATTTTCATATTTTCTGATTTTTTATTTCTCTAGTTTTCATATTTTTGATTTTTCTAATTTTCATATTTACAAATGTTCTAATTTTCATATTTTCTAATTTTCATATTTTCTAATTTTCATATTTTCTAATTTTCATATTTTCTAATTTTCATATTTTCTAACTTTCATATTTCAGATTTTTTTTAATTTTCTAATTTTCAGTGGTAACTGGTTTGTCTCATCCCTGTAACTTTATACATCTGTAGGATATACTTTCAGAAGGTGAAAATGAAGGAAAGAAAGCCTAAAAAAAGTCATTAAAATGATAGATAGTGGCACTAGAGGGATGTATTACAAAGCAAAGCTGGTGACTCTGTTTAATGAAAATAGGAAAAGATGGGCACCAGACTAAGTGCAGAATTAAAATCAATGGTTTAATAACGCTGGTTATGGTATCAATTGGCAATTTGTTGAATTGTTTTTTTTTATTTCTCTAGTTTTCATATTTCTGATTTTTCTCATTTTCATATTTACAAATGTTCTAATTTTCATATTTCTGAATTTACAAACTTTCTAATTGTCATATTTTTGAATTTTCTATTTTTTCTATTTTCTAATTTTCAATTTTTTTAATTTTCAAATTTTCTGATTTTCTCATTTTAATTTTTCTGCATGTTTTAATTTTTATATTTATTAATTTTCATATTCTCCAATTTTCAATTTTTTTTTAACCAATAATTTTTATTCAAACATTTTTCAGATTTACAGGGCACAAAATAAACAAATTACCTTTCGTGCATAAGAGTCATACAATCAGCATAAATAGGAGACATTCTAGACATATCCCGCTAACAACGTGGTTACAATTATATAAAAGAATGCAGTATATTGACACAACATATTTCCACACAGGCATCATCGCCATTGTCTGAGACCGAGTGACATTGGTGATCCCAGTCAGGTACCAGCACTGCTGGAGCTGAGGGATTCTCCTAGCTGCCAGGAGAAGAACTCCTCCAGTGAGAGTGGGGGGGGGGGAGCAAAGGGAAAGGAAAGACAGATTCTGGTGGTAGGGGACTCAATTCTTAGGAGGACAGAGAGGCCAATCTGTAACAACAACCTGAAGTGCCGAACTGTATGTTGTCTGCCGGGCTGAGGGGCTGGGGAAGACCCAGCTGTCATGGTGCACGTTGGCACCAATGACAAAGTCAGAGGCAAATGGAGTGTCCTAAAGAATGATTTTAGGGACTTGGGAGCTAAGTTGAGGAAAAGGACCTCCAAGGTAGTATTCTCAGGAATACTACCAGTACATCGAGCCACACCAGAAAGGAAGAAGGAGATTAGGGAAGTAAACAAGTGGCTCAAAAGCTGCTGTAGTAAGGAAGGGTTTGGGTTCCTGGAGGACTGGGATGACTTCTCAGTCGATAACCGGTACTATAGAAGGGACGGACTGCACCTAAATGAGGAGGGTGCAGATCAGCTGGGATTAAGGATGGCCAAAAAGTTAGAGAGTTTTTTAAACTAGGTAATGGGGGGGAGGGTTCAGAGATAGAGATAGTCAGCGTGGAGCATATTCCAGAGGGTAATATTAGGGGCATTAGTGGTAGGGTAACCAAAGCACATAAACCCAAGGTAAATATAGTAGCAAGTCCTAGTTGTAATCTTGGAACACCCAAGAGGTTAGTACGTGACCGGTCAAAATATATTAATACATTAAAATGTTTGTTCGCCAATGCCAGAAGTTTACCAAGCAAAATAGGCGAGTTGGAAGCTCTGGTGCATCAGGAGAGCTATGATGTAATTGGTATTGCTGAAACTTGGCTTCATTCCTCACATGACTGGGCTATTATTATTCCTGGCTATGCACTCTTTCGGAAAGACAGAATAAAAAGGAAAGGTGGAGGGGTCTGTCTGTATGTGAGAAATGATCTCAAAGCGAGTGAGAAAGAGGACCTGGTGGACGGAAAGTGTGATGAGTCTGAGGCATTATGGGTGGAACTGCATACAGATGTGCGTAGTTCAAAGTTAATCATTGGAGTTTGTTATAGCCCACCCAATGTTAATGAGGAGGTGGAGACTCAGCTCCTTGCACAGATAGAAAGGGCTGCAAGGGCTGGGACAGTGATAATAATGGGGGATTTTAACTACCCAGAAATTGACTGGGGTAATGGCACTGCTGGGACAGTTAAAGGGCAAAAATTTGTAAACCTATTACAGGACAATTTTATGGTACAGTTTATTGAGGCCCCAACTAGGAATGATGCTCTGTTGGACCTGGTAATCTCAAACCATGCAGAACGTATTACTAATGTTCAGATAAAGGAACATCTGGGTATCAGTGACCAAAACATGATTTCATTTGATGTTAGCTGTAAGCAAAAATCACATACGGGAAAGATAAAAACACTTAATTTCAAGAGAGCAAATTTTCCAAGGATGAGGGCTGCTCTCCAGGACTTAGACTGGGAAAGAATATTGGCACCAATGGGCACAGAACAGAAATGGGAATTCTTCAAAAAGCTTGTTTGTGATTTCACGGCAAAGTATATTCCCATGGGCAATAAGTTTAAAAGGTTAAAAATAAAGCCGATGTGGCTCACGGCCAAAGTTAAAAAAGCTATAAACTATAAAAAAAAGCTTTAAAAAAATATAAAAATGAAGGAACGCTAGTGTCATTTAAATGTTACAAGGAATATAACAGAATATGTAAAAAGGAAATCAAGGATGCAAAAATTCAAAATGAAAGACAGATTGCAAAAAACAGTAGGATAAACCCCAAAAAATTCTTCAAATATATTAATAGTAAAAAGGTTAAGTCTGAGCATGTAGGCCCTTTGCAAAATAATCTGGAGTGGGTGACTGGGGACAAAGAGAAGGCTAACTTATTAAATACTTTCTTCAGCTCTGTGTATACAAAGGAGCATGGGGGAGCTCATGTCCATAATGGGGGTGGTACTGACGCAGCCCCAAATCCACAATGGCTCATAAGTGATATGGTCCAGAAATATTTGGACAGAATAAAGGTGGATAAAGCACCTGGACCTGATGGCATCCACCCACGGATCCTAAAAGAATTGAGCTCTGTAATTTCAAAGCCATTGTATCTAATTTTTAGGGACTCATTAATGACAGGGCCAATGTGGTGCCTATATTTAAAAAGGGAACAGTCTTTACCAAGTAATTCTAGACCCGTTAGTTTAACTTCTATAGTTGGGAAGATACTGGAGGGATTAATAAAAGACCACATAGACGAGTTCTTGCAGGAAAAAAATATTTTGAGCAACAGACAGCATGGATTCATAAAAGACAGAAGTTGTCAGACAAAAACCTGATTTCTTTTTATGAGGTGGTAAGTAAAACCTTGGACAGAGGGGTGGCGGTGGACGTGATATATTTGAATTTTGCAAAAGCGCTCGATACAGTTCCGCACACACGGCTCATGTTTAAGGTAAAGTCTACAGGTTTGGAAACATCAGTTTGTAGATGGATAGAAAACTGGCTAAAAGACAGAA
The DNA here is from genome assembly GCF_037356315.1 of Lithobates pipiens. Classification (NCBI taxonomy): domain Eukaryota; kingdom Metazoa; phylum Chordata; class Amphibia; order Anura; family Ranidae; genus Lithobates; species Lithobates pipiens. The sequence continues at coordinate 137,192,186 of NW_027507789.1, forward strand.
TTTTGCAAAAGCGCTCGATACAGTTCCGCACACACGGCTCATGTTTAAGGTAAAGTCTACAGGTTTGGAAACATCAGTTTGTAGATGGATAGAAAACTGGCTAAAAGACAGAATTCAGAGAGTAGTGGTTAATGATTCTTACTCTGAATGGTCTAAGGTTATCAGTGGTGTACCCCAAGGTTCAGTGCTGGGACCCTTGCTTTTTAATATCTTTATAAATGATATTGGGTCTGGGATCAAAAGTAACATTTCCGTCTTTGCAGATGACACCAAGCTATGCAGTGCAATAACGTCCTTACAGGATGTCACCAATTTACAAGCCGACCTCAATGCTCTGTCTAATTGGGCGACTATGTGGCAGATGAGGTTTAATGTTGAGAAATGTAAATTTATGTACTTGGGGGCTAAGAATATGCATGCATCATATACGCTAGGGGGAGTACAACTGGGGGAATCCATAGTGGAGAAGGAACTGGGGGTTTTGGTAGATCATAAGCTCAATAATAGCATGCAATGCCAAGCTGCGGTTTCCAAAGCGAGCAAAGTCCTTTCCTGTATTGAGAGAGGTATGTACTCCAGAGAGAGAGATATCATTTTGCCCCTGTTCAAATCATTAGTAAGACCTCATCTGGAATATGCCGTTCAGTTTTGGGCACCAGTTCTCAAAAAGAATATTGGGGAACTGGAGAAAGTGCAGAGAAGGGCAACCAAACTGATAAGGGGCATGGAGGAACTCAGCTATGAGGAAAGATTAGAGGAACTGAATTTATTCACTCTTGATAAGAGGAGATTAAGGGGGGATTTGATCAACATGTACAAATATATAAGGGGTCCATATAGGGAACTTGGTGTCAAGTTATTCACTTTACAGTCAACAAAGAGGACAAGGGGGCACTCTTTACGTCTAGAGGAGAAGAGATTTCATCTCCAAATACGGAAAGGTTTCTTCACAGTAAGAGCTGTGAAAATGTGGAATAGACTCCCTGCAGAGGTGGTTATGGCCAGCTTAGTGGATTGCTTTAAGAAAGGCCTGGATTATTTCCTAAGTGTATGTAATATAACTGGGTACTAAAATTTATAGGTAAAGTTGATACGGGGAAAATCCGATTGCCTCTCAGGGGATCAGGAAGGAATTTTTTCCCCTGCTTTAGCAAATTGGATCGTGCTCTGCTGGGGTTTTTTGCCTTCCTCTGGATCAACTGTGGGTATAGAATTGGGTATATGGGTTGGTATGATATTTATTATATATATATTTTTTTTTTGGTTGAACTGGATGGACTTGTGTCTTTTTTCAACCTGACTAACTATGTAACTATGTAACTATGTATTACCCTCCCAACGCAAGTGCCCCCTCTGGGATCTAGCTGCACCCCCGAGGGAGGAAACATACGGATCCTTTTGTTTGATCCTGTGTTGCACAGATAATCGATTGTATGTCCATTTCCCATAGATTGTAACAAACGCTTGGTAGACAACAATGCTGACTCTCCAAAATATCTACTACGTGTCTTAAAGAAAGTCAAAAGAAAGGGGAAAACAATAACTAAAACCTTAGTCGGGTAAGGGGAAGGGAGGGTAGGAGCCTAATACTAGGTCCCAGGGCAGGAGACTGTCGCTCAACAAGAGATTTTTAAGAGAGAAAGGTATGATTCCATTTCCTCTGAGTTTACACCTCCACTACTGGGTTAATCATATCGTTTTACTATGGTGTGTTTGCCTTGTACCAGTCGCACCAAGGTTGCCAGTTATTTTGAAAGATAGTACGTTTCCCTGATGCCGATGCCAAGTCAAGTTCATAATTGTAGTGAGTAGCAAGAGACCGAATAACCTCTGGGACCTCCGGTGGATGAGAGGATTTCCAAATCCTAAGAAGTACCAGTCTAGCTGCTAAAAATAAATGAGTTACAAACTGTCTAAGGGATGGTGGTATATCTTCTATTCCTATGTTAAGCAGTGCCAAAGCAGGGGATGGGGGGTTCTCGTCGAGAATCCAGCTAGTTTGCTGCACGACCACAGTACATGAAAAATAGTGCCTACTTGAGAGCAGTTCCTCCAACAAAGTGGAGAGATCGAAGGGTTACATTTGGCCAGACGATATGGAGTTAGATACCATCTTTGCGTAGTTTTATGCGCTAATTCCCAAAGGGAGGTGCATCTTGTGGCAGAATATGTGTGATGGATAGCTATGCTCCATTGATCTTCAGAGATAGAGACTCCAAGGTCTCTCTCCCAAGCCATCATGGGCCCAGTCTTTTTTAATAGTGATTTGTCATTTAAAGTGCTATAAAATAAGGAGATTCCATCCTTTTTCTCACCCCCGGTACCAAGATATTGTTTGATTCGCCAATTAACTCTGTAAGGGGGAATAGGTTTACTAGTGATATAAGACTGTACTCGGTAATAAGTAAAGTATTCCGAGTGCGATAGGCCGTACTCCTCCTGCACCTTTGCCAAAGGTTTAAGTTGAGATCCACTAAACAGGTCATGAATCCAATGGATTCCCGAGTTATACCAACTATTCAGGGATAGCTCAGGGATTAGCAACGTTAATATTGATATAGGTAATGGAATCGTAGAGGTTGGGCCACTATGCGGATGTGTAGAAACCAATAGTTTCCAGGAGTGTAAGGATGCCAGCACTGGGAGCGAAAGGCCTTTCGGAGTCCGTGCAAGGTGTGGGAATGCCAGAGCGAAATTTTGTAAATTACTGCCTGGGACACTTTGCTGTTCTATTTCCCCCCCATAACGAGGATGGTTTGTTAGCAAACCAATCCCTCAGTTGTGCTAGGATAGCTGCTCTATAGTAATTGTAAGGGTAGGGAGAGTCACCCTTTAAGTTTAAACTCATCTTATTACATTTAGACTTTGCTTGAACAGATATTTACTGAAGTTTAGTGAAACACCATGCTTTGCAAGTTACTTCTGAAGTCTGCAAGAAACAGGATGCATTTGTGGTTAGAGCTAGCTGTTAGAATTTATAGGAAGTAGAAAATATTCATAAGGTGAAATGACGCTATGTGGTTTAATTATAGATGATTTCTTAAGGTCATTTATATAAATATATGTCTGTATGTCTGGAGACCTTTGATCAGAATTCCCCTAAAAAAGTCCGCTAACTGTATGACGCACTAGAATGTCAACGCTATTTGATTGGTGAAAAGACTGGTAAAGAGGAAATTAAAGTGTCTGTATTCAGAATCAAACCAGTGTGTGTGTCTGGTCCTTTTTGAATAACTACCCCGATCGATTGAAGAGAGTTTTTCCAGTGAAAGTCCAGCTCGAGCAAGGAAGACAAACAGGGGCGCTCCTTACAGATGGTACCAGAAGTGGGGTGCAGTCATTGAACAGGTGAGTTTTCTTTGAAATTACTTTTTATAAGTCTTTTTGAGAAACTTGCCTGTTTTAATGCTGTACCTAGAACACTTGAACACTTGCTGTACTTGATTGTGGTTTTCAAAACAGTGATATAATCTGTCTCTGTCTTTGAAAAAAGGAAGCTCGCTAAGTTAAGGAGTTATAAGAGTTGAGACCCTCGCTAGGTTGGCCGGGGTCAGGAATAAGATGATAAAGGGATAAAGCATAAGAATATAGACAAATAATTGAAAATTTAAGTTTTCAATTACAAAGGACTGGTCACTGGAAACCTCTAAAATTAATGTCAGGACATTTTCCTGGGTATTTGTTGGCAGGACGCTGCCCTGAGTGTTTAACAGGCTTATTATTTGTATACAAATAATCTCAAACCTATTTGGTTGCTAATGTTGATGATAGTTAATATCACAAGGTGGGAAAAGGATCTTTTGTTCCGTGAAGTTGCACCACGGATACAAACATTAAGGTTTAATATATATAATAATTTTGTGTTTCAAGAAGGTTTAACTGTTAAAGGTGTCAGGAGTATTATTGAATTCAGAACAAGTGAACAATTTATAGTCTGTCCAAAATCATTAAGAGTGTGTTCTGCAACTGATGATTATAAATAGAAGTCATATTATAAGTTAAAGTATAAGAATTGAACATGGGAAATCAGCTGGAAAAGGGAGGTCCAGGAGGTAAGCTGGAACAGCCGACCCCATTTGATTTCATGTTGGGAAATTATGGAAAACATTGTACTGAACCCTTTTGGGCAAACATACTATCCAGAGCTCATATTCTTCAAGTTTAAGGTTTAACTACTGACGGCCCTTGTTGCCAAGAGGATTGGGAGGAGGTTACTAAATTTTGTGAGCAACACAAACAGTACAATTATCCACCATTTCCCCATAATAATGATTACGTGATTGAATGTTATAAAGCATGGTCTAAAACATTGAAGGAATATAGAAAACGGTTCCCTCATCCCCTAGATGCATGCCCCCGGTCCCTTACGTAATGACGCCCATTTTATCACTGAGAACTATACCGAGGGCTGCTCTATGGGAATAAATGGGAGAGATGTTACAGAAATACATACATACATAGTTCTAGAAGTCGTTCTCGCTCTCCTATCCGGTCAGAAAGCGAGGAAGAAGAAATAGAGGAGTCACAAGATGATGACCTCTCTTTAAAAATGAGTCACCTTAAAATGCCTCTCCAAAAGTCTGTAAATGAAACAGAATTAGTGTCAGATGTAACAGCCCTTAAATTTCCCCTTATTACTATGGGGACTACCCAAGTACAAATTCCCTTGCCCCTAGGCACGGTCAAGGAGGATTGGACTGGCTTTTGGAACAAACTCCTAGCCGCCTGGAGAAAAGCATATAAACCAGAAATGCCCATAAATGGTTTGCGTGCATGTAAACAACAAACAGGGGAAGATTTTTATTCCTTTGTGTCACAGTTGTTTAAAATTTACACATCCTGTGAAATTGATAGCCCACTATTGTTTGTCAGTACAGCCATGAATAATGGAGACCCTAAAGTCCCACAAATTATAAAATTTGTTAATTCTGATTGGGCTACACAGAGTCCTAAAGATTTTATGGAGGACGTTAAAAAAAACGAGCATCCTCTGGGGTTTTTCATACAAAAGGGGCATTATTCACGCAAACCACACCTGAAATCTCCCCTGGTATTTCTGCCATGTTTCCTGCTCTCAATGACCAACCACAAGGGTCATATCCTCAGCCCTATGACAATCAAGGGTGTTTTAACTGTGGGGATCCTTCCCACTGGAAATCTGATTGTCCTCAAAGGAAGGGCTATACCACGGTGAGGTGGTCCAAGGAGAGCTGATTTCAGAGGCAGATATCAGGGAAGAGGTCAACAGCACCAACAGGGAGATCTGCAAGAACGGAAACCTCCTCACATACAAACGAAAGTAGAACGCCTGGTCATCCTCCAAATCAACCTAATGACAAACACCCCGTAGAACCACTTCAGGTGTCAGACTTGCAGGATAGACCCTTAACCAAGCAAAGTTTTGCCATCCTCACTGATTGCCCTTTATGTCTAATGGGACGGGACCTTATGTCCTCATTGAGGATGGCGATAGCCATTAAATTTGACTTACAAGGGGGTATGACAGCTAAAGCAGTTAACTGTGACTTAACTATGCCTAAGCGAAGGGACCTGACATTTTACTTCATGTCCATACCAGCCTCCCCCTGGAGACTCACCCAATTTGGGCGAAGTCCAAGACAGATGTAGGACATATCAAATGCACTCCATATGTCCCTACTTTCAAGCCCGGCACCTCTCCCATCTTTCAGAAACAATACACACTACACACTAAAAACTACAGAGTATACAGCCACAAATTGTATTTACAAAGGGGAATCCTTAAACCCATCATTAATCCCTGGAATACCCCCATAAATCCTGTCAGAAAGGCCAGTGGGGAGTGGAGGATGGTGCAGGACCTGCGGGGATTAAACAAATAGGTTTAGACATTACCGGGATCTTAAAAATTTCTGCCACATCCACCACTTACACGGTACTAGACTTATCCAATGCTTTTTCTTTAGCATTGATGTACATGAGGATTTTCAGGAAATCTTCCCTTTTTACCTGGGGCCCCTGGCCAACAGCTGACCTGGACACGTTGTCTCCCTCAGGGATGTGTGGACAGTCTGGCAGCCTTTTCAATGGTTTTGAAAGTCACCTTGGATGGGTATCACCCCAGGGATCTGTCCTACTACAATATGCAGATGACCTACTGTTGTGTAGTGAGAGCGGGACGCAGTGTGCAGCAGACTTTGAAAAGCCTGATGAATCACCTGTTTCTCAAGGACCACTTGGCGTCTTGGGAAAAGATCCAGTGGTGCAGGGACAAGGTGGAATACCTAGGATGTATTATCTCAGGCGTGACACGACAAGTGTCACCTGAACAAGTCACAACCCTGACCTGTCTCGGTCCCCCGAAGGATAAGGCAGCGTTCCTTTCCTTCTTCAGCTTTATCATCTACTGTAGGCAATGGATCCCAGACTGTTCTTTTTATGACTCAGTCCTACGCCCTGCCACTGCATTGACTGCCCCAAAACAGGTCACATATACTGAGGAAATGACACAAGCTTTTAACTCTTTGTTTCAGTCCTTGGCCAGTGCCCCAGCACTGGGCTTGCCAGATTACAGAAAATCCTTTGTAGTCAGGGACCCTGCATTCGCTGCGGTTCTTGCGCGAATGCACGGTACTCACTACCGCCCCGTGGCCTACCTTTAAAAAAAAAAAAAAAAACAAAAAAAAAATACCAATTCAAGTCCAGGCCCTGCCTGCCTGTCTACAAGCTGTGGCTGCTTTGCAATGACTGTAAAGGAGGCATGTAAAATTACTCTCGGCACTGACACAACTCTGTATACCACACACACTGTAGTGCATCTTCTACAAAACATGTCAACTCAACACATGACAGCTCAGAGATCCAGTGCAATCAATCCCACCCATGACTGTTCTAAAGAATTGACTAATACAACTTCACCAAGACTGACTCCCTCCTCAAGAGTTGACTGACACTCTCAACTCTGTATTTTAAGACATTTTTGTTGACGGAAGTTGTTCCAGGCCCTCAGATAGCACGTAGAAAACAGGGTATGCAGTAGTTACTTTGCCTGACCAGTTAAGCACAACAAGCTGAGCTATATGCCTTAACTAGAGCATGTCAGTTATTTCAGGGACAGGAAGTGAACATTTACACATTTACACTGACAGCAAATACGCTTTCAACGTGGCCCATGATTATGGAATGATCTGGACTAATCGGGGGTTTAAAACTGCAGACAACAAACAAATTGCCAACCAAAAATGGGTGGAAAACCTCCTGCAAGCACTCCATTTACCATCCAAAGTTAATATTATAAGAGTGAAAGGCAATTCTTTTGACAAAACAGAAACTACTAAAGGTAACAATTTAGCTGACAGAGCAGCCAACAAGATACCTTGTACAAAGAAAAGCACAACCCAAAGACATGGATTGCTGGGTTCATGCTTGTTTGACACGCAATCCGGATGGATTGTGGTCAAACAAGGAGGGAGTCATTGGATCAGTAGGTTTGGTTTACCTGCTACCATATACTCTGGCCCGTTTTCACAGCAAAACTCACCCAAGAGTTAGTGAAAGTTTTGGGGATATGGAAGTTCCACATTCCTTACCATTCACAGAGTGCAGGAGTAGTGGAAAGGATGAACAGGAAAATTAAGGACAAGCTAAGGAAGGCCACACAGGGTACTATGAAGAACTGGCTTCATTTCTTGCCAGGGGTACTCTTCCAGATAAGGACCACCCCTCATGCTAGGACAGGTCTCTCTCCCTTTGAAAACCTAATGGGTAGGCCAGCACAAAAGCCCTAAAATAGGTGAGGAGTCTAACTTATTTTCCTTACAGGAAGAGCATGTGAAACATTTGGTAGGTAGCCTAAAGCCCCGTACACACGAGAGGACTTATGTCCGACAGACATCCGAAGGAGTTCTGCCGGAGTTCTGCCGGAGTTCCGACAGAGTTCTGACGGACTTTTCGACTGAGCGGACTTGGCCACACACAATCACACTAAACTCCGACGGATTCGAACGTGATGACGTACGACTGGACTCGAATAAGGAAGTTCATAGCCAGTAGCCAATAGCTGCCCTAGCGTCGGTTTTAGTCCGTCGGAATAGCATACACACGAGCGAATTTTTCGGAGGGACCGGGTCCGGCGGAGTTCCGTCGGAAAAATTTGAAGCATGTTCCATATTCTAAAGTCCGTCAGACTTTTGTGAATCAAAAGTCCGTTGCAGCCCACACACGATCTAATAGTCTGACGGAATCATTCCGTCGGACTTTGGATGTTCAAAAGTCCGCTCGTGTGTACGGGGCTTTACTGAAAACTATGATAAGGTTGCTGGCACTTTCTCTCCTCTTTTCACAGAGCCCAGGCATCCCTTCATACCAGGAGACAAAGTGTTGATCAAACAACTTGCAGTCCGCAAGCAACCAGGTCCTGTCTTCCAAGGTCCATTTGAAGTCCTCAAGGTCTCCAGGACAGCAATTCTGACCGAGCAAAGCCCACAATGGATCCACGCATCAAGGATAAAGAAAGTGCCACAGCAGCAAGAACCAGAGATGGTTCCAGAACCAGAGATGGACCCAAAGCCAGGACCAAACGGATCCGAAGAGACACTGACCCAACCACTCCCTGCCACCCCCCCTCCTCCATTCGGATCTGAAGAGACTCTGATCCCATCGCTCCCTGCCCCTCTCCCCTCCAGCCACTTTGTCCCACAGCCAAGCTGCCTTCCTTCTAGGGTCCCCCAAGCCCCAATTCACAAAGCCCAGAAGGTGCAATGTTAAAATTATTCTTATTTTGTCAATTGCATTAACCATGAAGGTATTCTTATTAACTGTTTTTGGGTGCTGGCTTACATCTTCAAGCGGAATGAGTAGGAATAACAGTATAGGGGTCAGGGGTAGAGCAACATTTACAGAAATGATTTATAATTATGCCTGCTGTATATAGACAGGAGATATAATGTCAAAAGCACAAATTGCAGCAACAACTGAGTATCACATTCAGAGGAGGGATGGGACATGTAATATAGCAGCAATCATATTGTTAGCAACATATAAAGGGACACAATGATGAAAGGGCGAAATTGCAGGACCGAATGAGACGTCTGGGAGACTCCTGGAATCCATTCTCTGGAGTGGGAGGTTGGTTTGGTTCGTTCTGGGATAGTATCATGAATTTCTTTAAGAAAGTAGGAATGATCCTCATCATCATACTTATCCTGGGAATTGCAATTTATGCCACCATTAAGATTGTATTTTGTCTAAATGGGTAGAATTACCAAAATCAAACCTTCCACTTCAGACCCAGACAGGCAGACAGACATAGGTGGTTCTGAGAATGATCAAGAAAAGACTTCGTCCTTCATGATCAGAGGAGGGATTGTAAGGGTAGGGAGAGTCACCCTTTAAGTTTAAACTCGTCTTATTACATTTAGACTCTGCTTGAACAGATATTTACTGAAGTTTAGTGAAACACCATGCTTTGCAAGTTACTTCTGAAGTCTGCAAGAAACAGGATGCATTTGTGGTTAGAGCTAGCTGTTAGAATTTATAGGAAGTAGGAAATATTCATAAGGTGAAATGATGCTATGTGGTTTAATTATAGATGATTTCTTAAGGTCATTTATATAAATATATGTCTGTATGTCTGGAGACCTTTGATCAGAATTCCCCTAAAAAAGTCCGCTAACTGTATGACGCACTAGAATGTCAACGCTATTTGATTGGTGAATGTCTTGTCTAATTCTCATTGGTTGATAATACAATGTTTTGAATCATAAAAAGACTGGTAAAGAGGAAATTAAAGTGTGTGTATTCAGAATCAAACCAGTGTGTGTGTCTGGTCCTTTTTGAATAACCACCCCGATCGATTGAAGAGAGTTTTTCCAGTGAAAGTCCAGCTCGAGCAAGGAAGACAAACAGGGGCGCTCCTTACAGTAATCCACTAGTATAGGCAAGCCTAGGCCATCAGCTTTCCTAGATTTACTACATTTTTTTAATGCGCTTCCGCAAGGCGTCCTGACCATGAGAGAATATGCTTGCTGAGGGCACGGAGACCAGACCTCAGTTTGTCTACAAGGGGAATATAATTAGCTTTAAAAAGTTGATTAGAGTGAGGGGTTAGTGTGATCCCTAGATAAGATATCCCCGAGCCTTGCCATAGGAAGGGATAGGTATTCTGCAAAAATTTCCGTTCCTGTGGGGAAATTCCCAGATCAAGAACATAGGACTTGGATGTGTTTACTTTATAATACGAGACTTTGCTATAGTGTTCCAGAACCTTGGCGACGTGCATCAGAGAGGTTGTTGGTTTAGTAAGCATTAGAATCACGTCGTCAGCGAAAAGGCCGACAACGTGCTTGCGACTATTCACCTCGAACCCATAGACATTTGGGTCTTGTCTGATGCACGCAGCCAAAGGCTCAATAAGCATATTGAAGATCAAAGGGGATAATGGACATTCCTGTCGGGTGCCATTCGTGATTTGAAAGGGTTTTGACAGCATTCCTGAGGAGTATACCCTAGCCGAAGGAGAGGTATAGAGAGCTAGTATGGCCGATAAAATATGGCCGGTAAAGCCAAATGATCCCAACACTCCAGACAGATATCCCCAATGTACACAGTCTAACGCCTTCTCCTCATCCAAAGCAAGGAGCAGAGAAGGCGTTCGCCGAGCCCGTGCCAAACCAATTATATTTATAACATGCCTTGTGGCGTCCGAGGTCTGCCTCCCCTTAGTGAATCCCGATTGGTCAGCATTAATGATATTAGGCAGCATCGGCATCAGACGTAGTGCTAGCATTTTAGCATATACCTTTAGGTCATTGTTCAGCAAAGATATAGGCTGCAAATTTTGAGGCACCTCCGGGGCTTTGCCCGGCTTAGGCAGGGTCACTATAATTGCTTCCAACATTTCAGGCGGGAAAAGGAGGGCAGAGGCAGCAGCATTCTCATAGACCTTAAGAAGGTGGGGGCCTAGGACAGACTTAAAATTCTTGTAATATTCTCCAGTCAGCCCGTCAGGGCCTGGGGATTTATTGCTTGGTAACATGTCAATGGCCCTATACATCTCAGCAATCGTGAAAGGCAGATTTAGGTCCTCTAACTGGTCAGTGGTAAGAGTAGGAATTTTTGCTTGCTCTAAGAAATTTGCTATGTCATCCCTAGAAGGCTGTGGGATAGAGCTGTCTTTACCCAAGTTGTAAAGGGATTCATAATAGTCACTAAAGGAGTCTGCAATCCTTTGCGGATCGCATTCTTTGATATTTGTCTTAGGGTTGATCAGATGAGGGATTTTTGATTTGAAACGATGTCCCTGTAGTCTACACGCCAAGGCCTTCCCAGCCTTATTGCCCGTGGAATAGAAGGACAATTTTAGCCTTCTCTCCACTTGTTCAAATTTGTGCAGTAACACGAGTCTAAGTTCATGCCTCAAATGTCCTAGAGCGGTGTGACAAGCTGGAGTGGGGTTGGATTTATTCAGACTCTCTAATGTTGTAATTTTGTTCAGAAGGTCGTCTGTCTGCTTTTGCCTCCGCCTCTTCAACCGTGCACCTTGCTGAATAAAGATACCCCGGATGAACGCCTTATGGGCATTCCATACCATAGTAGGAGAGATCTCAGGGGTAGAATTAATCTGAAAAAACTCAGAGATGTGGTCCTCGAGTAAGCGTTTAGTAGCAGGTTCTTGAATTAATTGGGAATTAGATCACCACAAATAGGCGGCATTAGGGGGACTATTGTCTGCAATGGTGACCAGCACTGATGCATGGTCCGACCATGTGATTGAGTTAATTTTAGTATGAGTGATATTCTGGAGGAGCCACCTGTCTGAGAGGAAGAGATCAATCCTACTGTAAGAGCGATGCCTATGAGAGTAGAAAGAATAATCTCTCACATCGGCATGTCTACAACGTCATATATCAAAGATATCATTATTTCTTAAAAAGTTGCACAGAGACTGAGATTTCCTAGAGGAAGTGAAAGTTGAGTCCATCTTCGGATCTGGTACAATATTAAAGTCCCCGCACAACAGTAAAGCCCCTTGTCTAATTTTGCTTATCTTTTTCATAAGTCTGTTTAAAAAGCTGATCTGGTGAACATTAGGTACATAGACATTTACCAGTGTATAACGGGTATTGTTAATATCGCACACCAATACTATGAATCGACCATTAGAGTCAGTCATTTCCTGATGCAGTAGAAAGGAGACGGTATCTCTAATAGCTATCATAGTGCCTCTCTTCTTCTTCTGTGCGCTAGATAGGAAATAGTGTTGAAAACCTCTCGATGTGCAATTGGGAGGGAAATCCTTATGAAAATGCGTCTCTTGAGCACAGAGTATATCGCAGTGCGATGGTTGGGCCTCTTTCCACAAAGAGAATCTCTTGGCCGGGTGATTTAGTCCGTGGGCATTGACTGACAAGATATTAAGAGGCATTACATCTATTTGACGGGGCGCTGATCATAGGGAGACATTTGTACTCACTGCTGGTCTCATCTCGGTGTAGCTGTAAGTGATAGTGGTGTAGATACGGTGAGTAGGACGCCCCTGCTAATTCCTCGTCATATAGAGTGTGTTCTGATACCTTGGAGTTGGTAGTTCCTGGACGTAGCCGTAGTGCTGACAGCTCCTGTGGGGAAAACAGAAAAGGGAAAAAACTTCCAAAACAAAAACTGGGTAAAAGGAGGGTCATCATAACCCGTGTGCAGATCATATCTGCTCAGGTAAGTGGGGTCTGTATTGACCAAAAGAACACGGCTCCGTCAGGCAGGGCCCATAAGAGGCTGATTAGTACAGCGCAGCAGCCGCCAGCAAGCAGCAGATCCAAAATCCAGTATCATAGTACAGCTACTCAACCAGTGGCCGGCTCTTTGGGCTGTGTGCGGCAGGAGGTGGAGAAGAATCATCGGGGAGGATCTTCCATTTTTTAAGAAGTTGAAGGCCTTTGTCAGGTGATGAAATCACATAATTAGACCCCTCCCTGCTCACAACCAATTTGGTGGGAAACCCCCACTTGTAATTGATGCTACGGTTCCTCAGAACCTTGGTAATGTTATTCAAATTTTTGCGGAGCTGCAAAGTATGTTGCGAGAGGTCCGCATAGAACTGAATATTAGAAAATTACGTATTACGGTGCTCCCCTCTCCTAGTAATTTGCATTAGGCGGTCTTTAGTTTGGTAGAAGTGCATACGAAATAGAACATCCCTAGGGACATTTTCAGGAATAAAGGTGGGCTTAGGGATGTGGTGTATTCTGTCGATGGATACTTCTATTGGTGAAAGATCTGGCATGAGAGTGGTTAACAGATTTGTAACATAGGGACGCAGGTCTGCTGGGGTTACCGACTCGGGGATGCCCCTTAGCTTCACATTGTTCCTCCTGGCCCTGTCTTCTAAATCCGCCAGCTTAACTTTAATCCAATTCTGATCTTCCTCAACTGAATCATGGGCATCAATTAAATCGTTTATGGTGGTGGCGTACTCCCCCATTTTTGTTTCAACATGACTCACTCTCTCACCCACCTCCTTAAGCTCTGTGCTAAAGCTTCTCATGCAAGATATCATGTCTGTATGTATAGTGCTGCGCAAAGAGATAAGCATGTCTTTGAGGGTAGTGTCAAGAACAGGCTGGTTTGTTGTAGGAAAAGTAGTAATGGAGTCAGGGAGTTCTCTGGTGTCTTCCTGGGAGTCAGTGGGGGATCTCACCTTATGCTGCTGCAGTGTACCAGATCTGTCCCTTCTGTTCCTGGCCTTGGCTGGACTCCTGCTCAGCGGGGTAGATACCTGTGAGTTCCCCGGGGATTTTTCACCGCTGGTGTGGGTATTCTCCTCGGACCGCTCCAGAATGCTGGATGTAAGAAGCGGAGTGGAGGACACGCCGGCGCCATCTTTGCCATGCTGTCTCAGCGGTTGCATGAAGTATGCAGTCAGTTTTCTGGGCTTCCTCTCCGCTCTTTTCCTCCTAGACATGTCGGCAGGCTGTGCCCGGATCAAAACGCCGCTATAGGGCTGCAAACTGTGGCCGCTGTGCTCCGTGAGCCGCTCCGTTATCCCGCTATACACCGGAGCTCTTCCATCTTGACTGAGGTCAAGCCACGCCCCCTGTAATTTTCTATTTTTTAATTCTCTAATTTTCTAATTTTCATATTTGTGAATTTTCTCATTTTCATATTGTTTTGTTTTCTAATTTTCACATTTTCTAACTGTCATATTTCCATTTTTTAAATTTTCGGATTTTCTCATTTTTTATTTTCTAGTTTTCCTATTTCCAAATTTTCTAATTTTCTTATTTCTGAATTTTCTAGTTTTCTAATTTAAATTTTTCAGAATTTTCTAATTTTCAAATTAATTAATTTTCTCATTTAAAATTTTGTATATTTTCTAATTTTCTAACTTTCATATTTCCAAATTTTCTAATTTTCATATTTTCTAATTTTCTATTTTAAAATTTTCAGATTTTCACATTTTGTAATTTTTATATTTCCGAATTTTTCTAATTTTCTAACTTTCATATTTCCAAATTTTTGAATTCATATTTCTGAATTCTTTAATATTCATATTTTCAAATTTTCATATTTCCAAATGTTCTAATTTTCATTTTTTTTCTAATTTTCATATTTCCTAATTTTCTAGTTTTCTCATTTTCATATTTCCTAATTGTCTAGTTTTCTAAATTTCATATATCTGAATTTTCTCATTTAAAATTTTTTTATAGTTTCGAATTTTATAAATTTCATATTTCCAAATAATTCAAATTTTAATATTTTCTAATTTTCGTTTTTTTATTTCCTCATTTTCACATTATCTAATTTTGTTATTTTCATATTTTCTCATTTTTTAATTTTCTAGTTTCCATATTTTGGATTTTCTGATTTTCATATTCTGAAATTTTATAATTTTCATATTTCTAAATCTTCTAAATTTTCTAATTTTTATATTTTCTAATTTTCATATTTCCAAATGTTACAATTTTCATATTTTTTCATTTTCTTTTTTCATATATTCATTTATTTTCATTTTAATTTTCTAATTTGCATATTTCCAAATCCTCAAAATTTTACATTTCCGAATTTTCTCATTTTCATATTTTCACATTTACAAATTTTCTAATTTTCATATATCCAAATCTTCTATTTTTTATTATTTCTCATTTTCTAATTTTCTCTTTTTAAATTCTCTAATTTTCATATTTTCTGATTTTCATATTTCCGAATTTTATAATTTGATAATTTTTATATTTGATAATTTTCATATTTCCAAATTTTATCATTTTCAAATGTTCATATTTTTGAATTTTATAATTTTTATAGTTTATATTTTTATTTTCTAATTTTCTTTTTTTTATTCTATAATTTTCATATTTCCAAATTTTTTAATTTTATAATTTTTATATTTTCTCATTTTTTATTTTCTAGTTTTCATATTTCCAATTTTTTTAATTTTATAATTTTCCATTTTTTACATTCTCTAATTTTCTCATTTTCATACTTCTGTATTTTCTAATTTTCATATTTTTTAGTTTTCAAATTTTCATATTTTATCATTTTTATTTATTTTTCTAATTTTCATATTTCCAAATTTTTAATCTTCTTATTTTCATATTTTCTAATTTTCTAATTTTCATAATTTCAAATGTTCAAATTTTCATAATTTCAAATGTTTAAATTTTCATTTTTCCAAATGTTCTAATTTTCGAATTTCCAATTCTTCTAATTTTCTAATTTACATATTTCCGAAATGTCTAATGTTTCATATTTTCTATTTGTTTTGATTCTCTCAATTTCATATTTACGAATTTTCTTATTTTAATATATTCATTTATTTTATTTTTTTATTTTCTAATTTGCATATTTCCAAATCCTAAAATTTTAACATTTCAGAATTTTGTAATTTTCACATTTCCAAATTTTCTCATGTTCATATTTCCGAATTTTCTAATTAACACATTTGTCTAAGTTTGTTTAAAAAACCTAATTTGGATCTAAACAAATTGCACAAAACTAATATCTATATCAGTCTCTGCCCTTACGATCTAAGGTTCCTAACTCACATTCACAATGGGGCCAATTTACATAAAAATAAGTATTTTGAGCGTGGGAGGAAATGAGAGTGCCTAGAGGAAATCCATGCAAGTACGATGAGAACAAGTACATTTCATGCCAGTATTTTCATGTTTGGGAGTTGAAGTGCTAACTGCTGAGCCTTTCTGCCTTACTCACTATTTTCCTCTTGCTTCTTAGAATTCCATGGGCTAGCACCAAGGAGTCATTAACATAACAAATTGACAGACACATTTATTTCTTTAACCATTTATTTGTTTGTTAACTATTTTATGGCCCTGGTGTTGTTCAAGAGGTAACCTAATAAATTGAGGTATGAAAATTAAAATAATATAAAGCCATTACAATAACTCAAATATCTTCTATACGTTGTCCATCCAGACAATGCTGGATGACTAATCCCCACTAAACAACACCAAGACTACATCTGATGAAAAAAGGGGGGTGGGAGTCCCGGTCTTGTGGTGGCAAACTGACGTTAATGGTTGGACAGACCCTTTTTAAAACCTTCTGTTCCACTGGCTTTCTTCCCGCCACCCCATCCTCCAATCAGGTGCTGTTTCCAGCCGCTGGGACCGCTAGCAACCTGTAAAATACAAGCAGCAGCATTCCCTTTGTGCTAGCCCATATCTGCCCTGCATAATGCATGGCCTGTCATTCTTCTTCCTCCAGTGCCTCAACTATTTGCCCATTTTCTCTCTCACCAATCTACACTTTCTGCCTTCTGAACATTCTGCTTCCCCTTGCAGCTCTCATATACAAATTGCTTTAACCACTTGTTTTGAGTGTTTGGTATTTACATGTTTAAAACAGTTTTATTGCTAGAAAATTACTTAGAACCCCCCAAACATTATATAATTTTTTTTCTAACAGTCCAGAGAATAAAATGGCAGTCATTGCAATATTTTTTTTTCACCCCATATTTGCGCAGCGGTCTTACAAGCACATTTTTTTGGAAAAAAATCACTTTTTTGAATAAAAAAATAACATAGCATTAAAATCAGCCCAATTTTTTTTACATTGTGAAAGATAATGTTCTGCTGAGTAAATTAATACCCCAAATGTCACGCATCATATTTTCTCATTTTCTATTTTTTAATTCTCTGATTTTCATATTTTCTGATTTTCATATGTCCGAAATTTATAATTTTCATATTTTCAAATTTTTTAATTTTCTAGTTTTCATATTTCAGATTTTAAGAATTTTCATAATTCCGAATTTTCTCATTTTCATATTTCTGAATTTTATAATTTTCAAATGTTTATATTTCCTAATTTTCTCATTTTCATATTTCTGAATGTTCTAATTTTCATATTTTCTATTTTTCATATTTCCAAATTTTATCATTTTCTAATTTTGATATTTTTGAATTTTCTAATTTTATCATTTTTATATTTTCTACTTTTGAAATTTTCTAATTTTCTACATTTTTAATTCTCTAATTTTTCATATTTCCAAATTTTCTCATTTTTATATTTTCTCTTTTTTTTAGTTTTCATATTTACAAATTTTTGAATTTTCTAATTTTCCATTTTTTAATTCTCTAATTTTCAAATTTTCATATTTCTGCATTCTCTAGTTTTCTACTTTTCATATTTCCGAATTTTCTAGTTTTCTAATTTTCATATTTCTGAATCTTCTAATTTTCATATTTTCGAATTTTCTATTTTTTGTTTTCTAATTTTCATATTTTCCAATTTTTTTATTTTCTAATTTTCATATTTTCTCATTTTGTATTTTCACATTTTCATATTTCCATTTTTTCTAATTTTCTAATGGATTTTCTAATTTTTATATTTTCTAATTGACATGTTTCCAAATGTTCTAATTTTCAAATTTTCATATGTTCTCATTTTTAAATGTTCTAGTTTACATATTTCCTAATTTACAGGAGGGGTTCCCTCTCCTGCCACCAATAAAAGTGATCTCGTGGTGAATCTGCTGCAGGGACCACTTTTATCTTGTAGCGGACCACCTGTTGAAGAAGGGGATACCAGGGTTATGGCAGCTAGCTGCTGCCATAACAATGATATCCTCCTTCAAACAGCCACTGTAAAACTGTGGCGGGCAGTCCGTAATTGGTTAAAGTAATATTAAATCAATAACCAAATGCAATATATTGAAGCTTATCAGTCATTAGATATGGCGGCTGCAATAGTTTCTTTTGCTTTTTTAGGCATTTATCCCTTTTTTACCTGGTAATCTAGTCAGTAACACACCTCCTGTATTAGAGTGTCCTACTCTGGATGAACGAGAACGGGGAGCATGGCCGACAGCAGCATTGTCAATCTGGGGGAGGGGAGTGTTAAATGTACTAGCAGATTTAAATACATTAACACATTGAAGCCAAACTCCAGCTAACACTTTAGAATTGGTTATATAATTTTGTTTTCCTTTGGGGATGAAGGTTTTACATAAAAACTCACCATTACAAGCACCTCTGTCAGTGGTAAAAGTTTTTTCTCATCACTGTAACTTTATACATCTGCAGGAGACACTTACAGGCTAGATCAGCAGGTGAAAATAAACAAAAGAAAGCCTAAAAAAGTAATAAAAAATATAGATAGTGGTGCTAGAGGGATGTATTACAAAGCAAAGCTAGTTACTCTAACGCTAGGAACATAGGAGCACCAGACTAAGTGCAGAATTAAAATCAATGGTTTAATAACGCTGTTAATGGTATCGATTGGCAATTTGTTTAATTTCAAATTCTTAATTTTTTTAACAAATTTAGACAACCTTGAAAATTTGAAAATTCGCTAATATGAACATTCGAAAATTCAGAAATATGAAAATTAGAAAATATGAACATTAGACAATTAGAACATTTGGACTTTCTACTTTTCACATTTTCATATTTCTGAATTTAGTAATTTTCCTATTTCCGATGTTTTAATTTTCTAATTTTCATATTTTCTAATTTTCCTTTTTTAAATTTTCTAATTTCACATTTTCTAATTTTTATATTTCCGAATTTTCTAATTTTTTAATTTTCTAATTTTCTTATTTAAAATTTTTCTAATTTTCTAACTTTCATATTTCCAAATATTTAAATTTTCATATTTCTGAATTCATTTATATTCATATTTTCTCATTTTAATATTTCCACATTTTCTAATTTTCATATATTCTAATTTTCTATTTGTTTTAATTCTCTTATTTTCATATTTCCGAATTCTCTAATTTTCATATTTTCAATGTTTAAATTTTTAAATCTTCTCATTTTCATATTTTCAAATCCTCAAATTTTCACATTTCCAAATTTTCTAGTTTTCATATTTCCGAATTTTCTAATTAACACATTTGTCTAAATTTGTTAAAAAAACTCACTGAGACCACACCAGCACCGAGAAAGAGAGCACTGACACCAGCACCGAGATAGAGAGGACTGACACCAGCACCGAGATAGAGAGGACTGACACCAGCACCGAGATAGAGAGCACTGACACCACACCAGCACCATAATAGAAAGCACTGACACCAGCACTGAAATAGGGAGCACTGACACAAGCACCGAGATAGAGAGCACTGACACCAGCACCATGATAGAGAGCACTGACACCAGCACCGTGAGAACACTGACACCAGCACAGTGATAGAGAGCACTGACACCACACCAGCAATGTGATAGAGAGCACTGACACCAGCACTGTGATAGAGAGCACTGACACCAGCACCATGATAGAGAGCACTGACACCAGCACCGTGAGAGCACTGACACCAGCACAGTGATAGAGAGAACTGAGACCACACCAGCACTGAGATAGAGAGCACTGATGCCAGCACCGTGATAGAGAGCACTGATACCAGCACCGTGATAGAGAGCACTGACACCAGCACTGAGATAGAGAGCACTGATGCCAGCACCGTGATAGAGAGCACTGATACCAGCACCGTGATAGAGAGCACTGACACCAGCATTGAGATAGAGAACACTGATACCAGCACCGTGATAGAGAGCACTGACACCAGCACCATGATAGAGAGCACTGACACCAGCACCGTGAGAGCACTGACACCAGCACAGTGATAGAGAGCACTGAGACCACACCAGCACTGAGATAGAGAGCACTGACGCCAGCACCGTGATAGAGAGCACTGACACCAGCCCCGAGATAGAGAGCACTGACACCAGCACCGTGTTAGAGAGAGAGCACTGACACCAGCACCGTGATAGCGAGCACTGACACAACACCAGCACTGAGATAGAGAGCACTGACACCAGCAACTCACTGCGGGACCCAAAAATATATCACCGCTCAACCTCTTCAAACAGGGAGGTACAGGCATATAGTACGGTGTGCTTTTTTTGTACAAGGAAGTGAGCCAAAAGGTAGAAAAAAGGTCAGTGTGCTAGATTAAATAAATTGTTTATAGAGTTATGCATATACATGGTCTACTGGTCACATGTGTTGAATTCCTCCGAGATCCAGGCCTCATTCATTTTTATAAATGTGAGGTAGTCAATACTGTCATGAGGCCCCTGAGGCGCTGAACGTCCTTTCGGACAGGACACTGGACAAGGGGCAAGCCAACAGTTCCATTGCAAATTGGGCAAGCTCTGGCCAGAGGTCAAGCCTGCCCACCCAGTAGTCCAGGGGTTTATCACTTCTCAGAGCGTCCCCATCGGTCGTTAACCCAATGTAGTCAGACACCTGTCGGTCTAGGCATTCCCTGATGCTGGATCTGGATGAGACCCGTCGATGGGTCGGCTGAAAGAATGACCTCATATCAGAAGTCACCAACACATCTTCAAACTGTCCTCTTCTTGCAGGCGCTGTTGGATTGGTACCCGCAACTCCTTCTCTGGGAGTGGGAATTCCTCTGCTAGCGCACGCAAAAGCAGAATGCAGCATTTCTTGAAGCAAGGCCTATAAGTGCTCCATTCTCACAGCCCTCTGTGATGGTGGTAACATTTCTGCCATTTTGTGTTTGTACCGGGGTTCTAAGTACGTTGCCACCCAGTACTGGTCCTTGACCTTTAAGCTTTTTATACGGGGTCCCTGTTAAAACACTGGAGCATGAAGGCCCCCATTTGCACTAAACTGGAAGCGGTGTGGTGGCCTGGCTCCTGCTCATCATCCAGGATAATGTCATCCTCCTCGTTCTGCTCTCCCCATCCACGGACAACAACAGGGATCCCAGAAAGGTTTAAAGCATGCTCTTCTTGCTCCTCCTCATCCTCCTCATCCACCCTCTGACTCGACCATCCTCCTCTGACTCCTCTTCAGACTCCTGTTGTTGACTTGTCTCAGATAGAGTAGCCCACCTGGGAATTCCTCCAGCATTGCGTCCTCCTGCTCCTCCAGGCTTGATCAATGACACAACGCAATGCATGCTCCAAAAAGAAGGCATAAGGTACCATGTCACTGATGGCGCCATGGCTGCGACTGACCAGTTTGGTGATCTCATCAAATGGCCGCAGAAGTCTGCATGCGTCGCGCATGAGCAGCCACTGGCGCGGTGAAAAAAACCAAGCTCCCAAGAACTTGTTCTGCCGCAGAGTTCGTACAGGTAGTCGTTAACTGCACGTTTCTGCTGGAGCAGCCTATCAAGCATATAGAAGGTTGAGTTCCATCACGTCTGGCAATCACAAATAAGACGTCTGACCGTTAGATTATGTCCTCGCTGAATGTCAGCAAGTTGAGCCATGGCCGTGTAAGATCTTCTGAAATGGGCCTAGATTTTCCTTGCCTGCCGCAAGATGTCCTGGACCCCAGGGTATTTGACAACGAATCAATGCACAACCAAGTTTAAAACGTGTGCCATGCATGGCACGTGTGTAATTTTGCCCTGTTTCAATGCGCTAAGCAGATTGGCACCTTTGTCACACACCACTTTACCAACTGTCAAATTGAGCGTTGTTAGCCACTGATCTGCCTGTGAACTTAAAGCTGAAAGGAGTGCAGGGCCAGTGTGACTCTTGTCTTCCAGGCACAACAGACGCAGCACAGCATGGCAACGTCTCACCTGGCATGTCGAATAGGTTCTGGGGATCTTGGGCGGCGCAGCTAAGAGACGCTAGCAGCGGAAAAGGAGGAGTCAACCGAGGAGGAGAGGGAGGATGGAGTAGGAGGAGAAGAAGAGGCAGGCCTGCATGCAATCCATGGCGGTAAAACCAAATCTACACGGGTGCCATGGGTTACATGCTTGACGGCCATCAGACGGTTCACCCAGTGGGCAGTAAAAGTTATATACCTTCCCTGCCCGTGTTTGCTAGTCCACGTGTGTCACGTACCTTACAGCGGAGTCAGACTGCTGGGGGTGGCCTCTAGCACGGTTCCGGTCTCCACACCCCTGGGAGTATGGAGGCAGCGAAAGGGTGCAGGTGCCTGTGGCTTGGAGATGAAGACCTGAAGATAATGGGTCCTCCCGGATGAAGAGGCGTAGGCCGGTCACTGGCGGGATACAGCGGGAGCCAAGCAGGTGTGAGGAAGACACTGCATGTCAGGAACAGGCTAGGTTGGCAACTGGCTGGCAACGAGGTACAGAAACTAAAGGCAGGTGCGTAGTCAGGGACAAGCAAGGGGTCTAAGTACGTGCTGGCAGTGAGGTACAAAATCAAGAAGCAGGCCGAAGTAGAAAATCCAAGCCGAGGTCAGAAATAGTCCAGGAAACAGTAAACAGGGATGATCCGAAAGAATAGTCGAGCAAGCCGGTAGTCAGGAACAAGGTCACGGGTACAAGAACGATCAGGTATTCCAGGGACAAGCTGAAGACGATCCAGCACTGGTATCAAGTCAGGATCCTGTTTATATAGGGCGAGATGTGCTCGGATTGGTGGACGTGGCCGTGTGTGAGTACATACATACGTTCGGTTGGCGCGAGTGCATCCACGTGTTCGTATTGGCGTGCGTCCGTTCGTACCAGAACTCACATGCCTCCGACGGGGACACCGCGCATGGCCCTTGGGACGAAAGTGAACCGCTGCTACACGGGGACGGACATTCACATGGTGAGTTCTCTGACAACGTGTCTGTGGTCAGATGTATCTTGGCACCGACACTGTGTGCCAGAGATACATTCACTTGCCGCTGAACATGGCCATATAGCTCTGGGATGCCCTTCTGTGAAAAATACTTCCTTCCTGGGACCTTCCATTGTGGTGTTCCAATGGCCACATATTTTCAAAAGGCCACCAAGTCCACCATGGCAGTAGTTGGCGGGCTATCAGTTCTGACAAGCCAGCAGTCAACCGTTGGGCAAGAGGGTTATCCAGCATCATCATTTTTTTACGGTTGAACATTTGGCCCACGGAAGCCTGCCTTTTTCCAGAAAAACGTGA
Source organism: Lithobates pipiens (assembly GCF_037356315.1). NCBI lineage: Eukaryota > Metazoa > Chordata > Amphibia > Anura > Ranidae > Lithobates > Lithobates pipiens. Next base: position 137,215,498 of record NW_027507789.1, read on the forward strand.
GGACGGCATGATGGAAGGTGGAGTGGAGGACAATTCTGAGGAGATAGGAGAAGGAGAAGTAGAAGACGAGACTGGGCGGTGAGAGCCTGGAGTGTGGCTTTGTGGGTTCCATTGCTCCCACTGGGCTCGGTGATGGCAGCTCATGTGCCTTCTTAAGGCGGTCGTCCCTAGGCGAGTGTTGGGCTTACCGCGACTTATGTGTTGACTGCAAAGGCTGCAGATGGCAACACTATTGTCAGCGGCGGACACGTTAAAAAAAGCCCACACTGCGGAGCCATGTGCTGGCGTCCTGGGAGTGCCAGATGTGACCGTACATGGTTGATGCTCCTAATACATTAGCAGTCTGGTTTGTCCCTCCTGTGCAATCTCAGTTCCGCCTGCTTCTCCTCCCTATCTGTCTTGTGATAGATCAGAAAATAATTCCTGTGACTCAAGAGGAGGGTATATGGTGGTAGTGGTGTTGGTGGTAGTGTCTTTGGGGGTGCACACAGCAGAGAGTGAAGAAGAGGGTGCAGATTGAGGGGATGAGGAGGGTGCAGAAGAGTAAGGCTGAGTGAGTCACTCAACCAAGTCTGGTGCGTCCTTTGATGTAATTGAACGCACCTTCTGCAATTTGCCACTTTGGCTCAAGCCTGATGCTCCTTCCCTACCCCTACCACCCCTGTGGAAGGGCCTGCCTCTTCCTGTCATTTTTTAAATGACCTTGTGACAAAAGTCTCTAGAGAAGTGCAGTATATGTGTAAGAAGGTATATAACACCCCGCTTCAATATGTAGTTTTGGGGGGCCACTGGTCTATCACACCAGTTATAATACTTTTTTTTAATTGCGTTGGTCACTCTTTGTAGTATCATTGCAGAACCGCTCAGCAGTCACAATGCTGCACAGTGGGAATGCACTATACTATGCTTTCTATATTTGAAAGTATTTTATACGTGTATTACACCCCTATATACTGCACACCAAATAGTACACCTATACCAGTCCTTAAAAGGACCTTTGTGGACCTAATAGTAGCTAGCTAGTAGCTAGTGAATTGCAGACTGTCCCTGCTCCAAACACCAAACTGTCCCTCCCTACCCTGAGAAATGACAGCTGCAGAATCAGTCAGCAGTGTACTATAATATGCTTTCTATATTTTAAAGAAACTATATTATACGTGTATTACAACCCTATATACTGTACACCTATACCAGTCCTTAAAAGGACATTTGTGGACCTAGTAGTAGCTAGCTAGTGAATTGCAGACTGTCCCTGCTCCAAACACCAAATTGTCACTCCCTACACTGAGAAACGAAAGCTCCAGTATCGGTCAGCAGCACAGCAGTACAGTGCACTATAATATGCTTTCTATATTTGAAAGAAAGTATATTATACGTGTATTACAACCCTATATACTGTACACCTATACCAGTCCTTAAAAGGACCTTTGTGGACCTAGTAGTAGCTAGCGAGTAGCTAGTGAATTGCAGACTGTCCCTGCTTCAAACACCAAACTGTTCCTCAGTCCCTACACTGATAAAAGACAGCTGCAGAATCGGTCAGCACTCAGCAGCACAGCAGTGAAGTATAATATGCTTTCTATATTTGAAAGAAAGTATATTATATGTGTACAACCATATATACTGTACACTGTAGACATGTCACTGGAGAAGTGATCGAGGGGGTGTACATCTCACCTAGGTTGCTACACAGTGTGAGATGGTAAATCCAGGATGGATCAGTTTCTCAGCAGCGATATGCTGCTGAGTTGTTATTTAATTTTGCCGGGCCTGGGTTTATATGGAATGGCAGGTAGGTTTGGTAGAGGGACCTGTCATTCCACATCCCCCGATCCAGTTCTGGGTTTGGGATCAGGTGAGCTTTGATCCTAATTAGCCTGGGAAGCTAAAGGCTCTGCAGGGTCTGCAGGTGTTTGCTCTCAGCCAGGGAATGAACAATCTGTGTGTTGAAGGAAGCTGCAAGCACAGCCACTGCTGGAGCTAAAACTCACCCTGCGATATCCAGGCGAAAGACGCTGTGTTTGTAAGTGTCAGATAGGTGAGCAGAACCTGTTAGTAAGCGCCCAGCCGGGCTAGGTCTTTTATTTTTGTTGTACTTAAAAGCACGGTGTTGCTGTATACTTTTGTTTGCTGGACTGTTTGTACCACGAATAAACGCCAAGATCTGCTTTATAAATTCCAAGTCTGCTGTGAACTGTGTCCAAACACACCCTACCCCGGGAAGATCCCTTACAATTGGTGGAGGTAGCGGGCAACACGGTTGCTAGGGGCAACGGTGTGGACAGACTTGGCTACAGCTGCTGATGTCCTGGGTGAAAGCTGCAACTACACTCCAAGAACAGTCCAGCAACATGGAGGAGATGCTGAAGCAGTTTATGCAAGTGAGTTTGCAACAACAGCAGGCTCAGACAGAGGCCAATAGACGACATGAACAGTCCATGGCTGAACAACAGCAGGCGCAGACAGAGGCCAATAGACGACATGAACAGTCCATGGCGGCACAACAGCAGATGCATAAGGAAGAGTTGCAAGCTTTGCGCCAAAGCCAACAACAACTTATCGAGCACCTGATAGTAAATCGTGAGGCGCCTGTGGTTACTAATCCACCCATAGTGATGGGAGCCGCTCCAGAGATTTTTTTTGGGAGAAGGACTGTGCAGAAAGCGCTGCAAAAGATGACTGCTGAGGACGATGTTGAGGCCTTTCTAACAGTATTTGAGCGCGTGGCTGAGCGAGAGAAGTTACCAGCCGCTGAGTGGGCAGAGGTAATTGCGCCCTATTTAACAGGTGAACCCCAAAAGGGCTCAAGTGGTGTCTCAGGGACAAAAGACTGGTGATGGTCCCGGGTGGCTAAGGGGCTCTGAAAAGGACTCCTTGCCAAAGAGACCAGGCCCTATCCAGTGTTGGAGATGCCATGAGGCGGGACACGTGTCGGCCCATTGCCCTCTTACCTCTGAACCCATGGAATGTGACGCTAGCCGGCGTCAGTCGCTATTTGCGGAACCATCTTGTGCTGCAGTTCCTGGACTAGAGACTGAACCGCAAATCTGCAACATCACAATCAATGACTTTCCTGTTAAAGCGTTAATGGACTCAGGAAGCCTTGTAACCTTGGTGCATGCTAGCCTGGTGACTGGGGACTTAGAGTCTAAAAAGCATATGAGCGTTGTGTGTATACATGGTGATACAAAAGTGTACCCTATAGTGCTGGCTAAAGTCGGGACTGAACAAGGCACAGTACAATATGAAGTGGGTGTGGTTAAAAACCTCATGCATAATGTAATATTGGGGCGCGATTTTCCTTTATTCTGGGCTCTCTGGGAAAAAAGAAAAATCCCCAAAAGGAGTGAGGATACCTCTAAGGTGGTTGCCTTGTCCACTGTGAATGATAAAAGTGTACAGGATGAAAATGATTGTTTTCCTTTGCAGGTCCTGGCTGGGGAGGAGGAGGCTCCTCCCACTGAGCAAAATATACTAGACTTAGAGGTGTCTAGCGATAATTTTGGGGCTGCACAATTACAGGACCCCACTCTCAAAAATGCGAGAGAGCAGGTTGCTGTTATGAACGGGGTACCTCAGGAACCAGATGCTGAAAAAAGATTTCCACATTTTTCGGTGACTAATGATCTTTTCTATAGAGTTAATAAGGTTAAGGATGAGATTGTGGAACAGCTTCTGGTACCTAAGCCGTACCGGCGTCAGGTGCTTGACATGGCACATAACCATGTTCTTGGGGGACACTTGGGGACTGACAAAACGCGAGAGAGGGTTCTCCAGAGGTTTTTTTGGCCGGCCATATATGATGACATTAAAAAATACTGTGAGTCGTGCCCCACATGTCAGGTTAGTGCCCCAGTGTCACATTTTCGCAGTCCTTTGGTTTCGCTCCCTATTATAGAGGTGCCTTTTGAGCGTATTGCCATGGATTTAGTGGGTCCCATTGTAAAGTCAGCTAGAGGACACCAGTATATTTTGGTAGTCCTGGATTATGCGACCCGCTATCCTGAGGCTGTACCCTTAAGAAACACTGCATCTAAAACAATTGCACGTGAGTTGTTTTATATGTTCTCTAGGACTGGGATCCCCAAAGAAATCCTAACTGACCAAGGTACGCCATTTATGTCGAAAGTAATGAAGGAATTATGCAGACTATTTAAAATCTCACACATCCGTGCCTCTGTGTACCACCCCCAGACGGACGGATTGGTGGAGAGATTTAATAAAACTTTGAAACATATGTTGAAGAAAGTGGTGGCAAAAGATGGTCGTGACTGGGATCATTTATTACCCTACCTCATGTTTGCTATTAGGGAGGTGCCCCAAGCGTCCACAGGGTTCTCACCATTCGAGTTGGTCTATGGTCATCACCCTAGGGGTCTACTAGACATTGCAAAAGAGACATGGGAGAATGAGTCCACCCCATACAAGAGTGTTATTGAGCATGTAGCACAAATGCAGGACCGTATAGCCACTGTAATGCCCCTGGTAAGGGAACACCTCCAGAAGGCTCAAGAGGCCCAAAGTAGAATTTACAACCGGTCCGCAAGAATCAGGACATTCAACCCAGGCGATAGGGTCCTTATACTAGTCCCCACTGTTGAGAGTAAATTCTTGGCGAAGTGGCAAGGTCCCTATGAAATTGTTGAAAAGGTCAGTGAGGTGAACTACAAGGTGCACCAACCAGGTAGAAGGAAGCCTTTCCAAGTTTATCACATAAACTTGATCAAGCCCTGGAAAGACAGGGAATCCTTGGTGGCGACAAATACTGTTAATAATTTGTCACCACCAATCCCTCCAGTCAAGGTAGGTGATACTCTATCAGTGTCACAGAAACAGGAGGCTCAGGAATTTTTACAGAAAAACAAAAACAAGTTCTCTGACCTCCCAGGGCGTACACACCTCATCCATCATCACATTGAAACTGAGCCTAGAAGCAGAGTAAACCTTAAGCCCTATAGGATACCCGAGGCACGTAGGGAAGCCGTATCTGCCGAGGTAAAACGTATGCTTGCTCTGGGGGTAATTGAGGTGTCACAGAGTGAATGGTCCAGCCCAATTGTGCTAATCCCAAAGCCCAATGGAACTTGGAGGTTCTGTAACGATTTCAGAAAGTTGAATGAGATCTCCAAGTTCGATGCGTATCCTATGCCCAGGGTAGATGAGTTGATTGAGAAGTTGGGTAACGCCAGGTACATAACCACCCTCGATCTCACAAAGGGCTACTGGCAGATTCCACTTTCTGGTGAGGCTAAAGAGAAAACTGCATTCTCCACCCCTGATGGGCTATTCCAGTATGTAGTGATGCCATTCGGGTTACATGGAGCGCCTGCAACTTTCCAGAGGTTGATGGACTTGATTCTGCGACCACATCGTGATTACTCAGCTGCCTACCTCGATGATGTGGTCATTTTTAGCCCTGATTGGGAAAGTCACCTCTGTAAGGTACAGGCCGTGTTGGATGCCATAAGTGATGCGGGGTTGACCATAAATGCCGAGAAGTGTGCTCTAGCCCTAGAAGAGGCCAAATATCTAGGCTACATTATTTGGAGAGGGTTGATTAAGCCACAGCTAAATAAAATTGAGGCAATACAGAATTGGCCTAGACCCCTGACAAGGAAACAGGTTAGAGCTTTCCTGGGTATTACGGGGTATTACCGTAGATTTGTGCCGAACTTTGCCTCAGTTGCTGCTCCACTAACTGACTTGACAAAGGGCGGAAAGACAGCAATGGTCACGTGGACCCCAGAGGCCGAGAAGGCTTTCCAAAGCCTTAAGTCTGCCTTGTGCCAACCACCTGTCTTAGTTACCCCCGATTTCAGGCGAGAATTTCTGGTCCAGACAGATGCCTCTAACACAGGCTTAGGTGCAGTACTCTCACAAGTAGTGAATGGTGAGGAGCATCCAGTGACGTACTTGAGTAGAAAACTAACCCCGGCCGAGAAAAATTATGCCATTGTGGAGCGAGAATGTTTGGCAGTGAAGTGGGCCCTAGAATCTTTAAAGTATTACTTGCTAGGCAGGAAATTCAAGTTGGTGACAGACCATGCCCCCCTAACATGGATGAAGTTAAACAAGGAGAGAAATGCAAGAGTGACTAGATGGTTTCTCTCCCTACAAAACTTTAATTTCACTGTGGAACACAGGCCAGGGAAATTACAGGCAAATGCTGACGCATTGTCAAGGGTAAGTTGTCTGTGGGGACAAAAGGCTCAGCCCTCCGGTCTGAAAAAGAGGGGGGGGATATGTAGACATGTCACTGCAGAAGTGATCGAGGGGGTGTACATCTCACCTAGGTTGCTACACAGTGTGAGATGGTAAATCCAGGATGGATCAGTTTCTCAGCAGCGATATGCTGCTGAGTTGTTATTTAATTTTGCCGGGCCTGGGTTTATATGGAATGGCAGGTAGGTTTGGTAGAGGGACCTGTCATTCCACATCCCCCGATCCAGTTCTGGGTTTGGGATCAGGTGAGCTTTGATCCTAATTAGCCTGGGAAGCTAAAGGCTCTGCAGGGTCTGCAGGTGTTTGCTCTCAGCCAGGGAATGAACAATCTGTGTGTTGAAGGAAGCTGCAAGCACAGCCACTGCTGGAGCTAAAACTCACCCTGCGATATCCAGGCGAAAGACGCTGTGTTTGTAAGTGTCAGATAGGTGAGCAGAACCTGTTAGTAAGCGCCCAGCCAGGCTAGGTCTTTTATTTTTGTTGTACTTAAAAGCACGGTGTTGCTGTATACTTTTGTTTGCTGGACTGTTTGTACCACGAATAAACGCCAAGATCTGCTTTATAAATTCCAAGTCTGCTGTGAACTGTGTCCAAACACACCCTACCCCGGGAAGATCCCTTACAACACCTATACCAGTCCTTAAAAAGACCTTTGTGGACCTAGTAGCTAGTGAATTGCAGACTGTCCCTGTTCCAAAAACCAAACTGTCCCTCAGTCCCTACACTGATAAAAGACAGCAGCAGAAGCGGTCAGCACTCAGCAGCACAGCAGTGAAATATAATATGCTTTCTATATTTGAAAGAAAGTATATTATACATGTACAACCCTATATACTGTACACCTATATCAGTTTTTAAAAGGACCTTTGTGGACCTAGCAGTAGCTAGCTAGTAGCTAGCAGGGCCAGTGCTACCACTAGGCAAACTAGGCAGCCGCCTAGGGTGCCCAGCCACTGGGGTTCCTACTCTTGTCTCTCTGCAGCAAGCAACTAAGTCTCAGCATCAGCAGGCAGCTGGTGCTCTGTTCACACATAGGGGGTTATTTACGAAAGGCAAATCCACTTTGCATTGAAAGTGCACTGAAAATGCACTTGGAAGTCTCTAAATCTAAGGGGTAGATCTGAAATAAGTGGAAGCTTTGCTGATTTTATCATCCAATCATGTGCAAACTAAAATGTAGTTTTTTATTTTCCTTGCATGTCCCCCTCGAATCTACTGGTGAGGCTGCATTTGATGGGCGCTGGTGAGGCTACTTTGATGGGTGCTGGTAAGGCTGCATTTGATGGGCGCTGGTGAGGCTGAATTTCATTAAAAAGGTGGGGTATACATGGGCAAGGCAAAGGGGGTGGAATCAGGGTGGAGCCGGAGGGGGGGCAACAAAATGAGGTTTCGCCTAGGGTGTCAAAAATCCTTGCACTAGCCCTGGTAGCTAGTGAATTGCAGACTGTCCCTGCTCCAAACACCAAACTGTCCCTCCCTACACTGATAAAAGACAGCTGCAGAATCGGTCAGCACTCAGCTCAGCAGTGAAGTATAATATGCTTTCTATATTTGAAAGAAAGTATATTATACATGTACAACCCTATATACTGTACACCTATATCAGTCCTTAAAAGGACTTTTGTAGACCTAATAGTAATAGCTAATTAGCTAGCTAGTGATTAGATTGACTGTCCCTGCTCCACACAGCGTCCTTTTTCCCTACACTCACAAAAGACAGAATGTAAAATGGCCGCCAGATCAGGTCTTTTTATAAGGTAGGGGGTATGTCCATGTACTGAAATGTCTCAATTGGCTGTCCTGTACCCCATTATGGATGTGTCATGGGTCAAACTTCTTCACAGAGTAAACGAATATGGCCGCGGAAAACAGTGGCGGAAGACTGTCGGTTTGGCGAATCGTGAACAAGCAAAGTTCGCCACGAACCGACGGCCAGGCAAAACTGCAAGGCCATCTCTAATTGGGAGTAGGGTACTGTACAGAGCAGATAGGGGCTTCCTAAGTTCATCACATGACAGAAGATCTTCTAGCAGGTCTAATTGCAGGATTGGAGGAGTAGGAAATTGAGCCCTAACAGCATGCCGGAGTTGGGCATAGCAGATATACATCCATTCTGGCAGGACATAGGTCCTGGTCATTTGAGGGTGTGTCAATAAGGTGCCCTTAGGCATAATGTCTTTCAGCGTTTTTATGCCGAATATCGCCCATATTTGAGGATCAGGAACCGTTCTAAGGATGAGCCGAACACCCCCCGGTTCGGTTCGCACCAGAACCTGCGAACAGACCTAAACTTCGTGTGAACTTTAGAACCCTATTAAAGTATATGGGAAAATCTAAAGTGCTAATTTTAAAGGCTAATATGCAAGTTACTGTCCTAAAAAGTGTTTGGGGACCTGGGTCCTGCCCCAGGGGACATGCATCAATGCAAAAAAAGTTTTACAAAGGGCTGTTTTTTCAAGAGCAGTGATTTTAATAATGATTAAAGTGAAACAATAAAACTGTAATATTCCTCTAAATTTCATACCTGGGGGGGTGTCTATAGTATGCCTTTGAAGGGGCACATGTTTCCCGTGCTTAGAACTGTCCCTGCACAAAGTGTCATTTCTGCAGAAGAAAATACATTTAAAATCACTCGTGGCTATAATGAATTGTCGGCTCCCGTAATACAGAGAACACTCATTGAAAGTCATTGATAATAAAAAAAAAAGCGTGGGGTTCCCCCAAATTCAATTACCAGGCCCTTCAGGTCTGGTATGGATATTAAGGGGAACCTCACGTCAAATTAAAAAAAAATTGATGTGGGGTTCCCCCTAAATATCCATACAAGACCCTTTATCCGAGCATGCAACCTGGCAGGCCGCAGGAAAAGAGGGGGGGCGAGAGAGTGCCCCCCCCTCCTGAACCGTACCCGGCCACATGCCCTCAACATTGGGAGGATGTTTTGGGGGTCTATTGATGGGGCCTTATCCCCACAACCCTGGCCGGTGGTTGTGGGGGTCTGCGGGTAGGGGGCTTATCAGAATCTGGAAGCCCCCTTTTAACAAGGGGACCCCCAGATCCCAGCCCCCCCTGTTTGAAATGGTAAGGGGGTACAAAAGTACCCCTACCATTTCACAAAGAAAGTGTAAAAAATAGTTAAATAAGACAAACACACTTTTAAAAAATTCCTTTATTAAAAATAAAATAAATAAATAAAAAGATTCCAGCGGTGGTAATCCACTCTTGCTATCCAGCGACGGATTCATTATAGCAGCGAGTGATTTTAAATAATTTTTTTTTCTGCAGAAATGACACTTTGTGCAGGGACAGTTCTAAGCATGGGAAACATGCGCCCCTTCACAGGCATACTATAGACACCCCCCAGGTACGAAATTTAAAGGACTATTACACTTTTATTGTTTCACTTTAATCATTATTAAAATCACTGCTCCCGAAAAAAATGCAGTTTTTAAAACTTTTTTTGCATTGATCCATGTCCCCTGGGGCAGGACCTGGGTCCCCAAACACTTTTTAGGACAGTAACTTGCATATTAGCCTTTAAAATTAGCACTTTAGATTTCTCCCATAGACTTGTACAGGGTGTTCCGAGGCTTTTCGAATTTGCCGTGAACACCCCAAATTGTTCAGCGAACAGGCAATGTCGAATCTCGAAGCTCATCCATAGTTCTAAGATTAGGTAAGTTAGGATTCCCCCTAATGGGCTGGACTGGACACCAGCGCTCCACCCGAGAGAATCTGTGTCTAGCAACGTTCCATACTTTAATAATCGCTTTAGTTGGAGCAGGGAGATTGGTATAAGCCCTAATCCCTCTATAAACCAAATTCTGCAGAGCCTGTAGTGAGCCCAGATGAGACGCTTCTAGACAGATTGCGGTGTTAGAGCGTTTAGCCTCAAACCACCAGTATGTGGTGACCAGCATAGCTGCCCAATAGTAGACCCGCAGATTTGGGAGGGCAAGGCCTCCCAAATGTGTGAGTGAATGAAGTGTGGACTTTTCCAATCTAGGAATGGAGCCATACCATATAAAAGGAGATGATGTATTTGTCCACTTCCTGAAAGAAAGACCCCCGGATCCAGATCTGGCTGTTCCGGAAAAGGTAGTTGAACTTGGGTAGAATTATCTTCAAAATGTTTATACGGCCTATTAAGTTTAACGGAAGCCCAGACCAAGATTGGCATCTCTTTCTCAGGAACCGAAGCAAGGGAAGTATATTTAGGGCATAATATTGACCAGTGTCCCTAGCCACCCTCACTCCAAGGTACCTGAATTCTGTAACCCATTGTAGTGACGTAGGGTTGGGCAGGGTTGGGATCTGGTTGTCAAGAGGGAAAAGGACCGACTTGGACCAATTTATACGGATGCCCGATAGGGATCCGAACTTGTTAAAAATTTCTAATGCGGCAGACAGGGATGGGCCGGTGTCGCTCAGATAAAGCAGGGTTCGTTCGCATAAAGATATATCTTTTCTACCAGGGCTCCAATTTTCATGCCTCGTACATCCAATGACTCTCAAACCAGGATCGCCAAGGGTTCCAGTGCCAAGGCAAATAAACTGGGTGACAAGGGACACCCTTGGCGAGTGCCTCTGTGTAGTGGGAAGGAGTCAGAGATCCAATCATTTGTATGCACCCTGACCTTAGGAGCTCTGTAAAGCAGCTGTATCCAGCGTAGAAAGTTAGGGCCAAAACCAAAGTGTTGCAGTACTCCGCCTAGGTAGTCCCATTCAACCGAATCAAATGCCATTTCGGCATCTAGGGAGGCAATCATGGGTAAGGGAGATGTTTAAGAAAAGGCGCCTAATGTTTATGTCAGTACCTTTGTCTGGCATAAATCCGACCTGATCGACATGAATCTGTGTGGATATTACCGACGTTAGACGAGTGGCCAGTATCTTTGCCAGTATTTTGGCATCCACATTAAGTAGCGAGATGGTTCTATTCGATGCACATTCCTGGGAATCCTTACCAGGTTTAGAAATCAGTACCATTATGGACTCCTCCATGGACTCGGGCAGGCAATCTGCCCCATCGAGCCCAGAGAGGAGGGTTTTTATTCTGGGGGCAAGGAGGTCTGCATGCTGAGAGAAAAACTTGGTGGGCAAGCCATCCGCACCTGGAGTCTTACCGCTCTGAATATTCCCAATTGCAGTTTGGATTTCCTCCAAAGAGATATCCTCATCTAGTTGGGTCCTATGATCCTCTGACAGGGTGGGGAAGGGGACATCATCTAGATAATCACTCAGTTCAGCTGGAGAATGTTGAGATCTAGTTGTGTAAACTTCTCAGGAGAGGATACCATTTGCCCCTGAGCATCACAAATACTAGCTATATGTGTAGAGGCTGTCTGTTTTTTTGCCAGCCATGCCAGCAGCCTACCATTTTTGTTCCCATGTTCAAATATTCTTTGTTTAGAATACAGCATGGACTTTTGGGGCTGCTCCACATTATGTAGGGTGAGGTCCCTGAGGGCCTTCTGCCATAACCTATAATTGGTATCAGTGGGAGATTGGATATATGCTGTCTCACACCCTGCACTCTCCTCCTCTAAAGCCTCCAAAGATCGGGAGGTTTCTTTCTGTAGAGAAGCTATGCGGGAGATGTATTCCCCTCTTATCCAAGCTTTAAATGTATCCCATACAGTAATAATACCTGCAGATTCCCCATTCAAATTCCAAAAATTACAAATAGTTTCCATTATTGGTTCTTGTAGTCTTTCATCTGCGGCCCAGAACCTGGGCAGAAGCCACAACCTCAGTGTCGGGGATCTCGCCATGTAAATGATAAGGTGGACTGGAGCGTGGTCAGAAATTCCACGGGGTAAGTGCTTTGCCTTCCTTGTCCAGCTTAGGGCACTGGGAGAGGCATATGCCAAGTCTATGTGGGAGAGGGCGCGGTATGAGGTGGAGTGACAGGTATACTCCCGCTCTTGAGGATGGAAATGGCACCACACGTCTGTGAGAGCAAACATATGCGCCCAGTTTTGTAATTCTGAGGAGGGGCGAGTTGTTGCATCAGATTAAAATCACCAAGTATAATAACTTCCTGAGTATTAAAACCCATCATTACCTGCATAATATCATATAGCAGTTGTACATTTCCGGGGGGAGGAAGATATAAGCCCACCAGCACCATGTGCTTATTTTATATTAGAGTATGTATAATCACATATCTGCCCCCCGGGTCAGTGCGAATGTCCAATATTTGCAGTGGATGGGACCTACGGATCAGAATGCTAACCCCGTTAGCATAATTGGAATAAGTTGCGTGACCAATGCCCTCCGGAGACCAAGTGTTTGTGCACCCGCTAGGTGAGTCTCCTGGAGAACATAGACGTGGGGATTTTATTTCTGCAAATCTTTGAATACCAATGATCTTTTAGTGGCTGAATTTAGGCCCTGGACATTCCAGGAAATAATAGAGAGATTAGCCATTAGTCATTAAGCTTAAATAAATGGCGTTGATCCACAGGTTCCCCCACCCACTCAGGTGTTCATCAGGAGGTATACAGGTTGGCCATTGCACACTTCTCCCACAAACAAGGTAACAGGTCACAATCTAGAGCAGTATAATCATATTGCACACACAGATCAACAGGACTCCACAGGTAATAGAGCAACTCCAAAAAGAACAACTTAGCGATTAGAACCCCTATCTGCAACGGCAGAAAAGAACCCCCCCCACACCCCTCACACCCCCATCAGAACTTGGAAGTGTATCGTATCCCCAAACCCCAACATGTAACAGTAGTCTATGAAGGGTGTGCGTTCATAGCAAGAGGTGTTACCTAAATAGGCAACTGAGGCAACAGAGGTGCTGGTATAAATTGTGTTAACAGTCTCCTAGGCGAAGCTAGGGGTACATAGCTTGGTTACTAATTAAACCGTGGAACTATATAACATTCACATGAAACTCTGGTTAACAAGACATTGTCTGTAGAGGTAGCCCGCGACTACCCACAGAGCCAGAGTAGCAATCCGGACCTATAACACAAGGTTAGATACCTAGTATTCCAGTTTTTAGGATTGAGGTTATAACCTGAAAAGGAATCACAGCCCCCAATACTCTGAACAGACCTCAGCAGTTCCAACCAGGAGCTTCAGTGTTTAGAGGATTTAGCTGATAAGGCAGCTCTACATGCAGGGAGGCAGCATCGAATCGCAGTTTCACCTATTTGTAAATTAAGTATGTGAAGTTGCAGGATCACTGGCAGCAGGATAGGTTCATAGGAAGTATTGTATCTTTATCAAGAGTATTCCTATGCTGCTCCAGTATATCACACAACGATCAAGTCAGGCGTCTCTGCATGGCCGACAGCCTATATGCTTGCAGAAGTGGCAGACCAGGAGTAGGTTCGCACAGGTACCGCTGCCCGTGCACTCCCCATCTCCCAGACATTATGTGTTGGAGGAACAAAGTCATCTCTGCGCTTCAGTCCAACATGCGGGTGTGAGAAGGGGGATGGTAGTGGTCAAAGGAGCCACATAGGGGGGCCCGGGGGCTAACGTGACATGAGACCGGCAGGTTTAACCAGGTTCCATATGCAATTGGGGTCAACCACCCAGGCATGCGTCGCAGCCGGTTCCACTTTCAGTCATACTAAGTGAGATAATCAAGTACATGGAGCAGGTGGGCAGCCAATTCTTAATGGAGTGGAGGCAGGGATTCTAGCCAGACTGTGGCATCCTGGGGTGTAGTGAAAAACTTAACAGCCTCTCCATCTTATACTCTTAACTTGGTGGGGAAAAGAATGCTATACTTAATGTTCCGTGCCCGCAGCCCCACTTTAATCTGATCAAAAGATCTGCGTAGTTTCTGAGTTTCCAGCAAGTAGTCAGGAAAGAACATCAAGTTAGTGTTTTGGTATTTTAACTCATCTGCCCTGCGAGCCGCACAGAGGACCTCATCACAGTCCCTAAAGTTGAGCATCCTGAAAATCAGGGTATGCGGGTTGGATCCAGGTGGCCCCGGGACTGGAGGGACACGATGGGCACATTCCACTGTAAAATAAGGTGAGAACTGTGCCGCCGGTAGCATACCCCTTAATAGCTCCTCCACAAACACTGTGGGATTTTTCCCTTCCACACCTTCGGGCAAACCGACTATGCAAAGGTTATTTCTTCTGTTTCTGTTCTCTGCATCGTCGACCTTGTATTCCAGGGCCCTGACCCTCATGTGTAAAGTACGGAGAGACTCCACATGCTCCGTTGTAGTGTCCTCCGTCCCCCCGACCCGCTGCTCCACCTCTGTCACCCTCGAGCGGAGCTTATCGAGGTCCTGGCGGATAAGACCGATATCCAGTTGTACAGCTTCAATCTTGTTAGTCAGGGTAGCTTGGCACATGGCAATAGCCGCCATCACCTCTTGAAATCCAAGCCTTGTCTCATCCGTCTACTCCTCCATCTCCGTTTGTGGCGCCATGTTACGGGCGCTCTTAGGGGAGGCCACCACGCGGGGAACCTCTCGCAGGGCTGAATCCGGAAAACTGAGCTTTTTTCCCCGTGTCTTGTTCTATATGACATCCGGAGTGTGTCAAGATAGTTTAGGGCTAGAAATGCCAATTAGGAGTGCAGATAAGTGACAGATAGCCAGCAGAGCTCTGGATCCTGCGACCTCTCAGATCGCCATACAGGCCCCCCACCTGTATATTAAAGAAGTGTATTTAACCAGTTAAGGACCACCGCATGTAATAATACGTCGGCACAATGGCACGGACAGGCACAAGCACGTACCCGTACGTGCCTGCCTTCCAGCGGGTGGGGGGTCCGATCTGACCCCCTCCCGCTGGCTGCAGCGGTCCATTTCGCTTCAGGAGCGATCCGGGAGCTCCTGGCGAATGAGAAGCTTCCCCTGCCTGTGTAGTGTAAACACAGGCAGGAGGAAGTGATGTCACTCTTCTCGCGGCGGTCTTTTTGAGCGGACAGTGAGGAGAGAAGACATTATAGTAAGTGCACCAACACTACACTGACACGTAGGTACACATAGGCACACTTTCACCCCCAGTCACCCCCTGATCACCCCCCCATCCCAACCTGCCCCCCCCCCGTCACAGTGTCACTGATTGCAGTGATCATTTATTTACTGATCACTGCATTTAGTGTCAGTTGTGACTGTAAAAAGTGTCAGGGCAGTTAGTGTCAGGTCCAGGGTAGCCCCCCTACCCCCCTAATAAAGGTTTAACCCCTTGATTGCCAGGTAACCCTTTCACCCCCTTTTGCCAGTGTCACTAAGCGATCGTTTTTCTGATCGCTGCATTAGTGTCACTGGTGCCGCTAGCTAGCTAGTTAATTTTTAGGTTCCCCGTCAGGTTTTTATATAGTGTCAGGTACCCCCATATACTACCTAATAAAGGTTTTAACCCCCTGATTGCTCCTAGAGTTAACCCTTTCACCAGTGGTCACCGTATAAGTGTCACTGGTGATGCTGGTTAGCCAGTTAGTTATTTAGGTTCCCCGCCAGGTTTTTATATAGCGCCAGGGACCCCCATATACTACCTAATAAAGGTTTTAACCCCCTGATTGCCCCTAGAGTTAACCCTTTCACCAGTGGTCACCGTATAAGTGTCACTGGTGATGCTGGTTAGCCAGTTAGTTATTTAGGTTCCCCGCCAGGTTTTTATATAGCGCCAGGGACCCCCATATACTACCTAATAAAGGTTTTAACCCCCTGATTGCCCCTAGAGTTAACACTTTCACCAGTGATCACTGTATACAGTGGTGTGAAAAAGTGTTTGCCCCCTTCCTCATTTCCTGTTCCTTTGCATGTTTGTCACACTTAAGTGTTTCGGAACATCAAACCAATTTAAACAATAGTCAAGGACAACACAAGTAAACACAAAATGCAATTTGTAAATGAAGGTGTTTATTAATAAAGGTGAAAAAAAATCCAAACCATCATGGCCCTGTGTGAAAAAGTGATTGCCCCCTAAACCTAATAACTGGTTGGGCCACCCTTAGCAGCAACAACTGCAACCAAGCGTTTGCGATAACGTGCAATGAGGCTTTTACAGCGTCCTGGAGGAATTTTGGCCCACTCATCTTTGCAGAATTGTCCTAATTCAGTTACATTAGAGGGTTTTCGAGCATGAATGGCCTTTTTAAGGTCATACCACAACATCTCAATAGGATTCAGGTCAGGACTTTGGCTAGGCCACTCCAAAGTCTTCATTTTGTTTTTCTTCAGCCATTCGGTGGTGGACTTGCTGGTGTGTTTAGGATCATTTTCCTGCTGCAGAACCCAAGTTCGTTTCAGCTTGAGTACACAAACAGATGGTCGGACATTCTCCTTCAGGATCTCTTGGTAGACAGCAGAATTCATAGTTCCTTTTATCACGGCAAGTCTTCCAGGTCCTGAAGCAGCAAAACAGCCCCAGACCATCACACTACCACCACCATATTTTACTGTTGGTATAATGTTCTTTTTATGAAATGCAGTGTTCCTTCTACGCCAGATATACTTGGACACACACCTTCCAAAGAGTTCCACTTTTGTCTCATCGGTCCACAGAATGTTGTCCCAAAAGTCTTGGGGATCATCAAGATGTGTTGTGGAGAAATTGAGACGAGCTTTGATGTTCTTTTTGCTCAGCAGTGGTTTTCTCTTTGGAACTCTGCCATGCAGGCCATTTTTGCCCAGTCTTTTCCTGATGGTGGAGGCATGAACGCTGACCTTAACTGAGGCAAGTGAGGCCTGCAGTTCCTTGGACGTTGTTGTGGGGTCTTTTGTGACCTCTTGGATGAGTCGTCGCTGCGCTCTTGGGGTCATTTTGGGCGGCCGGCCACTCCTGGGAAGGTTCACCACTGTTCCATGTCTTCGCCATTTGTGGATAATGGCTCTCACTGTGGTTCGCTGGATTCCCAAAGCTTTGGAAATGGCTTTATAACCCTTTCCAGACTGATAGATCTCAATTACTTTCTTTCTCAATTGTTCCTGAATTTCTTTGGGTCTCGGCATGATGTGTAGCTTTTAGGGATCTTCTGGTGGACCTTACTGTGTCAAGCAGCTCCTATTTAAGTGATGCCTTGATTGTGAACAGGTGTGGCAATAATCAGGCCTGGGTGTGGCTATAGAAATTGAACTCAGGTGTGGACAACCACAGTTATAGTATGTTTTAACAAGGGGGGCAATCACTTTTTCACACAGGGCCATGATGGTTTGGATTTTTTTTCACCTTTAATAATAAACACCTTCATTTACAAATTGCATTTTGTGTTTACTTGTGTTGTCCTTGACTATTGTTTAAATTGGTTTGATGTTCCGAAACACTTAAGTGTGACAAACATGCAAAGGAACAGGAAATGAGGAAGGGGGCAAACACTTTTTCACACCACTGTAAGTGTCCCTGGTGATGCTGGTTAGCCAGTTAGTTATTTAGTTATTTAGGTTCCCCATCAGGTTTTTATATAGCATCAGGTACCCCCATATACTACCTAATAAAGGTTTTAGCCCCCTGATTGACCCTAGTTAACCCTTTCACCAGTGATCACCATATAAGTGTTGTGGGTGACGCTGGTTAGTTAGTTTGCTTTTTATAGCATCAGGGCACCCGCCATTTATTACCCAATAAAGGTTTAACCCCCTGATCACCCAGCGGGTGATATCAATTAGGTTTTAGGGTCAGATAGGGTCTGCGTCGCCCCAGGCAGCTCTAGGTTAGTGCCAGTGCCGCTAACACCCACTCGCAAAGCATACACCTCCCGTAGTGGTATAGTATCTGAACAGATCAATATCTGATCAGATCTATACTAGCGTCCCCAGCAGTTTAGGGTTCCAAAAAACGCATTGTTAGCGGGATCAGCCCAGATACCTGCTAGCACCTGCATTTTGCCCCTCCGCCCAGCTCACTCAAGTGCACCATCGATCGATCACTGTCACTTACAAAACACTAAACACACAACTGCAGTGTTCACAGAGTCAGGCCTGATCCCTGCGATCACGAACAGTTTTTTTGGTAGCGTTTTGTACAGTCGTTGACAGCCTAGGTACTTTTTTACTGTGAATCTCACTAGTGTACCACTAAATTTAGAGCCCAAAATGGCAAAGCAAAGGTACACTAGTGAAGAGGCCTACATGTTTCTGAGCATGACAGATAGTGAAGAGGAAGTCACTCATCTGTCAGATTCAGGCTCAGTGAAATAAAAATGAATGCCCTTAGAAATCCCGAAGGCGGTGCTTGATTTTCGGGGTCCCGTACATGGCTAGGCTCCCAAAAAGTCCCCCACATGTGGTATCCCCATACTCAGGAGAAGCAGCAGAATGTATTTTGGGGTATAATTTCACATATGCCCATAGCATGTGTGAGCAATATATCATTTAGTGACAGCTTTGTGCAAAAAAAAGTTTGTAATATTCCCGCAACTTGTGGCAAAATATAAAATATTCCATGGACTCAACATGCCTCTCAGCAAATAGCTTGGGGTGTCTACTTTCCAAAATGGGGTAATTTGGGGGGTTTTGTGCTATTTTGGCATTTTATGGCCTTCGAAACTGTGATAGGTAGTGAGGAGTGAAATAAAAAATTTGCACCCTTAGGCCGCGTACACACGCGGGGACTGTTCGCTCAACTTTGTCCGTCAAACAGTTTCAGCGGACAGTCCGCTCAAAATTAGCATGGACGGACTTGGCCACACACGACGAACGAACAGTCCGCTGAAACCATGCGCGATGACGTGAACGGCACGTACGACAGGACTAGAAAACGACGTCCTATACACTGCAATGCAAACTTCGGCGTGTAAATCCTTTCTGAGCATGCGCGGAACTTAGTTTGACGAACAAGCCTACACACGAGGGGACTGTTCGCTGAAACAAAGTTTCAGCGGACAGTTTTTCGGAATTTCCGAAAAACTTTGTTCAGCAGACTGTCCGCTGAAACTGTCCGCTGAAAGCCCACACACGAGCGGACTGTCTGCCGAAACACTGTTCAGCGGACAAAGTTGAGCGAACAGTCCCCGCGTGTGTACGCGGCCTTAGAAATCCTGAAGACAGTGATTGGTTTTCGGGGTGCCGTACGTGGCTAGGCTCCCAAAAAGTCCCACACATGTGGTATCCCTGTACTCGGGAGAAGCAGCAGAATATATTTTGGGGTGCAATTCCACATATAACTATGGCATGTGTGAGCAATATATCGTTTGGTGACAACATTTTGTAAACATTTTTTTTTTTGTCATTATTCAATCACTTGGGACAAAAAAATAAAATAATATTCAATGGGCTCAACATGCCTCTCAGCAATTTCCTTGGGGTGTCTACTTTCTAAAATGGGGTAATTTGGGGGGTTTGTACTGCCCTGCCATTTTAGCACCTCAGGAAATGAGATAGGCAGTCATAAATTAAAAGCTGTGCAAATTCCAGAAAATGTACTCTCTGTTTGTAGACGCTATAACTTTTGCGCAAACCAATAAATATACGCTTGACATTTTTTTTACTAAAGACATGTGGCTGAATACATTTTGGCCTAAATGTATGACTAAAATTGAGTTTATTCGATTTTTCTTATAACAAAAATTTGAAAATATATATTTTTTTCGAAATTTTCGGTCTTTTTCCATTTATATCGTAAAAAATAAAAATCACAGAGGCAATCAAATACCATCAAAAGAAAGCTCTATTTGTGGGAAGAAAAGGACCCAATTTCATTTGGGTACAACATTGCATGACTATGCAATTACCAGTTAAAGCAGTGCAGTGTGAAATTGTAAAAAGACCTCTGGTCCTTAGGCTGACAATTGGTCCGGGGCTTAAGTGGTTAAACAAGTGTAGTATAGATAGTTTATTAATAGTAGTTTATTGTGTCCTGTATCCCAGATTGACACATTTCATGATGTGATTTGTATTTTATAAATAAATGTAATTAAAGTATTTATTCAGTGACATGTGACATGCCTCATTTGAAGTCCCATTTCTCTCTCTCTCTCTCTCTCCAAATGTTGTATATATATATATATATATATATTAGGGATGGAGGCTTTGCCGCTGCTACAGATAGATTGTGTCGGGTCGCATCACATTGTCGCCAAATAGGGTAGAAGATACCCACTTTCCTTATGACCTGCCACACCCCAATTTTAATAGTTAATTACTCATCCATGTTTTCCTTTTATAATGAGCCATTTGTTTCATAGAACTTTTTGAATCATTATATATCTCTATAGTCTCATATCCTGGCATTTATTGCTGATATATAGGTTTATTAGCCATATGGGATGTAATATATTATTGCACTTCCATCAGCCCTGGGTGGGCCCATTTGTCGCTGGGGGGATGGGGGGTGATGGGGCATTTCTCTGACCCCGGGGCTGTGATGCACCACAGTCTCTTCCCTTCCTCCACCATCCCCTTGCATACGGATGGGGGCGGGGTTCTGCCTCCTGTGCATCGGCATCATGATTGTTTGCTCTGCTCGGTGTGTTCGCAGACCTGAGCATGGAGCTGTTTTTCCTCTTTTTTTCCACCAACTGGAGCCTCATGATGGTGGGGATCCACCCTTTGCTGGGGATATGAGCTGGATTAGCCAGCTGACCATTGCACATGGACCATTCATACAAGCAGAACTCCAGGCATGTCTACAGCCATAGAATTATACACAAGGTAACTAAGATTTACTTACATGTTTTTAGTTCACCACCATACGGTGGGTTTGCCTTATATTCACCCACAGTGGGTATACATTGTACATTCTCTCCGGTTGTAGTCTACTCAATTATTAAATTTTAGGGGGCGTGGCATGAAGCTCGAAGGAAATGGAAGCAGCCTAACTGAGCTCTGCACCTCCGTGGCTCTAAAACCCCTTCCAGCCTTGATAAAAACAGAGATGGGCAAGTGGGATAACCTGGCTACCATTCACCAACAACAGAGATTACTTTCCACACCCGCATCCCGTGGATTTCAGGAGTTATATAAACTACAATCCCAAATGACAAGGGGCTGCTCTGCTGCCAAGATGGCACTGTCGGAACATGAGGCTGCACACAGTGAAGACTCAATGTCGGCTCAGGAGGACATGGTAAGAGAGACTGAGCACACTGACCCCACTCTTGCGTTTCACTTTTGCAGCAGACATCAAAAACTGTTTTTCTTCAGCTATTACTGATTTAAGAGCTGATTTTATGGCCCTATCAGACTGTTTGCCCCACACTGAGAGAGCAGAGGCCAAGAGAGACAGAGCTACGGAGAAACTGACATCCACAGTCTCTTCGCATGCCACACACTTAATCCTCATCAACAGACATTTAGAGGATTTAGACAATGAAGGACACGGAATAAATATTAGAGTGAGAGGGATTCCTGAACACATAGAAACCGCACAAATTAAGTCTGTGCTTCAAACAGTGTTCAATGACTTGCTCGATTGCCCGAAGGAGACAGACATTGAATTTGTCTGGGCACACAGGGCCCTTGCTCCTCGTCCCTCAGACACAGCTCCTCCAAGGGATATAATATGTTGCCTACAAAACTTTCCACTAAAAGAAGAGATATTGAACAAGGCCAGATGTAATGAACAGATCCTTTTTGATATACATGCTGTGACTCTGTTCCAGGACCTCACATTACGTTACAAAACAGGAGAGCTATGCGCCCCATGATTGCAGCACTAAAAGACAAAGGCATACCATATCGTTGGCGTTTCCCCTTTACCTTCAATGCCACATTTATGGGGAAACAACACTACCTAAGAATGCCTGAGGATATCCCAGCTTTTTGCAAACATCTGCAACTTCCCCTAATTGATCTGCCTGACTGGTACAGGGAATTTCGCAATCAACCACAGGGATCTTAACCTCCCAGCACACCAATAGCATCACCATCTAGGCCTTCGACATCAAAAAAAGTGAAATCTGATAGATATCAGGGAGCCGGCTCAAACAAACCTGCTTGATTTCTGACAATCTCCCACTTACCTGCCTTGTTCACCTGGATCACACAGACTGACTACATTTTTTCTTTTGCTATAACGCTTGAACAGACATGTACAGCCTTCATCATCATGAGAACAATCCATACAAAAAGAGAGGACTTTTGTTGTCACATGGTGATCACCACAAGCATGCATCTACTCAGTAACACCATTACAGTCCCTGCATGAAGGAAACTTGTATAGCAGAAAAACTTTTACCCAACACAAAATTAAGTCTCATTTCATGCTCTTGTGTCCATACAGGTTTTCTTACACAAGAGCGACATCTTGTGGCAAAAGTTAAAATAACATGGAAAATGAACAATTGCACACTACCACATATATGCTATATCTCAAACACAATTCATTCAACAAGGTTTGATATGCATGTTCTAGTAACTTATACTACTCCAGGTGGACTTCTCTTCTATACAATATATTAGTTTGATTATAGTACATATACCAGAGGAGATGAAGATAGAATGGCTGACCTAAATCTCTACATGTCTAGCTCTAAATGCAATATCAAGTTTACCATACAAAAAGTTACAAAGTTACAGGTTTAATACTTATTGTAGCTCAGATCGGCTGTGAACTGATCGTAATGGTGACCAGGCTGTTATATACAGTGACAGCCCTTAAATAACAATAGATGCTAAAAGTTGATGCAGTGTTGGGCACACCCCATGGTGGGATCATATTTGAACCGCACTAGGGAACGATTGTGACGGCACAATTTATCCACAAGATTTTTATAACTCTTGTTTTTATAAATGTTCAGGCAGTCAGAGACACTCCAATTCAAACGGGGTCCAGCCACGCTGGATTATGTCTGGATGTCCTCAACATAGATTTAGTGTAAGTTTGATACACAGCTATTTACTGTTTTATTTACTGTTCTTCTTTATCCTATATGGATACAAAAAATATATATATACTAAACTCATGTTACTGCCCCAACAGCTGGAAGGGGTACATGAATCATTTCATTCACATTTGCTTATAATTGAGCAATGGGAGTACTCAGTTCTCACTCACTACTATTTTTAAACCAAGGTATCATATCAGGTTTAACCACTTCAATACAGGGCACTTTCGCCCCCTTCCTTCCCAGCCCAATTTTCAGCTTTCATCGCTCTAGCGCTTTCAGTGACAATTGCGTGGTCATGCTACACTGTACCCAAATGAAATTTTTATCATTTTGTCCGCACAAATAGAGCTTTATTTTGGTGGTATTTATTCACGACTCCGTTTTTTATTTTTTGCGATATAAGCGCAAAAATTCAGAAATTTGGAAAAAAAACAATATTTTCTTTTTTCTATTTTAAAAGAAATCCAATAAAATCACATTTTGTCATAAATTTAAGCCAAAATGTATTCTGCTACATGTTTTTGGTAAAAAAAATTCCGTTAAGTGTATAATAATTGGTTTGTGTGATCACGGACAAATGTACGCAAATGATCATGTACATATGTGTGCAGGTGATCACGTATATATGTGTGCAGATAATCATTGGAACATGTGATTTTAGTGGGACATATGTGGGGGACATGTTTTTATTATTAGGGACATGTGTTTTTATTATTTGGGGACATGTATGTTTTGGGGACATGTGTGTTATGGGGACATATGTGGGGACTGTGTTTACACTGTGTGGTGTGTTGTGTATTACACTAGACTGGTGATCAGTGAGTAAAAAGCTGTATAAAACAGCTCATACTCACTGATCATCAGCCGGCTGCAGCGATCTGCTCTCCTCTCCTCAGCGATGACTTCTGTGTGAGGAGAGGAGGAGCCGATTGCCTAGCAACCGGCTGTTTGTTTACATCACATGATGGCCGTGATTGGACACGGCCGTCATGTGATCAGGAGGGCCAATCAGAGAGCCCTCCTACCGATCTGAGATGCGCCGTGTCCGGGTGACACGGGCGCATCGGGATCGCGCCGCTGCGCACGCGATCCCGCTCCTTCTGATGGACAATCCTGAACGTCCTATCAGAAGTAGACGGCTCCCACCCGGCCGTATATGTGCATTGGCCAGGTGGGAAGTGGTTAAGGTATATATACCCCTGATAACCTGCAACGACTACCTCCCATTGCTCCCATTAGTGGTTGTGTGTCGATATTCAACGACAACACACTCACAATATTTTTCTCCTTAGATTAACACCTGGAGACGCATTTACTAATTCTCTCTATACGCAACACTCACATTGAGAGTTGCTAAAACACCTTACTTTTTCTTTATATTCTTGTATATATACTCTTTTTTAATTCCTTTATATTAGATAATTCTCTTTTTTGTTTAAGTTTAATTCAGGATATCCACGGTTGCCTCATACATAAAGAAGCCATAACATTTGATACATCAAAATGTCATATATGTTGATTAATAAACATTCTTTTGTGATCTCCCACAATGTTAGGGGCCTAAATACGCCCAAAAAATGAATATCGCTACTCCGAGAACTACATAAATCAAAACCAGCGGTGGTATTTCTTCAGGAGACTCACTTCAAGACAGGTAATATACAAAAGCTACATGACAAACACTACCCACAAGCCTTTCATGCAACTAATACCACATCTAAATCAAAGGGAGTTTCTATTCTTCTATACAAGAACTCAGAGATTGTGATTTCCCAACAACAGACTGACACAGAAGGGAGATATCTCCTCCTTAAAGGTAACTGGGCAGGGATACCAATTTACATTGGCCAATGTGTATTTTCCCAATACCGCACAAGTCACCTTTTCCCAGCACATAATCGACAAACTAAAATGTTTCGCTATGGGTTGCATCGTGTTCAGAGGGGATTTCAACCTGGCTTTGAATCCCTTACAGGACACATCGGATGGCAAATCTAGTGTGCCATACAAAAAACTACAAAATATCAAAACTCTTCTTGCCTCACTTACTTTAAAAGACACGTGGCATTCAAGTAACCAATCAGGCAAAGATTTCACATATTTCTCAGCCCTACACAATAAATTTACACGGATCGACAGCTTCCTTTCACAAAGGGATCTACCCTTCCTACAATCAGCTAAAATCAGAGTGAGGACATTCTTAGACCACGCACCCATATCACTGACATTGCACAAAAAAGCTAGAAAATATGGGACTACAAATTGGAGGTTGAACTCTTCCTTGCTTTCTGACCCATTAGATACAAGCAAAATAGAAGAAATAATTAAATATTATTTTAGGGAAAATGTATCAGAAGACATGTTACCTTTAAACATATGGGAAGCCCATATATGCGTGGTCTGAGGGGAACTTATCTGGATGGGAGCTGCAAAAAAAAAGAGAAGCAGAAAAAGAACTCTCAACCCTAACACAAACCATTAGTGACTTGGAAACAAAACACAAACAATCTTTAGCGATAGAGACAGCCACAGCTTTACTAGAATTATGTAAAAAACGACAGTCCATTTTGAACCTAAAGGCCCAGAAGATCCTTTTTTTTTCAGAAAAGGGTTCTTCTACGAGCATGGGAATAAATCTGGAAAATTTCTAGCAAAAGCTTTAAAAGAAACCTTGTTATCCACAAACATACTGGCCATCAAAACCAGACAAGACCAACTAACCCATGATACCCAAAAAATAGCCCAACGATTCCAGGAATATTATACAGACTTGTACAACCTACCACATACACACAAACCAAAAGACCTTACTGCGTCAAGGGCAGAAATAATTCTCAAATTTCTCACAGATAGTGGTCTCCCCACTCTAAGTGACACAGACACACAAGCACTAGAAGACCCGATAAGAGAATTGGAACTAACTGATGCATTCAAATCTCTCAAAACTGGAAAAAGCCCTGGCCCATATGGCTTTACAGCTCACTATTATAAAACCTTTTCCAACATCCTGACGCCACATCTACTCAAGAAGACATTGAATTTTTTTAAAAACCCATTTACAACCTCTGAAGATTTCCTGAGAGCCCATGTAACAGTATTGCCCAAACCTAACAAATACACAACTGACTGTACCAACTACAGACCGACAGGGATGAACTTCGTGTTCGAGCCGAACCTATGTTGGACTCGAACATCGGCTGTTCGTCTATTCGGCGAATTCAGAACATTATGGGCACTATGACCCGCATGCTTTGGCCAATCACAATGAGGAAAAAATGGAGAGCCATTATTGACCAAAGCCAGGGTGGCTTTGGCCAATTATGGCTCAGGGGGTTTAGTACATGCCCCACACTATAGAAGGCCGCATACGCAGCAGCCTTGTGTAGTGTGTTTTGGCCGCGCAGAGAGATAGACAGAGAGACAGTGTGATTTCATTTCATTTGAAGCTGTTGCAAATACAGTCGGTGTATTGTGCCATCTGCACAGTGTACACCTAAAGCTACCCCAATTGCTGGTGTTCTGCTGATCCAATCTGCAGGCAGCTGTAGCAATTGCAGTCGGTGTATTGTACCATTTGCACAGTATACGCCTAAAGCCACCTCAATTGCTGGTGTTCTGCTGATCCTATCCGCAGGCAGCTGTAGCAATTACAGTCAGTGTATTGTGCTATTTGCACAGTATACGCCTAAAGCCACCTCAATTGCTGGTGTTCTGCTGATCCTATCCGCGGGCAGCTGTAGCAATTACAGTCAGTGTATTGTGCCATCTGCACAGTGTACGCCTAAAGCTACCCCAATTGCTGGTGTTCTGCTGATCCTATACCACAGGCAGCTGCAGTAATTACAGTCGGTGTACTCTGTCATCTGCCCAGTGTGCACATAAACCTACCCCAATTGCTTGTGTTCTGCTGATCCTATCTGCAGGCAGCTGTAGCAATTACAGTCGGTGTATTGTGCCATCTGCACAGTGTGCACCTAAAGTTACCCCAATTGCTGGTGTTCTTCTGATCCTATACCACAGGCAGGCAGCTGCAGTAATTACAGTCAGTGTATTGTGTCATCTGCACAGTGTGCACATAAAGCTACCACAATTGCTGGTGTTCTTCTGATCCTATACCGCAGGCAGCTGTAGCAATTACAGTCATTGTATTGTGCCATCTGCACACTGTGCACCTAAATCTACCTCAATTGCTGGTGTTCTGCTGATCCTATACCACAGGCAGCTGCGGTAATTACAGTCGGTGTATTGTGTCATCTGCAGTGTGCGCACATAAAGCTACCCCAATTGCTGGTATTCTGCTGATCTTATGCGCAGACAGCTGTAGCAATTACAGTCAGTTTATTGTGCCATCTGCACAGTGTGCACCTAAAGCTGCTGGTGATCTGCTGATGCCATCCGGAGGCAGCTGTAGCAATTACAGTCGGTGTATTAATACTCATACTAATGAGTATTAATGTATTAATTATTAATTATTAAGTATTAATGTATTAATACTCATACTAATAATACTACAGGCAGGCAGTTGATTCTGTTAGCTGCAGTATATCAGTATATACGTCCCAGCTTTGTGCAGCTACATCTCTCTGTAGGCCATTAGTATGCCTGGAAGGCCAACAAGGAGAGGCAGACAGTCACGAGCCAATAAAAGAGGGAAAGCAGGTCGTGGACACGGTGCATCCTCATCAGCACATAGCCATGTGACACGCTTGTCCTAATTTTCGGCAGCTGGACGTGTTGAGCCGCAGCATGCCGAAGACTTGGTAGAGTGGATGACCAAGCCGTCCTCATCCTCCTAATACTCTCTCACCCAGGCTCAGGGTACTGGCAAAGCAGCTGCCAACGTGGCCTCTTCCCTCGGCTCAATGGCATCAGTCACTCCTTCCCTAGCCCCACCATGTCCTCCTGAGGAGTCCCCCGAACTGTTTGAGCACAGTGTTGGGTGCATGCTCCATGAGGATGCCCAGCGTTTTGAAGGCTATGATGATGATACCCAGCTAGAGGAAGGCAGTAACGTGAGCCCAGAGAGGGGGGATGCCCAAGAAGGACAGCAATCTGGCAGTCATGTTCCCCCAGCTGCAGCATACTGCCAGGTTTGCTCCATTGATGAGGAGGGAGGGGATGATGAGGTAATTGACTCCACGTGGGTGCCTGATAGGAGAGAGGAGGAGGAGGCACATCTGCAATGAGGCAGGATGCCCTCCAGGGGCCAGCTTAAGGGCAGCACACCAACTGCATCACACTGCAGAGCCCCGCATGTGCAGGGCGCTGCCTCTGCGCGCTATTCTAAAAGTTCTTTGGTGTGGGCCTTTTTTGAGACTAGTGCATCAGATCGCACTGCTGCTATTTGCAACATATGTCTCAAGCATATCTCACGTTGGCCAAAATATCAGCCGATTGGGCACCACATGCTTGACCAGACATATGTCGACCTGCCATGCAGTTCGTTGGCAAGGGTACCTAAAAGACCCACACCAAAGAACAAAGCAGACTTCTCCTTGCTCCTCATCAGCTGGGATGTCCAACCCCACTATACCTTCAGTCCTCTCTGAAACTTGCACCGAGAGGAATGAAGGTGTAGAATTAGATGTGTCACAGCCAAGTACCTGCAGGCAATCTGCTATCGGTACACCGACATCCGATTGTGCCAGGGAAATTTCCCTGCCCCAGCTGCTGCACCACCGAAAGAAGTTCACTCCCAGCCATCCACATGCTGCCTTTTCAGTTGGTAGACTCTGCCCCCTTCCATGAGTTTGTGGAATGTGCAGTTCCTCAGTGGAAGGTTCCCAACTGCCACTTTTTCACACGGAAGGCGATTTTGGCTCTCTACTGGCATGTGGAAGGCAATGTCTTGGCCTCACTGGAATATTACCCCTGACTCATGGTCCAGCAGGCATGAACAGGGACATTACCTATTTTTCACAGCGCATTGGGTGACTCTTCTGGCAGCTGGGAAGGATGCAGGACAAGGTGCAGTAGTGTTGGAGATTGTTCCGCCACCATGCCTCCAAAATGCTACTACTGGTGATTGACACACCTTTCTCCTCCACCCCCTCCTCTTCTTCTTCCTCCATCGCCTCTTTCTGTGCTTTGTCCTCAGAAACCAGTGGTGCTCTGTAGGCATTCAAGGGGCTACACAAGTACGCAGGCAAAAAGATGCCATGCTAAGTTTGCGCTGGTGTGCTTGGGGGACAGGAGACATGCTGGGGCAGAGATTCTGTCAGCTCTGCAGGGGCAGGCTGAGAGGTGGTTGACGCCACGCCAGCTTAAGCCAGGAATGATGGTTTGCGACAATGGCATCAACCTCCTCTCCGCCCGCCAACAGGGACAACTGACCCATGTGCCTTGTGTGGCTTACGTGCCTAACTTGGTGCAGCGGTAGTCTGTGTTAATTTCCGCCTGTCATATAATGCCAGTGCTCGGCTACCTGAGCTCCAAAAAGAGTTGAACCTGCCCAAGAACCGCCTTATCTGTGACATGTCCACCAGGTGGAACTTAATGTTGGCCATGCTGCAGCAGCTGCACACGCAGCAGAGGGCCATCAATGAGTACCTGTGCGACTACGGCACCAGGACAGGGTCAGAGGAGCTCGGTTTATTTTCCCCACGCCAGTGGGCCATGATCAGGGATGCATGCACTGTCCTGTCACCATTTGAGGAGGCCATGAGGATGGTGAGCAGTGACAGCGCATGCATCAGTGACACTGTACCTCTTGTCCACCTGTTGGAGGACACGCTGCGTGAAATAATGGACAGGGAACTTGAGGCAGAACAGAGGCAGGAAGAGGAGGACTTCCTTGCCTCTCAAGGCCCCCTTTATCCAGACAGTGTTCCTGCTGTCCTGCTGAACACACAGGGAGAGGACGAGGAGGGGGAGGAGGAGGAGGAGGAGGATTGTGTCACCATGGAGGTGGAGCCTGGCACTCAGCATCAGCAGTCTTGTAGGGATGATTTACATTTCCAAGAAACCCGTGGACTTGTACGTGGCTGGGAGGAGGTGGCTGTGGATCATGATGTCCTTAGTGACCCAGAGGACTCCGGACCAAATGCCTCAGCTAACCTACGCTGCATGGCCACCCTGATCATGCAAAGCCTGCGGAAGGATCCTCGTATTCACTGGATCAAGGATAAGGATCATTACTGGCTGGCAACTCTCCTTGATCCATGGTACGGGTAAGGGTGCAGACCTTATCTTGCCGTCGCAGAGGGGGCAGAAGATGAGACATCTCCGGGAGGCCATGCAGAAAGGTCTGTGCAACGTGTTCCCAGAGACTGGGAGGTTACAAACTCCTGGTCCTGAACAACGTGTTGCTGAGGCTTCGGTCAGTCACAGAAGGAGCGATGGAGAAGGTGGCCGTCTGACCGTTTCTTTCATACAATTTTTTATTACGCAGCCCCAAGGTATGATTGGTTCCAGCAACCATCGCCAGTATCTGATTTACATTGTGCACCTAGGGACAAGGTCAGACTTGGACACCTTTCCCACCGAAAATCCTCTGGGTTACTGGGTCTTGAGGATGGATCACTGGCCAGAGCTTGCACAGTATGCATTTGAGCTACTGGCCTGTCCTGCATCCAGCATTCTTTCGGAACGCACATTCAGTGCTACTGGAGGCTTTGTAACCAATCACAGGGTGCGCCTGTCCACGGACTCGGTTGATCGACTGATCTTCATAAAGATGAATCAGTCTTGGATCACCACCAGCTACCAAGCACCTGAAGCTGATATAACCAAATAATTTTGAGCAGAGGTGGATATTCAAAGTGCAGGCCACCTCTTCCACTGGACTCAACCAGTCCATCTCTTTTGTCCCCTTTTTGAGGGGCTTTGTATCTGGGAAAACACAATAATTTAGCCCAATAAGTCTTCCTAGAATAATCGATACTGGTAGAAGTGTTTCGATATCCCCTTTCTTTCCCCCTACCTACTTTCCCCGTTGTTATGATTCTGAACGTGCTCTACAGAGTTGCCAGTATGTACAATCAATGTTTTCACATTCTTTGATGTTTTATGTTTACATTTTATATAATGTGTTCAAGCAATATCTTTTTGATACATAGTGACCATTATTGGCATCCATTAAGTATACAAATTAGAGTAATTATGCCCATATACTATATATTTATTGCTGCATAACTTTACGGACATATATAGATATGCATATTTTTGTTTCAAATTTTTTCAATATTTGTTTCCTTTTTGCGCTTTTCCCCTCTTTCTGGGAGCTCACTGCATGTCCGCAGCCGCTGTTCTCGGATCGGGGGTTTCCTGCGATATGCCTTCCCAGCAAGGGGGTAGGAGCTCACATCCATCTAGGCCAGTGTTTCTCAAATCCAGTCCTCAGGCCCCCCCAACAGGTCATGTTTTCAGGTTTTCCATTATTTTTCACAGGTGATTTGATCAGTTTCACTGCCTTAGCAATTACCACAGCCGTTTCATCTGAGGGAAATCCTGAAAACATGACCTGTTGGGGGGCCCTGAGGACTGGATTTGAGAAACACTGATCTAGGCTCCTCTGTGTTCTTTCCTCGTCAGGTGCTCGGGCTGGCCCCATTTACACTGAGGGGGATCCTTCCCTTGCCGGCGGCATTCTTGATCACTTCTGGACCTTCCCGCTCACTGCGCACGTGCGGGGGCCCCGTGTGTGCGTGTGATGCGGGACGTCACGTCATTGCAACGGAAGTGACGCAGTAGCAGGGCTGTCGGCCCTTCACGGACGCCGGGGAGATCACGTGCGGCGAGCCCACAGGCTGCCATGCCCTCCATGACAGATTGGTTAGGCGGCACTTTTCCTCTGGGGGGGTTGCATACCTGCAGCGGATTCCCATTGATTGGAACACACCCCCAATCTTTATATATAAATCATAGCGTCAGTGGAGTGTTGGTTCATCTCCATTGGGAGGGTCAGTGACATCTACAGCTCCTATTTAGTAAGTATATACTATAGGAATATGGCTCTGCACCAGAATTGTGGTATGAATATATTTGACAAGTGGTCTCTTGCACTAAAGTGACCATATACTCTTGTCATCTTCTATATTTTATTCTTTGTTTATAATTATTTAT